>NC_074723.1:35712542-36410042 GCF_947242115.1 Biomphalaria glabrata
CTCAAGGCAGATGCCCCGTTGTGTTTCTCATGTCTCCGTGTAAATAAACGTCTATGTCCTCGTTGAGTTGCTTCACTTCAGTTATTACAAAATAATACACTTTTAGATGTCTACCAGCGGTTTGGTGTCACACGTCAACGACTGTCAACCACATTCTTTTGTAAATACACCTTGCTTACATTTGTCTGTCTCTCTCTGAACCAGAGATTATTTTAATCTACAATTTAACGGTCGTGTTTAGTACAGGGTTACCGGACGTCCCTCATAAGGTAGACATGTCCTCCTTTTTGGGGGTCTCCTTCGTCAAGCAGGCATTGGCCTGAAGTGTAAAAAGTGTCTGCTATTTTCGCTCTATTAAACAAACGGTTGATCAATCGAGTTCATTCCTTTTTTAAATTTCTCACAAATTCACTCATACAAGAACGTTTCTGCATTTTGTTTTGAGCACGTCCTTTTGTCTGTTCACACGAAATCTCTTACTTAAAATACACCGAGACTGCTGAATTTTTGTTTTCCATTTCCATCCGATCCTGAAAGAGAGTTTTTGCTGTTCAACCTGCAATGGGCATGAGGGCGCGTACGACACTCCAGTAAGATTCACTTTGTTAAGAATGTACTATCTGAATCAATCTAGCATGGATTTTTATAAGTTTGTTTGCGCTAAAGATGTAATTTAAGCGAAAAATATCTGTTTATGAGAAATAAGGCTCGAAACTTTGGATTTTACACCCTATGACATTGATGATGAAATACAGGTCCACAAGCATAAAGAAAATGTCCTGGATTGCAGATGGCATACACATCAGACGTTGAAAGAAGGGCGTAAGTGTAACAGCGCCTGCTGATTACATAAGCCCAGCCTGCGATCGCAGATGTGCATCAAGGATTGGCCTCTTTAGTCACACAAGAAGTTGCAAAGGGAGTCCATAGTCTAAGAAGATGTGATATGAAACAGAAGTCTACTTTTTAGTATTTACTTTGCCTTTATTAGTTCCTGTCTCCTCATTTGTAAGGCTATTTTCTAGTTTCTATTCACATCTGGCTGAGCTTGTATCTGGTATCCCTATTTTGGTAATCAAAAAAGTTTGTTTAGTAGTTACAAAGTACTTAATGAATTTTAAGATATGACAATCAAAGCCGTTTTTAAAAAAATCCCCATAATTTACAAAAACAAAACTTAATGAAATACCCTTAAAGACACAAAGAACAAGACGCATTTCTTATTCCATACGATAGAAAAAAATCATGCAAGTATTCCTTCTTCCCTAATGCCATTTGAGAATGGAAAGTGTTGCCTGAATCAGCCAGGAAAACCAACGACTTATCAGAGTTTAAGTCATTGATTAAAGTGCATGGCTACGATGACACAAGAAATACGTAAAACTTAATTATCTTCTCTTGTAAAGTAACGTCTGTAATATATAAGACAGGAAGCTAAGAAGACTAACCTAGTATAAATATTAAAATGATTGTAAGATACATATAGAACTTTGTAGTAACTTTGCTCGCCAGTATCGTCTTATTTTTGCGACTGACACAAATGCAGTAGTGTCCAGCTATTCTCAATTCCTGCTAGAAGCTTGCCCTTCTCTTTTTAGGATGGAATAAACTGGGTGGAATTAAAAAAAAAACATTTTCTGTAAGTCGACATTGTAAAAAGTAAAAATAGAGGCCCGGTTGAGTGGTTAGCGACAACGGCTCAAACTATTTTTCTACAAATTCGCCAGTTTATGTTAAAAATAAAGTTCCCCTTTCTGAACTTGTGGTCTATAGGGCCGATGATGTAAAGATCATCTGTTTCTGTGGCCAACTGTGTACGAGAGTGTCATGTGGCCAGCACAACGATCAACCGCCTTTACTTTTCCTTAACTAATGTCAGGTACCCATTAGAGATGGGTGAACTCAGAGGCGTCCGAAGATCCCGAAAATAAAAATCCAAGTCTTCACCAGGTTTCGAACCCCGGACCTAAGCGCTTTACCGCTCAGCCACCGCGCCTCCTGTTTTATGTTTATCTTTGGAAAAAAAAGATCTCAAATGTGATTATAATTTATGTAACTGGGCCCCCACCTTTACGGTTCGTTTTGTAACGGAATAAACAGAAACTTCAAGTGGCCAGGTACTCCGAATCACGAGACTTATATAAAGCATTGGGGTCGAAGGTGAAACATAAATTATGGATATTTCAAGAAATAATAAAACACACGACCTTTTTTGAAGAGATTGATGGCTGGGTAGATGTAGCACATGACAATCTATTGATTTCGTGTAGCCATAATTATTGAAAATTGTTGTAAAATTATTGTAGCCATCAAGGGAAATCCCAACTAATAGACTACAATCTAGAACAAAACCAAAATCATTTTGTTTTTAAACTGTTTTTTTTTTTATTTAACAAGGAAGTCTATGGTAGTGTAGTGTTTGCCATAGATTACAGACGTTACTTCAAACTGTAGTTATTACAGTTTAATATCTTGGTTGAGGAAATATGAATATCGTCATTAATGTGATGCTTTTGATAAGTTTTGATGTTCTCTGAAATTTAGTGTCCAGAGGTCAAATAAATGATTATCATATAATCCCTGCCACGTGATAATTTAAAATAGCTATTAATAACTAACAAATCTTTTCTTTTACGGCAAAGGGAAACAACAAAGTAATTATTTTGTGTCAAATAATTTATATTTTCATGAAGGAATTTCGGATTTATCTAAGTAAGAAGTAAAATAAAGTTTCCATCTCATGCCTTGCGATCTATAGGGCAGCTGTTGTAGGGCAGCTGTTGTAGGGCAGCTGTTGTAAAGTTTATTTGTTTCTGAGGCCTACTGTCAACTAGGGTGTCCTGTGGCCAGCACAATGCCAACGGCCTTTATTTTTCTGATCTAATGTCTGGAACAGCTGGGTGGACTCAGAGGTGCCCCAAAAAAATCTCGAAATTAAAAATTACAGTCTTCACCAGGATTCGAACCCTGGACACCCGGTTCAGCACATAAGCAACTTACCACTTGGCCACCCGCCTTTAACCTTAGCCAGCGCACCTCAAATTGTATCTAAAACTAGCTGGATAGTATCCGTAGCCCACTGGTTTAATAATAATAATAATAATAATAATAATCTTTATTATCCGTAAGGAAATTTGTCTTACAATTTGTGCATTACACCAAACAAAAAACATTATAACTATAAGAAACCAAAGTGTACATTCACACCAGACTCACTCATAATTTACATGTGACAAAGTTTATACCAGATTGTTCTTATTTAATGATTTGATTGCCAGGGGAACAAAAGAGTGTTTGTGTCTGTTTGTCTTTGCTATCGGTGTCTTGTATCTCTTTTGTGATGGTAAAATCACAAAATCCTGACACAAAGGGTGATTCTTTATTTCGAGGATCTTGTTAGCTTTTTTATAGATGTTTGTCTCAAACAACTGCCCAAATGGGGTTTGTTTTTTGCCAATGATTTTGCCAGCAGCATTTAGGATTCTATTAAGTTTATTTTTATTTTTAATGCTCAGATTGCCATACCAGGCAGTGATATTGAAACTTAAAATATTGCAGATGTGAGCGTGATAAAACATAGCCAAGGCCTTTTCGCTAACATTAAACGAGGACAGTTTTCTTAGTAGTCGTAATCTTTGCTGCCCTTTTTTGCTGATATAATCAGTATTTGCAGTAAAATTTAGTTTATTGTCTAGGATAGTACCAAGGTATTTAAAGGTCTGCACAATTTCAATAGTATCTCCAGCTACAGAAACAATATCTGATGCAATCTCACAAAAAATGAGGAAAGAAAAAAAGTAATGTTCCCCTTTCAGACCTAGGTCATCTGTTTCTGTGGCCTACGTATAACAAGGATGTCATGTGACCAGCACAACGACCAGCCGCCTTTTCTTTTACCCAACTAATGTCAGGTACCCATTAGAGCTGGGGTGGACTCAGAGGCGCCTAAAGCTCCCGAAATAAAAAAAAAATCCAGTCTTTTCCAGGATTCGAACCTGGGACTCCCGGTTCGGAAGCAAAGCGCTTTATCGCTCAGCCACCGCGCCTCCCTAAAAGGCCAGTTAATAAATGGAATAAGCAGCAAATATTTTTCACCAAACAATCATTACAAGTAGTTGCTACGGAATTTTGTTTGGTGCTGTGCTACAAGATTGTCAAATCAAGCCTTTTTCAGCTGGTGAATTTATTAAAGAATGCTTGTCAGGCATTAGCATTAGTTTGTCAGGCATTAGCATTAGTTTGTCAGGCATTAGCATTTTTTGTGAGGCATTAGCATTTTTGTCTCGCATTAGCATTAGTTTGTCATCCATCTCTTGTCTTAGAATGTGAGAGGAAAAAAAACACTTTAAAATTTGTGCTATGACAATGATCATGTTTTTAATAAAACTCCAGATCGCTGAGATTTCAACACATCAATACCAGAAATTTGTATATAGTTATAGTGCAATATTTCTTATTCAATTAAAGGAAATATTTGGTTGCTTGGAATATTCTGTAGCATATTGTGCAGCAAAAATTATAATCTGTCACTGTGTGTATATGTATCGTAAAATAGTTTTTCATTATAGATATAGCGTTATAGTTATTATGGTTGATGGATTAGTAATAACTTGACAACATATCTGCTTCAGTTAGTTCTAGCTTGATAAGTATTGCTAACTGTAAAACTTAAAGTATTGTCGGTAAAAATGTGAACGAATGTTTCAAGATTTTTTAAAAAAGTTCCTGACCTCTCGAAATATAGTTTTTTTTTTTTTTAGTAGGGACTCCTTTCTTGTGGAGTCCCTAGGGTAGTGGCCGCACCAAGACCAATCGTATAGTAGGCATGGTCTTGTATGGACATACGTCATCGGGTATCCCCGAATGTGGGCCTTATTCTTTATAGAGTTAACTCAATAACTAGGCGTTACGAAACATGTTGCGTAAAGTCTTCTAAGTCTTGATCTATTGGCCTTTTATTCGAAATTTATATAAGAGTAGTCTTATACTTTCGCGTCACCAGGATTGTTTTCTTCATTATTCTGTAAGAGAGACTGATCAGTTGTTCTTTTTTTCTCATTAACCATTTCCCAGTAGCCCATTCATTTTCTCTTGGACCTAAAAAATAGAGTAGTAATTCATTTAGAGCAAACCAGAACATGAACAAAAACTTTTTTTTTAACATAAAACTTTCAAAATATTCTTTGTTGTAACGTAAGAGTTTGAACTAGGTAGCAAAATGTTATACTCTCTAATTTTTCTAAGTTACTATAGATGATAATTATACAGTACCATTCATGAACTAAACATTTAGGTAAATAGCAATAGCTAAATAATAATAAGGCTTGTCTTCTAGTTCGAAGATTTCGAGGAATGCACTATTTCTCGTGGATACGCAGCCCCAGCTTTGACCTACATATTTTGGCACATTCACATTTTGAGTTTGTGTTTCCACACACAGTCTTTGTAACCTTGTTCTTAGACATTTCTGTTTAAAAAGTTCCTTTAAATATGGTATTGTTGTGCCTGTGATTCCTGATGCCCTTTTTAGAATGTTGTTAAATGAATGAAGATGAGCATTCTCACCATAAACTCTTATCTATGTGCCACTCTTTAGGAAAGTTTGTGCAAAGCTGTACATGAATTATTATTCTGTGTGGATTGTTTTATGCTTCTTCTCTATTTGGTTATATTTGTATATGTAGTGGGGTGGATACTTGTTGAGGCCACATTGGCCACCCCGATATCCATTGGACCTTTTTCCCACTAGATGGCGTCTTATGTCCGCGCGTAAAAAGGCAAAACAACGTGGAAACTGTCCATTCTACCGACATCTCTTGTTACTGTAGTGTCCGTACGTTACTGGACCTACTTCGTCTGCATTCCCTTTTTGTGTGCCTGGTTCTACACCATGTGTTTATGAATGGCTGCAGGTCTTTAGTGTACAATAAATGGATCTAAATCGGCCTTCGTCATTTTATTACTTCTGTGCCAAAGCCACCACATATAACTATAACTTTACTGCGTTTGATTTCAACTAGTTTATTCAAGTTTTATACTTTGGATAGTTTATTTCGTTGATCAGAGTTTGAAGAAATTAAAGACAAGAGAAATATATTCGTCGCTGTGTTTCTTCAGTATATCCTAGTTGTGTGTTGAACATATTTGTAGCCACCTCCATATTGACGTCAGTCACGTGATTGTGGAGACAATACAAACCTATCCCCTTGAAACACAATTTTGACAAGAGAAATTCACAATTCCACACAATCCCCCCTTTGTAGACACTGCGCCCACCCTTATAAAACCCTAATTCTTTTTCGTAAGTTGTAAATAAACTGTTAAATTTTCTAGGAAAATCGTTAGAGCCTTTTTCAAGGTCCGTGTCTGCCCACCCACCCTCAGAGTTGTTTGTAAGCTGAAAAAAAAAAGGACTTTAAAACACATACATTTAAAAGAGGGTCATGGGATATGAAAGGGCAGATTAGCTTTCAAAGGTAGGATCATCTATGGAACAACCAGAGTGACCTGTTAACTACCTCATCCTAAGGTCAATGTTAGTTAACAACCACAAAGAGGAGTGGCTCAACCAACGGGCAACCGGAAACACAGGCAGAGCCATGTACAAAGAAATGAACATGCCTAACAAACTGGACAGTAATTAACTTCCTCCCCCGCAAAGAACAATCTACAATCTTCCTACTAAGGACAGGACACACACCACTGATAAATTATCATCTCAATAAAATAAATCCTACACAACTTCCCCTTTGTAGACACTGCGCCCACCTTTATGAAATCATAAACCATATCCTCTTTGAATGCCCCTTTCTAATCCACCTTAGGCAGACCCTATTACCACTACAGCCCAACATAACCAACACCCTGTACGGCAGTGCTGAACAACTGAAGAAAACAGCACACTTTTTTTTCCTTGGCACAGTCTGCAAAAGAGCTGACAGCTCAGCAGCAAAAAGCTGGTTAGAGGAAGAAGAAGAAGACAAGAGAAATGAACCGCCTTCGTTATAGATGGCCTTATCACTGACCTGTGACTTCAATACCTGTGTGATTTTTTAGATAAATAGCTCGTTGCCACGTCGTACATACCTGTGAACTATTGGTCTAGACTGCCCACAGGTTGTCACGTTGCAGGTCATTTTTCAGGTCTTCACTAACGATTGGTCTCGTTCAAGTTAACTAATGTTTTCTAAGCTCCTGAAACCTCTCCCACATATTTCCTGCTCCACTGATCCACAGAAGAGTTTGGACCACAGCGGACAGTGCATCCCATAAACATGAAAGACGCGCTATATACATTTAATAAATCTATCTTGTATTTGTAAAAATACCACTGGTTGACTTACTTATGTATCAAGAGATCTTAGAAACTGTCAAAAGGATTCGCATGGCATTTCCTACGTATGTTACTTGTATCACTTAAATTCTTGCTAAGAAACAGATTTGACAGATTCACTACCTAAACATATCAGTTCGCGAAAAACATTTTTTAAAACAATCCAAATATAAAAAATACTTTAAAAAAACAAAGGTTATCTAAGGGGAGGAGCTCCTCACGTACAACTAAATCTCTCAATATTGTATAGGTTATTTCCTTTATCCAATATCAAACAAAATATTTAATTACCAATAGTTGCTTTTTTAATTGGTTTTGTTTTGTTTGGTACAATAAAAATATGTTTAAATTTCAACTTGTTCCGAGAATGAGTTAAAATGTACAATTATCTAAGGGGACAAAACTCTACATGTTTAGTCATATATATGGTTACAAAAGGATTAATTTCCCTTGTTGGTATCAAACAAAATAAATAAACACCAGTAATTAGTGAATTATTGGTTTAATTTTTACATTGATTCATGTCTTGTCTACGCCAATGAAGAACTAGGCAATGTTTAAGCTTGATCCGAGAACCGGTGTGGTATAAAGAACGTGTCCTATCATCTAATTTCTAAGGGGACGAAACCCAATTATAACAGGGTAGTGAAATAGCAATGATCAACTTTGTGCATTTTTATTAAAAACAAAAACTGCCTCATGACAAAGAATGACCAGTAAATGTCACCGGACTTTGTGACGTAGCAAAAACAATTCAAAACAAAAATTCAAGGCACTCTCGCCCCGTACAAGTATTACGAGTAAAAGAAAAAAAAAATTAAACAGAGCTGGGGGAAAGCAAAAGACACTTATCTAAACTACATGACACTTTGTAAAAATGAAGTAAGAAAGAAATTCTTATTCAACACCGACAAAAAAATGGAGTAACGTCAATTAGCTTAGCGGAAGGCTGTATTCTATGTATTTTTCTAATACAAAAGAGTTGAAAAGTCCTGCTATTATTACTATGAACTTTTTTAAGTAATAAAAAAATACTATAGAGTAACCGATATCCGATACGATACGCTTGGAGAACTATTCCTCAAGCGGCAGTACTCCTCAAGCGGGGCAAACCTCTTCAAAAAAAAAAAAAATCTTAATCAAGTGGGAGAACTCTTCAACACGCGAGAGAACTCTCCTTAAGTCCACAAGTGGAACAACTATCTACTTAGAGGAGGAAAAAAAAAAACTATTTTCAGGGAGATAACCCTTCAAAAACTTTTTTATTTCCTTTTTACATCCATGATTTATCCCCCTTTATTTTACTTATTTATTTTATTTTGATAATTGTAAAAATTAAATATCTAAACATTTGTTTGTGCTACTTGTATTATTGCGGGGAAATTATTTGATATTTTGTACAGAAAAAATAAATTAATAAATTATAATTATAAATGAATGAAAGTAAAAACAGAAGGACTGGATTTATAATACACAATCAAGTTACAAATAGAATAGGCCGACAATAGGCAGGAGGCAGGTCTAATCATGAACAGTTACCCAGTTACGCGTTATGCGCGCTGGAAAATGTCGTTCTGAATCTCGATGGTCCCGAGTAGATATCCTGCCCGCTGCCATTTCCGTCGTCCTGCAGAAGTTTTGGACAAGGAACTCAATTATCTTCAACTCTGCAGGAACATCCGAAACATGTCAAACATTTAAAAAAAATTTTTACTTGGACAAGTGTTAAACCTTAAACCCTTTTTTTTTAAATAATGTTATAATTTAATGACGTTCCGTCTTAACAGAAGAGAATGACGTCCTAGGCGTCTGTTAATCCTCATCTCATCTGTCCCTTGACTTTCGTCGTAGGGGGTGATATGACTGTTATCGTAATTAAATCCCTCCCTTTCTTGGCATGGAGCTGCTCTTAGCAGGATATCGATTAGTTTAGTAATTTGTTCGGGATCTTTAAGGTTTATATCAACTCAATTTGTCTGTCTTTCTTTCTGTCTGTCTCGGAGAAATCAGCGCTGTCGTCTCAATGTGGCGCCTCTGTGGAAACGTCTAGTAGTGGAACTAGATGGGCTAAGAACGAGAAGCAAATAATGCCCCGGTAGGATACCCCGGGTGATTTTGTTTTATCCCACTCGGGGTTTGGATGGAACAAAGGGCAGCAACCCTTTCCACGCTCTAGACTAACAGCAATTGTGATGAAGCGCTTGTACGAAACGAATTTGTCCTTAAATGCAACCACTCTCTCTGCCCCGGCTTTCTACAAACACAGCACGACCCAAACCAACTCAAAAAAAAAAAAACTGGACAAGTCAGGGGGGGGCTTCAAAATGAGCTCTTGCATGTCTAGAAAGTCACAGCCTAGACTACTATTGGCAACACGGTATAACAGACTGTACTAATGCTTCACCGGTGGCAGCCGTTCAGCTGTATATGTCATGGGCGTAGGCAGGAATTTTTTTTTAGGAAGGGGGAGGTTAGGGTCGTAATTTGTGTGTGTGTGGGGAGGGGGGGGCTGTTAAGCTCACATCTATGGAATTCTGACACTGTAGTTTTCCTTTACCTTTTTATTAAAGGGAGGGTTTAAGCTCAAAAACCTTCTGCAAGGCAAGGGTTAAACTCGCCATGTTAAAATTATTTTGTACTAGAAACGGAATAGTGTAATATATATGTGTACGCAGTGCTCAAAAGCGTGCTAAATTTATCATGGACTTTCAAAAAAAAAAAAATAAAGTGTATCAACATTTCCTTCCTTTTGTCCACGTCACACGTGTAAAAGTTGAATATTTTACGTTTTCCGGCCATAGATACACATTTCCAGCAATAGGTTGTCATAATGGAAAAAGTTGAAACAAAACTGTTTACAAACATCAATTTTTTTTTAAAACATTAACACGTTTGATACATGTGCTGTTGAAGTCTTCAAGCAATCTTTATTTCAATCATTTTATGTAGGGTTTAGCTAATGCAGGGTTCGCGAGAAAATGCACAAAGAAACTGTTGTTGTTTTTTCTAGAAAGCTTATATCAACTCACTGTGTCTCTCTGTCTTTCTATCTTTCTGTCTGTCTGTCTGTCTTAAAATGTTTGTACACGTTATTTCTCCCACACCCCGTTCTTGTATCAAGTTGAAACTTTGCACAATTATTCACAGGCATAGACGATACACTGGGTCAATTAAAAAAACAATTAGTCGATTAATTAATGGTAAATAATAATTTTGTTTGATACAAAAAAAAAAAAAAAGAATAAAAATTAATCCTTTAGTATTTACAGATATGGCTTAATATGTAGTGTTTTGTCTCCCTAGATAAGTAAACACTCCCATAACCATTCTAGGATCAAGTTATAAACTATAAGAATTATATATTGTACATACAAAATAATAGTCTACTATCATAATCTGCTAAAAAATTATTGGTTATTAACTATTTTGTTTGATCATCAAGAAGGAAAATAACTTCTACAATAATTAAAAAAACAAATGTAAATGTGGAGTTATTTCACTTAGAAATTAAAGATTTTAAAAACTATTTTGTATGTTTATTTCTGTTTATTAACTATATAAGAGCAAACAAACAAAAAAACAAACAAACCCGAAGTTAATGTTCCTTTAGTATAGTTTCAGTATAGCTTAAGACATTCTATTATAACTGTAAATCAATAAAGCCATAGGATACAAATTTACAAGAAAAAGCATGAATTAAGCATGAACTTATACATACTAAGTATGCGGACTTACACATACTGACTAAGTACTCGAACTTATACATACTAAGTATGCGGACTTAAACATACTGACTAAGTACTCGAACTTATACATACTAAGTATGCGGACTTATACATACTGACTAAGTACTCGAACTTATACATACTAAGTATGCGGACTTACACATACTGACTAAGTACTCGAACTTATACATGCTTAGTATGCGGACTTAAACATACTGACTAAGTACTCGAACTTATACATACTAAGTATGCGGATTTATACACACTGACTAAGTATGCTGACTTATACATACTGACTAAGTACGCGAACTTTTACATACTGACTAAGTACGCGAACGTATACATACTACGTATGCGGACATAAATAAACACTGGCTAAGTATGCAGAATTATACATACTA
Source organism: Biomphalaria glabrata (assembly GCF_947242115.1). NCBI lineage: Eukaryota > Metazoa > Mollusca > Gastropoda > Planorbidae > Biomphalaria > Biomphalaria glabrata. The sequence continues at coordinate 35,724,002 of NC_074723.1, forward strand.
AGAACTCGGGCTTATACACACTGACTATCTGACCGTGTAGTGTGGAATTCAGAAGGCCTTTACGATGGTCCGATGGTCCGCAGTTCAAGCCCGGCCTTCTTGCATGAGGTTTGGACATGGACGTTGTAATTTCCCATTCTTAGCGGAAGTGCTTGCAAACTTGGAGTGCGCAGTGCTAAATTGCGCAAACTATTTATCATATACCTTTTTAAAATAGCATAGCTAATCTGCTAAACTGTCTGGTAGTGCGGTATGCGCGCTGGATTGCCGTTCGATGGTCACGGGTCAATACCCTGCCCGCGGCCATCCTCCGTCGTTTTGGACTTGGAAGTAAGTTACCTTCAACTCTGAAGGAACATCCGAAACATGTCAAACATTTTTACACACATTTTTATTTGAGCACCGAATACACCAAAAATGGCTGGATATTTATAGTTTTTCCGAAACAAATAAAAATATCTTATAAAAATACGGATTTTTTTTTAAATTTCATTTCTTTTTCCTAGAAGGAAGCATTTCGTAAATGATCTCTCTGTATTTTGAGCTCATCTTGAAGTAGACAACGGCAGTGACGCTGCAATTGACGGTCTCGAAAAGAACAGCGCTAGAATAAGCCAGCATTGTAAGGTCAAAGTAACCGCCTTCCGCTCTGAGCTGGTCCACAAGACCGACGGCCAAGTTCAAGGCCGAATGCGGCAACAAGCAGACGACGTATATGCCGGACATGGTCGAGAGCATGGCTATCGCTTTCCTCTCTTTGAGTGTCACCGAGTTTTTGGCTCTTTGGTCTGAGTTCGAAACCATTTGCCGCCACTGGAATTTCGATTTCAGTTTCGTTACCAAGACAACGGTAAACAGCAGCAGCATTAGCATGGTAATGTTCGGGATGAATAACGCATCGGCAATGTAAAAAATATTCATGATGGCCTCCCTGTTGTCTCTGTAGTAGACAAAGGCGAAGGTTCGATTATATTCCGGTATATATCTAGAACCCACATAGACAAGACTGTTAGGTCCGACCACGTAGACGATCAAAACGATGAATATTGAAATGTTCACCACCGCGGCCACCCGACGTGTCATGACAAGCTTCACCTTCATGGGGAGCACCACACAGAGGCACCGCTCGAAGGCGGCACAGGCTGTAACGAACCCGCTCGCTCTGATGAAATACTCATTGATGTAGATTACCAAAAGAAGCATTTGGGGTTTTAGCATCAGCAAGCTCGACTCGTCCAGCCAAGGGTTATAGATCTGAATAATTATCAGCTGGGTTATCAGCACCCCTAGATCGCTGACAGCCAGGGCCGTGAGGGTGACGTTGACGCCATCTTTGTAGCCTTGTTTTTTAAAGTTGATGATGTTGATGATATTTGCCACAATGCCAATTAATCCGATGAACCCATTCAAGAATAAGGCATTCACGGTTAAGACCGCTTTAAACAATGCTGGATCAACGAAAGCGGTTTGTTTGATCTTAGTTAATGCTCGCGTGGAGTTCATCTTATAGATGTGTGCGTGCTCTTAAAACAATGTTACAGACGATTAGTCCTATTAAAAATAAAACATATGCATAATGTTTGAAAGCGCTTTTAGACTTTATATAGTCAAATGAAAAAGTTTACATTCTTATGTAAAATAGTTGCAAAAGCTCTAAATGGATTTCACTGATTCAGAGCTGAATCTAATCAATAATTAAATGTTTGAATTTAGTTTAGAGTTATCAGGCGCTGTCAAAAGTAGGTCATGTACTTTTTTTTTGGAGTGAACGTGGTCCTCGTCCAAATCACCAACTAGCATTGCAAGGCAGGCAGTGATGTGGAACCTATAAGATAAGAGAAAGAGAGGGCGACCTAGACGCACCTGGCGACCTGAACTGAAGGCAGACACCTTAAAGTTTGGTTACATCTGGAACAAAGATGGAAAAATGGCCCAGGACAGGAAACTATGGAGATCTATGGTTGGCGGCCCATTTTCCAAAAGAGATGACGGGCTGTAAACAAGTTCCTCGTCCGGTAGTCATTGAGCTAGAGTCTGCTAGAGTGTCAGAATGTCCGTTATTTGAACTCTGTTGAACAAATAGATATAAGTCATCAAAGGAGTTTTTTTCTTTTATATTTCTGACCAAAAGACAATTATTTAAAAGTATTTTAAAGACAACAGCAAGCCGTAACGTTTAAAAAAAAACTTTTCTTGAGCAAATGTTTTTGCAATCCTTATATTTTAGTCACTCTGGACTTTTCCTGTGTGCTTCGATTATGGTAATAGATTGTTCGATCACTTCTACTCATCCAATCAAATCATCATCCCCATTAGCGTGGATCATTGAGGACACCTAAATCAATTTAAAAAATCAACCATTTAGACAATGATTAGTCGTAACAAATTAATTTTGTTTTGTATAGAACATGCACTTAGCCTAGGGGAGATAAGCCGTGTGTAAAGGATTAGGTGATTGGAATGGAAGAATCTCTGGAGAAAAATAACGAATTTGTAATGTAAAGCTTATAACGGAGACTGTGTGCTAATGTAAATATTACATGAAAGGCTGTTAATGTAAAGATTATATCGAAGACGTATGTTAATGTAAAGATTATAACAAATACTATATGTTAATGTAAAGATTATACCAAAGACTGTATGTTAATGTAAAGATTATATTGAAGACTTATTGAAATAAAGATTATAGCAAACGCTATATGTTAATGAAAAGATTATACCGATGACTGTATGTTAATGTAAAGTTTATATCGATGACTTATGTGAATGTAAAGATTATAGCAAATACTATATGTTAATGTAAAGATTATACCGAAGACGGCATGTTAATGTAAAGATTATACCGAAAACTGTGTTAAATAATATCGATGACTTACGTGAATATAAAGATTATAGCAAATACTATATGTTAATGTAAAGACGTGTGTTAATGTAAAGATTATATCGAAGACTGTATGTTAATGTAAAATATTACATGAAAGATTGAACTATTTTGGAGGAAGCACCCAGAAAGGGTCGTTCAAAGAAAAGGTGCCTAAACTAAACAACGTCAAAAAGAATGGACCGGCCTTTCTCTTGATATGCTATTGTTTACAAGTGTCTTGTTTTGTTTTATTTATCCTCTTGATGTCCACGTCTGGGTTAGCCTGTGCATGGTGACCCTCATTTACAAACAATACTAGTCTTCGTTTAATGTTGCTCATTACAGAATAATTAAACATAACAATGAAAAGTTATTTAAAAACAAGAAAAACATGAATAATACTTTCTGAAAACAGACAATTCTTTTTTATAATGAATTTACTAAAAGATTTTTTTTCCTCCTAAAATTTAATGAATGTTAGATTTAAAATTATTTGTTTATCCGCGACACTCTCACCCGGTGAACGAGACCAGGTTAAGGGAATGTATAGATCTAGTACACCTTTTAATAGTCCAATGATAAGCATTTAGATCTAGACTTAGAAGACAATGTGCACAATTTTCCTGAACATTAATTAATTAATTTATTTATTACATTTTTTGAATCCATTAATAGTTCATCAAAAACAATGTAGGAAAATAGTTAGAGCCAGGGGCGGACTGGGTGTCAAAATCGGCCCGGGCATTTTAACACCATGCGGCCCACAAAGAGTATATCATGATGGGCATCCAATCATACCTGTCCTCAAAATCATTATGTTAGTTTTGAGAATGTATAGAAAACTGTACGCATGAATACAGTGAACTCTATCTTTATAAGAAATATAGGCCTTATGTGTGGGCCCTAAAAGGTGAAACCTTCTAGTAGCACTGTCTACGGATGTAAGCTATTACATTATTTCGAAAAATGTGTTACATTAAATTAGTATTAGATTGTAGTGTAGATTCTGTAAAAGATTTGTTTTAACATAACACTCAGATGGTCCCTTTTTATAAGAAACTATTATAAAACCTTTAACGATCTAATACGTGCAATAGTGGCATACTTGCGGCCCTTTCGGTAGCCCTACCGGCCCATTTGGGTACCAGCCCACCGGGCATTTGCCCGAATGCCCATATAGCCAGTCCGCCCCTGGTTAGAGCCATTTTTGAGATCAGCGTACGCCCACCCTCCACGAAGGAGTGAATTGAGTCTTGAATACAAGTATTGTAAAAATGATTTTCGTTTCTCTAGGATAAAGTTAAATTATCATATTGATTATAAAATCCAAATAAAACATTGCAACAATTTTATTTAAAAATAAATAAATAAATAAACTAAAATACCCTACTCAGGCCTTGCGATATATAGAACCGATGATATATAGGCCAACTATATCTATGGCGGACGGTAAACAAGGGTGTCATGTGGCCAGCACAACGACCAACCGCCATTGCCTTCCTCAACAAAGCTCAGGTACCCATTAGAGTTGGGTGGACTCAATAGTGCGTCTTAAGAATCCCGGAATACATAGTCCCAGTCTTTACCGAGACTCGAACCAGGGACTTTTACATCACCTTCCCCATAGATAGCAAGGTCTGAAAGGGGAACTTTAATTTTACTCTGACTAGCTCACAGCATCAGATGGAACCGAACCTCTGCGGTCTCAATGTTCCCCGTATGGGCAAAAAACTTCAAGCTGCGAGGCACTCCATAATACAAGCCGTATCTTATAGATATTCAAAGAAAAAAAAAGCACACTCTTATTGAGAGGCAATTGACTCCACTACAATCTATTGATTTCCAGAAGCTATAATTGCAGGTAAAATCCAAACTTCCCGCAAGACGACGGGGGTGTGGCAACAGGCTGGGTATAGTCACAATGAGAAATAACTTGTACTAGGCCAGAACCTTGAGCCCGTCTAAATTATTTGTCAATAACTTGAGCAACTGATGCCTCTTGACATTAGTAGAGTACTATCAACTAAATAGACAGGAGAGAGCGGAGTGTTCCATTGTCTAAGACACTAGCAATTATTAAGAGTAGGAAAAGACAATTATTGTATTCTTTATCATTTTCGACATTAATTGATATAATTTATAAAAGTTTTTAAATTTATAATTATTTACAAATAAAGAAATCTTGTTTATATACAGAATTAAGAATGAATTTCAAGAGTTTGTAAGTGTCAAATAATTTATATCGGCCTCAGAGGGATTTCATATTGAATCTTATTTACCACAAAAGAGTTTAATTGACCTGTTATTTTATCTGTTTGCACTTAAACACAAGAGGTACGCACAAGACATATAACCCTATTATAGATTTTTACATGTTATATTTTCAGAAAGAGGCAGATGAGAAGTATCTCCCTGAAGTGCCCGAAAGTGTCTATTCGTGATACAAGTCTTACAAGACTGCATATCTTTTTCTTTTATTTTTTATATAGATACAAGCTTTAACAAAATTTATTTTACTATTTCATTTTTTTTTCTCCAAAGAATATTGTGGAAAAAAACAACAACAATTAATTTTTTTTCCCTCTGACAACAATGACCAAGAGTGTTTTGTTTGTTATGAAACTCCAGATCGCCGAGTCTTCAATGAAACTAGATCAACCGTTTTTACATAATTTCCGTGCAATATTTGTTATTTACCCAAAGCAGGCGTTTAGTTACCTGGAATATTCGGTAAAGTATTGCGTTTCAGACGACATCCGATTTCGTCGAGGTTTATTATTCCATATCTATCGTTATATAGTTTTTGTTGTGTGCGTTTTGTTAATAGACGAAAGCTGAGCTGGTTCGGTGGTCAAATGACTCACTGTCAAAAGGAGGGGAAGACGAAGAAAGTGTGGTACAACGAAAAGCTAGCTGGACACGTGATATTCTGCTAAGGGCAGCTGCTTTCCGGTAAAAGTAGAGACATTTTGTTACGCGAAATGTCACAGCACCTCTACGACGAAATTCAAGGAATAGATGAAGATGGTGATTCGTTACGCTCCTGACGCTGTAAACCTCCAGGCACTGGGGCTCCGATCAGAGACAATGGTCTTACAACACGATGAAATAAGCCGGTAGTGCTAGGTTCTCTCATATCTCTGTACAGGCAGAGCCAGTGGCATACCGTGGGGGGGGGGGGGGGGGAGGAACGCAGAGGGCACCACAATGGGTATTGAAACGCTAAATAAAATATTATAATTTCTGTCGCTAAGGATTCTTCATTTGTTAGCCTTTATAACATTATATGTAAGTTTTGTTCTGGTTACTGGTAACCTTTTCTATGCAAATATGAACTACATACACAATTGGGAGATGTTGGGTGAGGGGAAGCGACAGACCTTGCAGTTCTGGACATCTGACAACGTCGGTAAGCTACTGGGGCGATTTCCTTATACAAACCAGTTTCAGCTCACTAATGACACTACCAAGCCTATCACAGCGAACTCTTTTAAATTTCTGTTAGACCCTGAAAAAAAAATTATGTTCAATAGTCTTGATAGCTTTATGATTCAATCTGCATTGCGCATATCATTTTTTTTTAAAGTAACGTCTGTATATAAGATAAGATAAGGTATATAGAATTGGTTCAGTGAATTTACACATTTACTGAATTAATAGCTAAAGATTATTAAGGTATTTATTCATCCGTTGAGAACATAACAAAACTCCCGTCTTCTCTTATTTTTAAACCATTAGACAAATATTATTACAGAGTTGGTCATTTGCTAAAAGGAGGCGCGGTGACTAAGTGGTAAGGAACTTGGATTTCGAACGAGGGGTCCTGGGTTCGAAACCTGGCTAAGACTGGGATCTTAGGGCGCTTCTGAGTTCACCCAGTTGTAATGGATACCTTACATTACTTGGGGAAAGGTAAAGGCGGTTGGTCGATGTGCTGGCCACATGACACCCTCGTTAACCGTAATAATAACATCTAAATCTGAAAAAAAAACATAGAAATTTTCAAATCCTATGAGTATTGTTATTTGGATATCATTTGAAATGAATATTAAGCTTATACCATTTATAAAGGTGATAGATTTTCTAGATTCTAAAAGATTCAATTATTAGATTTGGATTAGTCTAAATTACTCTCTCGCCATATTAACTACGGCCAAAATAAGCAATTTATAGCGTTGGGAAAAAAAAAAACAGCGGGCGTATCCAGTATAAAATTCTAGTACATTATAATCATATTACAATTATGCAATAAAAGTGCTTAAAAGTGGGTCTGTGGCTGTATGCACTTCTTTCCTTTTATGTTACAGACACCATGCTCAAAAAATTTTACAGACAATTTGTCAGAGAACGCAAACCTATTCTCTGACTAGCAGTAGTAGCATTACAAAACTTTACTAGCAATTAAAGTTGTATGATGTACGTTTAGTTCTGCACTGAAGTCAACTGTAGATGTTAAGAATATGAAAGGCTGCCTGGTCGAGCGGTTTGCGTGCTGGGCTGTCGTTTGGATCTATCGATGGTCCCGGGTTCAAACCCTGCCCGCTCCCATACCCCCGTCGTCCTGCGGGAGGTTTGGACTAGGAAGTAAACTATCTTCCGCTCTGAAGGAACCTCCGAAACATGTCAAACAAACAAAACATGTATCAATAAAGATTGAACAAGTCTGCGTCACAATTGATAGAACTTTATTTACAATAACTTTATTTACAATAACTTTATTACAATAACTTAACAACAATATCTTTATTACAATACCTTTATAACAATAACTGTATCACAATAACTTAACAACAATATCTTTATTACAATATATAATTATCACGAAATGTACAATGAGTCTACCCTGTACACGCTATGTATATTGTATATCCAACGTATATATATATATATATATATATATATATATATATATATATATATATATATATATATATAATAAGGCTTGTCTTCGAGTCCGAAGATTAGTGAGGCATACAGTATTTCCCGTGGCTGCGCAGCCCCAGCTGTGACCTACATATTTTGCCACATCCAGGGCAAGCATAACCAAGTATATATATATATATATATATATATATATATATATATATATATATATACTCAAAAACAGTTCTACGTATGACACATTAAATCTATTTTTAAAAAATAATTATAAAAAATCATAAACAATACTTAATTCATATCTCTAAAACATGAAACATAAAATCCCTCAATACTAATAATACGTATACAATATACATAAACATATATAATATATAATAAAAAAATAAAAAAAAAACAAGTATCTACTGCTGATAAGGTGAACGACTGTATAAAAATACAGTAAACATGCATGTATGTACCCTGCGGGACCGGATTTAATCATGTGGAGGCACAGGGGCAGAGTTTTTGTGGAAGCCCCAACTCTATTAAAAGCTTTGATAACAATCCACTTTTTCATAACAATACTACCAAAATTCCCTTATTCATAAAGATTCTAGCAAAATTTCTTAATTCATAAAATACGACCAAAATTCCCTTATTCATAAAAATACTGGATACAAAATAAACATATTTATAAATTACTAATATCTAAAAGCATGTCATTCTATAACGCAAAAATAAGTACTGTAAAATTAAATTAAATTTTATTTTGTTCAAAAAATAAAATTATTTGATATTTATATTTTAATATCAATCAATCGATGAAATAATTTAAATCGAATCTAATCACTTGTATAGGCCTAAATCTTGGACATACTGTAGAGACACAATAGAAAGACGAGTAGAAGTTGAGTTTCATTGGGTATTTCCTTAGTGAGGACGAAGGAGACCCGCTTGTAGTATAGATACGACGTAGACCAGGGGTTCTCAACCTGTGGATCGCGACCCCCTTGGGGGTCGATTGACGATTTGCCAGGGGTCGCCTAAGACCATTGAAAAAATGGTGCGGGAGAGGGGGGGGAGTCGCCTCAGACAGGGGATTGTAAAAAGGGGTCGCCGAGTATAAAAGGTTGAGAACCGCTGAAGTAGACTGTGTCCTTATTCTGTAATAAACTGTTGTTTTAGTAAAGAATTGGATTTCTTCATTATTTACTGGTTTTGTTCTGTTGGAGGTTGATATTACGAACTCGCATATAACATCAAATCTACAAATAATCAAACATTATCTACACTACCTTCAACTAGATGTAATCATCCATCTCAACAATACCGAAGTATCTTGACTGACAAAGAGCTACTAATAAAATGAATGATCAACAATGACCGATAAAACTTGAAATGACCAACGACCACTTTATCTTACCTTGTTTCCTTTTTTATAAGACACCAACTCCCACTCCTAGCTTGACATGTGGACATTTTTATGGACGGAATGTGCAGTCTTCTTAGCTTATCTTATATAATACAGACATTACTTCAAAAAAATATGATGGTTACGTCCTACGCGTCATGCACATGCATCTAGTCATGCATGTTAACCGATGACTTAAATTCTGCCAAGCCACTGGTTTTCCTGGCTAGCTCAGGCAACCCATTCCATGCTCTAATAGCACTAGGGAAGAAGGAGTATTTGTACAAATTTGTCCCAGCATATAGGACGAGGAATGCGCCTTTATCTTTGTCAAGCTTAACAATAAGACGCAAGGTACGAATATTTAATTTGTCTAATTTACATACATGACTAAACATGGATTCGCGAAAAAAAAATATTTTATGTTTCTTGAGCCTCTATTGCAAGAGCCCTGGATAGATCCCTGCTGTTTGAGTAGTGTAAACATGTCACCATACAGGTCGAGAATTTTGGGTTTCCCAGACCTGTCGAGGCGGAGATCAGTAAGTCTGGGGCAGTCAAACAGAATATGAGGCACGGTGTCCTCTTCTTACCCGCAGCGGGGACGCCGTGATAAATGAATGAATGTCACGTTGTGTGACGTTGAGCAGTACGCCTGCACATAATGGTAGAGAGATATTTTATACAAAGCTTATATCAATTCACTCTGTCAAATCTTAGACACGTCATTTCTCCCACTTCCCATTCTCGGATAAAGTTGAAACTTTGAAGAATGATTCATTGTTCATGACAACAGACGAATCAACCGAAAATTACCTAATTAGTTAAATTAGTTAGCGGTAAATAATTAATTTTTTATATTGAAAAAGGAAGACAAATCTTGCAGTAATGAGAAATAAAAGTTGTTTTTTTTTACATTATTTTTATACTTTGCTTGCTAATACGTTTTAACCATATACTTATATATACTACTTTAGACTGGACATGGAGAATTATGACACGAGAGTACTCTTATTTTTGATGTTCAATTACTAGATCTAGATTTAAAAATTAAATTCTATGTTACATAGGTTAGGGTTGAAAAAAAAGAAGCAACCTTACTTCTTTTAACTACTTTACAAAACAACGCCTTGATCCAACTTTCTAAAAAATTTTCTCATTTTTTGTAGCGCTAAAAAATCTCCATGTCCAGTCTAGAGTAGTGTATATATAAGTCTATGGTTTTAACTTAATTAAAGCTATTTTATAAACAGTACGAAAAAGTTCTAATTAATTGGAACACACTTTGTCAATCTAGCTCTAAATTTAGTGTTATGCTAAAATAATAAATATATATATATATATATTATAGCTTTTATATAGCGCTACATTCATGCTTATAGCATGCTCAGAGCGCTTTGGTCCAATCTCATTTGTGGACCGGTGGGGGGGGGGGGGGAGGGGGTATCTGGGAGTTGTTTTTTCCGTGCTGCCTTTAGGCGCTCAGTAAACGCAACTCTGCCCGAGTCGGGTGTCGAACCTCGAGCCCTGTTCTAGGTAGCCAAGACAAGCCAAGTTCAAGCATTTAGCCTCTCGACCACGCTTCCCACAATATACTATATATACAAAATATATATGGCTAGATTGTTATTAAAAAAAAAAAACGAGATAGGCTATTCAATATCACTAGACTGCTAGATCTATCTAGTATTCATTTGATTAGTTGTAAAGAACATATAATGTAATGTAAAAATAACAATACGTTAAAATATCGTAAATTGGGAGAATGGTTGCAGCACTGTAATGATCCCTGCAATAATCACAGCACATGAGTGGCTGTGTATGGCAGATACCTGGGCTAGTGCATAACTCTGGACGTAAATTCGGCTCTCCTATTACACAACCTGAGGAGAAAAAAAAATCATTGCCATACTACATCTCATGGTGGCTGAGTGGTAAAACGCTTGGCGTCCAAACCGAGAGGTCCCGGTTTCTTATTTTTTGAAGACTAGGATTCTGAATGACGGGATTTTTTTTTTTTTTTTTTTTTTTTTGAAGGCCCCTAAAGTCCACTCAACCTTAATATTTACCTGGCGTTAATTAGGGAAATTAAAGACGGTTAGCCAAATAAACAGATGCCCTTTTCATCATCTTTCCTATATATCGTGAGGGTAAGAAAGGGGGAACTTTACTTTTTATTTACTTTTTACAAAGTTATATCAAGTCAATCTGTTTGTCTGTCTGCCAGGTAAAAAAAAAATGTATTCACGTCATTTCTCACACACCCATTCTCGGATAAAGTTGAAATTGAGCACAATTATTCATTGGCCTAGACAAGACATGAATTTAAAATAAAAGTAACCAATTAGACAATTAATTACTGGTAATTAAACTATTTTGTTTGATACCAACAAGGGAAACTAATACTTCAGTATTCACAGATATGGCTAAATTTGTTGGGTTTAGTCCCCTTACATAAGTGTTAACGCTATTTCTCCCTCACGCATTCCCCGATCAACGTGATGCTTTAAACAATTCTTTATTGTACCTAATAAAACATGAATCAATAAACAAAAATAACCATTTAGTCAATGAACTATTTGTAATTATTAATTTTTGTTTGATATCGAAGAAGGGAAATAACTTGTAAATTGATTGATATATATATAGTTTTAAAGGCGAGTTCTTCCCCCTTTTTTTTAATATTTTTTTTTTAATATTACTTATTTTTATACTATGTCTTAACTTCTCTGCCAAGTGTGGCTTGTATAACTTTATGTTTAAAACGTAGATTTTTGTTTAAGTGAAGCATACCGAAAGAACTGCTTAGCAATGATGTTGACGACCGTTGACTTGTCGCACCAAACTGCTGGTAGACAACTTCGTGAATAAAATGAAATAAATATAATAGACTTGTGCAATAATATAAAATGGTATTTCAAACCAAAATCTAACTCACTACAAAAACACGTCTTTTCAATGTTAGCTTCTTGAGTCGTCTCCCCCTAACTAAGACCACGTGACGACAATGCCACCTATCACAACTGATCCTAACTTCATCCAGCCGTCACCATAGAAACACACACACACACACACACTGCATACCATAACAAGCAACCAGTTCAAAGAGTTGTGTTTGTTTAGCTTTTAGCTTTCTCAATGCGCTATGATTCTGTCACTTGTCTGGACCAGTTGGGATAAGAGCGGGGCGGGGCATCTTGGTGAATGTTGGCATGATCTTTTTTTTAATGCATAAAACAAACTCAGGTATCAAGATTACTCTAGAGGACTTATTCAACTCATACCAACACATCTGTCAAGTTCCTTGTTCAAAACACAAACAAACAGCTATTTACCAATAATGAATTAAGTAATTGGTTATTTTTTTTTATTGATTCTTGTGTTGTCAGGTAAAAGAAATAATTGTACAAAATTTCAGCTTGATCCGAGATTGCATTTGGGAAAAATAACTTGTACAAACATTTTGACAGACTCCCAGTGAATTGATATAAGCTTTGTAATAACAATGGAGCATTTTAACCTTGCCCCTCTCGAACCCCCACAACTCTTTCCAAGTAAGCACTCTGGTTAAGCGAATGTATAGATTTAATAGACTTTATAATATTTTAACATTAGGCCTTTAGATCTAGACTTAGAAGACGATTTTAATGTGCTAATTTCTTAAAGGAATTCTTGGAAATACCCGAAGACGTCAAGTCCGTTCAAGATAAATCATTTCTCGTTCTCTAGCCAAAATTAAATTTCTTTCTTTTTTTAAACTGTCAAACCAGAGTTTTCCCCATGTGACCACAGAGCTAGTAATTCTTTTCTCAGCGATATACATATTATCGTATCTTATATATTGCTGACGTTACCTCAATCTAGTCATGCATGTTAATCGATCACTTATACTCTGCTAAGTCGTTTTTCTGGCTGATTCAGGCAACCCATTCCATTCTCTAATGGCACTAGGGAAGAAGGAGCACTTGTATGAATTTGTTCTAGCGTATGGTATAAGAAATCTGCCTCTATCTTTGCGACTTTCTGAGTATTTCATAATTTCATAAGGTTTTGGTTTTTATTTGTAAATTATGTTCAATGTTTTATGTATTAAAGCTAGTTTACTTTTTATTCTTCTGTCCTGAAGGGTCTCTAGGTTTAGTGATTTTACTAATGGTGTTACTCTAATCTAATTGGAATATTCGTTTGTTATAAATCTCATTGCTCTATTCTGCATTTGTTCTAGTTTCTTAATGCTTTCTACAGTTGAGGGATCCCAAACAGAGGATTCATAATCTAATATTGGTCTAAGTAAAGTCGAATAGCATTTTATGTTCTTGTTTGATTTGGTAAAAAAAATATATTTTAATAAAGCCTAATGTTTTGCTTGAATTTTCAAGCATTTAATTTCTAGGAAAATCGTTAAAATCCTTGTCGAGATACTTGTCCATGTTACACACACCAAGAAGAATCCAGGTTCCATCCACCCAGAAGAATACAGGTTCTATCCACCCAGAAGAATACAGGTTCCATCCACCCAGAAGAACACAGGTTCCATCCACCCAGAAGAATACAGGTTCCATCCACCCAGAAGAATACAGGTTCCATCCACCCAGAAGAATACAGGTTCCATCCACCCAGAAGAATACAGGTTCTATCCACCCAGAAGAATACAGGTTCCATCCACCCAGAAGAAAATCCTTGTCGAGATACTTGTCCATGTTACATACACCAAGAAGAATCCAGGTTCCATCCACCAAGAAGAATCCAGGTTCCATCCACCCAGAAGAATACAGGTTCCATCCACCCAGAAGAATACAGGTTCCATCCACCCAGAAGAATCCAGGTTCCATCCACCCAGAAGAATACAGGTTCCATCCACCCAGAAGAATCCAGGTTCTAGCCACCCACAAGAATCTAGGTTCCATCCACCCAGAAGAGTCCAGGTTCTAGCCACCCACAAGAATCTAGGTTCCATCCACCCAGAAGAATACAGGTTCCATCCACCCAGAAGAATCCAGGTTCTAGACACCCAGAAGAATACAGGTTCCATCCACCCAGAAGAATCCAGGTTCTAGCCACCCACAAGAATACAGGTTCCATCCACCCAGAAGAATACAGGTTCCATCCACCCAGAAGAATACAGGTTCCATCCACCCACAAGAATACAGGTTCCATCCACCCACAAGAATACAGGTTCCATCCACCCAGAAGAATACAGGTTCCATCCACCCAGAAGAATCCAGGTTCCACGAAGATACGAGTTGAATAGAGGCATTTTTAAAGTCACTTTTTCTTTTCTATCTCGCTCTTGCTTCAAATATGTATACGTATCAGAACATTCCAGCTTCACGGATAACGATTGCATATGAACGCCTTATTATTTTAAGGAATGTTCGAATCCTATCAGGTCATGTGTCACATTGTATATTAATAAATTTCCATACCTTGAGTTGAAGTGACTGTTCTCATGGGTGTGGTTCTTCTTGTGCTAGTGGTTGGAGTATATGGTGTACCATAATTACAGGTACCACAGCAAATCTCTCTATTCAATGAGCAGGAATATGTTTTACAATTCTGATCTTTGTCCCCATATTCACAACCTGTTTTAATACAATCAAAAATAGTTTAAAAAAAACAAGTTTTTAACTAATGTAGAGACAATCAATAGATCTACATAAAAAAAAAAAACAAGCAATAGATAAAAGAATAGTTTTAAACAAAAAAGTCTACGTAAGGGAAAGAACAACTAATTCCTGCCATTTATCTCAAAATTTCAGGGTTTTTTTTGGGTAATCTTGTGTATTGTCATCTATGAATAATTATGCAAAATTTCAACTTGACCAAGAATGGGAATCGAGAGACGAAAAAGAGTCAAAGCATAATAAAGGCATTAAATTCATATTTATCCACATCTCTAATAAAGTAGTATTCATTCCCCTTATTTTGATACCAAACAAAATAATTGATCACGAACAATTAATTAACTAATTGGTTAATTTTTGTATTGATTTATGTCTTGTCATGTTCAATGATATATTTTGCGAAGTTTTAACTTGATCCGACTATGGAAAATGGGGGCAAAAAGTTCAAAACTCTTTACCAAACAGACAGACAAACAGACAGACAAACAGAGTCAGTTGTTATAAGCTATGTAAAACAAATACCTGTTAAGTGTGTGCTATGTTATGTTATAGGAATAATGTTTTCTTTTCAGACCGTAAGGCATATAGGGCAGATGATTAAAAGGCCATCTGTTTCTGTGTCCACGATTAAAAGCCTTTACTTTTCCCCAAAATAATGTCAGGTGGGTGGACTGAGAAGCGCCTTAAAGATCTCAAAATAAAAAATTCCAGTCTTCGCCAGGTTTCGAACCCAGGACCCTCATATTCAGCTCAATTTTTTTCTCGTGATAAGAACAGCTCATGTCAAAAAACAAAAGTCCCATTAAAAAAAAAATAGAAATTCGCAAATACTCATGTCAAACCAAGTTTAATAAAGAAAGAAGGAGCACAGATCAATACTACTAGGCGAGGGATATTCGAGTGAAATTTAGCAAATAGAGCTTGTAACGAGCGTATTATGTCACGTTTCAATTTAAGTATTGTGTCGCGTTTTAATTTAAGTACTATGTTATGTACCAATTTAAGTATTATGTCACGTTTCAATTTAAGTATTATGTCACGTTTCAATTTAAGTATTATGTCACGTTTCAATTTAAGCATTATGTCACGTTTCAATTTAAGTATTATGTCACGTTTCAATTTAAGTATTGTGTCGCGTTTTAATTTAAGTACTATGTCACGTTTCAATTTAAGTATTATGTCACGTTTCAATTTAAGCATTATGTCACGTTTCAATTTAAGTATTGTGTCACGTTTCAATTTAAGTATTATGTCACGTTTCAATTTAAGCATTATGTCATATACCAATTTAAGTATTTTAGCACTTCTCAGCATCATCAACCAATTATCACTTCCTCCAACAACAAGAGAATTATGACACGTATAATATTTAATTGTTGTTTTTTTTTTAAATTATCATTTTGCTTGGTTAATATGCGAATTTTGAATGGATGTACTATATGGAAATTTTGTGCGTATACACATTTTCTTAAGTATAAAGTGTTTGTGTTCTATAAATAGATTGGTACGAGCAGTTATGCAACATGTGTAATTGTTTTTCTGCTACGAATGGTTATTATTTGATGTGTGTAATTATGTTCTAGTGTGTGTAATTACTGTTTCGTGTGTGTGATTATGGTTTTGCATAGGCATCAATGGGCTAGCGTTACGAACTGTGTGTTTACCTCTTACTGGTCTAGAAACATTGTTACAGGAGGCACAGCACTGTACATAATAGTCCGAGTCGTAACAGTTGCCTATAAAATCATGAACCATCGAATAGCAGGTATTGTCTGGGGTGTCTCCAAATATACATTTCTCTAGAAGAAATAACAGTAATAAAAAAAATTGTATAGTTAAACTCAGTTAGGTAAAAAAACTGCAACAATAAAAGAACACATAAAACTAACTTAAAAATCTAGAGCCATATCACAAGGTCTTCAGACCTCGCTAAGACCTTCCTTCAGGGAACAGTTCCAGGAAAAAAGAAGAAGAGGCAGACAGAGAAAGTGATGGGAAGACAACATAAAAAGAATGAACGGACCTGTCATTGAAAGAACTTCTATCCAAGGCAAAAGACAGAGAGAAATGGAGAAAAACGATCAACAGATCTTGTATGGTGCCAAAATGTCTCTTATCTTATCTTTTTTTTATCTTTTAAATTACAGACGATCCTTCGGCTCTCGGCGAAGACTGGGACTTTGAATTTCGGGATTCTTAGGGTGCATTCGAGTCCAACAATTCTAATGGGTACCTGGCTTAAATTAAGAAAAGTAAAAAGGCGGTTGATCGTTGTGCTGACCACATGACACCCTCGTGAACCGTTAGCCTAAGAGACACAGATGACCTAAACATCATCTGCAGTACAGATCGCCAGGTCTGAAAGGGGGAAATGACTACCTTACTTAAAAGAGAAGATAATTACGTCCCACGCGCTGCCATCTGTTAATCTAGTCTTAATCTAGTCGTGTATGCTAGACACTTATACTCAGCTACTCAATTTTTATTTTTTTTTCAGGCTGATTTAGGCAACCCGTCACATGCACCAACGACACTTAGGAAGAAGGAGCACTTGTATGAATTTGTCTTAGCATATGGAACAAAAACATGATTCGATGTTCACTTCAATACATATCTAGCTGTAACAACACTTGTGCCAGATGTAACAACATGCACGATGTTACGATGTGTTGTTATGCCGGGGATTTTACTTGAATTCAATAGTTAACAAAAATGACGATCTAGAATGACAATTGACGATTCTTTGATAAAACAAAACTCTGGAACTTTATTAAATACAACGTAAGTACAGTTATGTACAAATTACAAATCAATGAGCAAGTAACACAGTACAAAGGCTTTTCAAACAGAGCTCTTAGAAACGTGACTAGCTACAAGAACATTCTTTTATCGACTCACTTTACCTTCTTACTACCCGCCAATTCTCTGGCGCTAACTCTTTTCAAAAATGTCTTTGTTTAAATTCAAATCAACCAATAGATTTCAAACATACTAATTACGTCCCTTGGGTAAATCCTGACTTGGATGTCAAGTGTCTAAATTTGAGGATTAAATCCCGAGACTCATGTCGAGGGCTTATATTACTTTCAAAAGTGAAATGTACAAACAATTCTATAATGTAATCTGTGACATATTACCCCCCTCTCCATTTAGCATTTGTATGGTAATAGAAATGCGTATAATACACAAAAAATTGTTATGATACTACAACTCATTTGGTTAGTACTAATGTGGAAATGTGTACATGGAAAAATATATTGCATATGAACAATTGACATAGAAAAAATAATTGTGATAGTACATGACAATCTTCTGAATAATAATACTCAATGTGATATAAATCTCAACATGTGTGAAGCAATGAAAAATTCCAATTGTCTGTCATGTATCTGTACCATTATAATAGGATATATGCAATAATATTCGACCTGAAATAAAATACCTGAAATAAAATTCTCATGATTTAAAATTAAAATGTCTGATGCATGTCATATGCAAAGATGCTGAAACATAATAAACAAAGTATCTTGAATGAGTGACCTTCCTCAGTGGGTTGCTTGGTGCTGAAATAAATATAACATCTGATATAGAACTCCTGTGGAAAAAGTGAGTAAACAAATTAATTTATTAATTAAATATAACTGGATAATGTTCTTCCTTGACGAGTATGAATGATAATGGATCAAGTGACACTAAATATGGTATAGTACATATATAAAATGTAAGTGTGATGTTCAGAACCCTTCTGAGTTGCCGTCATGGATGTGTGTACGCTTTTTCTAAACTTGAAGAAAATGTCTTTCAGTTTATGAAGCTGTTGTCTCCATGTCATATTGAACTCACAGATAATGTCTGATTGAACCGCGTTTGAGTTTGGTGAAAATAAGAACTGTCCGAAACCAAAACTCAATTTTCTGGTTGATGAACTTTGACGCTGTAGAACAATGGTAGCAGAATGCTTTGCATTAGAATGTTCAATAGAGCAATGACTGAACATGTCTGAGTTCAATCGGTCAATACAGCAATGTTGAAGAAGTTCATTTGTCCCTTTTTGAAGAAAAGTTGCCCCTTGAGTATAAGGAGGATGAAACTTGGTGTTGTCAATGTTGTTGCTCTCTGAGTTGTTTTCAAATTGCAGTACTGGGAATGTTTCAGAAACACCGGTAAAGAAATCTGCATGGTCTGGAAACACTTTAGCGTCCTTCACTTTCTGTAGTGCTATGTCATCCAGAGTGATGACCTTGGGAATGTCAATGTTATTTGATGTTGGTAATGAAACATCTATCTCAGGAATAGTTGCTAAGCTTGTAAAATGTTCAACTTCTGCTTTGATGTCTTCATTATCTGTTTCATGGTAATGTTCAAACATATGAACATGAAATACTCTGGTAAACTTGTTGACATTGATTTTATAAAGCAGGTTGGAAATCTTTCTGGTGATGGTAAATGGACCTTGCCATTTGTAGAATAGCTTGTTACTCCAATCTGGTAACAGTAAATTGACTTGATCTCCTTGAGCAAAATATCTTGATTTCATGTTTTCATGTAATAATCTTTGACTTCCAATGTTCATGGTTGTAATGGCTTCTTGAGTTGACTCACATTCTTTCAAATGAGGAATACTTGTATGAGTTTTAGAGTCAAGTTGCATAGTTTTTCTTTTGTCTGGTATAGCCAAAGTTGATTGAATATAAGTATCTGCTTCTGGTTCATGAGACTTGTCTTGATTGTAGCAAAAATGTTCAATGCATATCATAGTATTTGATGCAGATGCAGTCTTATTCAAGTCTTGATGTATGAAGTCATCATCAGCGGTTAGGGATGGGAAAGTACTTGGCAGGGATGGGCTTATATTGTCAGGTAGGGATGGACATGTAGTAGGCAGTGATGTCCCTGTTGATTTACTTGAGTCATGATGCATAGATTCATTGATGTCAATTCTGACTTTGTAGTCTGGTTCATTCTTTGTTTTAGTTATGTTGACTTTCTTTTGAGTTTGTTTCTCATCATGATCCCATTGACAATGTAAACATTTATTAATGTATTTCTTGACATCTTTGTTCAAGCTAGGCCAATAATATTCTTTGGCAATTCTCTTCTTGGTACTTGTTACACTCATATGTATGGTGTCATAAAATTCATGCTTTGCTTTGATTATTTGTTGTCTGTACTTCTGTGGTACATATATTTGTTCAATTACATTGTACTTGCGGAAAATAATCTTCTTGAGAAATCCATCTTCGAGATATGCTGTACGCTTTCTTAATTGAGCTTTCTGGTATATTCTTGTTAATGTTGCATCATTCTTTTGTTCAGCTTTGAATTCGGTATTTTTCAATTCTAATAATTCTCGTTTTAGTTCTTCTTGCCGTTTTCTGTCGTTTTCTCTGTCGAACTCAGCTAATTTATTATCAAACCATCTTTCTCGTTCATGTGAAGGAATATTGAGTTTTTCTGCTAAAGCTATGGCTTCACCTATTATGTCTGTTGTTGAAGTCATGTTACAATGTACTTTTGCTTGATATTCTTTTTCTTCCTGTCGATGAACCCATTCTTCTGGTTTAGGTACTTGTTTTTCTTTAGCTATGTCAAATAATTCTAACCATCTTTGTGTTCTTGTCTTTGGAGACATGTTGAAAAATATACCAACTTGGAATGTAGAAATATAGTAACGTTTTGAATACAACAAAATGTTAGTTATGCCGTAACTGGCTATGAAGTAGAACTTTGTTTTACAGTAGAAGTACTACTGGAGTCGTTGTAGGAAGTGTAGATGTCTAGTATGGATCTATTGAGCCGAGTACTTTTTTTCTGGTTTAACAGTTGGTTAAATCTGGTCTTCTTTTTACTTTGTGCTGCACAAATGATTATTTACTGGTCTTCTTTATAATGCCAGTTATTTGCTTTACTGGTCTTTTATATAATGCCAGTTATTTGATTTACTGGTCTTTTATATTGCCAGTTATTTGCTTTACTGGTCTTTTATATTGCCAGTTATTATGTATATTGGTCTTACTCCTTTTGCCAAATACATATAATAATAGATTTCGTGAGTTAGACGTAACTCTAACGAAAATCTTTATAAAAGAATTATCGATAACCAACTGACCTGTTAAACACAGAAATTCTGTCCTCCGTTAAATAAGAATGAAGTTCCTTTGAAGAGTTTAGAAATTGGTCCTAGATCTTGAATAAATTTCGTTAAAAGTTGTCCATGAACTTTTATTAGTCGGAGAGTGCCAAATGTAACAACACTTGTGCCAGATGTAACAACATGCACGATGTTACGATGTGTTGTTATGCCGGGGATTTTACTTGAATTCAATAGTTAACAAAAATGACGATCTAGAATGACAATTGACGATTCTTTGATAAAACAAAACTCTGGAACTTTATTAAATACAACGTAAGTACAGTTATGTACAAATTACAAATCAATGAGCAAGTAACACAGTACAAAGGCTTTTCAAACAGAGCTCTTAGAAACGTGACTAGCTACAAGAACATTCTTTTATCGACTCACTTTACCTTCTTACTACCCGCCAATTCTCTGGCGCTAACTCTTTTCAAAAATGTCTTTGTTTAAATTCAAATCAACCAATAGATTTCAAACATACTAATTACGTCCCTTGGGTAAATCCTGACTTGGATGTCAAGTGTCTAAATTTGAGGATTAAATCCCGAGACTCATGTCGAGGGCTTATATTACTTTCAAAAGTGAAATGTACAAACAATTCTATAATGTAATCTGTGACACTAGCCTATGTACAGAGAGTAATGATTGTAGTGCCGCTAGTCACAAATATATGAAATATTTTAATTTCATTTTACAAACCAACTTGAAAATGTGAAAAACCAATAAAAAAATAGTTTCTTTATACACCTTATAGAGCGAAAGTTTGACTCTTAATAACTATTGAATGTTTGATTTTTTTTAAAAAAAAAAAAGGAACATTTAAAAAAAACAACAACTAATAAAGGATGTTACCCCTTTAAATGGCAGATGATGTAAAGGTCATCGATTTCTATGACCGAGTGTTAAAAAGGGTGTCATGTGGACAGGACAACGACCACGCGCATTTGCTTTCAGCAACTAATGCCAGGGCCAAGGTACCCATTAGAGCTGGGTGGATTCAGGTCTGTCATGAAAATCCCGGTCTAAGCTGAGATTCGAACCTGACATCTCGTTTGAGAAGTCAAGTGTTTACCTCTTGGAAATATACTTTAAAAAAAAAAAGAAAGCGTTATTTCCTCTTCGTATAAAAACAACAAAAACAGTAGGTCATTTTATACTGAAATCGATTCATCTCGATAAAACTGTTTGTGTGCTTGAAAAAATGGGGTCGTCGAATAGAAAATCTATCTTTATATATAATTCTCTTCATGGCACAAGAGTTTGGACACCAAGTAATGGAAAGATCACTCTTTTATTTCTGCAAGTCGGACAACTTAGAGTAGCCCAATGTAATTTAAGATGAGAAAAAAAAAGGGGTGGGAGAACAAGAAGTATGCAGACCCGGTTGCGACATGCATATTTTCCCGCCTGTCGTGTTGACAAAGTTGTTGTCCGCTGGCGGTCTAGTTAAGTTTTCTTTCCGTCTTCTGCGCCTGTCTTCAATAATGACTTTTCTTTGAGTCTCAAATGTTTGTTTCACAGCTTTTGTGGGAGCTCTCCAGCTGTCTCTTATTATAACAACACTGCATTACTTGTTTAATAAATAAACGAATCAACAGATAAGAGAAGTAAAACAACGAATCAACAGATCAGAGAAGTAAAAAAACGAATCAATAGATAAGAGAAGTAACTACATACCATCAACTTGAGGAGCGTATGGGTCTCTGACACATTGTCCATTGATACAGATCTGAAATGAACAAACGTAGGTCTAAAACAAAATTCAATTAAATGTCCATTAATACAGATCTAAAATGAACAAACATAGGTCTAAAACAAAATTCATTTAGCATAGTATAAATAGAATGGGGACAGTTATATGCTAAACACCGAAGCGTTAAGTTCAGAGGACAAAAGTGACATACTCTCTAATTAAGTGCTTAGTATTATGATACAATATTGCTAACGAGATAGATGCCAATCCCCCCCCCACTTTATTTTATTCTACCTGGTACACTTATGTCAATAAATATTCTTTAATTTTACAACATTTGTATCTTTCTCCATTGTTTGTCTCGTTGAGTGCCTGCTCCCGATATATCTCTGATGGCCCAGTGTGTGACAAACTCAAAAAAAAAATCATCATCCCCTAGACATTAAACAAGCCACTCATACACGAGGCCCGTCACATGTGTGTGTGTGTGTGTGTGTGTGTTTCTATGGTGACAGTAGGAAGAGGTTAGCCTTTTTGTTATGAATGATGCAAGATATTCGGCATTGTCGTCAGCGGTCTTTTAGACGACACCAGAACGTGACACCGAAAAGAAGTGTTATTAAAGTGAGTTAGATTTTTGTTTTCAAATTACCATTTATTTTATCTCATTGTCTATATTTTAATAAATATTTATAATGAGTATTTTTGTTCCCAATGAGGTTATTCAAGCTATTTCAAGCTTATTATTTAAGATATATTACGCGGTTTAGTTGTCTGCCAGCAGTTTAAGGTAACTAATCAACGACCTTCAACAACAGTCAACTACTTTTATTGAAACTGCCGAGAATAGTCTAAAAAAAATTACTTCCGGAATGCGTTCTTCGCCCATCCTGCGAACATGTCCAAGCATGGCGGCTTTGTCCGGGGAAGAACATCTCAGTGCCACACGCTCTTTCTTGCCGTGTAATTACGTATACAATACTTTAATTCATCATCAACTTTACCTATCCCTAAGTCTGTTGAACCGTTGGGGCACACACTAGATCCGTCAACCGTCTTTCTCCATTCCTCTCTGTCCTTTTCCTTTAATAGAATTTCATTCAATGACAGGCCTGTCGTTTTCTTTGAGTTTGTCTTCCCATCGCTTTCTCTGTCCTCCTCGTCTCCTTCTTCCTAGTACTGTTCCCTGAAGGGAGGTCTTTGCGAGCTCTGACAACCTTGAGATGTGGCCATAGAGTTTGAGTTAACTTTTTTTCGACAATGGTTAGCAGGTCATCGTGGGGTCCAATTTCTGTATTAATCCTGTTTCTTATCTCTTCATTCTTGATGCGGTCCATGTAAGTGACCTCCTTTCTGAAGCATCTTATTTCCTTTGCTAACATCCTCTTCTCAAGATCTGCAGCCAGCATCCAAGATTCTCATACATATAAGAATGTGGCCGTAATTTTAGTGTCAATTTGTACAAGTGCTGCTGTAAATGAATGTTTATTTGTGGATACCGTATCTAATATATATATATATATATATATATATATATTTATATATATTTATAGCTTTTATATAGCGCTACTTTCATGCTTATAGCATGCTCAGAACGCTTTGGTCCAATCTCATTTTGTGGACCAGTGGGGGGGGGGGTATCTAGGAGTTGGTTTTCCGTGCTGCCTTTAGGCGCTCAGTAAAGACAACTCTGCCCGTGTCGGGTGTCGAACAATGAGCCCCCTTCTAGGTAGCCAAGCCAAGCCAAGTTCAAGCGCACTTGTGGCCACTGTCACAGTCCAGTTTTAGAACCTCTGTGACATGAAGTGACACTCAGTCACCTATTGTTATATTCCGTGCGGGCCAGCACGAGGTTATGTGAATAAGTTAGAGGACTCTGAAATAAGGGTCAAAAGTTAGTTAGTGAAGAACTCCAGCAGAGAGTGGATGTACGATTTTCTCTGTCTGTAATATGTACCTTAATGAATTTGATTTAATGTTAACTTGAGAGTTTTCTTCGGATTTATATTTTGAACATTTCATTGATGTGATCACTTATTCCACGTGGCATCAACAGCCAGTATTTATTGGTGTATATTTTGTGACGGCTGAAGTCGCCAGTATTTCCTGTAATTTATCTATATATATAATAAATTCCACGTCTGCTATCACTGTGTTTATCAGTAATTCTAAATGTTGTCGTAAGAGACTTTAGTATATTAGTAATGTTGCGCACCTGCAAATCTAGTGCGTCTAGTAAAGTACATCGTTAAGAGGAGCATTATAGCCGTACCAGAAGAGGTACCTACAACACACGGACGCACCCACGCCGCTACGCCTACAGCCAAAACCAAGTAGCGACATTTGGTAGCCAGTATGGCTGTTAACTAACAGTATGGACCTACAACATTTGGTAGCCAGTATGGACCTACAACATTTGGTAGCCAGTATGGACCTACAACATAGGTGACACTTGGCCTTTGGTGACCAGTAAAGGAGTCTTAAAGGGATCTCAATCGCCTCTATAGTAAACAGCGCAAGACTACACGTTAGACCGGTACTTTTTTCTCAAGATGGCGGCTAACTAAACAAGTACGAAATCCAGCCTGCCCACAAGATCCATTCAAGTAACACCTGCATCCTGAGATCCATTCAACGCCAACCCTGTTCCTAGATCTACCTCTGACACCTGTCCGGTGTGAAACCGAAAACAGAAGACGACTCGATTCCTATCTAGAGCTACAGATGTCGTCTGAAAGAAAGAGCCATACCATTCAAGACATCGCTTGATGACACTAATGACAGATGCACCGCTTCATCACTAGATCTAGTGCTCGCCACTATTCATCATCGTGGATTACTTTGAAGTACTAAACAGAACTTGTATCAACTATAAATTTGAGCATTTGAGCCATCTTATGGCATTGAACTGGACAATTTTTCTACTACCACTTTAATGCTCATAGTGACGTGTATTCTTAAATTGGATTACCTATACATGGATTATCATTCTTAAATTGGATTACTTATACATGGATTATCATTCTTAAATTGGATTACTTATACATGGATTATCATTCTTAAATTGGATTACCTATACATGGATTATTAGCGAACCACCCAAGCTATAAGAGGATTAAACTACACGAGTCAACAAGAAAAAAGTCTGTAAGTCAGTATTAACAAATTAAATACATGCATATGATTATAAAGTACATGGATTTTGCTTTGATATAGCAGTAATTAAACTTGATTGTTAGTAGAGTTAGTAATTGATAACTCTTGGCATTTTGGAGCCATATTTTGATTTCATTTTTCTAAGTGTTCTTTTAAGGGTGGCTGGAGAGGGACTATTTTATGAACTATCATAACAATAGGATCTATTAGGGTCTATCCTATTTGTTCTCTAACCTCTATAAGGCCCAATGCGTTTGAGGCTCTCCTTGTTGGTACGGAGGTCATAGAATATAGTGGGAAATTATTTATCTAGCTGTTGAGTCTTGTTTGTATTTCTGTCAGTGTACTTAATCTGTATCTATATTGTTGTTTGTTTAAAAGTCCTGTATCCACATATCTGTATTTCTCCTGTCACATTTCTACTTTTTATTAATTTCTTTAAAAGCAGACTGTGTTGTTCTCTATATTGTTTCTGTGTTTGTCCTTTTTACTTATACTGTACATATATTTTTCTTTCTCTTAATAATTTACATTTTTTACTATTTTACTCTGGCACAACAGCACACATGTATAACATATATTGATATTTATGACTATTGAATTTGAATAGTTTATAATTGAGTAACTGAGTAAATTTTGATCTAGATCTATACATTTGTTTCACAATTATCACTACATTCTTTCATTACATTGTAACCATTGATTGAATTTTTTATATTATTGTGTAATATACACATGTTAAATAATTGACACACACTATATTGACAAGTATAACACAGTACATTTTTCTTTTCTCAATTAATTAACTACACAAAGCATTAAACATGTCTTCCTATGACAAAATTTTAGAGCTAGTGAAAGTCATGGAACTAGAAGGGGATGAGAAAAAGGAATTTATCAAAAAAGAATTAGAAAAGGCTGAAAAGAAAGAAAGGGAAGAAAAAGATAGAATAGAAAGGAAAGAAAGGGAGGAAAGGGAAGAAAAGAAACAAATTAGAGATAGGGAAGAAAGAGCTGCTGAAAGAGCTCATCAGAAAACATTAAAAGAACTAGAAACTAAACAAAGAGAAAGCCAGGACAAAGTAGAGTTAGCTAAACTAGAAGCTGCCAAAACAAATTCCAACATTAATACCCAACAGTCTACAACAAAGCCATTCATCTCCAAATTCCACAAATATAATGCAAAAGATGAAACACTTGAAAACTATTTAGTACAATTTGAGCATATAGCCTCAACCTATAGTCTTGACAATGAGGACATGGCCAAACACCTACTAGCAAATTTGTCCGGAGAACCCCTCAACATCATCTCCACTTTAACAATAGACCAAAAGAAAGACTATGCGGCAGTAAAGACTAGATTATTAGAACACTTTGGAAAAAATTCAGACTTTTATCGTAAGCTGTTCAGGGACACTAAATTGAAAAAAGATGGGGACTTCAACAGAATAATATTCGACATGAGGACTAACATGATAAAATGGTTAGAGCTAGCAAAATGTGACATCAAAGACCCGACACAAATCCTAGACATGCTACTTATTGACAATGTCCTCAACAACGTGACAGACTTAGTATTTACTTTCCTCAAAGAAAAGAAGATCAAGACAGAGACTGAACTGATAACGAATCTAAATCTATTTAAAGACAGTCATCCTGGACACACGATTGACAAAAGAGACCTACACCAACTAGTAGCCACAGCAACAACATTCAACAACAACAACAATGACAAATTCAAATGGTCCAACACCAAGACTTGTTTCAATTGTGGGAGAAAAGGTCATGTGAAAAACCAATGCAAAGCCCCTATAAACTACAATAACAATTACAGATACAGAAGTTACACCAGTTTCTACAACCCAAACAGCCACAAACAAAACAACAATAATTACAATAATAGACCACATAGACTACACCAGAGTGCAAGTCCCAATGAAAGAAGAAGTTTTGCAAACAGTTACCAACACAATAGCTATAATAGAAACAACAGACAATCTAGGAGGGACACATACAACAATCAGTCTAACAACCATCTACACAGAAATAATAATAGTCATGACAATAGAGAAGAATTAACAGCCTACATGCATTACAATAAGCCAAAATTGAATCTATACCCCTCATACGTTAATGGAATTAAAGTAGAAGCCCTCAGAGATACAGGAAGCAGTGCCATATTAATAAATTCAAAACTAGTAAAACCAGATCAAAAACTGCCAGAAAAGATCAAACTTACATATGCCAATCAAAAGAAATTTGATATTTGTAATACAGCCAGAATACACCTAGATACCCCATGGATAACTGGAGAAGTAGATGTTATTATTTTAGATACACCAGCACAAGATCTAATAATTGGTAATGTTAATGGTGTAAATGATTTAAGTAAAAAAGAAATTATAGAATGGGCAGCAAAAAAGGGTGAAATCTGTGAACTATCCGTTGCACAAGATACAAGTCCCACCACAAACCACTTAACTAATGATAACATTATTAGAGTAGAGAATCTATCAAGATACACTAGATGGCAAACAATTATGGGAGAATTCAGCAATGTAGCACATGTTAAATGGGTAGATATAAGAACTCAAGATAGATCAAATAAAATTGCATTTGTACACTTAAACACAATAGAAGATTGTTACAGAATTATTAAAGCATTCAATAACAAGTTATTTAGAGGAAGATATATTAATGTGAAATATGAAAATGTTTAACTTCACAATGTAATTAGAAACAACCATTTTCAATCAGGTCAACCTGACATTTTTTCTTGCCATTTTTCAAATAGGTCATGACACTTTATTGTTACACTTTTCTTTTGGGTCATGATGACATTTATGCTTATGATCAATAACAGATCATCTATTTTCTACTCATTGTATTTTATTGTCAACTTGTAATATGACAATTACCAGATGTGTTTATTTTGTGTGTATATATTGTATTTCATTACTGATTGTGCACAGCAATGTAAACAATGAGATGTAAACAACAGTGAACTACTTGAACTGTTGACCTGAATTTTTTTTTCTTCATAACAACTCACAGATGTAAATATTGTCCAAAATTTTTTACACACCTGAATACTACAATGAATGTTTATAAACATGGAAATTTATTTACTCTTGTACTTCAATACTACACTCAGACTATTTATAGTAGTCTTATGCAAGGTCAACCTTGAACTGGATTGACATGTATCTGAAAATTTTTTTTTTATTTTATTTTTCTTGATGATGGCAAAACTTAGAATAATATTCTGACACAGCACATCACAGTTGTAAATAAATATGAAATTTTTTTCTGTAATCATTTTGAGTAAATTTACTCAGTGTGTCAAATGATACACATTGATAATGTTGTGCATCTACAATTATAGTAAAACATTGGATGTGGAATAACTTGTATATTTTTTCCTTTTTTATATTGATTAACATGTGATTGTTTATACAAATTTTTTTTCAGTACAAATGTATGCATAAAGCTTGTAAACACTTGATGGAGGTACTTTTCATTACAATTAGTGTGATATTTCAGTGATTTTGCTCTCAGTGAATCAAGTATATTATATAAATGATTTTTGGACTCAGTAATTTATATGATGTTATACATAATTACTAAGATTATATAAGATGATATGAGCAATTGGAGTGAACTTACAGCACTTGATAGAATAATGGACTAAGCTCATATATATTTGTACAGTGATATTAATGTAAAATATATTTGTCAAAGATTTTTGGTCAAAAATCTTTTTGGAGTGTGCGGCGTATGTCACAGTCCAGTTTTAGAACCTCTGTGACATGAAGTGACACTCAGTCACCTATTGTTATATTCCGTGCGGGCCAGCACGAGGTTATGTGAATAAGTTAGAGGACTCTGAAATAAGGGTCAAAAGTTAGTTAGTGAAGAACTCCAGCAGAGAGTGGATGTACGATTTTCTCTGTCTGTAATATGTACCTTAATGAATTTGATTTAATGTTAACTTGAGAGTTTTCTTCGGATTTATATTTTGAACATTTCATTGATGTGATCACTTATTCCACGTGGCATCAACAGCCAGTATTTATTGGTGTATATTTTGTGACGGCTGAAGTCGCCAGTATTTCCTGTAATTTATCTATATATATAATAAATTCCACGTCTGCTATCACTGTGTTTATCAGTAATTCTAAATGTTGTCGTAAGAGACTTTAGTATATTAGTAATGTTGCGCACCTGCAAATCTAGTGCGTCTAGTAAAGTACATCGTTAAGAGGAGCATTATAGCCGTACCAGAAGAGGTACCTACAACACACGGACGCACCCACGCCGCTACGCCTACAGCCAAAACCAAGTAGCGACAGCCACTCGACCACGAACATAATATCTTGAAGGAGACGTACGTTTGAAACTCAACACTGGGCATATTATTATTATAGCTTTTATATAGCGCTACTTTCATGCTTATAGCATGCTCAGAGCGCTTTGGTCCAATCTCATACAATTAATGGACCACAAGGTCCGAAATATCAGGGCACAAATTGATACCCAGTCAGCCGATGATTAGGATAAATCTCAGTGGCGTCACTAGGGGAATGCAGAGGTGCGGGTTGCACAGACTGGCACAGAACCTAGTAACGCCCCTGATAAAGCTTACCTTCCCATCTCCACAGGATGTCCCCATAAGTGCTGCCTCGTGGTAACACAAATCTGTGTTCGATGGATTTACACAATACATTGAGCGACAGATGTCAGCAATGGTAACTTCTCCCACACCCTGGTGAAGCAAACATGAAAACTTAGCAAATTATAAGTATTTATAGGTCAATGCACTTAATGTAGTGTAAAGATTATACTGTATATATTTTATTGGAATGAACCAAGGCCCGAACAGAAAAACGTAACTTAGAGCAGGGGTTCTCAACCTGTGATTCGCGACACCTTTGGGGGTCTATTGGCGATTTGCCAGCGGTCGCCTAAGACCATCGAAAAAATGAATTGTTTTTTGTCCATTCTTCTATTGCTGTGTGTGTGTGTGCGGAGGGGGGGGGGGTCGCGACAGAGTTGGAGGGGGGGGGGTGTAAAAAGGGGTCGCCGAGCCTAAAAGGTTGAGAACCGCTGACTTAGAGAGTATATCAAATGTACAGCATAAATAACAATTTGGCCTTGTCTACTTATGATCACGTGACTAGAAATAACGTTTTGACATTTCACCAAAAGAAAGAAACATCTTATAACGTCTAACAAGGAGATCTTAATCACTAGTCAGAAAACCATAAATCATAGTAAAGAATTACAGCTAGGCTAGTAGTCAAAGAGCCCCCTTGAGTTCTGCTATGCCCGAGATTTAATCCACGTTTCACAATTTTTTTCCTCTAAAAACTAAAAAGACCCCACCTATGACAGGTTCTAGGCGGCTGCCTAGCTTGCCTACGCCTATGGAAACGAGCGATCTGCAAACACATATAGTCTTAAGTCGTATAGCGATACGGCCACACTGCACAGTTAATAAATTCTCGAGAATCACTTATGAGGCAAAGCAGGACTATTCTCATTTTAGTACATTGCGAAATGTAAAAAAAACAAAAAAAAAAAACAAAAAAAAAACAAGGTTACAAAGACAGTTTGTGTGAAACACAAACTCAAAATCGGCCCTCGAAGTGGTCCATCTAGAGTCTTCACCAGGATTGCAACACGGGACTCTAGTTCCAAGCGCTTTACCCCTCAGCCACAGCATCTCTATATATTCATTTAGCGTACACTTATATTTAAAAAAATATTAACCTTATCTATACATTAAAAATTAATAACATGTTACATTGTATTCAAGAGAAACTAAACAAGATTTATTCTTCTAATAAAATTAGATAAATTGGCAACACGAAAAAAAAATTCTTGACCTACTCTAAGCTACAATTGTGTACAAATGACAATACAAGTCTTAAGACTTTCCCCTCGTAAATAAGAATTAATATCTCCATTATCATTTGTCATACAAACTAGACATACATCTAGCTTTGATCTAGACCTAGTTTTAGATCTAATTCTAGATACAAGATCTAAGCCTAGGTCTAGAAATAGATCTAAGTCTCTAAGTCTAGATCTAGTCAATCTAGAGTTAGATCTTATCTTATATTATACAAACGTTACTTCAAAAAATAAAAAGATTACGTTCTACGCGTCATGCATTTAGTCATACATATTAACCAATTACCTAAATTCTTCCGTCACTGGTTTTCCTGGCTGACTCAGGCAACCCATTCCATGCTCTAATTTCTTTTAATAAACCTAAGACTTTGTTTGATTTTTCATAACTGACATTTTTGGGTGCAAAGACATGCTACAATTTGATTCCCATTTCTGTAATTTATCTAATTTTCTTGATAAAAATTCTCTATCTTGTGTTCTTTTTATTGTTCTAAAAATTATGCAATAATCTGCAAATAATCTGACTTTTGTTCCTGAAGTAATGCAATTTGGTAAATCATTTATGTAAATTAAAAATAGTAGTGGACCCAAGACTGTTCCTTGAGGTACACCTGAGTTTACTGTTATGGTGTTGATTTAGAGCATTTCATTATTACAGTTTGTTCTCTCCCTATCAGAAAATCTTTAATCCACTGATGCAATGGACCATCAATGACAAAATATTATATTAAAGCAAACTATGGTGGTGAACTTTGTCAAAAACCTTGGAAAAATCTAGTATGATAGCATCTATTTGCTCACTATCATCTAAACCTTTATCAATTAGTCCTATTAGTTGTGTTTCTATATTTCCTTATGCCATGTTTGTCTAAGAGGTTTATGACACTACTGTACTGCTATATACTAAGTGATGCTAGTAAGTGATACTGGTAGTTTCCTGGGTCAGATTTTTCTCCTTTTTTAAATAGGGGGGGGGGGGGGTGACATTAGCTTCTTTCCAGTCCTTTGGTACTCTGCCCTGGTTAAGCGAAGCCTGAAAGAGTATTTTGAACACTGGGGCTAGGTCATTGCGTAGTTCTTTGAGTAATCTAGCTGGAATACCATCAGGTCCAGATGCTTTATTTGGTTTGGTGTTGGCTAATAGTTTTTGGATCCCATTTATTTGTACTACTATATCTTCTATGTTGTCTACTTGGTTCAAATTCAGTAATATGTCTTTGTCACCTGGGGCTGAGAATGCTGATGCAAAGTAATTATTCAGGATGTTAGCTTTAGTTTATTATCATTCTGTGTTAAATTATATTTTTCTTTTAATGGCGCTATGCCAATTTTTTTCTCCATTTTTTTAGATTTAATGTATGTCCATAAGTTTTTGTTGCTATCCTTAGATATTACATTGTTTATGTATTCACTCTGCAGCTGTCTGCTTATTTTTTGGGTTAGGTGTTTAATTTTAATATACTTTTATAAACTCTTTCTGCCTTAGTTTCTTTAAATTTTCTATATAGGTTTTCCTTCTGTCTACAAAGCTTCTTTAGTCTATTATTCTAGTGATAAGGTGATTAAGTTGACAATGTGATCAGGTGACCTAGAAGGATTGATAGAAACATTGGTGATACCGAGATAGAATCTTTTTTTTTTGTTATTTCGTATATTCTTTCATAATCATAACTCCCGCAGAATTGCACTGGATGGCAACGTAAAGGGACCATCGAGACCACAGTCCAGAGCGCATACCACACGAGCATTGATTTTTATCTAAAATATTGCAGATGAAAAGAAGATAAAGGCATCCAACCGAGATCAGTCGTCCTAGTAGTTATCAACACTTAACTGTGACGTCTGTCATATACCAGTTTTAGAACCCTTGCAACATTTGGTGACTAGTAGTCACTTAACTATTCCGTGAAGTTAGCACGAGATTTTTCTTGGTCGGGGACTGACCACGAGGTGAACACCTCAGTTGATATTGGACTCTTGTAGAGAGAGGAGTGTTATGGATATCTTTCACAATAGAGTAATGTAGAAGTATTGAAGTTATTATAATTGATTTGTATTCTGAATATATTTCCTTGGACATATAATTTGTGATGGCTGAAGTCGCCTATATCTTTTTGTAAATTATTTAATGTGAATAAAAACCATGTGCTGCTACCAGTGGGTCTATTGATCATTCTAAATGTTGTGGTCGGAGAACCCAGTATGTCAGTGTTTTCACGCACCTGCAAATCTAGTGCGTGTGAGAAAGTATTTAATTAAGAAGACGAAGAACATTATAGTGGTGCCAGAAGTGGTATCTACACCACGACATTCGCGTTATCAGGCCTATAACAAGAACCAGGCCGTGACAACGTCGCAACCTGTTGTAGTAGTGGAGGCCAATGGCTCGTTGCCACGCCACGACCTGTGACGTAGCAGCAAACTATTGGTCTCCCTTGACCATTGGTTGCCTTTTCTCGGGTCCATGTTTCAGGCCTGCTATTACGATTACTCTATATCCAATACGTTATTATGTGTTATCGCAACATCAGCCTCATCTACTATAAACTATACACTCTACTAAATAACTGATTTTCTTGTCCGATTCACGCAGCCTGTCCTAAGCTCTTAAGGCAATGGATGGGGGGGGGGGAGAAAAAAAAAAGTTTTTGTAACTTACCCTACAGTAACTGGATGAAATTCCGTACATCTGTTGACACTGTTGATCAGGTTTGATCAACTGACCCAACAGTTTATCAGATACATCTGGAATGTCTGTGGAGGCCTTCATTGAGTATGTCAAACAAGTGTGTCCTCGGCTATGAATGAAATACATTATATACTGCATTGAGATAAGATTTTACATTTGAACAAGTATTATTTATTTTTTTTATAACGTAATAAAATAGAACTATAAAGAAGGATACTATCTATTGAAATGAGATGCTATAGAACAGTGATGCCCAACCTAATTCGACCTGCGGGCCATCTTAATTTCCGACACTCGTGTCGCGGGCAACATGACCTCAAAAGTACAAAACAAAACGAAATTAGAAACTTGTGGATCTAGTAATTAGATTATTTAATGGGATATTAGAAGTTCATTTTTTTAACGCGTCGAAATCTGACTTCATTTCTCTACTTAAAATGTGAGCAACATTGTAGATAGCTTTACCTATGGCTCATTTTATTATCTCTTGTTAAATATTCGCATGGATCCTTCAGGCATAGTTTAATAATCTTAAATTCGCGGCTCAAAGTAAGTATGTTTTATAATCCGTATATATTATATTTAACAGCCACACTTTACAAAACAAATATGTTGGTTTATTATCATGTTCTAGAAAAAGTAAAGATCCGTTCACTTCTCCTGGTAGATTCTAAATTCAGAGTCCATTTTTAATTTCTCCGGCTTTACCATTTCATAAACACACACATTTTAAATATCATGGTACCAATTCCATCAGAGAAAAAGTCAGAGCCATAACATAGGTAAAGAGACCATTTTTCAACCTTTTTGGGGGTGGGGGGGAGGGATTTTTCAACAGATTGTTCCGACTTTTAGGCGGGCCTGATGAAACCACGTCGCGGGCCGGATCTAGCCCGCTGGCCGTATTTTGGGCATAACTGCTTTAGAAGGATCTATCACCTATAAACACCGCATCACAATCGAGGATATTCGAAACTGGATGGCATGGCAATTGGGCCACAAAGATGGCCTGCTGACCTCTGTCAAAGACTTTCCTTTAGGGAAGAGTACCAGGAAAAAGAAGAAAGGACGGGCCTGACATTGGAAGAGGTTCTATTCAAGACAAAAGACAGAGACAGTTGAGTCTATTAACTCTGTCTCTCCGTAATTATTTACCACATTCTGGTGGAATCAACGTTGGTATCGTCAGTTAGGAGAGAAAGAGTTAATGAGTGGGTGAATCAGTATTATATAAGAAGAAGAAGAAGACAAAAGAATAACAAAGACATTCTTGTCGTGTAAGATTCTATATGTTCCTTCAGGCATGAAGATATTTACACCAAACTCTCTGCCAGACGGCAGGGGCTGGCAGTAGAATAGATTGGAAGGAGACCATTCCTTTCAGAAGGCCTCAACACTGGCCTGCAACGTCACAGTCTGTGGGCAGTTTAGATTGATAGCCCGTCGCCACTTTGAACAGACCTGTGGAGAAAGACCCATCACACTGATACGTTATCAGTTAACTTTACTAAGGGTGACAATGCCTTGGTAAGGATTACATCTTCAAACAAGTGAAATGGATCTTGCGAAAAATAGCTGTCAACGGGACTAATTAACTATCATGTCTCTCTCGATACGCTAATAGACACCTTCAGATTGTTAGATCTATGTTGCAGATGATGCAAAGTTTATCTTTGGACAATGGTTAACGAGGTTGTCATGTGGCCAGCACAACGACCAACCGCCCCAACTAAAGCCAGGAACTCATTAGACATAGGGCAACTCAAGGGCGTCCTTAAAATTCTTAAAGCCCATAATCCTTAAAGTCCTTAAAATAAATAAAAAAAAAGCCCACTCTTCACCTACATTCGAACCCGTAACCTTTTGGTTCGGAAGACACGCACTCTACCACTCTGCCACCACTAGCACGATCAAAACATTTTGACTGCTTATCTCGGCAAAGCGAAGACATAAGAGTTACTTTACCATGACATGTTTTATATTGAGATAGATTGTATATTGTTACTACGTTTGTTATTAAAGGGAATATACACCAAGTCAGCAATGTATATACACAATAGTTTTTGTAAAAGAAAAAAACGGATGGTGAATTATTTCATATTTAAAAAATATTTTTAAAGCTCATTACCTGTAGAAGATTATAGAGTTAAACATATTACATTATTTTGAACTAAACAAAAAAGAAAATCTGCTGCCGAGGACAAACGCAGACGACGAAAAGAAAATCTAAATCGACCACCTGCGGACAATGGTTATGCTTGCCCTGGATGTGGCAAAATATGTAGGTCACAGCTGGGGCTGCGCAGCCACGGGGGAATACTGTATTCATCACTGATCTTCGGACTCGAAGACTAGCCTGTGACATAATGGGGAAATAACTATTTTTGTTTACTTTTTGTTGTGTCGGCCTGTGAGTTGATGGCCCTTTATTTACGCATTTATTTTACTCATGTAAATAAACTTTGTAAATATGTTTACCTGCGACTTTGTAAAGTCTTTTGTTGCATACATTAGTTAATTGTATACTTGGAGGTATAATTTTGAACTAAAATTGTGCACAAATATTCACCTAGATGCTAACTATATTTGTGGTTAGCACATTTTGTTAGAGAGTCTATATGTTTCAATGGCTAGCGTGTTTGGCACATGTGTAACTGGAATCTATTTAACGTCATGTAATTTATTAAAAAAACTACTTGCTGTTAGTCGCTGAAACAATGACAGATTTTCATTTAGTAGCTTTGTGGTCAGTGGATAGAGAAAAAAAAACAACAAGAAAATATAACAAAATATAATATAACAAAAAATCTTAAAAGCTTATTTAGAGAATAGTTGTATTAATTAGTTAGGATCTGTAATGTAAGACTATCAATAAAAAAAGGATTTGGGTCTATAAAAAAAAATAAAAAGCCAACCACTCTTCTAGTGGATAACTTATGAACATGGCAGATCGTATAGTTATCTATTGGTTCTGTAGTCTCTCCCTTTCTTTTATGTTGTGTTCACTATGACTCATTTGGCGACCTATAAAAGGGTATTATTACCACCACTTCAGTACAATTACAAGTTCAGTCAAGTAGCAAAGTAATTAATTACCAATTGTTTTTTATATTTTTTTATTTTTTTTTGTCAGGCAAAATTCCAGCTTGATCCGAGATTGGGTGTGGGAGAAGTAACGTGTACAAACTTTTGTAAAAAAAAAACAAGGTTACAAATACAGTTTGTGTGGAAACACAAACTAAAAATCGTCCGCCGAAGTGGTCCACCCAGGCAGGTAAAAAGGCAGGTTTCAATATTATCAGAATGAAATTATATCAAAGACAAATGACAGAAAATAATGGAGAAAAAAAGGTTAACAGATCTTATGTGGTGCCCCAGCGGTCCAGCAAACCAAAGGATAGGTGAAAGTGAATGTGAAGTTAGATGTGAATCTCTTCAAACGGATCTCTTATAATGAATATCAAATTGATCAAATTGTTTTGTAAAGGGACAATCTCTTATTCTTCAATCAAAAATTTATTTTTTGGTTAGGTGATTTATAGCCATATTTACATATTACAAATCACGTGATAATATGAAAAACTACTTATAATTTGTTGTTTTAAATTATTATTTTTTCTCTTTAAAAAAATAATAAACATTTTTTGTGTGTAAGTATAGTACTTACTATAACAGAACTTACGTAACTTAATAATACAAATATAAAAAAAAAATTTAACTAAAAATATACAACCGTTTGCATAAATGTCTTAAAAATACTGTAAATAGTAATCTTCTCTAATAAACAGCCTCAAGTGTTTGTTACTATTAATTGTGAATAGTGGTAAAAGTGGTTTATTTTATGAAAAAACTGTTTGCATAAGTGATTTAAAATATTAGATTTTTCGCTTTCAGAAAAGAGAAAAGTAGCCGTCGCATCAGAACTTTGAATGGTCTAAAATATTTTAATGTCGGTATTTCACTATCTTTTCTAGTTTACGAGATCTAAACGGGACGGATGGACGGACAGGCAGGCCACTCAAAACTAAAAGCTTCTTTTCCCCTTTTGGGGGCCGCTAAAAATACACGAAACATCACAATTTTACAAAAAGACTGCTAACACAAAATTATGACGATCTAGTAACCAACCTGGTGTCCACAGTTCTGTGCAAAAAACGTGTGAAGTAGCTGATGCTGCAGGAAGAGAATCGCCATGGGTTATACTCTGTCTCGTAGGTTTCTTTACTGTTGGATGCAGCCATGATATATCTTTGTGAGAAGGAGCAGAAATTGTTGACTCCATCGTGTTCCGCTGACAGGCTGCAGAATGTCAATTTATTCACATTATAAAACAAGAAAAATATTATTTAAAAAATACGTTTAAAAAATAACAAAGTTTATATAAGGGGAATAGCTTCATAATTACAATTACTCTAAGTAATGTAATAAATCATAAAAAAGGGAAATATTTACCACACACACACACACACACATATACATACATACGGTTTATGTGGGTGTCATGTGGCCAGCACAACGACCAACCGCCTTTCCTGTTCCCTAACTAATATCAGGTACCCATTAGAGCTGGGTGGACTCAGGCGCCGAAAAGTCCCGAAATTAAATATTCACCAGGATTCGAACCAAACCAATGAAGTGATATTAGTAAAAACAAAAACAACAAAAAAAAGTGATACCTTTATTTACTTCTCAAAAACAAAATATTATTGTTTTAATTTATTAGATATTTTCATTTATGAGTACATTTAAATACGTTACTCCAACTAGATATGAAATTAAAAAAGCAAAAACAATTGATGTAAGTAAACCAATGCGTTTCGAAAACCTACCCTCAATTTATATAGTTTAAAATTTATATGTTCTTTTTTTTTTAGTTCAAAGCGGACACATGGGGCGGCTGCACATTCGTAAATCAGGCACTGAATGTTAACTTACTACTACTAGTTAGGTCCTTGTCCAAACAACTGTCTCTGCCCCTACCCCCCTCCTCCATTCCTACCTTTAAATTTTTTTACAAAGTCATAAACTGTATCAAAGAGAAAGATCATTCTACTGGAGAAATGCTGAAGATAAACCTTTGATGCTATGTGGCATGTCGACTGTTTTAAAAAGATTGACAACCCAACTAAGAGTGCTCGAATTGGAATGAAGATGTTTGAAACGATACAGGATGCTACAAATTGATACAAGATGATTACAAGATCATGCAAGTGAAATAAGGCGTTATAGGATGTTGCAAATGATACAAGATAATAAAAGATGATAGAAGATGTTGCTAGTGATACACCATGATACGACATGATGCAAGTGAAACAGTGCATTATATGATAAACGATACAATATGATACAAGAAGTTACAAGGAGTTACGTGATGCTACAAGAGAAGTCAAGTAATAAACCTTAGTAACCTTATTAACCAAAGAATTTACATATAGTTTTAAGAAAACACAGAATGCTGGGAAATTTCAATAATAATATGTATATTCTGTTCAAAAATGATTACCTATGTCCCAGCTCATGTGTTGCCGTATCTATTGTGGAGTAGCCTTTACGATCTTCTATCACAGAGCAACTTGTCCCGTCTGTTCGACACATTGTTCCGATATTAGCGATGCCTGAAAAAAAGTGTTAAATATAATTGTAACATAATTTTTTTTAAAATAATTTTTGTGAATCTCCATGAAGTCTGGGGGCTATGAAAATTAGTATCTTTAACACGACCCCGAGTACCCCCCCCCCCCAAAGCTCTGTTAGGTACCTGATATTAGTTGGGAAAAAAGTAAAGGCTGTTGGTCATTGTGCTGGTCAAAGAAACACATGACACAATCTCATCATCTGCCCTATCGATCGCATGGTTTGAAATGGATGAGTTACAATTTTTTGTTTTTTTTGAAAAAAAAAAAAAAAAAACAACCCAAGAGTTCCATTATTATGTACACAACATCCGTTACACACACACATACACACACACACATACACACACACACACACAAATAACCATTGATAATTTTTTCGCCATTGATAAAAGAAAACCATAAGTGTAGAGCAAGTATATTTTTGTATAATGAATGCTTGTATATATATATATATATATATATATATATATATATTTGTTTTTACAATTAAATTAAAATAGGTAGACTACTGCACAATTGAACTCTCATGCACGCAGCGAAAGAGAGAGAGAGAGAGAGAGAGAGAAAGAAAGAAAGAGAGAGAGAGAGTTGAGCCCTAAGGATTGTAAGAAAAATGAAAAAGTCCCAAAATTGCTAAAGTAGGTACGGAAATGAAACAAAAATTGCCCTCTCCAATTCCCCACAAACACACACACATACACTCGCACATACACACGCACAGATCTTGTAAAAAAAAAAAAAAAGCAAAATGAATAAAAAGATGTTTTAAAAACAAAGAGTATCTAAGAAAAAGACTAAACACTATTTAATAGTGCATTGAAAAGCTCCC
This sequence comes from Biomphalaria glabrata, assembly GCF_947242115.1. NCBI lineage: Eukaryota > Metazoa > Mollusca > Gastropoda > Planorbidae > Biomphalaria > Biomphalaria glabrata. Next base: position 35,764,815 of record NC_074723.1, read on the forward strand.
TTTTTTCTATATAAACCAAATTTGCTTTTATTACCACTAATTAATCAACTAATTGGTATTTTTTAAAAATTGATTCATGAAATATCATCGACTATGACTAATTATGCAAAGTTTCAACTTGAAGGGAAGTTTGAAAAAATACGTGTTCCAAAGTATGAAGGAGAATAACTTTAAACATATAGCCATATCTTTCAGTGAATAGCTTTTATTTCCCTTTCATTGATACGAAATAAAATAAATAACCAATACTTAATTATTTTTGTTAAATTTGTTTTATTGATTCATGTTTTTAATTGTGTTTGTGTAAGAGTTCCACAAAAAAAAAGTGAACCAGACAGACAGACAAACAGACAAAATTGAGCTAATACACTGTTTTAAAAAGAAAAAAAGAAAACGCTAGTTGACTACTAATATGTACTTACCTACAACGTTGTAGTTTTTACTATACCAAGTATCCAGTGCATAGAGATCATAACTGTAATAGTACAAAAATACACCAGCGGTTATAGAGTGTTTAAAAATATCTCTACCTAAAAAGAAAATTCTACTTGAAATAACATAATTCAAAATGAGTGAGTCTGGATTGAATGTACACTTTGGTTTCTTATAGTTATAATGTTTTTTGTTTGGTGTAATGCACAAATTGTAAGACAAATTTCCATACGGACAATAAAGATTATTATTATTATTATTATTACTATTATTATTAAAAGGACTCTAATGGAAATGACTACATTGGAGGACAAGGGTTTTGTTTGCATCGGATACGGAAAAATATGTAGTTCGATTTGCGTAGTCACGTGAAACACTGCTCTGGTCTGTAATCATTGGAATCGAATGCATTGCCATTATTATTACCATTATTATTATTATTATTATTTTAAATAACTATATTTTAAATAGCTCTATTTGAAATGACTCAATTGGAGATTAGTCTTTTTGGAATAGTCTCTTTCAGAAATGATTTTCACAAAATGACTTTATTTAAAATAGCTATTTCAAAATGATCTTTAAAAAAAGACGTCTGGGTTATAGCTTTCAATTATAGAGTTGTCTCGCTTTATGAGCTGTAAAGATGTGCATACTCAGGGTGTCTTCAATTTAAAAAAAAAAAAAAAGATCAAATTAAGTTACAGATTTGAAGGGGGCAATATGAAAATACAATTTTGACATTTCAATATAATATATATATAACATATAATTTAGAGTTTGAGTTTTGAGTTTTTTGGCACATCGGCACAATTTAGGCCATGTCGTGCCCGTAATCCCTCAAGGGTTACTCCCCCTTCATATCACCAGAGCTAAATCCCATACAGTTAAATCATTAAAAGCAAGGTCTATTCACAGTTAAAATAGTAAAGGTAGTTAAAATTCAATAATTTAGTAAGAATCTTTTGTAAATATTATATGTTTACAATTTCACAAATCAAACCTTAGCAGACAACCCCACCTCCCGGACAAAGCCCAGTACCTTCCCAGGGTCGACACTATCAAGCAGTGTTTTTAAGTTGTGCGATCTAAAAAAATGTTCCCCCAATATCCTGGTATCTGGGGGCAATCAATGAGGATATGTTTCACAGTGAGACGAGAGTCACAGTACTCACAATATGGGGGCCCCCCTCTCTTTAGCACAAAGGAGTGCGTGATGTAGGTGGGGCCAGTTTCGTTATTTATTCACTAAAGTGGAACTGGCCCCAAACGATATAAATAAGCAGCATTATTATCAATTTATTAATTATCTACACAAAATGTATGATTGCTTTACAGAATGGAGAGGCGGGCGAGTTGGCTGTCGCTAGTGCTCTTTTAAAGACAATGGTTAATGCCCATCCGATGCCGAGCCATTCTTATTTATTAGGCACTCACTTTTATCGGAAAACAAAATGATTTTTAATAGGTTTTAATGAATTGAATAGAACAGAACTGTTCATGATTCGCTTTATAGTTGTCGATATCCGTTTTAACACTAAAACATTTGACTTTAAAAAAAAAAAATTCTTTTTTCCTTACATTGGAGGGCAAGGCGGCTGAGAGGTTAGCTTCCGAACCTGGGGTCTTCGGTTCAAACCTCGGTGAAGACTGTGATTTAGTATTGCCGGATTTTTAGGGCGCCCCTGAGTCCACCCAACTCTGAAGGGTACCTGACTTCGGATGGGGGAAAGTTGTGCTGGCCACATGGCACACTTATCGTTATCTGTAGACCCAAAAAACAGATGACCTTAATATCATCTGCCTTATAGATCGGAAGGTCTGAAAGGGGAGATTAACATGTAGCTAGAGGTAGTTCTAACTAACAGGCAGGAATTGCACAGTCCAGATATAGTTATAAGGGATAGGTTTATCCCCCTTTATTGTAATTCAGTGATGCCCAACATAAATCGACCTGCGGGCCATTTTAATTTTCAACACTGGTGTCGCGGGCCACATAAAGGAAAGGTACAAAAAACGAAATGAAATTGACCTGAAACTATTTGATTAGAAACCCGTGGATCTAGTACTTTCATTCATTAATGGGATATTAGTATCCTTTTTTTTTCAAGCGTCAGAAAACGGTTTCATTTCTCTACTAAAAAATATGAGCAACAGTGTAGCTAGCCTTACCAACGACTCATTTTCTTGTCTCTTTTTGGTAAATATTCACATTAATCTTCCAATCTCTAGACGTAGTTTAACAATCTTTTGATTCAAATGACGTCGAATTTGTTTTATAATTGCGTTTCTTTAAAAAAAAAACAAAAAAAAAAACAACAGCCAACCTTTATTTACAACTCAAATATATTGGCTAATTATCATGTTCTGCAAAAAAAAGTAAAGGTTATATTATTAGTCTTTTTTTTTTTTTTTTATAAATTCTACATTAAGAGTCTCATAAAGGCACAAATGTTGGTCATGGTACCAATCAATCGGAGTAAAATTGATGGCCCTAACGTAGATAAAGAGACATTTTTAAACCTTTTTTTAGTGGGGGAGTAGCGGATTTTATATTCTTTGTGCCGACATTTCGGCGGGCCGGATGGAACCACGAAGTGGCCCGCGGGCCGTATTTTGGGCATCACTGTTGTAAGTCATTGCCCTATAGATCGCAAGAGGAACTTACTGGGGGGTTTTTTTGTTCCCCTTAAGTTGGATGAGCTAGCTCTTGTTTGAACGCTAAACTCAATTTTAGTCCACCCCCCCCCCCCTTTCCATCTAAATTTAAATTTAAAAAATTGGTAGGTAAGTTTTTACCCAGTAAACAACATCACGTGATCATAGCTTCCGACGTTGCTACGCCCAGCACCTGCGGAGAACTTCCCGAGGACATCAAGCGCTGTGTCTGCCTTCAGCTCTCCGTACGAAGCGATTGACTCAATAAAACTTGCAGCACTGGATGTCTTGAAAACGATACAAACAAAAAATACAACAAACAAACAAAAAAATACAACAAACAAACAAAAAAATACAACAAACAAACAAAAAAATACAACAAACAAACAAAAAAATACAACAAAGAAACAAAAAAAACAACAACCAACAAACACAAAAATACAACTAACAAAAAAAGAAAAAAAACATATAAAATCCTTTTAAAAAACACAACAAAGCTTACCTAAAGGGAAGAAATCCGCCCTTTAAACTATATCTGTAAATAATATACACGTTATTTCCCTTATTCGATATCCAACAAAATAATTACCAATAATTAATTGACTTGAGTATTTTTTATTTATTGATTCATGTTTTTTTAGGTTAAAAAAAATATTAATCCATTAGTTAACCAATTAGTCCTAATAAATCAATTTTGTTTCATATAGCATAGAAGGAGCTTAACCCTGCATTCTTTAGATACATGCCAGCAATCAGCGGTTCTTTCTCTTAGTTAAGCATTGTTGTTGTTTTTTTAAGCATTCTTTTTAAATTTTCTTGTTCATTTAATTATGTCAACATAGAGTAGGAAGTGATTTACAAGTAAAATACTATTACTTGTTTACCACAAGATGAAAGTAAAGGTAATGAACTGTATTACAATCACTACCTGGAGTACGTATACTTTACACAGACGAACATGAATGGAATATTCTGAACTTTTGATACCTTGATAGAGCATGTCAATCTGGAATAAAAAAAAATATCGAATGGGTCATTAACCATAATCCCTAAAATAGCCTAACCCTAGAACTAAGCCAGCCTAGAAGAAGATTTTGTTATGCAGAGGTTCTGAAGGTTTTGTTATGCAGAGGTTCTGAAGGTTTTGTTATGCAGAGGTTCAGAAGGTTTTGCTATGCAGAGGTTCAGAAGGTTTTGTTATGCAGAGGTTCAGAAGGTTTTTTTATGCAGAGGTTTAGAAGGTTTTGTTATGCAGAGGTTCAGAAGGTTTTGTTATGCAGAGGTTCAGAAGGTTTTGTTATGCAGAGGTTTAGAAGATTTTGTTATGCAGAGCTTCAGAAGGTTTTGTTATGCAGAGGTTCAGAAGGTTTTGTTATGCAGAGGTTTAGAAGATTTTGTTATGCAGAGCTTCAGAAGGTTTTGTTATGCAGAGGTTCAGAAGGTTTTGTTATGCAGAGGTTTAGAAGATTTTGTTATGCAGAGCTTCAGAAGGTTTTGTTATGCGTAGCTTCAGAAGATTTTGATATGCAGAGCTTCAGAAGGTTTTGTTATGCAGAGCTTCAGAAGATTTTGTTATGCAGAAGTTCAGAAGGTTTTGTTATGCAGAGGTTCAGAAGGTTTTGTTATGCAGAGCTTCAGAAGGTTTTGTTATGCAGAGGTTCAGAAGGTTTTGTTATGCAGAGCTTCAGAAGGTTTTGTTATGCAGAGGTTCAGAAGGTTTTGTTATGCAGAGCTTCAGAAGGTTTTGTTATGCAGAGGTTCAGAAGGTTTTGTTATGCAGAGCTTCAGAAGGTTTTTTTATGCAGAGGTTCAGAAGAGAGAGGTTGAAGCTTAATGGACAAAAAGCAAATTCTGATCCAGACGCGCCCATAACTTTATTCCCTCCTGTGGCGAAGACTGGAATTTGCCTTCATTTGGGGGCCCCGGGAAGAGGGGAGGCTTGACCTTTTTGGTGGCCCCCTGCATTTTACTTAATAGTTTATATTTAATTTATAAAAAAAAAAAAAATTTCGAACACTCAAATGGGGGCCCCGGGAAATTTTCTAATTCCCCCCTCCTCCCCCACCACCTTAGCTACGTCACTGATTCCCTCATTACAAAATCACATATTCCTTCCGTCGTAATGGTCCTAAGAATTAAGACGGAGACTCTCTGAACTATAGGCTCAGCTGCCTGTCTGTGACCAAGCTGTGAGGGATCCCATTAGATACTTATCTGCTACACCCCTATTGCCTACGCTCGTATCTCCATGACGTTTGAGTTAGAGCAACGTTTTGCGCAGCTCTGACGCCCGTGTCCACCCGGGGCGCCTCGTTACAGCGAAAAAAAAAGCATTGCCCGGATATATTCATAGTAATTCATACCATTTTACTGTCATAAAAGAGTCGAACCGAGGTTTTTGAAACTCTAGACAAGTAAGCCTGGTGAAACAAAGAGCTCTGAAAGAGGTCCAACAAATGTTCATATTTAACACTGCTATTTCCAAAGGGTCGGACACTTCGGAAGAACAGAGTAGAATACGTGGCCTGAGGACGAGCTCCCCTGGAACTCTGCCATTTTCCTATAGTTTACCAAGCCAACCGTGCTAGACTTGCCATTAATGAAACAGTTCCTTGAAGAACAGCGCCTGGATTTTGACAAGTTCGTGGAAGCTTTCGTACAACTCCGCCCCGTGCAATAAGAAAACTCTCACACTCCCTTAGATACCACACAAGGCTGCTACACATTTACCCTGGTCGTTTCCTCAAACATTCGTTTTCACCCGAGTGTCACGTTGAGGCAGGGGAGAGTACACTCATACCTGATGTATCTCAATCTCTCATATATACTTCCGGTCATCCTTCCATTCAACTATAACGCATGCACATAACAACGATGGATCAAAAAATCTTCAACATAATTACTTATTTACATTGTGATTTGAATTTGAGCCCTTTTGCTAGGTAGCCAAGAAGGTTTCATCACTCAACCAAACATTCCACAATTTCAGTAAAAAACTGCAATAAGGAACTCACTCCGCTAAACACAAAGGCATAGTGCTCTAGAATACCCTGTAACGCCGTGGGGCTGTTGTAGTTAGCTAGAGCTAAATACTTGGAATACAATTTGTAGTCAATCACCGCCACCAAGTCCAAGTAGATGTCCAGTACTGCCTCGCGGCGTGGTCTGCTCTGTCGGGCTGACCATGATGCTGACCGGTTGTAGTTTTGACCAGTGCTGTTAAAGACTTTCCTTCTAGCAGTCTTCTTTACTTCTGGTGCTGTGATTAACATCAGATATATATTTATATATATATATATATGTCTATATGATTTAAATTGATCACATAGATCACATTTTCTAAAGATAATTGTTGATCCTGGGCATCTTAGAGTAATTTCTCCCTAAAATTATACAACTTATAAAAAAAAAAAGTAAACTAATTAAACTAACTATTTAATATAAAAGATGGCGGCCTTGTTATGTGGTATGCGCTCTGGACTGTCGTATCGATAGTCCCGAGCTTGTACACTTCCTGCCATCCCCCCCCCCCCCGGGAGGTTTGGGCTAGGGTGTAGTAATCTATAATTCTAAATCAACAACCGAAAAACAAAATAAGCGAACATAGTTGAGCATGACAAATAGATTTTCTTTTCTACGAAAGGCAATGTCGTTAATACAAAGATTAAGAATGTAGTGTTTCACATAACTATGCAGACTTATTAGCGACCAGGCATTACAGTAAAGAGTAAGGGAGACTTCTAGGAACAAGCTTTTTTGTGTGTTATTAATATTCAGTAGCGGTACTGAGCAAGTATCAAAAAACCCTCTAAACTCTAAACGAAACTAAATGAGTTAATTGCCCATTAAACTAAATCATTTATATAAAGTAGATCATACACTCACTGAGCCCGATCCATTGAAAGAAACTAGATCTATATCGTATTAATTTAATTCATAAAAATAAAATATATAATAGAGTGTTGAGCACGACCCATTTTTAGAATGTTCGCCTGCTCGTGTGGTACACCCTTCGGACTGTTGTCATGATTGGCTCAAGTTCGAATCCAGCGTACTCTCAGCCCCCGTCGTAATGCAGAAGAAACTAGGCTGGCATCTTCATTTCTAAAGGAAATGTCAAAACTTTTAAAACAACAACCACTAAGGTAGATTTTAACTTATTGAATAAGAAATATTTAGTAAATATTCCACAAGACCTGTCTAAGAAAAATACTGAATGTCATATGGTAAGAAAAAAATACCAGATACTGAAGTCCTTCGAAGAGCGGGTCTGCAAAGCATCCAAACAATACTAATGTAGTCCCAGATGCTATGGGCAGGACACGTCTGCAGATTGGAAGATCGCCACATCTCTAAACGACTCTTCTACGGCAAATTAAGGGAAGGAAAGTGGTCACAAGGCGGACAAAGAAAGCGCTTTAAGGACATCCTTAACTCTTTCTCTCCGTAATTATTTACCACATTCTGATGGAATCAACGTTGGTATCGTCAGTTAGGAGAGAAAGAGTTAAAGCTTCTCGGAAGGCGTTCAGCATAGTCCCAGCCACCTGGGATACAGTAGCACATGACAGAGCATCATGGCGTCGCGCTGTGAAAACTGGCGCACAAATTGCTTAGAACAGCGCTGGCATCAGAAAAGTGCAAGAGAAGAAGAATAAGGCCTTTGACACTAGCTCCAGCTGGAATAACTTGTCCAGTGTGCAGCCGAACATTCCGGGCTCACATGGGTCTCACCAGCCACATGAGGAGGCACAAAACCCCCAGTGCAAAATCCTCAGTCTCCTGAATGACAAAAGTGGTCATAATCGAACCACGATGGACGAACTATATGTAAATATTTCAATAAATTGATAACATTGTCCTCAAGAACATTGTTAGTCTTTCGTCTCTTCAGAATAAGATAACAAATATAACAAGCTGAAAATTGAAAGTAGTAGAGCTTTTCATTGTGGGGTATTACCAGAGAATGACGATTTTAGCATGCTGGCTACTCTATTAATAAGCCCGAACAAAATACATGTATAGAAGTAAAACAATATCATGAACTGTATTACCCGGAAATCACTGTTTATCTCAGATATAAGATTAGTTACCCCCCCCCCCTAACATAAACAATTAGAACGCAAAAGAAGAAAACATATTGCTGAACTAGATTAAATGAAAAACTATGGTACAAAGACAATTTGTGTAGAAACACGAATTCAAAAATCTAAAACCGTTTGCATAAATGTGTTAAAAATATGGTGAACAATTATCTCCTTTACTAAATAGCCTCCCGTCTTTATTACTGTTAATATTGAATAGTTGTAAAAATGGTGTATTTTTTTATGAAAAAGAAAAGAAAAAAGTAGCCGTTGCACCAGAATCGTCTAAGTCTAAGATATTATGATGTCGGACTTTCACTATCTTTTCTGGTTCACGAGATCTAAAGAGGACGGACGGACAAACAGACAGACCACACAAAACTAATAACGCCTATTCCCCTTTCGGGGGCTGCTAAAAAAAGAAGAAGAAGAAGCTTATTGGAACTTGACACTAACCTCTTTTTTTATTTGTTTTTTTCCCGCATTTTTATATAACTTATAGAAAACTTTAAAACTTTATAACGTGTAAAGTCACGTGACTTACGAGGTATTCGTGCGTCAAACATATCAAAAGTTGTGATATTCTGTGATTCTAAAGTATAGACAAACTCCTCAAATATTGACGTGGCATCAGATGTCGTTGGTGCAGTCGTTGTGGAATTGAGAAAACGTTTGAGGGACTTGTTTTTCCAAGACTTTTTAGGAGTCTTTTTCTCTGAGTTGAAAAAGTATTTGGAGTTGACGACGTGAAATTCACCTTTCTGAAACAAGAACAGTTGGCAACTCTTTTTATGGCGTGACATAAAAAACACCAGCTACAAAATTGTATTTATCTGTAATGTAAAAATTGCCATTCATTTAGTAGCAATGGATTGATCCACATGGACAGCGAGCATAAAGGAAGGATCCCGGATTGCAGATGCCATACACAACAGTAGCAGAAAGAAGGGTGAAAGTAAAAGAGCCCCTGGTGATTACAGATGCCAAACCTTTGACAGCGGCTGTGTATCAAGGAATGGCCTCTTTAGTCACACAAGAAGTTGATAAAGGAAATGGTATTCTGCCTAGACCTGAAAAGAAAATGCTCTTAGCTAATGTGAGAAAGCATTTTGTAGAGAATTCTCTCTCATTATCTTTCTCTCTCCTTCTATCTCATTCTCTCTCTCTTTCTCTCTCGTTCTCACTCTCTTTCTATCTCATTCTCCCTCTTTCTATCTCTATCTTTCTCACTCATTCTTTCTCTTTCTATCTCTTTCTCGTTCTCTCTAACTTTCTATCTTTCTCTTTCTCTTTTCTATCTCTTTTTGTCTCTTTTTCTTTCTCTCTGTCTCTTTCTCACTTGTTTTTTCTCTCTTATTCTCTCTCTCTCTCTCTCTTCCTGTTGTGGAAACTATCTTACCAGATGATATTTTGATTTTTTGTTTGCCGTTTTCTCTGGTGACTTTTCAATTCGGAACACCGCCTTGTTGTCAATATCCTGGTAGAAGCCTAGATCCTGAAATGACGAGGGAGTTTATCAGACATTGAGATAAACAGTCAAGGTGCGCTTGCTTATAAAGCGATAACACACGGCAAGTGCATTACGTAATCTGTCATCTGTACCTACGTACCATACGTAGGTTAGTCTAGTTTAAAAAAAAATGAAATGCCGGCTGACATGGCTCAATCAAAACCTGCAAATGATTGTGTTTGGTCTGTATAAAAACAGGGCATTAGATTTTTGGGGGATTTCGGTTTCGCAATAACATACGCGGTCTATAGTACAGATAATGTACACTTCAGAGCAGACTGTTCACGAGACTATAATCTGGCCAGCACAAAGACCAACCTACCTTTGCTTTCTTGCCCCAAAGGAATGTCAGGTCAGCTGAATGGATTCAGGGGCGTACTCGGGATCCCTAATTTTACAATTATAGACTTCACTGTAATGGTTATGACAACCTTCAGTCGTGAAATGACTGTGGACATTCTCATAGGAATGAGATGAAAGCCTGGACATTAGCTATGTTTGGAACAATGTCGCTCACACAGCAGTCCTCCCCCCTCCTTCATTCAGCTGAAATGGTATTTCGATTTTAGCGCCCCCGAAAAGGGGAAAAGACGCTATTCGTTTTGTGTGGAATGTCTGTCGTCCGTCAGTCCGTCCCGTAAACTAGAAAAGATAGTGAAAATCCGACATCAGTATATTTTTGATCATTCAAAGTTCCAATGCAACAGCTACTTTTTTCTTTTCTGAAAGCGAAAAATGAAATTTTTAAAATCCCTCATGCAAGCAAATTTTTCATAAAAGTACACCACTTTTACAATTATTCACTATTAATAGCAACAAATACGGGAGGCTCTTTTGTAGGGGAGATACCTACCTATCATTTATGCAAACACATTTATGCAAATAACTATAGGGGTTTTGGTTTTTTTTTGGTAATGTTTTTTTCGTGAGAATCTCAACAAGAGATTGACCCTTTACAAAAAAATTACATCAATTAGATATTCATTATAAGACATAAGTTAGGTCAGGGTCACATCTAACTTCACATTAACTTTCCCCTATCCTTTAGTTTGCCAGACCGCTGGGGCACCACACACGATCTGTCAACCTTCTTTCTCCATTCTTCTCTGTCATTTTTCTTGGATAAAATTTCATTCTGATGTGCTTTCTTTTTTACCTGCCTGGGTAGACCACTTCGGGGACCGATTTTGAGTTTGTTTAATAACACAAACTGTCTTTGTAACCTTGTTTTTTTTTTTATTATTTATTTATTACGAGCACTCTATTAGCTGTATAGTAAAAGAATCGTCTTTTTTTAAAAAGTATTTTTATATTTTTTGTTTTTAAACTTTGCATGCCTTCTCTTTTAATTTTTTTTTTCAAAAGCTTATATGTTTGTTTATTCTACATGTTTCGGATGTTCCTTCAGAGTTGAAGATAATCTACTTCCTAGTCCAAACCTCCCGCAGGACGACTGGGGATGGCTGCGGGCAGGGCATGAACCCGGTACCATCAAGAAGTCCGAAAGACAGTCCAGTACGTATAGCGCACGACCAGGCAGCCATCCAAATTTAATCACTCTGTCTGCCTGGTAAAAAGTTTGTACACGTTATTTCGCTGACGCATTATCTGGGATCAAGATAAAATTACGCACATTATTTTTTTACCTGACAACACAAAGAATCAATTTAAAAAAATTACCAATTAACTTATTAACTATTGGTAATTAATTATTTTGATTGATATCTCAAACACGGGAAATAAATTGTACTTGACTGAAGTGATGGTATTAGTTGAATTAGTCAACATTATAGATTCTAGCTCTAAATTGAAACAATATATAATTACACAATCTTCTCTAGTCATAACTACCTCACTAACAGAGTGGTTTGCACGTCGGCCCAGGAGGCGTGATCCATGATTCAAATTAATGTCTTTCTTCCTTTTTTTTTTCTTTTTGTAGATGCTTATAAAAACCAATTACGATAAAATCCACCCAGACATCCATTTCTTTCTTCACTACCCCCCACCCCCCCCCCCCACCCCCTCATTTTTTTAACTTGCCCAGCTAAGTGGTAGGATTATAGCGAATTGATAAAGCTAAAAGCATGAGGTGGCGCCTAACAAAAACATTTGGTAAAAACATTTCTAATCGCACAGACTTATTATCGTTACCCTAGATTCTAGATCTAGTACAAGTTTAATGACATGACTGATCCAAACTAATTGAAACAACTACCCTTAATCATAGACATAAATAAATATAGACTGGAAAAGGGAAATAACTTCATGTAACTTGAAAACATGTATATCTATTGTATTCGGATTTCCGAATTCTGAAAAATTGAAAAATTGCATGATCTTCAGTATTAGAGATTAAACAAAACTCCTAGACATAAATAAAGTACACAGAAATGCAAGTCACAAATTTTCGTTTCATAAAACTCTATTATCGGCCAGTCTATATTTATTTATGTCTATGCGCTTAATATAATCTTAGTTTTTTTTTTAAAGTATTTTTATGTTTTTTTTTCTGGTTTGTTCTTTACCTTTCTGGCTTTGGTTGTCACTTTTTGCTTTTGGAAAAATCCTTCCTGGTCTGTGTCGAGAGTATAAAGGGGAATGTCAAGGTCGAAATGCCGCGATCGCCTGAGATTGAGTTTGGTTAGAGACTTCGTTTCTGTGCTGAAAGTCACATTGACCTCGTCGGGCATTAGATCCCCTGTGACGTCACTCGCCTCATATTGGAAAATAACTGAGGAGATAGAAAAAGTACATTTGAAAAGAGGGCCTCTATTTACTTAACAATAATTAGCTTCCGACCTGGTTATCTCGATTCACTAACCAATAAAAAAAAGATAAGATTTAGATCTATGTCATCGGTAACTTTGGCCAAAGGATAACTAGGGTGTCATGTGGACACTCAACGACCGACCGCCTTTACTTTTCCCCAACAAATGTCAGGTACTATTAGAGCTGGGTGGACATAGAAGCGCCATTAAAATACCGAAATAAAAAATCCCAGTTTTTATTGGTATTCGAACCCATGACCTCTAGATTCCGAATAATTAATTTTTACACAGGCTCATTCAATACCTTCTTTCTTATATCTTAATTCGTCTTAGTAGTAGATTTTGCTCTTATAGGGTTATTTTAAAAGCCTTTTAATTAGATTCTAATAAGCTATAAGAATAAAGCCTATAGAAATAAGTCACATTTACCTTCAGTACTTGAGATTTGATTGATGGCGACAGAGATAATTAGAATAATAAAATGCATTCTTCAGAAAGTTTTCTTTATTCCAATCTGTAGATGAAGAAACATTTTTGTATGTTAAATCTGCACTTTATGCATTTAAAAAAAAAGTGACTTTAAATTTAAAAAAACAATTATTTAATCAAGAGCAGAACTGTGGAGATTTTTGTCCAATCAACTTAAGAGAATATATATAAATATAAGGGTGATAATGCAACGGCGCCTGGTGATCACATATGCCCAACCTGCGATCGCAGCTGTGTATCAAGGATTGGCCTATTTAGTCACACAAGAAGTTGCAAAGGGAAAAGATCATCTCTCGAGACGTAAAATACCACAGAGTGACAGTTAGTAAAATATTTAGGGGAGAAGTTTCTATGATTCTGGAAAGTACGACTGAGAAAAGTATACATTAGGAGAAAGCTAGTTGGTCGGGGTCCTCGCACAAGTAACAGTCTTCGCTTAGTAACGGTCTTATGTTAGTATGAGTTTAAATATTTGCGGATCCATTAGTTGAAGTTACACTAGTTGGAGTTATTGTTGTATCTTTAAGTTTCATTTTATGAAGAATTAAGTCAAGTTGTTATTGAATCGAGAAGTTACTTATAGTTGAAGAAGTTTATTGAAGAAGTTTTGAGAGAATACAGATGTTTCTTCAGTGAATTATCAAGTTCAGGGGCGGACTGGCTATATGGGCATTCGGGCAAATGCCCGGTGGGCCGGTATCCATAAATGGGCCTGTAGGGTCACCTAAAAGGCGTCATAAACGCGAAGATGATACATATTAAATTGAAAAAAAACAACAAAAAAAAAACCATTCTCTTATAAAAGTGGCTCTCTGAGTGTCGTGTTTGTTTTTTTATAATCGTTTACACTAGTTTACAGACTCCACATTGTAGGTCCTAAATAGTCATTATTCTAATTTAATTGAACACATTCTCCGAAATAATGTAAAAAGCTGACGTCCGTAGACAGTGCTAATCGTAGGCTTCATCCTTTCAGGGCCTACACACTAAGTGATACAAAAAAAGTAACCTAAGGCCTGAATTTCTTATAGAGATATAGAGCGTTGTAGAGTTATCGATACAATGTTAAACTCAACAACTATTTTGATGACATGTAGGCCCATCGTATGATATACAATTTATGGGCCGAAGTGTATAGTCATGCCTGGGCCGATTTTGATACCCAGTCCGACACTGATCAAGTTATTAATATAATCTCCGGCGTGTGATGATTCTGTTTAATTAACAACTAATATAAGAAGAATAACCAAGAAATAAACAGAAATCCTCACAATTATGCACCACATCATTGATAGGGTTATTTTTTTGTTTATTTATTTTTAATGTTTCTTGTCTAAGCTCAACCATTACTATTTTATTAATGAGTAAAATTTAAAACACTAAATAAACAAAATATCATATCATACCACATATGATATTCAAATCACATTTTTACAAGAAAGTTATTAACATTCCATTAATTACCTAGTACACTGCAAAACAACAATTAGCAACCACGAGGGAGATGCGAATCAGTTTTTATCAAGATACCATGACTATAAAATGGCAGGTTACATGAAAAGTCATAATGGGTCTGTCGCATTTATATTTGACCCTGAGCCTCGATTCAAAGAAAGCTATTTATAGCCGGTTAGTAAGTAAGCGTTATCTATGAATTACTTACAAAAGTAGGTCCTGGTTGGGTCCAACTCGCCATGTACAAATCGGCGGACTTCCTCAATGCTAGGATAAATGATAACAATGACATATAATAATTCCAGGAGTGTTACCAAGTATCAGGAAAAGCAAACATAACACATGGTTTATCTATGGCGGATAACTGTTAATATCTAGCCTACGGTGTATCCGGTGTAAGAACTATAAGAAGCAGGAAGTGTGACCTATTTTAAAAGGTTTACGGTATTTGTTTCGGAAATGTTTAATTGAATTTCTTAACTCTTTCGCATAAAATACACATTAATTTGTATTTTTTTAGTTGGCAACAGGGAACTTTGAATAAGGCGTCCTTGACATTTCTCCCAATCTTCCTCTTTTTTATTTTCTCATGTTTTTTTTTATACCAAGCTTATATCAACTCACTTTGCTGTCTGTCTGTCTGTCTGGTAGAAAAAGTGTTTACACATTATTTCTCTCACACCCATTCTCGGATCAAGTTGAAACTTCGCAAAATTATTCATTGGCTTACATAAGGTATGAATCAAGAACAAAAAGTAATCGAATATTCAATTAATTACTGGTAATTACTTATGTTGTTTGATATCAACAAGGAAAACTAATCCTTCAGTTTTCACGGATATGGCTAAGTTTGTTGGGTTTAGTCCCTTTAAATGTTTTGTTTGTTTGTTTTACATGTTTCGGATGTTCCTTCAGAGTTGAAGATAGTTTTAGTCCAAACCTCCCGCAGGACGACGGGGGATGGGAGCGGGCAGGATTTGAACCCTCGACCATCGATAAATCCGAACGACAGTCCAGCGCGCAAACCGCACGCCCAGGCAGCCATGGTATTTCTCCCTCACGTATTGCCCTGTCAAGTTGATCCTTTAAACAATTTTTTATTCTACCTAACAAAGCATGAATCTATTTTTAAAAGTTACCAAATCAGCCAATTATTTATTGGTAATTAATTAGTTTGTTTGATATCGAAGATGGGAAATAACTTGTACATTATTGATAGATATAGTTTTAACAACGAGTTCTTCCCCTTTATATAAGATTTTTTTTTTTTTTAAATTTCCTTGTTTTTATACAGCGTCTCGACTTTTCTGCGAAGTGCGGATTGTATTAACTTAAAGTTTAACTCTTTCTCTCCTAACTGACGATACCAACGTTGATTCCACCAGAATGTGGCAAATAATTACGGAGAGAAAGAGTTAAAATGTAGATTTATGTCTAAGTGAAGCATACCATAACAATTGCTTGGTATTGCTGTTGACGGCCGTTGACTTGTCGCATCAAACTGATATAGATATAGTTTTAAGGCTGGCGTTCTTCCCAATTTAGATAACCTTTTTTTTTTTTTTTAACAAATGACTTTTAATATTTTGCTTGTTTTTATTAAAGTTTGGAAATATCACCTCTACAGTTCTCCATATCCCAATGTCTTCTTTTTCTAAGTTGCCGTAATTTATCGCTTTAAAAATGTAAACCTTATCTTTATAATCAAAACGCAAAAAAAACATAGAGATAACATTATTCAAAATTAAAGTCCCCTAAATATGCAAATTTTTAGGAGCATTTGTAAAACTAACTTTCGGTTGTCATAGAAGCACTTATTAGAGACACGTGATCTTCCAGAGGACTAAAGGATGAGATATTTTGTAACCCTATTCGCGACGCAAAAGGGTTAACTGTGTGTGATCAGCCGACATATGTGACACAGGCCAGTAATACAGTTTAGCGTGCTATATCGAAGGGCAAGGGACATTACTGGCATGAACCTTGCACGTGAATAGGACCCCGGGTTATGGTCATCTGATCATAAGCCTGCGTGGACCAGAGACACTGTATGTAAGGCAGTGCAGTTCAAGACAGGACAGCGAGTAGACCGGGACTGTTAGTCAGCCATGAAGTCGGTCCTGGTCGAGTCCTCCAGTGTTATGTATGAGTCCAGGAAGAAATATAGACAGTAGAGTTCCGTACGGTAATAGTAGTTTATTGTCTTGCCAATTGTGTCAGATTGGCTGTTTTAAATGACCATTTATTAAAGCACCAGATTATTTGGAGCTCTTGTTGTCAAGTTCTTGATGCGTTAGACGTGCTGTGTTGTGTGTTTAGCAGTGTTTACAGAAGGCCTGATTAGGAGAGAACGTAACAGTATTATAAAAAGCTTACATTTCATGTATGTGTGTTGAACAAGAGAACACAGAAACTGTGATTGTTCTGTACTAAGAACAAAACAATTTTTTAAAGACCATTTAAAAGAACTAGCTTGTCAGCGTTTCCTTTATGTTGTACACCAGATACACCGAAAAGCTTGTTACTTAGAGGCTTCCCGCCATTAATGAAAATACCCAATAGTTTTTAAGAAAAAAAAAATTCCTTTTAAATACAAGACCCAGATCTACGTGACAACATTAGACCTGCCTGGTTGTGAGGTTTGCGCGCTGGACTGTCGTTCGGATTTATCGATGGTCGAGGGTTCAAATCCTGCCCGCTCCCATCTCCCGTCGTCCTGCGGGAGGTTTGGACTAGGAAGTAAACTATCTTCAACTCTGAAGGAACATCCGAAACATGTAAAACAAACAAAACAAACAAACATTTTACAAACAACCGTAATAACACACAATGTCGTGGCACTCGGTATTCCACGTATAATACATTCCCTGGGTAACATAGGGCTTATATTGTTTGTTATCATTTTGTGTCATGTTGTCCCACTTACTAAATTAGAACTGATTATTGCTGACTCTATATTGACACACACGACGATGTTGAACGCGTTGTCCACGGGGCTACACTGGTGATTCGCAAGATAAATTGTAAGCAGAGTAATCCACTCCTTTGTTTACGCTCTGATTTGTAATATATGGATTACAATCCTTAATCAATAAACTGAAGTAACATTAATCTCTAATATAAAAAAAAAGAATATGAACAAAAATATATAGTGGTGAAATTATCCCCCCACCCCAAAAAAAAAATTAAAAAAAAATTGGAGAAATATGGAAATAAATTAATAGAGAAAGTTGACATTTGTCAAAGACGCCTGGTCGTGCGGTATGCCCGCTGGAATGTCGTTTGGTCGTCTCGGTGGTCTCATCTTATCTTATATAATACAGACGTTACTTCTAAAAAAAAAGATAATTACGTCTTACGCGTCATGCATTCAGTCATGCATATTAACCAATGACTTAAATTCTGCCAAGTCACTGGTTTTCCTGGCTAGCTCAGGCAACCCATTCCATGCTCTAATAGCACTAGGGAAGAAGGAGTATTTGTACAAATTTGTCCTAGCATATGGGATGAGGAATGCTCCTTTATCTTTGTGTCTTTCTGAGTATTTCATACCCACCCGCTGCCATCCAACGTCGTCCTGCGGGAGGTTAGAACTAGGAAGTGTATTATCTTCAACTCTGTAGAGACTGTAACACATTTTTAGATACAAACAAACATATAAAAAGAACTCTTTCTCCTAGGTGGGTAGCCAGCCATGGCTAACAAGCCCCTTTCTCCTAGGTGGGTAGCCAGCCATGGCTAACAAGCCCCTTTCTCCTAGGTGGGTAGCCAGCCATGGCTAACAAGCCCCTTTCTCCTAGGTGGGTAGCCAGCCATGGCTAACAAGCCTCTTTCTCCTAGGTGGGTAGCCAGCCATGGCTAACAAGCCCCTTTCTCCTAGGTGGGTAGCCAGCCATGGCTAACAAGCCCCTTTCTCCTAGGTGGGTAGCCAGCCATGGCTAACAAGCCCCTTTCTCCTAGGTGGGTAGCCAGCCATGGCTAACAAGCCCCTTTCTCCTAGGTGGGTAGCCAGCCATGGCTAACAAGCCCCTCTTACCTAAAGCTTACTGGTTAAGGAGACAGCTGCTCGCCTTTGCCCCTACTCCTGTTAGTGAGAACAGTTCCGCCGGACTCAATATCTGAGCCACACGTTAAGGCCAGGAGTTGGACTGGTTGTCAGAGGCTATTTGAGACGCATGCCGTTTTGGTTCCGCAAGGTTGTCATTGCTGGAATTGGTAATGGATGTAAGCACTCGACTACCTATAAAAGGCTTCCGATTGGGAGGAAACATTGGATTGCCTCAAAGGACCGTGACCCCTGAACAAACGGATGTGCTTAAAAAAAGTTAAATGTTCATATTGTTGCCGGGGGCCTCCAGAAAGAGGGGTCTGTGAAGAGCCAATCCTTAATCCTGGCCACGGGATAAAATCTTTTTCCGGGTCAAAGGCTCATAAAAGGGATGTTTTGTTGTAAAATGTTTTACATGTTTCGGATGTTCCTTCAGAGTTGAAGATAATTTACTTCCTAGTCCAAACCTCCCGCAGGACGACGGGGGATGGGAGCGGGCAGGGTTTGAACCCTCGACCATCGATAAATCTGAACGACAGTCCAGCGCGCAAACCGCACGACCAGGCAGCCATTTATCTCGAACCTTTTTGGACACCTCAACGATGTACCCAAGTTCGATGTTAAGTCACACTATAAAGACACAAATCAAAGACTGGAGCAGTGGGGTATCTAGGTTAGGAGGGGGGGGGGGTCCGGATTTTAAAATTCCTCCAAGCCCCCAAATGAGTATCCATATTTGTTTTACATTAACTATTAAGCGAATGCCATGTTAATATTTCATGTTATTATATAAATCAGTGACCATGTTGCATGTATTCCACATATTAGACATATTTTGTTATAAACCTGATGATGGCACAGATGGGGGCATTTAATATGTGTTGAGTCAGCCGACGCAAATCGCCCCAGGCCAGCGCTAGACGAGCGATCAACCGTGACGAGTTACGACAGTCAGCCGAGACGAGTGTCAGCATGACACTCAGGAGCGTCACGAGGGATGTAGTCATCTGACCACCCGGAATGGTCGAGCGACGTTCTGTCCGGTTCTAGAAGGCCATTAGGGACCCTATTTAAAGAGCGGAGGTGTCGCGGTCAAGACGGTTCAGCGCCCGGTTCACTACAGTCCGGTCGACTACAGCACAGTCCAGTGTGGTTCAGCTGTGTGGTTCTGTACGGAGCATTACGACGGTTCAGTGCGGAGTACTGTCAAGTACAGTTGAGACAAACGGCGACTTGATCTTGGTATGTGATCGAGTCCGATACAACGAGCCCAGTGTGTGAAGTCAGTCCTGAACTGTTGAACCCAGTGCAAGCCCGGAACGAGACGGAGAGGCCAGTGCAAGACTTGATACGGCGTCACGGTTGACACGGAGAGAAATTTGTACAGCCTGTGTTACGTGTTGCCAATTGTTCAGTATTGGCTGTAATTTATTGGACATTAAACTGATACGTTACTTTGGAGCCCTGAGTTGTCAAGTTCTTTAAGTTGGTGGTGTATGGTGCAGTTTGCAGAGAGCCTGGATAGTGAGATTCGTAACAATATTTATTGAGTACTTATGTCATGATGTCAAATGTCAAAATGCAGGAACCTTTAAAAAAAGGCTAGAAGTTTAATAAGAAGGCTTGATATATAGTAAGATAAAGATGTTAATACATTGACACCTAATCTATAACTGACAATTTTCCTTTATTCTTATCTCAATACGTGACATTATAAACCATCGACAGAGATTAACCTGTCTGGTTCCGTTTGCTTACCATAAATATTTGGCGTGTAAAAGTTAGGATTCATTGTTTTGTTTATTTTAGATTTAGGTTTTAAAGCATAGCGACAATAAAGTCATAATAAAAACAATAATGTATTTTAAAAAACAGTTTTTAAATAAAAAAAAGCTAGTATGAAGAAATAGTTGTATCAATTAATTTGGATCAGTCATGTAACTAAATTTGTAATGAATCTAGACCAACAATAAAAAAAGCATTTATAAAATGACCCGAATTCGACCTCAGGCTTCTCAAGCCAATGCGGTAGCCACTCTGCTAGTGGAGAACCCATGAACAAGGAAAATTGTATAGTTATCTAATGTTTTTATAGTTTCGTCCAATTTATCATGTTTTTTTTTTCCACTAAGGCTCAGACGATGACATATAAAGGGGGCTAATTGAGATTATACCACCACTTTAGTAAAGTACAAATTCTTTCCCTTGTTTGATATATTAATTAAAAATAGTTAATTAATTATTTTGTTAATTTTTAAATTGATTCTTGTGCAAAATTTTAGCTTGATCCGAGATCGGCTGTGGGATAAATAACTTGAAAGAGAAGATAGAAGAGAAGAAAAAAAAAGAAAGATGGAGAGAAGAATAGAGAAGAGGGAAAGAGAAAAAGAAAGAAAGAGAAATGAAGAGAGAAAGAAAGAGGAAGAGATAACCAAAGAAGAGACAGAGAGAGAAGATGAGAGAAAGAGAAGAGAAAAGGGAGTGAAACAAAGATAGAGAAAGAAGAGAAGAGAAAGAAAGCAACATAGAGGAGACGAGAAATGAAGAAAGAGAGAGAGAGAGAGAAAGAGAGAGAGAAGAAAAGAAAAGAAAGAAAGAGAGAGAAGAGAAGAGAGAGAGAGAGAGACGACCCGTCCTATTCATCGTGACAGATAGAAATCGTGAGCAAAACATTATTCAAGAAGAGGGCGACCCGTTTTATTTTTTATTGGACTTCCATAACAATAGAAGGGAGAAGATGCTCCACAATATCGACAATATACCAGCCTGGGAAAAGAATTAACGGGTGTAGCTAGTAGGTAATGTTGTTTTAGATAAGTTAACACATTAACTAATAAAAGTCTTATTAGTACTCGCCAAAAATTATTGTTACAATTAAAATTCGATGTCCTCGTCTTCAGTACTATGATCGTCTCAAAGGCTTAGAAAGGAAACCAGTCTCTAATAAACCCTAATCACATATAACAATAATTATATTGTTGACCTTTATAACTCGTTCATCTCGTAGGTCACTCTTATAATTTTAAAGCTTTGATGTCTATGATTCTCAAGCAGTGACTGACTGACTATATGGGCGTTCGGGCTAATGTCCGGTGGGCCGTTACCCATTTGGCCGGAAGGACCACCTAAAGGGTCTCATATAGAACGTATTAAATTGTTAAAGGTATTATAATAATCTCTTGTAGAAGAGAGCCTCTGAGCGTCGTATTTTTTTTATCTTCTACTGTCTCTACATTGTAATGTTAATTTAACCTATCACATTTTCCAATATAATGTAATAGCCTACATCCGTAGACATTGCTACTAGTAGGCCCCATCCTATTAGGGCAGGGACGGAATGGGTGTCAAAATCGGCCCGGGCATTTCTATAAAATTCGGCCCACAAATTCTCTATCATGTGACGGGCAGCCATTTCTAGGTGTATCGGTCCTTATAAATCATTGTTAAGTTTGATAATGTATCGATATGCATGCATACAGTGAACTCTATATCTTAATAAGCAATATAGCGTCTTTTTAAATCAGCAATTATGTAGGCCCTAAAAAGATGAAGCCTACTAGTAGCACTGTCTACATTCTACATTTTATTTTCGGGAAATGTGTTTGATTAAAAGAGTATTACACTGTAATGTCTGTGAAAGACTTTTTGTATAAACACGACGCTCAGAGGGCCTTTTATACAAATAATAATAATAAAATAATACGAATATTATAAAACCTTTAACAACTTGATATGTGCCATAGTGGCTTCGATCAGGCCATTTCGGTGGCCCTACCGGCCTATTTGGGTACCGGCCCACCGGGCATTTGCCCAAATGCCCATATAGCCAGTCCGCCCCTGTATTATGGCCTATATACTTAGTGATTAAAAAAGCCACATAAGGCCTATATTTCTTATAAGAATAAAGTGTTCACTTTATGCATGCCTTTAGTTATCGATATGTTATCAAACTTAACATAATGATTTCGAGGACAGGAAGACCTAGAATTGAATGCCCATCATATGATATACAATTTAAAGACTGGATTGTATAGGCTGGATTGTATTGAAATACCCTGGCCGATGTTAGCATCCAGCCCCCCTCCCCTCCCCATTAAGTATTGTTACGACTGTATGCTTATTTATAAAGACAATCTATCTTGGTGGTACAGGAACCAGCCATTTTTCGTGTGGCTCGCATTGCTGTCAGAGATGAGGTCAATACTTTGTTGCTCTCCATAACTTCTATGTCCCCATCTCTCTCCACATAATGCGGTATGGCCTATATCTATTAGGAAGCGTGGTCGAGAGGCCAAGTGCGCTTGAACTTGGCTTGGCTTGGCTACCTAGAAGGGGGCTCGAGGTTCGACACACCCGACTCGGGCAGAGTTGTGTTTACTGAGCACCTAAAGATACCCCCTCCCCCCCACTGGTCCACAACAGAGATTGGACCAAGAGCATGCTATAAGCATGAAAGTAGCGCTATATATAAAAGCTATAATAGCTTTCAAGTATGCTTATTTATAAATTATATCTAACTTATATTCACTGGTGGTAAGTGGTACCGTCTGTGTACTCCTGAGCTTCCTTGTTGATTTCCAAAACAATTCATTGATTAATGTCTTCAGACATTTGACAAACAATCAATAGTTATCTAATCACTTTACAAGGTACATTCTAGTTCCTCTTTACATTTAGACGTCATGCTATACGATTAATGGTCCAAATATCTAAACATATATGATTCGATCTACGTCTACAGTCAGGATATTTGGCTCATGTTTATAACGTTACGAACAAATAAATTCTTTATTTCGATCAGAGAGTGTTTGTAGGGCTTTCTGGAATAGCCCGCTGCCTTTATTGTTACGTCCTGGAGGGTATTTAACTAGTTCTAATTTGCCTCTGGGTCATTTGCTAGTGTTTTATGAGCTCACCCCTATGCGTCTTATCTTATCTTATAGATAGACGTTACTTTAAAAGAGAAGATAATTACGTCCTACTCATTTTATGTTATGCATGTTGATCAGTGACTTAAACTCTGCCAAGTCGTTGGTTTTCCTGGCTGATTCAGACAACCCTTTTTCATTCTCTAATAGCAGTAGGAGCACTTATATGAATCTGTTCTAGCGTATGGAATAAGAGAATGTGACTGTTTAACTTCTGTCTTTCTAAGTATTTTATAAGGTTTTGTTTTTCTGTTTGTACATTATGGTTCATTCTAAATCGGTATAGCAGTCTAGCACCTCAACCAACATGGCAACATTTACATTTCTTGTCTGCAGACAGCCTTCTTTTTTTCTTTTCCTTTACAGCCTTGATTAATGAGTTTGACCCCAACTAGGCAATAGGCTTTATAACATATGACGCTTATCATGACCCGGAACTAGATCAATTAAAACAAATTTGGGTAGATTAAAAACTAGAATCTGCGCATTTTTTTTTTTTAATTTCAAAATTGTAAAGTACTGGTAAAAGCTAGATGTACTTTTAGTTTCGCTCAAGTTTCAAGCGTTGTCCCACTTTTTGCATCCTAACTAGTGTGGGCTAGAGTTCTACATAGAGCTACAACTGTCTGGTTTCGAGCAAGGTTTAATTAACAATTTCGACTACATATTTAGACAAATTGTCTGACCGGAGAGTAAACACCTTCTCCGTGCAACTAGACTAAGACTTAGATCTAGATCTAGTTCGTTCAGGATGTGGATCTAGATTATTCTTTAGTAATATTATATTTAACATTTTATCGTTCACGTCTAGAGTAGCCTATATAAGTAGATACAGTAAAATATAATTAGATCTAGATCTAGATTATAGTCTATAATCACGTCAAGGGATATAATTCTAGTCTAGATAAGTCTAGATCTTTCTTATTTTCTAGATTAAATATTTAGACATTTATCAAAAGAATCTATATATAGATCTATAGACATTTACATTAAATTATCTTTCGAATCGAGTTATTTTTAGTTGTATACAATTATAATTTATAAATTATTCTAGATCTATTGTTTAATGTATAATAGATTAAACATTAGATCTAGCATAATCTATAAGTCTTAGGTCTATAGGCTTAACTCTTTCTCTCCTAACTGACGATACCAGCGTTGATTCCACCAGAATGTGGTAAATAATTACGGAGAGAAAGAGTTAAATAAAGGCACATTTCTTGTCCCGTATTCTATGACAAATCGGTACTAATGCTCCTTCTTCCCTAGTGCTATTATAGCATGGAATGGGTTGCCTGAGCCAGCCAGAAAAAAACAACGATTTGTTTAAATCAGTGATTAACATGCATGACTAGACTGAACTAGGGACACGCTTAGGACGTAATCATCTTCTTTTTTTTTTAAAGTTACGTCTGTATTTGATAAGTTAACATAAGATGATAACTGCAATGCATGTTACTGAAAAATGAAGGACCCCCCACCCCCTCCTGGCCTTGGAAAATAATTAGATTACCTTTACTGAAGGAGTATCTCGGTGCGTTCAGATCATGGTGTAAACCCCCCCCCCCCCCAGCCCCCCAGCAATTTTTTATTAAAGATATCGACCGTTTGTTCTTTGAGCTAACAGTTAAACCATAATACAGTGAGCTAATTACTTACAGGTGCTCATTACAAACTGTACAATGTTGACGCAGACACACAGTATGTCTCCTAGCAATGTTGACTCAGACACAGTATGTCTCCTTGCAATGTTGACTCAGACACACAGTATGTCTCCTAGCAATGTTGACTCAGACACACAGTATGTCTCCTAGCAATGTTGACTCAGACACACAGTATGTCTCCTAGCAATGTTGACTCAGACACACAGTATGTCTCCTAGCAATGTTGACTCAGACACACAGTATGTCTCCTAGCAATGTTGACTCAGACACTCAGTATGTCTCCTAGCAATGTTGACTCAGACACACAGTATGTCTCTTAGCAATGTTGACTCAGACACACAGTATCTCTCTTATTGTAACTCCGTTATTTCCTTGTCTATACAATTTTATCAACATTCACAGAATGTGCTGCGATGCGGTTGGTAAAGTTAGAATCCAGATGTAACATTTTATCCTTTCTTACCGCTTTTAACCGTCTGTCAATCTTTGGATAAAAAGTCCGGACGGGTCGGCAAATGCTCTGCTACCTTCAAAAAAAAAGTTGATCAATGTCACGCTTTTGTTTCAAAATGAGATTTTTAGCATAGCAGCTTAAATAATAAGGAAATGTTTCTTCATTCTAAAACTATTCTACTGTAATGATGTATCTGTGGCATTTTACGTCTCGAGAGACGATCTTTTCCCTTTGCAACTTCTTGTGTGACTAAAGAGGCCAATCCTTAATACACATCTGCGATCGCCGGTCGGGCATATATAATCACCAGGCGCCGTTGCATTTTCACCCTTCTTTCTGCTTCTGCTGTGTATGACATCTGCAATCCGTGACCCTTCCTTTATGCTCTCTCTCCATGTGGATCTATCCATCTATATATCCTATTACTGGACTGGGTAATGATGTATAGACTGTTGACTGTTGGCAACTTCTGCAAAATAGCCTGTAGGTCCCACTTTCTCTTCTCAAATATCTGGGTCACCTCGAATTCAGTTCGTTCCCCCACCCCCGTTTTTTGTATGAGAAATGCTTTTAAAAAGCGAATACGGTAAAATCCACCCAGATCTCCCTTTCTTTCTCACCCCTTCTCATCTTCCCAACTGGTCCAGACAAGTGACAGGATCACAGCGTATTGAGAAAGCATAAAATAGCGCTAAAGAAAAACAATTGGTTAGAAATATTTCTAATCGCACAGATTTATTATTGCGTGTCTAGATCTATTACAGATTGAATTTGCATGACTGTTCCAAACTAATTGATACACTTACACCTCGTATACGCTATGTTTTTGTTTTTAAGTATTTTAAACAAATGTTATTCTTGTTTCCAAACAGTTTTTATAAAGCGCTAGATGTGTTCTACCACAAACTTTTCCAAATGTATTTACAGATTGTTATTGAGAACACATTGAGGGAGAATGTCAATCATTGTGGTGTTTTTCTCTTTCTTCATCAGTCAAATCACGAGTACTGACGGTCAGTGTCATCTACTAAACACAAACAACTAATATGTTATGTTCTGTTGTTTTGAAAACCTCTTCCACTCCCCTCCCCCCCCCCCAAAAAAAAAAACACAAAAAAAAAATCACTAGAGTCCATCTCGTGGAATCTTTTTTTTTTTAAAAAAAAAACAAAGTTATTTTCTTTTCCTGGTTCTGTTTCTCAAGGAAGGTCTTTGCTAGCCCTGATTACTTAGTAACATGTTTTCTATTATCACACTCCCCCATCACCAATGTTGGACCCTTGGGGCACCATACAAGAACTGTCAACCGTCTTTCTCCATTCCTCTCAGGTCTTTGATAGAATTTCTTTCACTGCCAGGCCCTGTCCTTTCTTGGATGTCTTTCCAGCGCTTTCTCTGTCTTCCTCTTCCTCTTCTTCTTCCCTGGTACTGTTCTTTACATATTGCTGTGTAGTAACCCCTTAGAAACGAACGTACACCTCCCCCTGGTAACAATACATGTGTTTAAAAGTATGAACCTTCTAATTGGTATAATAAGTTTTTATATTAAAATAAACGAAACGCATAGAATGCAAAATGAGATAACATTAAATATTGGAATGGATGTCAAGTTTATACTGGGATACTTATGATTTCCATTAACTGTTGATACTTGGCATTTTTGCGAATCAAAAATGGTAATTATAACTACTGGAAACTGTGTGGTTGAGTAGTATGCACTCAGGAGTGTTGTCTTGATGGTCAAGTGTTCAAACCCTACCCACAGATATCCTTCAGTAGCTGTGTGCTTACTTTAGATAGATTAATATCCTCCCGCGACGTGCGGTGTATTGAGCGGCAAGCAGCCTCAACAATGATCTGCCACTGGCAGTGTCTGAAACCTCTTCCAACCTGGTGTCCACTGTTCTGAGGTCCTCCATGAAAGTGTGACGCCAAGTTATACCAGGACGACCCTGTTTGCACTTTCCTCGTATTGGCCCTCCATGTCATCGCAACACTTGGTATGCGTAATTCATTCTATCCGAGGACATGTCCCGCAAAACTCAGGCGACGCTTGGTCACAACCTCATTACCTGGTCGAGTCCCAGTTCGGCATTGTCTTTCTTTATTTATTTATTATTTGTAACCACTAAGCTTATTATTATTATTTGCAAAGCGCGCTCAATGGTCATTTAGACTGGGCTTTCATCGTTTGTCAAATAATGCAAGGGGAGAGGGTGTCTGGGAGAAGGATTCCTTGCTGTCTTTCGCGACCCAGAACGAGCTTAAATGGAAACTCCTATGGTTTTTAAAATTTGAGTTATTGACATATTTGAATTCTGCGTAAAAAGTTGTAATAGTAAACATTTTACCATTTTTTTATTTAAATGATTAGAAACATTTATATTTAATAAATTAGACAGTAAATTCTTGACATCTCCAAAAAAACGGGGTGCTTTGAGATTTAGTTTTTAGGTTAGGCATACGTCACTTCCATCAAAAATACTGAAAAGGAAACTAGATTTAAACCAATCGTATCGCTTCATTCTTACAGGCTCTTGGGCTTAGTGACGGCCTATTCCAGAGCTATGGTACAGTTATATATACATGTATTGGTAGATCTAAAGGCATTAGGATAACCAACTCAAGAAAAAAAGTAACATTTTCATCTAAGCTTCTCCTTTTCCCAAGAAGTAAATAGATCGTGTGTCTGACTGATTCGAACAAACTGGTCAGTGTAAGGCTAGTCCAGAGTAGTCCAGACTACGTGTAGTCGGTCATAACAAGACAACCAAGCGATAGTGTTTGTTGTGTGTTGAGTGGTCAGGCGAGAAGATACACACTGCCGTGGTTAGTCAAGCATGTAAATCTCCTTTAACACGCATTTTTTTCTTTGCTTACAAGATCTAGATCTAACTGCATAGACGAAGATATATTTCTTTTACGAGAATGTAAACTTTGCTTTACGGTCTCTCGTTATACAGAAGTCAATAGATTAAATTAAACGTATTTGTGACGTCACATAGAAACCCGGTGAAAGTCTGACTGTTTTGGATGCGCAGGAAAATTACGTTGGAAAAACATCAATTACTAAGTTATTATTGCAAATTTAAAAAAAAAAGAATAATATATTCATTATCTGTAAATCAAAACACATACTATGTCAAAAATTGTCAAAACCATCGGAGTTTCCCTTTAAGAAATAATTATATTATACCATCAGAGTACGTCCCTAACCATCCGCCCCCATCATTCAGCGTCAAGTAAATAGAAGCCTCGTCCTCCTCTATACAGTCGTTCAACCCGGCGGCAGCTATTTCTTTTTTTTTTTTTTTCTTTGAGTCAAGTAAAATAGAGGCAGTTTTTTTTTTCTTCTTTAGTTATGCTTCAGTTAGAGTCAAGCGACGCCCCTGGCGATCAAATGCCTGACCAGGTCAATCTGACTTTTAACACAGAAACAAAATCTCAAACCAAGCTTAATCTCAGGCGATCGCAATATTTCAACCTTGACATTCCGGTCTATACTGTGGACACCGACAGTGAAGGAATTATGCAAAGACATAGAGTGGAAACCGGACACAGAAAGGTAAACACAGAACTGAAAAATCCCTATGTCCAGCTTGATGGTCACCAGGGCCGGTCTTACTGTTTGCGGGGCCCTATGCTAAACGGATTGCGCTGGGCTTTGTGTGGGTAGGGATATGGATAATAAGTGAAAATTAAGATTTTTTTGTTAAAAAATAAATTCGTCTTTGCATTTTATTCATACTTACTAAGTACAAAATCAAGATCAAATTAACTTTACGGGCCATCTACAATAGAAGGTAGATCTCCAACATAAAGCCGATAAACATTCGGATCTGCCTTTTAGATTTACTATCAACAAGAAAAATATCGATTTTGATTTTTTTTTTAAAGAGATCGAGACAGATTTAGATCTATATGTAAATGCCATTGACTATTACAGTAAATTAAGTATTGGAACCTACTGTTTTGGATGAAATTCGCCTTATTATTTTCATTAAAATGAAAGTTGACAATGCCTTTTTTTTTTTATCGCGAGTAGGATTGGCGTTTCCCATATTGATTGACACCCCAAAATTACAATTTTGTCTATTTTCTCAGAACATGTTTTGAGTTTTCAGGATATTTTAATAATTTCAGGAGATTTTCATGACTTTTTTTCGTATACTATGCAATTTCAGGAGATTTCCAGGAGATCCAGGAAAATCAGGAGACCGCGGAAACCCTGTTATAAGCTAAAATGGTTTAATTCAATAATTTACAACTAGAGTTAGCGCGGGGCCTATGAAAGTGTGGGGCCCGATGCGGCCGCATAGGTTGCAGTGCCCTAAGGCCGGCCCTGATAGTCACTAAATCCCATAGTCACACAGACACAATATCCCATTTCGTTCTCTTATTATTAACTTCTGCCTGAAAGAAAGACAAGTTATTATTTTTACAAAGCTCATATCAACTTACTCTTTCTGCCTGTCTGTCTGTCTGGAACAACTTTTGAAAAACCTTCTTTTCCCCCACTTTCTATTCTAGTATTAAGCTGAAGTTTAGCATTAATATTCATTGTCTCTGACAAATAATTAATCAATAAAAAAACAACTTAACACTTATTTATTTAAATAGTGGTAATTAGATTTGTTTGATATCTAAAACGGAAAATAAATTTTATAGTATTGAGATATATGGCTGTAAATGTGGAGTTCTTTCATAATTAATCTTTTTTTTAATAGTATTTTTTTTTTATTTTGCTTATTCAATACCTATTACTAACTAGCACTTTCTTCTTTGGGTAGTACTAAAAATTTATAATACGGAAAAGTTTTCATATTTCGAAAACCGCTGTAACGATTTTCCTAGAAATTTTGGGTTTGGGGAACAAAACACCTACTAGTCACACTAAAAACTCTGGCCAGTCCGCTGTCATTTTTCTAATTTTTTAAATCAACTTAAAAATCAATTTCGCACACGTCTTTTCATGAGTAATACTATTCCAAATGATGTCAGAAAAAAAAAATTAGGACTTTTTTTTTTGTTTACACACTACGTCACTGTTTCTATAGCAAGTGAAGTTTTACAGAGCGAGGTCGCTAGCAGATCTCTGTAAAAAGTTAGCCACCGTAAGTCTAAGTCTAATGCAGCGGTTCTCAACTTTTTAAGCTCGGCGTCCCCTTTTTTTTACAATCCCCCACTCTGCAGCGACCCCCCCCCACACACACACACACAGCAATAGAAGAGTAGACAAAAACAATCCTTATTTTCGATGGTCTTAGGCGACCCCTGGCAAATCGTCAATCGACCCACAAGAGGGTCGCGACCCACAGGCTGAGAACCCCTGGTCTAATGTAACTAAAAAGCTAGCTAGTTTTGATGTACTCGGTAAACAGAATACATAAGTATCAATCAGTCATTTTTTTTTTAACGAGGGTGTCATGCAGTAAGCACAAGGACCAACCGGAACTTTTGGTACCCATTAGAGCTAGGTGGACTGAGAGGAACGCAAGGATCCCTAAATAAAAAATCACAGTCTTCACCAGGATTCGATCCCAGGTGGTCACGGATTCGTATTATGAGTCTCATTCGGGGCGAGGACGTCACTGAATCTACCAAACTTTCGTCATACAGGGGAAAGTAGGAGCGTTTTGTCATTGTGCTGGCCTCAAGACATCCTAGTTAACCGTCGGCCAGAACTACAGTTTAACTTTGCATCTCCTATTCTATCTCTGAAAAAACATTAGCTTACATTACCTTTTTTTTCTAAAAAAACTAGACTACATTACATCTGGGCTTGGTAACCGCTATGGCCCCTTAATCAGAAGCTTATAATAAAAACTTATCTCCCCTGGAACTTTTCATTTTAGAATGTGGTGTATTTTTATGAAAAGGCTGATTGCATATTTAGGTGGTTTTTTTATTTAAACGGCTTGTTTTTAGAAAAAAAAAGTATTCTTTGCACGTGAGCTTTACAAGCTTTACAAGATCTAAAATATTATAATATCGAAATTTCAATATATTTACTAACGCCTGTGATCTATACGGAATGAACGGACGAACTGACAGTCTGACAGTCAGACAACCTAAAACAATAGCGGCTTTTCTTCTTTTAAGGGGCCGCTAGAAAACGCCTTAGTATTTCAATGTAATTACTTTAGAGCATTTCTCTTTTTTTTTAATTACGCTTCTTTGTCGTATCCACCAAGGTTTTATAATTCTAGCTTTCATTTTGCACATTTATTTTCCCTATTATGACAGCGGTTCTCGACCTTTTAAGCACGGCGACCCCTTTTTACAATCTCCCACTCTGCCGCGACCCCACCTCAGACTCACACACATACAGCAATAGAAGAATAGACAATAAAAATCCATATTTTTGATGGTCTTAGGCGACCCCTGGCAAATCGTCAATCGACCCCCAAAGGGGTCGCGACCCACAGGTTGAGAACCCCTGTATTATGAGGTAACAAAGTACTTCTCCAGTTGTGTCAGTAATTGGGGCAAAACCCCAGACAATGTTTATGTATTCCTATGCAAATTACACAAGAAACAGAACGAATTTCTTCTTTATCTTCCTTCACATTGTTATGTTGGAGCGTACAGACCATTCTATGAGATGAACAGCGCAGTGGTTTCCGAATCAGGCAGCTCGCCATGTAGCTTTCTTTCCATAATTATAGGGGTGGGCCAGCGTCTTGGTAAAGAATGCAGTTTTGAAGGATACGATCAGCATTCTCTGGGGGCACTCCATTAAGGCCAGATATCACTAGATCCAATTTTGAGCTTCCGGAACATAAGTTGTCTCATTCTGTATAAATAATTAAGATTGGTTCAATATAAGACACATCTGGTGTATAAACTAAGTTTATGAAAACATTGCTCGCACCATTTATATGTTGTTGCTTTTTTTTTTCTATTTCACACTTGGCACACATAAGTAGCGGCTTTGTGTATGAAACAAAAGTCCAGATGACAGACTACGCAATGTACTTTTCTGTGTTATCTCTTTACATGTTCATGTTTAGTATTTATCTCATAACCTGATAAACTCTTTCTGTATTACAGGATATAGGCTTCTACCAGGATATTAAAAACAAGGCTGTGTTTGAAATCCAAAAGTCTCCAGATACATTGGCCAGAAAGAAATTTAAATTTAACATGGTAAGTTGTCCAGATATGGCTAGTTTTGGGGAAGACATTAATTGGTTTAACCTGTAAGTATGGAAGCGCCGGGAAAAGCAGCATCGTCTTTACTCTAACAAGACGCCCGAAAAAGACTCTGGCCCCAAAACCCTCCAATAGAACACAAAACTATAAAAATGTTTTACATGTTTCGGATGTTCCTTCAGAGTTGAAGATAGTTTACTTCCTAGTCCAAACCTCCCGCAGGACGACGGGGGATGGGCAGGGTTTGTACCCTCGACCGTCGATAAATCCGAACGACAGTCCAGCGCGCAAACCGCACGACCAGGCAGCCATCCTATACGAAGAACTGCCTGATCTGGAAACCACTGCGCGGTTCATCTCAGATATAGGATTACTGATCTGAACTCTCCGACATGCAAAATGAGAACGAAGAAGAAGAGGAAGAAATCTGCTCTTGACTTTAGTCACTAAATCCCTCCGCGCTTTTAGGTCAGCAGCTGGTGGATATTCTTCTTCTTCTTCTAGCCAGCTTGCTGCTGAGCTGTGAGCTCTTTTGCAGACTGTGCCAAGGAAAAATAGTGCGCAGTTTTCTTCAGTTGTTCAGTACTGCCGTACAGAGTGTTGGTTATGTTGGGCTGTAGTGGAAGTAGGGTCTGCCTAAGGTGGATTAGGAAGGGGCATTCAAAGAGGATATGGTTTACGGTTTCATAAGGGTGGGCGCAGTGTCTGCAAAGGGGGAGTTGTGTGGAGTTTATTTTATTCAGATGGTAATTTAATAGAGGTGTGTGTCCTGTTCTTAGTTGGAAAATTGTAGATTGTTCTTTGCGGGGGAGGAAGTTAATACTGTCCAGTTTGTTAGGCGTAGTCATTTCTTTGTACATGACTCTGCCTGTGTTTCCTGATGCCCATTGGTTGAGCCACTCCGCTTTGTGATTGTTGACTGGTGGATATCAAGAAAGCCGTATCCATTTGTTATGGAGTGAGTTTGTTTCTATGTTTCTATGGTTTCCAAGGTGACGGTGAGAAGAAGTTAGTTATTGGTTGATGGCTACGTCACCATAGAAACACACAGACAGACCCACAGAGCAGCCTTACACTAACAAGAGAGGGACCCTCCATTTAAAAATATTCTTAACAAATTTAAAAGAAGAAAAAGAAAAGAAAAATTAGACAAAAAGGACAAGCACTTATTATAAATGCAATTTTTCTTGCATTAGTTATGTCTTTTTTCATTACATTCTTTTACAGAAGGTAGAAACCTTCACAAAATCTCTGCCAGGGCCTCTAAATAATTAGATCCGGCACTGCTGAGAAGTACATGACACAATTTTTCAATTCGAATTGATCAGTGTACACAGACTAATATAGACTGTTGTTTCAATAAAGTTTCTAAGTTTATTTCATGCCTGCCAACTACTTTACTCTGTATCACACATTTCATGCCTTCCAACTACTTTACTCTGTATCACACATTTCATACCTTCCAACTACTTTACTCTGTATCACACATTTCATGTCTTCCAACTACTTTACTCTGTATCACACATTTCATACCTTCCAACTACTTTACTCTGTATCACACATTTCATGCCTTCCAACTACTTTACTCTGTATCACACATTTCATACCTTCCAACTACTTTACTCTGTATCACTCATTTCATGTCTTCCAACTACTTTACTCTGTATCACACATTTCATGTCTTCCAACTACTTTACTCTGTATCACACATTTCATACCTTCCAACTACTTTACTCTGTATCACACATTTCATGCCTTCCAACTACTTTACTTTGTATCACACATTTCATGCCTGCCAACTACTTTACTCTGTATCACTCATTTCATACCTGCCAACTACTTTACTCTGTATCACACATTTCATACCTTCCAACTACTTTACTTTGTATCACACATTTCATGCCTGCCAACTACTTTACTCTGTATCACTCATTTCATACCTGCCAACTACTTTACTCTGTATCACACATTTCATACCTTCCAACTACTTTACTCTGTATCACACATTTCATACCTTCCAACTACTTTACTTTGTATCACACATTTCATGCCTTCCAACTACTTTACTCTGTATCACACATTTCCTGCCTTCCAACTACTTTACTCTGTATCACACATTTCATACCTTCCAACTACTTTACTCTGTATCACACATTTCATGCCTTCCAACTACTTTACTCTGTATCACACATTTCATACCTTCCAACTACTTTACTCTGTATCACACATTTCATGTCTTCCAACTACTTTACTCTGTATCACACATTTCATACCTTCCAACTACTTTACTCTGTATCACACATTTCATGCCTTCCAACTACTTTACTCTGTATCACTCATTTCATACCTTCCAACTACTTTACTCTGTATCACACATTTCATACCTTCCAACTACTTTACTCTGTATCACACATTTTATGCCTTCCAACTACTTTACTCTGTATCACACATTTCATGCCTTCCAACTACTTTACTCTGTATCACACATTTCATGCCTTCCAACTACTTTACTCTGTATCACACATTTCATGCCAACTACTTTACTCTGTATCACACATTTCATGCCTGCCAACTACTTTACTCTGTATCACACATTTCATGCCTGCCAACTACTTTACTCTGTATCACACATTTCATACCTTCCAACTACTTTACTCTGTATCACACATTTCATGTCTTCCAACTACTTTACTCTGTATCACACATTTCATACCTTCCAACTACTTTACTCTGTATCACACATTTCATACCTTCCAACTACTTTACTCTGTATCACACATTTCATGCCTTCCAACTACTTTACTCTGTATCACACATTTCATGCCAACTACTTTACTCTGTATCACACATTTCATGCCTGCCAACTACTTTACTCTGTATCACACATTTCATACCTTCCAACTACTTTACTCTGTATCACACATTTCATGCCTTCCAACTACTTTACTCTGTATCACACATTTCATGCCTTCCAACTACTTTACTCTGTATCACACATTTCATACCTTCCAACTACTTTACTCTGTATCACACATTTCATGCCTTCCAACTACTTTACTCTGTATCACACATTTCATGCCAACTACTTTACTCTGTATCACACATTTCATGCCTGCCAACTACTTTACTCTGTATCACACATTTCATACCTTCCAACTACTTTACTCTGTATCACACATTTCATGCCTTCCAACTACTTTACTCTGTATCACACATTTCATGCCTTCCAACTACTTTACTCTGTATCACACATTTCATGCCTTCCAACTACTTTACTCTGTATCACACATTTCATACCTTCCAACTACTTTACTCTGTATCACACATTTCATGCCTTCCAACTACTTTACTCTGTATCACACATTTCATACCTTCCAACTACTTTACTCTGTATCACACATTTCATGCCTTCCAACTACTTTACTCTGTATCACACACTTCATGCCAACTACTTTACTCTGTATCACACAATGCATGCCTGCCAACTACTTTACTCTGTATCACACATTTCATACCTTCCAACTACTTTACTCTGTATCACACATTTCATGCCTGCCAACTACTTTACTCTGTATCACACATTTCATGTCTTCCAACTACTTTACTCTGTATCACACATTTCATGCCTTCCAACTACTTTACTCTGTATCACACATTTCATACCTTCCAACTACTTTACTCTGTATCACACATTTCATACCTTCCAACTACTTTACTCTGTATCACACATTTCATGCCTTCCAACTACTTTACTCTGTATCACACATTTCATGCCTTCCAACTACTTTACTCTGTATCACACATTTCATACCTTCCAACTACTTTACTCTGTATCACACATTTCATACCTTCCAACTACTTTACTCTGTATCACACATTTCATGCCTTCCAACTACTTTACTCTGTATCACACATTTCATGCCTTCCAACTACTTTACTCTGTATCACACATTTCATACCTTCCAACTACTTTACTCTGTATCACACATTTCATGCCTTCCAACTACTTTACTCTGTATCACACATTTCATACCTTCCAACTACTTTACTCTGTATCACACATTTCTTGGCGAAAACGGTCTGAGCTCAAACCCTTTATGCACATAACCTTTGAATAAGAAATTGACACTAGATTAGTTGTGCCTGGTCGGGCGGTATGCGCGCTGGACTGTCGATCAGTCGTCTTGATGGCTCCTGGTTCAAACCCTGCCCGCTGCCTTCCCCTGTCGTCCTGCGGGAGGTTTGGACTAGGAAGTAAACTATCTTCAACTTTGAAGAAACATCCGAAATATGTCAACAGTTTACAAACAAAACATACCTAGCGCCCCCCCCCCCAACAAAAAAAAAAAAGAACAGCACGGAAGCCTTGTACTTGAAAATAGAAACATATCCTCAAAAAGAATGAATTGGTACTGTACTGAAGCAAAGTAAAGACATATTTCCAAAATTTAGTCAATTATCCCTTTCAGACCTTGTGATCTATGGGGCAGTTGGTGTAAAGGCCATCTGTTTCTATGGCCCATGGTTAACAAAGGTGTCTTGTGGCCAGCACAACGACCAACCGCCTTTACTTTTCCACAACTATTGTCAGGTACCCGTTAGATCTGGGTTTACTCAGAGGCGCCCTAAGATCCTGAAATTCGAAATCCAAGTCTTCAACAGGATTCGAACACGGATCCCTTGGTTAGAAAGTCAATCGTTTTATCATTCAGCCACCGCGCCGCCAATAAATATAAATAAATATAAAAATAACTATAAATTAAGGTCACTATTCTAGTTTCGTAAAGGTGAATTTCTCATGAACACCTCCAAGGATTCAAACCCGGAACCCTCAATTCGGAAGCCAAGCGCTCTACCACTCAGCCATGGCGCTGCCGATAAAGACAAATATAAATAAATATTTTTAAAAAATGCAAATTATGCTAACTATTCTTGTTTCAGAAAGGCGAGTTTCTCATGAATACCTCTAAGTATGTCTTTGACTCCCAGAAGAAGACCCCGAAAAAGCCTTGGAGAAAACCGACTTTCGAAACGTTTTCCGACTCTAGAAAGACGAACCCATCTCGTTCCGCAACATTCGACCCATCTGTTTATACTTTAGAATTAGTGACCACCCCAAAGTTTGATTCGTTCGACGCACGAGTACCCCGTAAGTCACGTGACGTCCCCTTCTATCATGTTTTGTATGAGTTTTTAAAAAAAATGCCATTTAGTTTACAAACATTAGCGTCTGAAAATAAGCTTACTTAGAGAGTTTGTGTTATCACATAAACGCATAGGCGGCCCATTGGGGATAACTTTTCTTATCACTTAAAAAAAACATAACAACCTGTTAATGGTGATGAGATTTTTTGTACCGTATGGCCTACAAATTTAATGTAATATAATTTAGAGGAGAGATCTTAAACAATTATTTGAGGTTTATTTTTATCACTTAAAAAACAAAAACAAAACAAAAAACTATTATCGATAGTGAGATTTCTGAATGTGATTTCATAATACGTTCAGATTGTTCACATTCATAACCTGGGCCTGGGAGAACATAAACAATGGGATATAAGTATCATACCAAAATATTAATTAAGAAAGTAATATATTCATTCTCACCATACCTCACCATACAGTGATAATCCAGTATCCTTACTAGTTCGATATAGGTCGACAGTTTAGACCGTGACAACTATTTTTTTTTTGCTGTAAAAAAAAGAAGGGAGGGGGAGAATAGTGAAACTAAGATTTACAGGTAAAATTAGGTGGACGAGTAGTAGGAGGGGGGTGGGTGGGTGGTTGTATTGTAAAGCGGTCCGTTTCGATTCAGTCAAACGTCTAGGTAGGAGCTCGTCATGATGAGCAGGGTGCCAAAAAAGGTGGAGGGCCGAGAAAGACGGAGATAAAGAGGAGACACGGATGAAAGAAGAGGGAGAGATGTGGATAGAGTAGGCTACAAATGTTGGGGGCGAGAAATGGTGGTGCAAGAGATTGGGGTGGAAAGAGATGGAAAAAAGAGGAAAAGAGAGAGAAAGAGAGAAATAGAGAGACGGATAGTGAGAGAGTTAATGAGAAGGATAGAGATGCGGAGAGAACGAGAGAGAGAGAGATAATAGCGGGCCGTGACAATGTAAGTTAAAAGTCTAAATGGGAGAGCATTACGAAGCACAGGGTGAGAGAGTTTCAGATTGACAGAAAGGGAGAGGAAGAAGGAGAGAGAGAAGAAACGGGAGAGAGGATGACTAGGAGATGAAAAGAGAGAAAAGAAGGTAAAAAAATAATAGAGACAGGAAGAGAGGGCCGTTCAGTTCAACGTAACAATAATAAAGCTTGTCTTCGAGTCCGAACATTATTGAGGAATGCAGGAAAGAAAGTTGGTGTCCAAGCTGGTCTTTAAAGCGTTTCCTCTGTTATGTCGATCACCTTTCAGCTCATCAAAAAGGACCCCTTTAGGCATACGTTCGTCCCCCACACAGGATATGTGCCCTGTCCAATTACACGTAACACATACTAGAAATCACATTCTTAAACGTATGTCAGAGAGGGGGGGGGGGTCTCGTTAAAATAAGGTACGTTATATAAAATAGGAAAAGAATAAATAAAGGAAGGTAGTTTACGGCCAAAATAAACAAGATATAGCCTGGGACAAACATTAATTGCCGTAACAAGTGTGTAATATACGCCAGAACTGCAATTTTAATCAATAAGTTGTCTTAATTTTTTTTTTAGTTAACAAAAAATTAGAACAACCTACGATGTGATACTGGTGCAAATAAAAATAAATGCTAAATAAGTTAGAATAATGATTTGAAACAATCATATGGTGTTAATAGTTTTTTTAAAAAAAAAGGACAAAAATATTTTGATAATGAGACTTCTGTTGAGGAAATTCAATGTCATATATGTCTGAGGAAACCCACATGCACCGTAGCCGTTTCATCTGAACTCTGCCAGCC
The DNA here is from genome assembly GCF_947242115.1 of Biomphalaria glabrata. Classification (NCBI taxonomy): domain Eukaryota; kingdom Metazoa; phylum Mollusca; class Gastropoda; family Planorbidae; genus Biomphalaria; species Biomphalaria glabrata. The sequence goes on from NC_074723.1 coordinate 35,804,404, forward strand.
ACAATATATGTTTAAGTCAAAATTTTCAACCTTTTTCTTGTCAAACGTTGAACATGCCAGATAGACAGACGAACTGGACAGATAGACTGACGAACTGGACAGATAGACCTCACGAAAAAATAGTCGCCTTTGACTATCGTGGGACAGCTAAGATTATACACCTTGGCTCTTCGGGGGACTGACATTTTCTCTGTATAAACACCAAGTAGCAATTTGACTTATCCGCTCTTCCCCCCCCCCCCACCCCCCCCCCCTCCCTGGACAAAAAAAAAAGTAGGCCCTTCGTACACTCAATGACTCTAGATCTATTGTATTAACTCTTTCTCTCCGTGATTATTTACCACATGCTGGTTTAATCAACGATGGTATCGTTAGTTAGGAGAAAAAGAGTTAATGCTATTAAAATTGGTTTTGAGTTCTACTTAGTGGAAGTGGAAATGACATCAGACAAATTTAAAAAGTTCATTTAGGGAAAAGAGATAATATACTGTATGCCCTATTTTCGTGATATTTTTTTATTCCATATGTAGATTGCTGTCTTTTGGGGAAATACCGTAAATAAAACACAAATGTTTGATATAAAGCTTGCGGATTTTCGCAAAAAAGCGGTGGTAAATACACAATGGACCTCATTCACCAATCGTAAAGCAACAGCATTTAGTCACGTGATCTTGTTGATAAAACAATGAAAAAAAATTGTCACGTGACAACCATCATGAATTAAACATGAGATCGTAAATTATATAGAAGAGATAGAGCACCACGTGGCTAAATGTTGTTTGTTTACGATTGGTGAATGAGGTCCATTCTTTCAAAAACCTTTCTTAGCATCTAGAAGGTAAAAGGAAGCTGTGTACGAAATTTCATGCGGATCCGCACGACAGTTGATGAGACCTCGTGATCAATCATTGAGTGGTATTTGGTAAATTTTTTGTAGATTGTAGGCTATTGCCACCCTCAGGCAATAAAAACCTTATTTAAAAAATGTTATGTCTTTTCCAGCGCCAGAAGCCAGAAAGTTTGTGAAACTGAATTCCAGGAACAGGAGAGACAAGAAACTCAACAGCTCAGGTCAAAACTCCAGACGGCCAGCCTCCCAGAGCCGACCACGTCGCGAGGCAGTGCAGGACTATTACATTGACGTGGTAGCATTGGCTGACTACAAACTCTACTCTAGGTTTTTAACCCAAGCTAACAACAACATGACCACTGCGATGCAGGATATTCTAGAGCACCTCGCTTTTACGTTTAACGCGGTGAGTTCCTCGTAGCAGTGGTTCTCAAATTATCGAAGCTTAAAACTGAATAAGTTAAAGTGTGTGTGTGTGTTTGATCGTATTATTGGATGTACATGTGTTAGTGCAGAATGATCAAGAGGATGGCCGGAAGTTGGTTCAAAAGACATTCGCGGTCTAAGTGGACCGGGATACGTTCTAGACCTTATAAGAGGCACCTGGATGGCTGCCTGGTCGTGCGGTTTGCGCGCTGGACTGTCGTTCAGATTTATTGATGGTCCCGGGTTCAAACCCTGCCCGCTTCCATCCCCCGTCGTCCTGCGGGAGGTTTGGACTAGGAAGTAATTATCTTCAACTCTGAAGGAACATCCAAAACATGTAAAACATTTTACAAACAACAAACATTTTACCTACTGAGAAAACGTCTACTAAGGGAATCGGATCGGTTAACTCGGATGGAAGCAGGTTCGCTAGTGGGATCCTACAGCAAGATCTAGCAAGCAATCATTGCGCGTGGAGGGGATGGATCTAAAAGAAAGGCAGCAGAAGACCCTCATATCCACTGTGCTGTTCCGTAACGGCTTCCATACGTTTGCGATGAATTATGTCTCAAGGTGTGGGGCGGAACATTATAGCAATACGCGTTGAGCGCTCGTGGGCTTGGCCTTCTACCTCTCTAAGAAGGGGGGAACCTTTTGGGGCTCACGGAGACGTGTATTCCATCAATAGATGTGATTAAATAATCATCTAGTTCAGAGGGACACCGAGGTATTTTCGACGGTCGTTGACTCACGGCATCAAGCTGCTGGTAGACAATTAAACCGCTGTAGGCGTATAATCTTGAATTGTACAAATGCATGGTGTCTGCGTATTATGTCTTATAAAAAAGACCCATTTTAACTTTAAATGAATGAAATAATTGTGGTTGACGTGAGTAGTAATATAAAAAGGGATTTTGAAGAAAATCTAATTAACTACAAATACACGTTTTTCAATCTGGCATTCTGGAGTCGTCTGTCTACCCAAGACAGCTTACGACAATGCGGCTTATCTTGCATCATTCACGCTAGCTCCTTCCCACCGTCACCATAGAAACTCACACACTCCATAACAAAAGGCAAAGCGAAGGGCTAACTTTTAATTCCTGGCCGCTGGGTAAAATTCTTCCCGTTGGTCAAGGATCATTATAATAGCACATGCTGGACCCTTAATGGGAACACTCTATGTGAATATCGTGATGAGAAGTTGAAAATAGTAACCTCTGAGGCGTCAAATGTCGCAGAGCCTTTCGCTTGCCTTTAGGGCATATTCCTCGTCCCATATGCTAGGACAAATTTGTACAAATGCTCCTTCTTCCTTAGTGCTATTAGAGCATGGAATGGGTTGCCTGAGCTAGCCAGGAAAACCAGTGACAGCAGAATTTAGGTCATTGGTTAACATGCATGACTAAATGCATGACGCGTAGAACGTAATCATCTTCTTTTTTTAAGTAACGTCTGTATTATATAAGATAAGATAAGAGATAAGATAAGATAAGATAAGAGGTAGAAATCGCTCTTACAAGATATCATTAGCTTCATAAAGGAGGAATTATATTTAAAAACAATATTTTCATGTTGCTTGCTTTTAAGATAAGATAAGATAAGATAGTTTTATTGTCCAGACCAGGGGTTCTCAACCTGTGGGTCGCGACCCCTTTGGGGGTCGATTGACGATTTGCCAGGGGTCGCCTAAGAATATCGAAAAAAAATGAATTGTTTTTTTGTCTATTCTTCTATTGCTGTATGTATGAGTGTGTGTGTGGGGGGGTCTTGGCAGAGTGGGGGGGGATGTAAAAAGGGGTCGCCGAGCCTAAAAGGTTGAGAATCGCTGGTTCAGACAAATGGAAATTTAGATTGAGTACAAATGTCCACCTCATCCTAACTACTTATCAACTATAGCAATAACAATGTAGATGTAAACACAAACAGAATTCACACGCGCGCGCGCACACACACACACACAAACAATCAGCACTTTATTGAATTGGGCTTGTATGTACTTCTAGATGACGACAGATGACCTTGTAACACTCTGACCGAAAGTGGGATAAAGGAGTTTTTTATATTTTCATATTTTAGCCCTAATGGAGAGGAGACGACCACTCCGCGCAGATCATTTTCCCAAACGAGCTTTAAGTTCTTGAGATGTAGCTTGCCTTGTAGTTTTAACTTGTCGACCCGCGGCGTAGCATACGCCGCTATTTATTAACGGGTGAAGGGTGAATACAAAAAAGATTACTTGTTTTCTCTCTCCCCCCCCCCCCTTTCCAATCTTTTTTTTTTTTTTGAGCCTCGCTCTCCGTTGCCGCGAAAGTTAAGTGTGGTAACTGCAGTCCGACTTACAGAAATAAAAGAGTTGTCTTTTCATGACTTTTTCGTCGAGGGTCAGAGAGTAGTCGTGCGTGCTTGGTGTCCGGGATAGTTGGGCGACGAAGAGAATTATATATTTAGATATTAACGTACTTTTTGTTTTCATTTCCAGGCCGACATGCTGTATCAAGGCATCCAACACCCAGAATACACGATTCATATTCTTCTGAGTAAAGTGTTCGTATTTCAGGTATTAAATCTGATCTGTAGTGCTAGCTTTATTCTCGCTGACGTATGCCTGTTCAAGAGAAATAATGTCTGGACCACAAGCCAAGTTTAATTTTTTAAATTATACTTTAAAAAAAAATTATAACGGTCAAACTAAAATCTTCTCAATGTGGCTAATTCTTTTCCCCAAAGATATACATCAACTGTCAAATTACTCGAAAAATTGTTAGAGCCGTTTTCGAGAACAGTCCACACACCCACAAATCTTGGTTTTTGCTTTTTTTTTTTTGTAACCTGATAAAGAGTTCGATAGCTGATAAGAGAAATTGTTAGAAGAAAGGTGGAACTGCAGAATCGACGGTAATATTCGTGACTCTAGTTTTGTTTTAAAGTGGATGACAAAGAGTCACGCAATTTGTTTTGAGATGTGCAGAATTATCCGTACGGTTAGTTTTTTAGTTTAAACCCCCTTTCATCGGGATTTGAAGATAAAGAATACCTCTTTAATATAAAAAAAAAAGCTAATTACACACTAAAAAGACTATGAGTGTAGTCTAAGAGGGTTTTGAGTTTAAACCGCCCCCCACCCCTCCAGTGAGGTTTGACGATAAAAATACCTCTTCAATATAACAACACAATGTTAGAGCAGTAAGAGCCTGGCTCATGAACCATGGGTCCTGGGCTTGAATCCTGGTGACGGAATTTTTTTTTTGAAAGTTCTGGATCCTTGGGCGCCCCGATCCACACAGCCCCAATGGGTACCTGACATTAGTTTGGGCGCCCCGATCCACACAGCCCCAATGGGTACCTGACATTAGTTTGGGAAAAATAAAAGAGGCTGGCCTCATTAACGGTAATCCACAGTTTATGACCCCTAAATCATCTGCCCCATAGACCACAAGGCCCAAAAGGGTAGCCTTACTTTACTCAACATTAACACCCCTTGTATACTCATGTGTCTAGTAAAAGGCTTGAACATGTGATTTCTCTAAGACCCATTCTCGGATGAAGCTGAAACCTTGCACAATTATTTCTCCTACTTGACAAAACAAAAAAAAAAAAATTCTTATTATTTATTGGTAATTAATTATTTGGTTTGATATCGAAGAAGGGAAATAAATTGTACTTAACTGATGTGAAGGTATGAGCTGAAATAGACCCCCCCCCCCACACACACACACCCCAATAACTTTGTCGTTTAAAATTTGAAACTATCAAGCTATGCAATTTTTCTGGTAGAGTGGTTAGTGTGTTGGCTTGGAGAGGCCTGAGTTCTAATTCAAGCCGTACAAGTTTGTTTTTTATAAATTACATTTAAAAAGCCATCACGGCAACCTTCTTCCAGAATCCAGATACCCCCATTCTTTCTCCAAACTAATTTATACAATTACACTTAATATAAGTTTTGTTTTGGCTTTTGGAATTAATACCGAGCATGTATTGTTTTTTTTTCTCGCAGACGCTAGAGGCTTCAGGTTTTATTGGTGCCAACGCTTCATATGGCTATGTCGATAGCGAAAAGGCGTTACTTGGCCTCGAGGAATTCTCCAGAGGTTCTGGCCATGCCATCGTCAGCATGTATGATCACGTGATGCTGTTCACTGGGTAAGAACTAACCATTTATTGTGCGCCTCCCCCCCAAAAAAAAGAAAAAAAAAAGTAAAGGCCCACTATTTGTAGTGTTAGTGATAGTTAGATCGAGTTGAGTGTAAATCTAGTGTAGATGATGTACATTACTTGGGATGTTATTTATTCCTCCTTAAGTATTAACTCTTTCTCTGCTAATCGACGGTGTCAACTTTGAACTGACCCCATTAAACAAAATTTTGGATTTATCTTATCTGATCTCATATAATACGGACGTTCCTTAAAAAAAAGAAGATGATTACGTCCTACGCGTCATGCATCTAGTCATGCATGTTAACCAATGAATTAAATTCTGCAAAGTCGTTGGTTTTCCTGGCGGGTTCAGGCAACCCATTCCATGCTCTAATAGTACTAGGGAAGAAGGAGTATTTGTACAAATTTGTCCTAGCATATGGGACGAGGAGTGTGACTTTATTTTTGTGTCTTTCTGAGTATTTTATTAAATTTTGTTTTTGTATTTGAAGATTATGGTTCAGTGTTTTATGTATAATTGCTACTTTACTTTTAAGTCTTCTATCCTTGAAGGCTTTTTAAATTTAGTGATTTTACTAAAGGTGTTACTCTAGTCAAATGTGAATATTCGTTTGTTATGAATCTCACTGCTCTATTTTGTGTCTGTTCCAGTTACTTTTCTTGAGTTTATAATTTGTGTTTTGTAAATAGAGCATCCATTCTCCTATACTTCGACACCAAATATAACATTAACAAACAAAAAAAATGTATTAAAGTTTAATCAGAACAGGATAGTGAAATACAAATGAGCAAAAAGAATACTAGTATCGGGACTAGGGAAATAATTACGGACAGCAAGAGTTAATCACCACAGAACAAACAGTATATAATGAAATAATCCAGCTTTAAAAAATACAAGAAAATACGGCACAATCGTGGTCGTCAAGATTCACCAAAAGTAGTCTCCTCTTGTCTCGTCCGTAATTTCTCTCACCTATTTTCGTTTTTACTTTTAAATGTGCTGTAGGAAAAAACCCAGTTAAACCAAGCTTCTACCCAACTTCTACGCGTCTTACTATTGGGTCATGACAGTCTTGTGAAGCCTGCCTGTCCTTAACGTTTACAGTCACCGAGCCTCCAATGACATGGATGATGTTGATAAGATTGTAGGATTGTATTTATTGTATCGGGAGGCGTGGTGGATGAGCGGGGTCTTGGGTTCGAATCCTGGTAAAGACTCGGATTTTTAATTTCGGGATCTTCGGGCGTCTCTGAGTCCACTCAGCTCTTAATGGGTACCTGACATTAGTTGGGGAAAAATAAAGGCGGTTGGTCGCAGTGCTGGCAACATGACACCCTAGTTAACCGTAGTCCACTGAAACAGATGACTTTTACATCATCTGCCCTATAGACCACTAGGCCTGAAAGGAGAACTTCACTTTTTAAATGTATTATTTTTAACTAGCAACCGCAAATATCAACCAGCACCCTTTTCTAGTGGGTATCTGTTACTAGTGATGAGGTAACAAAAAGAAAACTCTGAATTCAAACCTCTGCGGCTATACCCTAAAGTGGGAAAGTCTTCCGGGGTCAACCCTGAAGGAAAAAAATTGGAGCCGGTTACCCTTAAGCAGTTTACAGCACCCCAGTGCTACATCCTGGCAGAGCCTGTGACATCGCTGACCTTAAACTGTAACGGCACTTAACGTTCCTATTGCATACATCAGCTTCATACATAAGGGGTGGGAACTGCGGTGTGGGCGACATCGTTCTGACCATAGCTCATGCCCAGGCATTCATCCCATGAGATGATCCATAGCCTATTTGTGACTTGGAAGACCATAAGATAATATATTATTTAGTTAAGGGAGATAACCAATCATTGTCACTAAAATGGAGGCGCGGTGGCTGAATGGTGAAGCGTTGTTTGGCTTACGAACAGAGGTCCTGGGCTCAAATCCCGACGAAGACTGGGATTTTTAATTCCGGGATCTTTTGGGTGCCTCAGAGTCCGCCCGGCTCAAATGGGTACCTGACATTAGTTGGGAAAAGTAAAGCCATTTTAATCATTTAAATAGTTTTCTTTAAATTCATAAATTTTATGATTAAAGACCAGAAGGATTAACTCCATTTTATTTTCCACAGTTACACCCTCTTTAGTACGAAAGCAGGTGGCATTAAAGAAAAAGCCAAAGGTAAGTGCTATTTAAAAGTTCGCGTTTCGATATCTTTGAGGTCTTTTGACAGAAATGTGTACATAACATCGAAACCTTAAAATTAAAATACCTTGGCCTGTCCAATATTAGAACATGCGTCCTATCATATTACTTTGTTACCTTTACCTATCCCTTAGTTCAGGGGTTCTCAACCTGTGGGTCGCGACCCCTTGAGGGGTCAATTGACAATTTGTCAGGGGTCGCCTAAGACCATCGAAAATATGGATTGTATTTAGTGTATTCTTCTATTGCTGTGTATGTTATGGGGTCGCGGCAGAGTGAGGGATAATAAAAAACGGTCGCCGAGCTTAAAAGGTTGAGAACCGCTGCCTTAGTTGGTTAGACCGTTGGAGCACCGTGAAAGATTTGTCGACCGTCTTTCTCCCTTCCTCTCTGTCTTTTACCATGTAATATGGCCATAGATTTTAAGCTTGGGTTTGTTTTTTTGATAGTTAGGAGGTCATCGTGGGGTACAATCGTTAATTTGTTTAGGAGCGTAAATATATATATATATATATATATATATATATAACAGACGCAAAATACATCTGTAAGAGTCAAAGTATAGGCAATACAATAAACATACATATATGTTACCCTGCCGGACTAAGTGAAAATAAAGGACGTTTAGGCCACGGGGCATTCGTCAGCTACAACACACACACACACAAAGACAAGCAATTAGCACAAAACAGGAGTATAGTTAGGCTTATCTGTCCTATGTTGTTCTCTATCGAGGCAGAAAAGAAATGAGCTACGCTAGTATAAAAGCCCAGGAAATCAAAAGGGGGCGGTGATGACCGGTATCACTCCCCCCCCCCCTTACCTTTCCAATGCTACGTCTTAGGAAATAGTCCCAGTGGCGTAGCTATGGTTGGGTGGAGAGGAGGGGGAGACTTTCACAACCCCCCCGGACCCCCACTTGAGAGTGGCCCTCAAATGATTGTTTTTTACATGAAATATTATGCAAAATGCTCCCCCGGACCCCAAATAATGGAAAATTCCTGGCTACGCCCCTGAATAGTCCTACATACAATCTCTGACGATCTCTGAGTATTCATCGAGTTCTCAGCTCCTAATCGATATATTTCTTAAGCTCTCTATTGATTTTTAGTAAGAGTCTTTTTTTTTTTTTAATTATTCCATTCTGCGCATTGAACACTCACAAAATATTTTGCCCACCCCAATTATTTTTTTAACTTGCAATTTTGGTCCATGATTTGCAGTTCGCTAAAATGTTGTAAAATGTTTGACATGTTTCGGATGTTCCTTCAGGGTTGAATATAGTTTACTTCCTAGTCCAAACCTCCCGCAGGACGACGGGGGATGGGAGCGGGCAGGGTTTGAACCCTCGACCGTCGATAAATCCGAACGACAGTCCAGCGCACAAACCGCACGACCAGGCAGCCATCCATTGATCCATCCATCCGCTACGTTGAATTACAACGGCCCACTTATATCGACCGCCCCCAAAAACCACAATCACGTACTCCTGACCGGAGAATTAAAGGTTCACCAGCCCCTTAAAAAATAATTTTACATAAATCACTGAAGTGACATTTCTTCAGCACCCAATGGACCTCATTCACCAATCGTAAACAAACAACATTTAGCGACGTGGTGCTCTATCTCTTCTATATAATTTACGATCTCATGTTTAATTCATGATGGTTGTCACGTGACAGTTTTTAAAATTGTTTTATCAATAAGATCACGTGACTAAATGTTGTTTGTTTACGATTGGTGAATGAGGTCCATTCGATATAAAATATTTCATAAGCTATTTGTTGCTTTGGTGAATCTCCCCTCCCCCTTTTTTTTTTTTTTGTAACTACTCTTGCGTCGTAACGCCCTCTCACCCAACACATTTTTTGTTACCATTATCATTAATTATAAATATATGTGTCTAATGTGTCTAATACATACAGCGTAGTCTCTGCTTTACAAAACAACATAAATAGACTAAAACTTTTCTTTATTGATCCTTATGGAAATTTGTTGTGATTACAAGGACTCTTTATTCTCATATAAAGACAACACAACAGAAACATACACATAAATAGAACAGACACAACATAAAGAGTTCATTCAGCGACTACACAGTAGTACACACAGGCATCTTGGTCCTTTCAATGTTTCCTGATCAATGGCGTTGATATAGTCTGACCTCGTAAGGTACGAACGATAACATGACATTGGCTTAATATTTAATGTAAAAACAAATTTCGAACACTCATTTGGGAGACCCTTAAGTGGTGGCGCTGGTGGATTTAAAATTTTTGACCCCCCCCCCCTCTACCCCTAGCTACGCCACTGCTGAGAAACTACACATTCTCGAACAATACGGTGACAAGTATGCATGTGTATGTATGTGTATGCATGTGTATGTATGGCTCCTTCTGTCTCAGAAGACAATATAAGCAAAACAGCTGGGTTTCGGAACGAGAGGATTTGAACCACTCAATCCCATTACTCAAATCGAGTTTGAGGATGATGACACATTTCTAAATCGCAGTTGTATTATTTCCCCCTCAGGGTCTACTTATAGAGGAACACTGTGTCAAACAGACGGGAGGAGCTGCTCAGTAATAGACGATACCAAAGGCTACTCTACCGATACTATAGAATCGGTAGCACATGAATTGGCACATAGGTAAGCTTTTACTGGAGGAACAGTACGCGATGATTTCTGTTTATTTATTTCTTGGTATTTCTTCTTATATTAATTATTAATGAAACAGAATCATCACTAGGGGGTTTATTTGAATGACTTGAGAACACACTCAAGAAACATCTGTGTTCTCTTTGAACTTCTGTAATAAACAGAATCATCACTAGGGGGTTTATTTCCATTACTTCCATTTGTGATCAAACTAATTAACACTTTATTTATAATATAGAGAAAATCAATTTAATATGAAATCAATTAAATGTAGTAGACTTTAGTAATGATATTTCTTAACGAAATCTAACTCTACTTTCAGTCTCAGGTTCTGGAGTCGTCTCCCCTAAGACCAAGTGAATACAAAGCATATGTTGCATCATTCATGACCAGTCCCTAACCTCCACCCACCGTCACTATATAAACACACACACACACACACATTTACTCCATAGCCAATGGCTACCTGACTTAATTTGGGGAAAGTAAAGGCGATTGGTCGTTCAGTTGGCCACATGACATGTTAATCGTTGACTGAAGAAACAGATGATCTCAACACCCTCTGCTCTATTGGATCTGAACAGGGAACCTTATTTTTTTGCATTACTTTCTACAGCCTCTCGGCCAACCACGACAGTGAAGTGTATCCCTGCAATCTTACGAAGGGCTACATCATGGATGTGGACGATAGTGACAATGACAGGTCTGAGAGTGGCCTCAATCCGTGGCGATTCTCCAACTGCAGCATCAACTCCATAACCAGCTTTTTGGAGGAAAAGTTGAACACAAGGTTGGTTTACTAAATCTGTGTGAAACATCTAAGAAAATCTTGAAACCTAATGTATGTCATTGTCAACATCCTAAGTGCAAGCAGTACATTAGTATTGTTAAAGTCTAGAGTACAAATACCTCCTTGATTTCGCTGAAAAGTGTGCTGAGTCAGAGAGAAGGAAAACACGCCACAGCTTCCAGCGACCATCTTTACTATTATTATTATTATTATTATTATTATTATTATTATAAAAGAACGAGTATTCATTCTCTGGCGTTAAAGGGAAACAAAATTTACCGTAGTCCCTTTATCAGTTTCCACCGAGGAATTTTCTGGTGATGTGGCAGGTCTGCAGAAGTACCGCCCTCTGACAGGCAACGAGAATGTTCCTAGGAATGCCAAGGGCCTTGAAGGTGTCTGTGAGGTCAGTTGTTATTATCCCCTCGGTTGATGTAACAATGGGGACAACATTTTATATTAACATCAAAGAAAATTTAAAAAAATACATCTTTAATAATAATAATAATAATCTTTATTGTCCGTATGAATACTGGTCGATATATATATATATATATATATATGTTTTATACTTTATTTAAAGCCGAGGACACACATGTCTGGTCTCCTCTATTGAAGCCTTTGCAGACATTCCAGATGTATCTGATAAGCTACTGGGCCAGGTGGTCAAGCCTGATCAACAGTGTCAACAGCTGTACGGCAATGAGTCATACTTCTGCAGGGTAACATAATTAAATAACAATACCTTTTTTATAATGCATATAAAGTCTGTCTGCTCACTTGTCCGTCTGTCTGGTCAAAAGTATGTACACCTTATTTCTCCCACACCCAATCTCGGATCAAGCTGAAATTTTCGCACACTTGTTTCTTGTACCTGACAACACAAGAGTCAATGCTAAAAATTGGACCAATTTAATTAGTGATTGATATTTCGTTATTTTGATTGGAATCTCGAACAAGGGGAAGAAGTTGCACTTGACTGAAGTGGTTTGAATCAAACAATATAGAACTATACAATCTTCTCTAGTCTAGTACATAACTAGCAGAGAGGTTAGCACGATGGAGCCACGAGTTCAAATTCAGGTCGGTCCCCCCCCCCCCAGTTGTTTTAAGTTTCTTTTTTGTAAAAGCTTTTAAAAACTAATTACGATAAAATTCCCCCCCCCCCCCCCCAAATCCCTTTATCTCTCCTCTGTGAGTTCAAAATTGCTGTTTCTACCGCGAATAAGTTCCTAGAGTTGAGCGGTGTCAGATTTGTCGACGGCAATAGAAAACCATTTCGTTTCTTCCACGCAATAAAAAATAATATCTACTACATTTGCTAGTTTCATGCCATCTGTGAGTAGGTCTAAGTTTGTGACTATTTGTTCGGTCTTTCTTACATTAGCACTAAGACCAAAATGGCCAGAAGCACCCTAAATGCTTCTGGTAAAGTCATTGGCAAAAAAAACAAACCACATGTGGGCAGTTATTTGAGAAAAACATTCATAAAAAAAAGATTCTAGAAATAAAGAATCACCCTTTGAGTTAGGATTTTGTGATTTTATCATCACAAAAGAGATACAAGACACCGATAGCAAAGACAAACAGACATGGAGACTCTTTTGTTATCCTTACTATATAATCATTAAATAGAAACAATCCGATTTAAATTTTCGCATGTGAATTCCCATGTAAATTATGAGTAGATCTGGCGTGAATGTATGTATATATTTTTTTTAAATAGTTTTAATATTTATTTATTTTTTTGGGGTGTAATGCACAAAATGTAAGACAAATTACCTTATAGAATATAGATAATGAAGATTATTATTTTTATTCAACCTATGAATAGTAAAAAGTTTTTTTGTTTTCTATTTCTGTTAAATCAGACGATCGATTTGGCTAATTCTGGGGAATTCTGTCGCTTAATGTCTTGTAGAGATCCATTCATAGACGGTTGTAACCAGGCCTCAGCACTCATCGGGACATCTTGTGGGGATGGAAAGGTAAGCTTTCCGCCTGTCACGTGGCGGTCTATCTATTTCTAAATTTAACTTTTCCCGGAAGTAACCTTAGCAATTAGCTCTGCCTTTTTTTTTCTAGAAAATTAGAAGACGGAAGAGCTCTGACGTCATCTGATCACGTGATCTAAGCGTGGTTTGCCTTGGAATTGTGGGATAGGTTTTAGCGGGACTAATCGATAAATTAGATGTGAGATGAAACTCAAAGAGAAAAGTCGCATATATTTTCAGTTGTAGAATTAATATGTTTGTTTGAATTTATTTGTTAACGAGATCAGAAAAAGATATCCAATTGATACTGGTTTCATTTGTGCATTTGGCATATCTTGAGTGATTCCCATTTCCAGTATTAAAGTTTGTGTATTTTGAATTAAAAAGGGTCTTCATTATTTGAATTTCTAAAGACATTTAATGTCTACATAAGAATCTCCGGCATCACAGGAAGTTCTTTGAGTGTTAGCATAAAGATCAGAAATAAAAGTCTACAACAAACCAAGTGCTAAAGAGTATTGCCTGATCAACACTACATCATAGTAGCCTCAAGTCATCTTTACATTTTAACACTTCAAATAAGAACGTAGTGACATACTGACACCTCAAGAATACCATGTGACACTGCCACAGTCTCCAGCAGAACTAAGAACAGATTCACGAGCTCGTGTTCCTTTAGGTTTACTTACTTACAAATTGTGTGGGAGGAGATAGCCAAAGACCGGACAGCTTGGAGACAGACTGTACGTGTAGGTACGAACTTTGCCGAGTGCAAAAGAAACGAAGCTGCATCAGTCAAGAGAAAGAAGAAAAAAAAGCTGTCCTGTCAGCTAGGCCTTAGTCAGACGCATATACATGCACGAACTGTGGCAAACTCTGCCGCTCCAAAATGGCTTGATCCGTCACTCCAGATTCTGACTCGTCTGAAGACAAAACCAAGGCCAGCGACTCCTCTGAGAGCATCCATTGTCTTCCGAGACAGAAGGAGCCATATACTTTCTTAGAATTAATTAGAATTACTTAGAGCCTCCCACGCAGTTCTGCGATTTGGGCGTCAAGCTGTCTCCACAGTGATCCGTCACTGGCAATGTCTGAAGCCTCCTCCCCCCTGGTGTCCACTGTTCTGAGGTCCGCCATGAAGTTGTGGCGCCAGGTAATACGGGGACGTCTCTGTTTGCGCTTTCCTCGTATTGGCCTCCTGTCCCCTCGCAACTCTTGGTACGCGTAATTCTTTTTGTCGGAGGGCATGTCCGGCAAACCTCATTAGACACTATGTCACAGCTTCACTAAGTGGTCGACTCCCGTTTCAGCATAGACAGCATAACAAACATAGAAGTTAGGGACAGGATTTGTACAGCGATTGGAATCACGACCTGCTAACTACTGTCAAAAAAAGCGCTAACTAAAACTCTATGGCTATATTACAAAGCCCCAAGAGCTCGCAAAGACCTTCCTTCAGGGTACAGTACCAGGAAAAAGAAAAAACGGGCACACAAAGACGATGGGAAGATAACATAAAAGAATCGACGGGCCTGCCATTGAAAGAGATTTTATCCAAAACAGAAGACGGAACGGAGAAAGGCGGTCAACAGATCTTGTGTGGTGCTCCAACTGTCCAACAAACAAAGGAATAGGTCAGGTGCAGGTAATGTAGCCGGAAGTATGTTCAGACATTTTATAAACTGAAACAAGATCTCAGATGGGCGAGGGTTTAAATGCTCCGAAAAAACAACACAAAAAACAAACTCCCCAGGCACGCCACTGTCAAGCCCTTGATATGATGATTATTTTTCCACTTCAGTCTTAGTGTAGTTGATGACTGCGGTGTGCAGAAAGTGCGTGTTTAATAGCAGTGAATAGCCAAGTTTATCATTTCTAAAATAACTAAAAATAACTAAACCCGTAATACACAAAAGAATCTGCAGCAAAACATTTATAGTCGTCCCACAAGCCAGGTCCATTGTTGGTATGTATAGTTTGTCCATCGTAGTGCGATGATGACCACTTTTGTCATCCAGGGGGGGTTGAGGACTTTGAACTGGGGTGGGTGACCTGCGCTGAAAATTTTGAATAAAGTGAGGAGGATTCGCGCAACACGGCGACCTCACCCTCTCGCCCTAGAGCAGCGGTTCTCAACCTTTTAAACTCGGTGACCCCTTTTTATAATCCCCCACTCTGCCGCGACCCCCCCTCCGCCCCCCCCCCCCCCCACACACACATCCAGCAATAGAAGAGTAGACAATACATC
Source organism: Biomphalaria glabrata (assembly GCF_947242115.1). Taxonomy (NCBI): domain Eukaryota; kingdom Metazoa; phylum Mollusca; class Gastropoda; family Planorbidae; genus Biomphalaria; species Biomphalaria glabrata. The sequence continues at coordinate 35,819,727 of NC_074723.1, forward strand.
CATATTTTCGATGGTCCTAGGCCACCCCTTGCAAATGGTAAATCGACACCCAAGGGGTCGCGACCCACAGGTTGAGAACCCTGCCCTAGAGCTCATCCATTTCCAGAAGCAAGATTTGGTATGTAACATTCTGCTTTATGTTTACTTTGCATATGTTTGTTTCAGATTTGTATAAATGGAGAATGTCTCAGCGACCCATACGCTCCTCAAGTTGACGGTGTGTAGTTTAAGAGTTCTATTTCTTATTCATTTTTACAGATCCGGATGTGGCAAAATATGTAGGTCACAGATGGGGCTGTGTAGCTTCGGGATATACTGCATTCCTCATTAATCTTCGGACTCGAAGACAAACCTTATCATACTATATATATCCTCTAAATATTGAATTTTTAAATCAACTTTTATTTTGTTGATTCGTCCACTAAAGACGCAATAGAGTGTTGCGATAATAGGCCAAATAGATTTTAATAACGATGTCATTACTCTTTGAGTCCATTAAAGAACAGATTTGCATATCCATACTGTGTCGCTGGGATTGCGTCGTTAGTACTGTGTCGTCAGTACAACACGTTTTATTCTTGTGTGACAAATATACCAAAGTAAGCTGAAGATTTAATCAGGGCCGGCCTTAAGCATAGGCAAACTAGGCAGAAGACTAAGGTCTAGAATTAGTGCTAACCTCGCGCAGGACTTTTAATAACTTTTTTAAAGAAGAAATTGCTAGATTTGCTCCCTTTGTTACTGCTGTAGTACACTAGGTATTATAAATTTGCGTAATTTTATTATTTCGATGTTAATTTTTTTTTAATTGTGTTACTTTAATTGGGGCCACCGGATTCACTTCGTCTAGGGCCTCTAATTATCTAAGACCGGCCCTGATTGAATAAATAAGTAAAGCACTGTAGAGACTCTAGTATATATATTAAACACTTATTCTTTTAGCACATAAAACAAAAAATATGCTTCGTTTTTTTAGCATTAAATTTGTACTGTAATGTTTGTTATCACACAAACTCAGAGGTGGCCCCCCGTCGAAGTCGGATCACCGACGGATCCGCGTATTTGCAAGAAATATTCAATGTTCAATTTTATTTTGATGTTCAAAAGTAATGTTTCAAAGTTTCAATTGCCGTTTAAAAAAAAAAGTTTTTTTCTTCTGTTCCACATGTTTCGGATGTTCCTTCTAGTTGACCAGAAAAAAAACCCACATTTAACTAATATTTATTTTTCTTATGAACATATCTTGTACATCGCACAGATGCACCCGACTTAGTGATACTGAAAATACACAAAAAGTGTCTTTCTTTGTTAACATATTGTAATATTACATCCCTTACATTTATGTAATTGTTTTAAATTTGGTGTATTTTTATGAAAAAATCGCTTGCATAATTAATTTTATAAAACTAAACGGTTTGCTTTTAGAAAACCAAAAGTAGCCGTTGCACCTAAACTTTGCAAGCCGCATCGCATGATGAAACAATATTTTTAATTTTTCTTCTAGTTTTCGAGATCGGAGTCTAACAGACGGACAGACGGACATTTTGCACAAACCTAATAGCGGCTTAACAGTGGCACCTAGATGCACATCAATTAGAGTTAACTCAACTCTACTGACTTCACTAGTTCCAACTCCCGCCTAATCAAATCTTTTAGTTCTATTTTAACATTAGCAGTTCCCAGAATCCTCCTGTTTCAACATTTTTCTCAACCTTCTTTTCATAATGCTTATAGCAACTCACTTTGTTTGTCTGGTAAAAAGTTTGAACACTTTGTTTCTCTTACAGTCATTAATGGATTAAGTTGACACTTTGCACAATTATTCGTTGTCATAGACAAGACGTGAAACAATAGAAAAAGTAACCAATTAGTCCATTAATTACTGGTAACTTATTACTTTGCTTGATGGCAATTTTTCAGAATTCCTAGATACGGTTAAATATGTAGGCTTTTGTCCGCTTAGATATACTAATCCTCCGTGTATATTGTGTCTATACTAAGATTACGCCCTAAGCGTGTTATTAGGTCAATCTAGTCATGCATGTTATATCAATGACTTGAATTCTGCCAAGTCATTTGGTTTTCCAAGCTGACCCAAGCAACCAATTCCATGTCTAATAGCACTAGGGAAGAAGGAGTATTTGTACAAATTCGTCCTAGCATATGGAACAAGGAATGTGCCTTTATCTTTGTGTCTTTCTGAGTATTTTATTAAATTTTAATACTTAGTCTACCTGGTACATGGTATCCTGCTTATGACCATATTAAGTCTTAGTCAGTCTTAGTGTTTTAACTTCATATTCCTGATACAGTTATCTAAACTAAGTCTAAGTATACTTTTTTATCTGATATATTTTTGTTCTCTCTGAAGATAAATGTCTGTTCGGAGACACCCCAGGCCCTGACTGCACATCTTTACCCCAAGGCTTCTGTTACGACTATAATAACTATAGAACCTGCTGCGGTTCCTGTATCAGAATATCTATGCCACTTAAAGGTAAATACAAGCTTTAAACAGCCAGTGTATAGCAAGGCTAACCCTAAATGGTTGGGAAGAGTGGCTACCTAGAGGTTCGACACCCGACTCGGGCAGAGTTGTGTTTACTGAGCGCCTAAAGGCAGCACGGAAAACCCAACTCCTAGATACCCCCCTCTCCCCTTCCCCCCCCTTCCCCCCCCCCCCCCCCACCGGTCCGCAATGAGATTGGACCAAAAGCGCTCTGAGCATGCTATAAGCATGAAAGTAGCGCTATATAAAGGCTATATTGATAATTATCCTAATCATCTCTGGATACGGTCCCATTTAAAGCATAGGCCACTAACGAGCGCCCCCACCCCTAACAGTCGTCTCAGTTCTATGCAATTCTCTCCCCTTGGCCCCCATAATTCTTTCCCTTCTGCTTAGCACCCGGCTTCCAAACCGAGGCAGCATTCATTTCTAGACCGTCCCATTCTTCTCTTTCCTTATCTTACCTTATCTTATCTTATATAATACAGACGTTACTTCAAAAAAGAAGATGATTACGTCCTACGCGTCATGCATCTAGTCATGCATATTAACCAATGACTTAAATTCTGCCAAGTCACTGGTTTTCCTGGCTAGCTCAGGCAACCCATTCCATGCTTTAATAGCACTAGGGAAGAAGGAGTGTTTGTACCAATTTGTCCTAGCATATGGGACGAGGAACGTGCCTTTATCTTTGTGTCTTTCAGAGTATTTTATTCGAAGATTATTTTATTTGAAGATTATGGTTCAGTGCTTTACGTATAATTGCTACTTTACTTTTGAGTCTTCTGTCCTGAAGGCTTTCTAAATTTACTGATTTTACTAAAGGTGTTACTCTGGTTAAGTGTGAATATTCGTTTGTTATGAATCTCCTCAGGGGTTTCATGCGAGGGCTTGTCTTAAATATTGGGTGCAGGCTCGCAAAGGGCGTGGCCTATCCATCTTTAGTGTGTCACTAATATCTATTTGTCAATGGGTATCTGCATTGTTTTAAGTATCTATACCAAAACTATAACTTGCAATACGCTCTATCCACAATAACCATCCATAAAAAAACATAAATATCAATGACGTCGTCATTACCATGCCAACACAATATCTACCCATTAAAAACAATAATTATCAATATCTAACAATAATTACACATAACCAAACCACAAATTATATATTACCATAATTATTTATTATTATAGCTTTTATATAGCGCCATTTTCATGCTTATAGCATGCTCAGAGCGCTTTTGGTCCAATCTCATTTGTGGACCAGTGAGGGAGAGGGGCTATCTAGGAGTTGGTTTTCTGTGCTGCCTGTATATGCGCTCAGTAAACGCAACATTGCCCAAGTCGGGTGTCGAACCTCGAGCCCCTTTCTAGGTAGCCAAGACAAGCCAAGTTCAAGCGCACTTAGCCTCTCGACCACGCGATACCAAATCATAAATACAAATTGGGCGATGACTAATTTGATAGTACAATTTCAAATGGGGCAAGCATATTTCTATATGGTATTTACTACAATTTGCTATCAACATTTAAAAATGTTATATTCCGAGCGCCTCCACCTTCAACACCTCACCCATCCCTTAGTCTTTTGGACCATTGTGGGCACCACACAGGATTTGTCGACCGTCTTTCTCCATTTCTCTCTTGTCTTTCGCCTTGGATAGAGCCTCTCTGAATGGCAGGCCCGTCCATTTCTTTATGTTGTCTTCCCATCGCTTTCTCTGTCTGCCTTCTTTTCTTTATCCACGTACTGTTCCCTGAAGGAAGGTCTTTGCAGGCCCTGAGGACCTTGTAGTATGGCCATTGTTGGCTGGTCATGGTGGGGTCCAATCGCTCTGGTAACCCTGTCTCTTAAATCTTTTTGACAGTGATGCGGTCTTTAAAGATCATACCTAGGACCCTTCTGTCAGGGGCGGACTGGGTGTCAAATTTGGCCCGGGCATTTCTATAAAATTCGGCCCACAAATTCTCAATCATGTGATGGGCATCCATTTCTAGGTGTATCGGTCCTTTAAAAATCATTGTTAAGTTTGACAATGTATCGATATGCATGCATACAGTGAACTCTATATCTTAATAAGCAATATAGCGTCTTTTTAAATCAGCAATTATGTAGGCCCTAAAGAGATGAAGCCTACTAGTAGCACTGTCTACATTTTATTTTCGGAAAATGTGTTCGATTAAAAGAGTATTACACTGTAATGTCTGTGAAAGATTTTTTTAACACGACTCTCAGTGGGCCTTTTATAAAAATAAAAATATAATAATAATATTATAAAACCTTTAACAACTTGATATGTGCCATAGTGACTTCGATCAGGCCATTTCGGTGGCCCTACCGGCCCATTTGGGTACCGGCTCACCGGGCATTTACTAGAGATGGGAAACGAACCGAACCCGAACCGAACGAACCGAACTCGAACCTCACTTATGACCGAACCGAACCGAACCCGAACTTTGAAACTGCTTGGTACGAACCGAACCGAACGAACCCTCCTTTTCTTAACCGAACTAATTTTGCAATTTTTACATCCCTTTTTTATATTTTGGGTTTAAAATAAAAATTACTTCAATATTTTATTTAAATTCTAATGACTCCATTATACTTTGAAAACTTGGGAGGGGGGGGGGGGTATTTAAAAAAAAAAAAAGCGGCTCGCTTTGGTTCCCATGGGTTTTTCCGTACGTGCCGACTCTTCCCTAACCTTGAATTTTCGCGGGCTGTTTGCAATATTGGTTTTGAGTCGAATAGGCGCCCTCTAATTAGATCTAGATTCAAGTTCCTAGTAAGTAGAAAGTCAACATTAAAATATTGTCACTTTTATTTGAGATGACTGTTAGTTGAGAGTAGAATAGTTTTTGCCGATTAGAGAGTGTAGATATAAATAGGTTCATTTGTGTTCTAGTTTAAAATAAATTTTAATTATCTATTAAGTGATTTATTTTTACAAAATTTTGAAGTATTCCATATTGGAATATTATCAGTGGCGTAGCAAGGGTGGGGGAGGAGGGGGAGAAATGTAACCCACCCCCCCTGGCCCCACTTGAGGGGGGCCCCAAATTAGTGTTTTTTACAACAAATATTCAATATTACGCAAAATGCAGGGGCCCCCAAAGAGGTCCAGCCCCTCCCGGGCCTCCAAATGATGAAAAATTCCTATCTACGCTCCTGAATATTTTTACTATTATTCTGTTTTGCATTGATCGTCAGTATTTTTAATGCAGCGTTTCTCAAACTTTGGGTCCTCTCCCGTGGGTGGGGATGGTTAGTACCTTGAATTGGGGGATGGGGAGACGCAACATCCTGACAAAAAGGGGTTTCATAGAGTGTGTGTGTTTTTTTCTGGTGGCGGTAAGAAGAGGTTAAGCGATTGATTGGTGTTTATGCATTAAGGATGATGAAATTAGCGTAATGCAAATGTGAAACGGCAAACAATCTTGAGACATGAAAGAGTGTAAAGACGTTGTTTTGTGGTGACCTAGATTTTGTTTAAATATCAGTATATTTCATTAATATTACATCTCTATCACAAGTTAAATATGTGAATATTGTAATAACAGTTAGGCTATATTGAGTTGTTCACATAAGAACTTTATTTGAAAGTGTATTAAGTTTAAATGTTATTATAAGGCTTGTCTTTGAGTCCGAAGATTAGTGAGGAATGCAGTTTTTCCCATGGCTGTGCAGGCCCAGCTGTGACCTACATATTTTGCCACATCCAGGGCAAGCATAACCACTGTTCGCATGTGGTCGATTTAGTTTTTCTTTTCGCGTCTGCGTTTGTCCCCGGCAGCGGATTTTCTTTTGGTCTCAAGTGTGTATCCCGCGGCCTTCGGGAGTGAACTCCAACTGACTCGTTCTAAGGCCACGTGCAACCAGGTGCTCTCTTCTATGTTAGCCAAGGAAAGTTGACTCCTAAGCTGGCCTTTGAAGAGTTTCCATGGGGCACCTCTGTAACGTTGACCACCTTTTAGCTCACCAAAAAAAAGACTGCCTTTGGCATACGTTCGTTTCCCATACGGGATACGTGCCCTGCCCAGCATAACTGTCGGACCATAAGAAGTCCATCTATACTATCCTTACCGGTAAAAATATAAAATGCGTATATTGGTTCAATTGTACTAGCTGTTTGTAAGCGACAAACCAACGACCAACTAACAAAGAGAGGGGGCATCGAAAAAAAAAGTTTTATTTGTAGTGTAACTTATCTGAATATTAGTATAATTACATGTTTAAAAATTAAAATATATTAAGTGGAGATGTCATTTTATCTTCTAATAAGACCTTGTCAACTGAAGACTGCTTTTTGCGAGGCGCGTATACACAATGTGGGTCAAAACGTTTTGAAGAAAACATTTTAAAACATCTCCGCTAATGTGATTCTTCTGCATTTTTTTTTGTCTCAGAATAGTCGAATTTCTTCCGTATATTGCAATTTATTATAGTGACGACTTGTGTGTGAAAAAAAAAATCCTCGATAGAGACGTCTTTACAGGAAGAATATTTCTTTAAAAAGATCCCGCCCATTATAGAAGTACGTGCGCAATATGTAGGCCTACCTAGAATGTCCCTTGCATAATTCTATTGGCCAGGTCTGCCTCTTTATTATTAGATTTAATATGGCCCTCGACTTTTTTTTTATTATGATGAATAGTGCGTTCTGAAAGAAAGCACATCGATATTAGCCTTTTAAAAGAATTTGCTTAGCGCCGAGTCACGCCCTGAATTAAACCACTTGCCTACTTGAGCGAAAACCTACCGCATCTTTATTTCTATCTCCATTAAGAAATTTTTACAACGCTTTAAATGTATGTAGGCAACATTATTTTGGAAAAAGTATTGCCCATAGGCCTATTATATATATATATTGCAAAGTATTTGTTTTATGTAAAAATTCAAATAAAAAAGTTTTAACTAATAAATTGCATTAAACCTTATAACTTAATTTTGCTATTACATAATTTCATAACATCGAACCGAGCCGAACCCGAACTTTAGACCTGACCGAACCGAACCGAACCCGAACTATACTCGTCATCGAACCGAACCGAACTCGAACTTAAATCTGACCGAACCGAACCGAACCCGAACTTTAAAAGTTGGGTTCGATTCCCATCTCTAGCATTTACCCAAATGCCAATATAACCAGTCCGCCCCTGCCTTCACTAGTATCTTTAATCCCATTGCTAAGATTGTATGAATTTAAAACATAGTTGTAGGAAATGCTTCTATATTAATTCGAAATTGTACTTAAAACAGGTTGTGAATACGGGGACAAAAAAGCCGATTGTACAGCTGATCAATGCGCGGATTCGAAAGTGGATTGCTGCGGCACGTGTAACTATGGCACGCCCTTCACCCCGATCACCAGCACCAGAAGAACCACACCCAAGAGATCAACCACAATAGCGAAATCACGCCCGATAATCACTTTGCCTAAAAGTAACGAGATCGGTAAGCATTTAATAAGAAGTATGAACTTTATGGTATTTAACTCTTTCTCTCCGTAATTATTTTTCTTGTTCCGATAGTACTATTCGTTTTTGCTCATTTCTATTTCACTATTCTGTTAGGGTTAAACTTCAATAACTTTTTTGTATGTTATCAGAAAATGTTATATTTGGTATTGAATTATAAGAGAATCCATGCTCTTTTTAAACAACACAAATTAAATTTGATAAATCCAAAAACCAATTTGATTTAATGGGGGTGAAATCAATGTTGGCATCGTCAATTAGGAGAGAAAGAGTTAAACATTCAGGGTTATAACGTTGCGCCTCTGAGTCCACCCAACTCTAATGGGTACCTGACTTTAGTTTGGCAAAGTAAATGCGGTCGGTCGTTGTGCTGGCCACATGACACCCTGCTCGTTAACCGTTGGCCAAGAAATAGATGACCTTAACATCATCTGCCCTATAGATCGCCAATCCTAAGTCTGGACTGTGCTGAAGAGAGAGGAGCCCCCACTTTGTGAGTACTGTGACTCTCGCCTCACCGTGGAACATATCCTCATTGATTGCCACAGATACCAGGATGTCAGGGAGAAATTTTTTAGAACACACACCTTGAAAACACTATTCGACAATGTCGACCCTGGGAAGGTACTGGGCTTTATCCGGGAGGTGGGGTTGTCTACGAAGATCAGATTTTTGAACTGTGAACATATAATATTTACATACGATTTTTACCAAATTATTAAATTTTGACTACCTTTACAATTTTAGCTGTGAATAGACCTTGTTTTTAATGATTTCACTGTATAGAATTTAGCCCTTGTTATGTAAAGAGAGAGTGATCCTTAAAGGATTACGGGCACGACATGGCCTAAATTGTGCCGATGTGCCTAAAACCAAAAACTCAAAACGTAAACCCTATAGATCGCAAGGCCTGGAAGGGGAACTTTACTTGACTAATGTAAGCGATTACAAATTGTTTATTTGTTTAAGAAAAAAGGCAAAGATTTGACCTATGACCCGACTAGTCAAAAAAAGACGAGGATTTTGAGGAAGCATGGCGAAATGTAAACAAACTACTTTTGACAACTTTAGAGAGTCAGCTTTTATGGACGTGGAGATTTAGCTGGACGACATTCGACGGTTCCCTTTCTTGTTATTAAACGTCTTATTCGACGGGAAAGTAAAAGCGGTTGGTCGTTGTGTTGGCTACACGACACCCTGTTCGTCAACCGTAATCCGAAGAAACTGATGACCTCAACATCACCTGCCCTATCGATCGCATGGTATGAAAGGGGGAGCTTTACTTTTACCTTTTTGTCTACAGACGTTACCTGTTACCCTCTCCTCGTTTGGTCTAATTCTTCTTAGTGGTTACTGTGACAAGAGGGACAATAAGGGTGGCTACCTTTATTTTTTCTTATTAGAGTTAGCCCCCTTTATTACTTGATTGAAGTCTCTGTCAAATGTTTACAATAGCCACTCTCTCTTGAGTCTTTCAACGGACCAGTGTAGTTTGAACTAAATCTCTATAATGTTTAACTAATACTTGTGTTGTTGTACTATTGCTGTGTTACTCAAGAGGAGTGTGCCACTGTTGTGGGAAGAGTATTTCGATAATGAGCTAAGTAAACTTGATCAATTTGTTAGTACTAAGTTGATTTATGTAAATGGTATAAGTATAAGTATAGGTCTACTTAGTCTCTTATCCTCTTCTGTATGTTTTTTTTTTTTTAAAGACATCTTTTGTTTAGATACGAGACAGTAGTGTGTCTCATGAATGACGTCATTTCATTGTTAATTCATGTATGATATTAGTGTAAACCATCTTTTTGTTTTTTCGGCATAAGACATTATTGTGCCTCTATGATGATAGTTCTTTAATTATATTGACCGGAAACTGTCTTGCTACTTTGCTTTGTTTCATTATGTCATTTTCTTTTGTGAGCCTTTATTGCCATTTATATTTTCCATGATCTTTTTCTTTTGTTTGTAAATAAACTCCTTTTTTTTTTGTTGCAACTGAAATCTCAGAATTATTACTTCTCTGTCTCAGTAGTTTTGTACATCTAGAGGCTATAGTTATTAGCCTAGATAAGATAACTGGGACCACAAAGTACCACTGGACTAACTTGCCAGTACAGTACAGGTCACTGGTCTTCTGACCTATCCTATTTCTAGGTCACAGTTACCAAACAATCATTTGTTTCACTTACTTTAATACAAATCTACATTTTTCAAAAACTCAAATAAAAATATAAGTCTATATTTGGGAGTAGGTATTTCTCCCACACCCAAATTTCTGATCAAGCTGAAATTTTGCAATATTATTTCTTTTACACGACAAAATAAGAATCAATTTTAAAAAAATTACAAATTAGCTAATTAACTATTGGTATTTAATTATTTTGTGTGGTATCTCGGACAAGGGAAAGAAACTTTAATTGACTTCTAATGTGGGGCATAAGTCCCATTTATACTTAGTAGAGAGAAAAGTTTTGAAACTAACAATAGATAGAATTAGCTAATTAACTATTGGTATTTAATTATTTTGTGTGGTATCTCGGACAAGGGAAAGAAACTTTAATTGACTTCTAATGTGGGGCATAAGTTAGTAGAGAGAAAAGTTTTGAAACTAACAATAGATAGAATTAGCTAATTAACTATTGGTATTTAATTATTTTGTGTGGTATCTCGAACAAGGGAAAGAAACTGTAATTGACTTCTAATGTGGTATATTTATACTTAGTAGAGAGAAAAGTTTGAAACTAACAATAGATAGAATTAGCTAATTAACTATTGGTATTTAATTATTTTGTGTGGTATCTCGAACAAGGGAAAGAAACTGTAATTGACTTATAATGTGGTATAAGTCCCATTTTTACTTAGTAGAGAAAAAAGTTTGAAACTAACAATAGATAACTATTAAAAAAAAATTATTCCTAAGCATATCCCTGGAACAGTGGTTAGTATATTACCTTGAGGAGGCTGCGGATTCTTTAGCCCTAGAGTTCACGTTTAGGTCGTTCACTTTTCTTTTTATAAATGCACTTACAAAGCGATCACCCAAAAACCCCTTTCTTTCTCCCCTACCCCTTTCCAACTGGTCCAGACAAGTGATGAGAAAGCTAAAATCACGAAATCGTGCTTAACAAAAACAATTGGTAAAAATATTTCCGCACAGATTTCTTACCGTAAGTCTAGATCTATGGCACCGTTGACCACATGACTGATCCAAACTAATTGATACATCTAATATAGGCTTGTTTTTTTTAAAGACAGTACTTTAAGTTTTTTCTTGTTTTGTTATTTTTTTCTCTACAGCTTGTGAACCAGGAGATAAAGACTTGAGTCCAGACCTGTGTACCAACATGAGCATCTGCCAGACGCAGCCAACACAATGCTGCAACTATTGCTCGATAAATTTCACTTCTGAAAGTACCACGAACACCACAACACCACCATTGAATACAACCACTTTACCCGCAAGTAGGACATTTATTTTTTAAAATATCTCCATAATATCTATTTCCTAACTTTAATCTTCAATGGAACTTGCTCACAAAACGTAGACAAACAGCACTGGGCCTCTTGTGCTATCTCTATCTCTTCTATACAACTTGCGACCTAATTCAAATCAACGGTGGTTATCACGTGACATCTTTTTTTTTTTCGTTGACTTATCGGAGGTTATCACATGGTTGTTTCTTTTGGTGAATGAGATCCATTAATCTCTGAAATATGTTTCTTATTGTGTTGGCAGATAGCGTGGTACAGTTGGAGTTTAGTTTGTAGATTATTTGTTGTAAGTTTGTTTTATAAAAGGTGAATTTTGAGCGAATAAGATTGAAAATAATCAAGGAAATAACGGAGCTCTTCAACCGCCAAATTTCTTTTAGAACCACCAAATTTCATTTTAGATCTAGGACCACCAAATTTTATGTAGGACCACCAAATTTCATTTTAGATCTAGGACCACCAAATTTCATTTAGGACCACCAAATTTCATTTTAGTTCTATGTCCACCAAATTTCATTTCGGACCACCAAATTTCATTTTGGACCACCAAATTTCATTTTAGATCTAGGACCACCAAATTTCATTTAGGACCACCAAATTTCATTTAGGACCACCAAATTTCATTTTAGATCTATGTCCACCAAATTTTATTTAGGACCACCAAATTTCATTTAGATCTAGGACCACCAAATTTCATTTAGGACCTCCAAATTTCATTTTAGATCTATGTCCACCAAATTTCATTAAGGTCCACCAAATTTCATTAAGGTCCACCAAATTTCATTAAGGTCCACCAAATTTCATTAAGGTCCACCAAATTTCATTTAGGACCACCAAATTTCATTTGTCGTATTGTCTCTGACAGTAACAAATTTACCAATGAATTACATGATTTCTACAGCCGATTTGACTGCCACAGCTTCGAGAAAGACCACCATGATTTATTGGCATCATTTGAAAGCAGCAATATACAATCCAGTCTCAAGAACTGTTTAATAAACAAGAAGTGACTAAAATATTTAAACAAGTAAATACTGCCAGAGTCTCTGGACCTGACAAATGAAATGGAAAAACTGGCTTATATCTTTTGTGCTATCTTCAACAAGTCCTGGCAAACGCACAAAATAGCTTCCATTTGGAAGACATTTGAAATAATTCCAGTACCCAAAAAGAAGATCATTGCTTCCAACAACGATCTATGTCCCGTAGCACTTACATCAATTCCAATGAAGTGCCTGGAGAAAATGATTTAAGAACATGTACTGAAAGAAGTCGAAACACACCTCGATCCGCACCAGTTTGCTTACAAACTGTCAAGAGGTACAGAAGATGCAACACTATTCATGCTGAATTGTCTATACCATCATCTTGATACTAGAGACACTACGCCAGAGTATTATTCGTAGATTTTTCATCTGCATTCAACACCATCCAACCACATCGCATGATACAAAAACTATCTGAATGGAATGTTAGCAAAAACATACAAGCTTGGATTCTAAACTTTTTTATCAAACGCCCACAATATGTAAAAGTGAACGGCCATGTGTCATCCACGAGAGAACTTAGCCGTGGAGCGCCGCAGGGTGCGTTCTGTCACCAGTATTGTATACCATATACACAAATGACATTCATAGCTCATCAGCTGAAACTCCCATCATAAAATTTGCTGACGACACAGCAATCATTGGCCTTATTGCAGGTGACAAAAGTATGTACCATTCAACAATTTACACCTTTTACCAATGGTGTATAGATAACTTTATAATTTTAAATGTTCAGAAAACTAAAGAAATGATTATTGATTTTAGGAAAAACAAAGACCATATTGCATAAATTCAGATAAATAACCAAACCATAGAACAAGTACAAGAATATAAATATCTAGGCACAACTATCAACAACAAACCAATATACAATCTACACTATCATAAAATATACAAGAAAATTTACCAGTGACTCTTGTATCTCAGAAAGCTACGAAACTTTAACAAAGACAAAACAATAATCAAACTCTTCTACACAGCAACTATCAGCAGTCTAATCAACTTTGCCATCACCTGCTGGTATGGTAATACTTCACTGGCACAAAGACATAGACTATAGACTAATTAAAAAAGCATCGTATATCACTCAAATACAACTACCATCTCTTAAAGAGCTTTTTGAGGAAAGATGCATTTCCAAAACACTCACAATTCTTAAAGACAACCAGCACCCATTAAACCACTGTTACATAAGATCTGAACGAAGTGGTCGTCTCCTTTCCATTAGGACAAAAACAGAAAGATTTTAAAACTCCTTCATTCCACTGTCGGTCAGAGTGTTACAAGATCAGCTGTCGTCATCGAGAAGTACATAGAAGTCAAACTCATAAAGCGCTGGTTGTGAATGTGTATGTGTTTCGTGAGTGAATGTTGTTCGAATTTTTTCATCCATATTGTTCTTGCAAAGTAGTTACGCTGAGGTTATCAATTGTAGTCAAACTGAATTTCCATTTGATTGAATCAATAAAATTATCTTATCTTATCTTATCTTATTTATTTCTTGTTTCATACTTTACAGAATGTGAATCAGGAGATGTGGACTTAAGCCCCGAACTGTGCCATAGCCCTAGTGTTTGCGAGACACAGCCATTACTGTGCTGTAGATACTGTTCTACTAAGGTCACTGTAGCTGCAACACGTACCACAGGAACGATACCATTAAAAACCACTTCAAACAATGGTAAGGATTTTGAAAAAATATTTTGACATTTAAACGTCGGTAGTATATGGCATTTAATCAAGCGCTTGGCTCCTGAACCGGAGAGCGCTTGGCTTATGAACCTGAGGTACCAGGTTCGAATCCTAGTGAAGACTGGATTTTTTTTTTTAAATTTCGGGATCTTTGGGCGCCTCTGAGTCCACCCAGCTCTAATGGGTACCTGACATTTGTTTGGTAAAAGTAAAAAAGGCTGGTCGTTGTATATACTAATACTTTTTGAGTAATTACTTCACACTAAGTGGTTAACTCTAAATTAATTAGGGGGAAAAAATGTTTATCTTGCCCGAATTAACCACCATCCGAAAAATAAAAATCCTGGTTGCGCCCAGGTATAAATTTACTTAGAGTATAGAAATATTAAGTTTGAAACATTAAAAAAGAAACATTGTATAATAATTATATACATATGTTTTTGTCCGAAATTCGATCTAGCAGGCCAGCTAATGATCTCAACATTAGCCGGTGCAAATTTTATTTTTAACTTCTATATATTCTTAAAAAAAATATTTATTGAATATATGCAAGAATTCATACTGACGCGTTTTAAAATAGAATGAATTTAATTTTAAGTTAATTAAATTTTGAAAATTTCTTTTGGTAGAAATTCCCTGTGTGGTCGTTTGGCAAGTTGTTTTTTTTTTTTCCTTAAAGATATACAAAAAACTACATAATCGTTAGAGCCATTTTCAAAATCCGTATCCAGGTTCCAGGCAGTGTCCGTCCACCCATAAATTTGGAAGCTGTGAAGAGGACTAGTATAATATGTAATAATGCAAGTCGCACATGACAGAGTAGTCGATATATTCTAGATAACTAATAGGTTTAGTTCAAAGCTCTGTCTGTCTGTCTGTCCGTCTGTTTTATAAAAAGTTTGAACATGTTTTCCCGCCATCTCCCATTCTCGGATCAAGTTGAAACTTTGCACAA
Source organism: Biomphalaria glabrata (assembly GCF_947242115.1). Taxonomy (NCBI): domain Eukaryota; kingdom Metazoa; phylum Mollusca; class Gastropoda; family Planorbidae; genus Biomphalaria; species Biomphalaria glabrata. The sequence continues at coordinate 35,834,898 of NC_074723.1, forward strand.
ATATTGATTGAATGTTACAAGGCATTAATCAGTAACAAAAATTAATCAATTAGTTCATTAGTTATTGGTGAGTAATTATGTTATTTCATAACGAAAGAAGTGCTATAAATGCTAGTGAATGAGAAATGTGGACGTATATATGGATTTAATCCCCTTAATAAGTTCCCATTCTCAATCAAGTTGAAATTTTGCATTAGTATGAGGCACGGTGGCTGGGCGGTTAAGAGCTTGGCTTCCGAATCGGGAGTCCCTGGTTCGAATCCTGGTAAAGACATCATCTGTCCTATTGACCTCAAGGTCAGAAAGGGGAACTTTACTTTTCTATCCATAGTCTAAGATAATACACGAATCAATCCCAAATTTAAACAATTAGTTCATTAATTAGTATTGATTAATTAATTTTGTTTTTTTTTAGCTGTAAATGACAGTAAATATTGATTATTTCCATTACATAAGCTTTGTTATTTTTTAAAAAAGGTACCCTATTTTGTATTGCTTTTTTTTTTTATTATTATTATTTTCCTTAGTCTGTGAACCAGGAGATGTAGACTTGAGACCAGATCTGTGCGATAACTTATCTATCTGCGACAGACAGCTAGCACTGTGCTGTAGCTACTGCTCTATGTTTTACAATTCCACAACTACGACTTTCACATCAATAACCTCACCCGCAGGTAGGACCATGTGATCTCACAATATTAACTCTTTCTCTCCTTAATTCTTTACCACATGCTGGTGGAATCAACGCTGGCATCGTCAGTTAGGAAAGAAAGAGTTAAGCCTTACGTTTGACCATTTCTTTAGATATGGCTGTGACGATGTATATGCTTGAGTGCCAGATAACGATGTCTTGATGTTACGATGAAATTGTGTTGATGAGAAAATGCGTTATTTTGTATTCTCTCTCTTTTTCAAAATGCTTTCTTATCTTATATAATACAGACGTTACTTAAAAAGAAGATGATTACGTCCTACGCGTCATGCATTTAGTCATGCATATTAACCAATGACTTAAATTCAGCCAAGTCACTGGTTTTTCCTGACTAGCTCAGGCAACCCATTCCATTCTCTAATAGCACTAGGTTATCTGTGGCATTTTGCAATTCTGCGCTGTAATATGCAAATGATCAAAACCAAACTAAAATTTTAAAAAATCACTTTTAATGGGGGAAGGGGAAACACATCAAATGTTACATTCCAAAATAAACAAAGCTAAAGCCAATTTAATTAAAACTGCTTACAGTGTTCATGAAATATAATTAGTCTATACTCTATAGGTCTTCCAGAAATAATTCATTAAAATTACGAATCCAAACTAAAAATGTTAACAAAGACAGACAATAAGTAAATTTATTTTCTTTCTTATATCGCCTCCTCTACTATACGCAAGCGTGTATGACAAGCCGAAATGTAAAAATAAACATTCTCGATAGGACTGGAATTTATAAAAATTTACAGGGGCGCATCTGAATAAGAAGTGAAAAAAAATTGGCGCATGGAGCCAAAAGGTTGTCCACCCATGGCGTAGACAATACGTAAATCAATACAACTTTATCCAAATTAATGAATTGATTCCTGTGTACTGATTATCTTGTTTAATACCAACAAGGGGAGTTAATCCTTCAGTATTCACAGCCACAGGTAAATACCGAGAAGAATACTGGACCATGGATTCGAAGACTAGCCTTAATATTATTCACAAATATGGTTAGATATATCGAGTTTTGTCAATTTGAATAATTATCCACGTTATTTCTTCAACCTCGCTTCTCGTATCCAGCTGATACTTCAAACAATTTGTATTGTTATTGTACCTACTTAAACAACAATCAATATCAAACGTACCCAATTAGTCAATAAGTCGCTCTTTTGATGAGGGGGGGGGGGGGGAGAGGTTTCCGTGCTTTGTTTAAGTGCTCGGCAATCACAACTCTGCTCCAGTCGCGATTCAAGCTCGAGCCCTCTTGTTAAGTGGCCAAGCAGTTTTAACCTCTCAGCAACTCGTATAAAAATGAATTCGCTTCGTAAGTGTTTGAAGATTATAATTAAATAGATTCTTCTTCTTCATCATCATTTTACATGTCGGAGGGTTTAGACAGGGCCGGTCTTAAGCCACTGCAACCTATGCGTCCGCAGTGGGCTCCGCGCTTTCATAGGCCCCGCGCGACATCTGAGTGTAAATTATTAAATTAAACCATTGTAACTTATTATTAAAGGGTACCAAGAATTCTCCTGAAATTGTAAAATATACGAAAAAGTCATGAAAATCTCCTGAAATTATTAAAATCTTCTAAAAACTCATGCAAATCTCGTTAAAAAACAGAAAAAAAGGTCATTTCTAGGTGTCTATCAATATGGAAAACGCCAATCCTTCTCGTGATTAAAAAAAAAACGGCATTGTCAGCTTTCATTTAATAAAAATTTAGTAATAATGCGAATTTTAATCCCTACCAAGACTAGGCCCCTCGTGGCTGGTAAGACCTACGTGAGTTCGGAATTTTCGGCTGAATAGTGGGCAGGTAATTCCAGCTGGAGCTAGTGTCATTGGCCTTGCCTTTTTGTTTTTTGTCTCTGAGGCTTCTCTTCTGTCAGCGCTGTTATCGTGTCCTCTGCAATTTTTGCGCCAGTTTTCACAGCTTATAACACCAGTACAAATTAATCAATACATATGTACGTACAATTATATCTTAACTTTCAACAGAATGTGTAGCAGGACAACCCGACTTAAGACCAGAGCTGTGTACTAACTCAAGTATCTGCGAGACAAACCCAAACGTCTGCTGTAACTACTGTTTTGCGGCTTTTAGATCCGGAGCAAATCTCTCAATCTACAACATTTGGATCCGTTGTTTTTACGTTACATTGCATATTATCTATATCAAAACAGTTGTGTAACTAAACAGATCAAGTAGTCCAATGATATGGAGTTTTTTTTTTTCTATTTTAAATTTAACAAAAATGTTTCGTTTGAAAAGTTATTTTTATTTTATGATTACTTCTTATCTTTATATCTTATGCTTAATAAAAAAGCAATGTTAATCATAGTACAGTGATGTGTTAGTGCCAACTGGGGCACCATGTAGCCAATAGCATGTGATAATTATTACAGAATTTCTCTAAGCGGCTTATCATATGGGGATTTAAGATTGGAACTGTTCTCGTATAGTTCTAACCCAAAACCCCTGTTTCTGTTTCATGCTAAAATTTAACCAATAAAAATTAGAGTCCCTCTTTCAGACCTATAAAGCAGATGATGTTTAGGCCATCTGTAGTTTTGGCCGATGGTTTACGAGGGTTTCATGTGGCCAGAACAACGACCAACCGTCTTTACATTTCGCCACGGGCCCATTAGAGATGGGTGGGACTCAGGGACGGCCCTAAAAATATCAAAATGACAAATCCAAGTCTTCACCGCCAAGCGCAAGCGCTTTACCAGTCTGCCACCATGCCCACCTGCGATCAACTAATTATTCTAGCTGCATGTGCTAGTGCTGCATTACAATGATTTGTGTGTAAGAAATGTACGTTAAAAATGTACGTGATATTTCAACTTGTGACTTGTGTGAATATCTCTTTAAAAGGAAATAAACAGTTACTATTTAATATTTAATTACTCCACGTTTGTTTGTTTGTTTTTTATCTTATAGTCATACACTTAAAAAAAAAGAAAGAAGTCAGTGGCGTAGCTAGGGTGGGAGAGGAAGGGGGAGAATTTGAAAATCCCCCCGGGCCCCACTTGAAAAAGGGGGGGGGGGGCAAATGAGTGTTTTTTTTTTTACAAAAAAAAAATAAATATTACTCAAAATGCAGCGGCAGTCCAAGATGTCAAGCTCCCCGGCGCCCAAACAATGGAAACTTCCTAGCTATTTCCCTGAAAGAAGTTCGTCTGAAGTGTTCCGAAATATTTCGAAAAAAGCTGTCGTTTTGTTGTTGTTTTTTAAACTTTTGTTTTCCTTTAACCCAGTGATATTCAAAACACGGCCCGCGGGCCAGATCGTGCACGTGACGTGGTCCCATCCGGCCTATTAAAACTTCGGCACAAAGTGTAATATCCCCTCTTTTTTTAGAAACAAAAAAAAAAAGGTTGAAAAATGTATCTTTACCTACGGTAGGGACCTGTCTTTGTCTCTGGTGGATTGGTACTATAATCTTAAGCTTTTGTGTGTTTATGAAATGTGTATGTGAAATCTAGCATCAAACGTGAATGGAGAATTACTTTATTGTGGAACATGATAATTAGCCAACATATTTATTTTATTAAGAAAGTGTGGCTGTTTAAAAAAAAATACAGCAACATTAAAATGACATAAAAACAATATGACGGCATTCTTGGCTTGAGTCGTGAATAAAAAAATGGTTAAACTACGCCTAGAGATTGGAGGATCGATGGAAATATGTACAAAAAAGAGACCCGAAAAAAGATATCAAATACACTTATAAAAAACCAGTCATTATAAAAATTAAAATAATTTTGAACTTAGTTAAAAAAAATGCTTAAGAACTATTTGACCTTTTGCTGATGAATAAGTAAAAAGTATGAAGATTTAAAATTATTACCAACAGATTAGTTGAGCAGACAGAAAGCTAAGAGAAACAAGTACTGGTAAACGATAACCCAGATTGAAAAGTAGGTTTTGATATGTGCCAGCGAGGCGAGCTGACACGCAAAAGAAGTAACCAGATATCGAGCATTCGTCATCGGTTTTAAAAAATGCAATACATGCCCTTCAAAGTATAAGGGTGATGCGGAAAAAAATCTGAACCATAAGGCCAACATGAGTCTAGGCGATGATCAGGCATGAAGTTCATAGATGCCCAGCTTACTGTAAAATATGGGGTTTAACCCTCTCCTTCCCGAAATGAAATCCCCTCTCCCGCAGGGTGAGATTTTACTACCAAATCATCACATTTCTGCGAATAAGCATACTATGACTAGGCCTAACAGGCATACAATAATTATTTTTTATTATCTAGAGAAAAAAATCTGTATACAGATTTATATAGATCTAGATCTAATTTACTTAGTAATAAATAGGATCCTTTCTACCGCTACATTTATTAACTTTTTCCTTTTGTTAGGCACCTAGTTTATAGTATTATTTATTTAGCGACGCACCATAGAAGACGTATATTGAACGGGACTAGTGAAGCTTGGGATATTTTGGGTTAGAGACTGGAAAATCAGTTAGCAATAGGATTCTCTTGGGTAAAGACGTGTTTTATTTGACAAGAGACTTTTACTGTGGCCTTTTATTGGATTAAACTTATTATTCATTGTTTATCAGTGTTGACCCCATCTTTTCACTTGTTAAAAATAGATGTGTGTTATCTTTGTGCTGTTGTTTAACTACATTGAATACACCCCGAACAAGAAACCCAAACGCCTGCTGAGTAATGGATTGAAATCTAACAAACATCTATAGTTGACTTCAGTACAGGATTAAACATACATCACACTTTACATTATTTACTTCACTTCATCCTGTAACTCCCAGGGGAGCATAGGGCCGCAACCACACCTCTCCACCGAACTCGGTTCTGAGCAGCTTTCTTCATTTGCTCCCATGTCATTCCAGTACCCTTAGCTTCATTGATGACTGACCTCTTCCAGGTTTGCTTGGTTCTGCCCCACTTTCCTCTTTCCTTGTGGGTTCCAGTCAAGTGCCTGCCTTGCAACATTGGTGGCTGGTTTTCGCAGGGTGTGTCCTATCCAGCTCCATTTTCGTTTTGTGATGTCTTGGGCTATGGGCTTTTGTCTAGTTCTCTCCCACAAATCGATAGTAGTTATCTTTTCTGGCCACCTAATTTCTAATATCCGGCGTAGGCATCTGTTTACATTAGACCTATATATAATGAGTGTGGTGACACAGTTGTTGTGCGACGTGGTTAGCCGACCGTGACACACGGTCAAGAGGAGTGTACCTGTCCCGTTAGTGGACTGGAGAGTGGTCACGTCGGCCTGTGGTCAACAATGAGAAAAAAAGGACATGGAGTGGACTTCGTTGTGTATTAGATGTCAGACTGCCCTTATGTCCATTTTATTATTATTAAATTCTTTGTTTTCAAAAGGAACTCGTATCATCACTAAAATGCTTGTCTTCGAGTCCGAAGATTAATTTAGGGAGGGAGGCAGTGTTATGACTCTACAATGCACGCCGTCATTAGGTGTGAGACTGCGCACCAGGAGACACAGGACAGAGACAGGAAATAAAGAGCAGAAGTCAAAGATGGCTGGGCCCTAAGATAGATGTTGTTCTGTGTAACTGTGATGTCCTGTAAATAAACATATATGTGCCTCGTTGATTTGCCTCACTTAAGTTATTTCCCGTTTTCACGCAGCCCCATCTGTGACCTACATATTTTGCCACAACCAGGGCCTACCTATACGGCTATATATGAGTTTTGTATTTATTACTTTTGCCTTATTTATATGCAAATATGAATTAAACTAATTAGACATGGGAATGGCTTTTCTGTGGGTTTCGTTTTATATATATATATAAGTTGGCCTACATTTATAAGTAGCACAAACAAATTACCCAGGTCTGGTAAAAAAACACAACCTAAAATGATTTATACTGTATTATATAAGATAATCCAGCATAAATGCTGGGTCAAATGAGGCAGCGACAGCACGAAGGCATCTACATCAGGTTTCGTTCGGACGGCAATGTGTTCAATCTTCGACGTCTACTATCCCATACAAAAACAAAGGAGATGGTCATAACGGAGCTTCTCTATGCCGATGATTGCTCCCTGCTAGCTCACAATGAACATGATCTCCAGAACGCGGTCAACGAATTTGCATGCGCTGAAGCCTCTTCCGGTTTATCTATAAACCTTGGGAAAACAGAAGTCATGTTCCAGAAGTCACACAATACAGCCTACTCAGCCCCAAAGATCACCGTAAACGGACAGCCCCGTAACGTGGACTTCTTATGGTCCGGCAGCTACGCTGGGCAGGGCACGTATGGGGGACGAACGTATGCCAAAGTCAGTCTTTTTTGGTGAGGTAAAAGGTGGTCGACGTTACAGAGGCGCCCCACGGAAACGCTTCAAAGACCAGCTTAGGCGCCAACTTGCCTTAGCTGACAAAGAAAAGAGAACCTGGTTGCATGCAGCCTCAGAACGAGACAGATGGAGGTTACTCACGAAGGCCGCGGGATACATTTGAGACCAAAAGAAAATTTGTTGCCGAGGACAGACGCAGACGGCGAAAAGAAAATCTAAATCGGACAATGGTTATGCTTGTGTTACTGTGGCAAAATATGTAGGTCACAGTTGGGGCTGCGCAGCCACCAGAAATACTGCATTCCTCAATGATTTTCGGACTCGAAGACAAGCCTTATTATATAAGATAAGAAGATAAGATAAACGAACATCCGCGATTGATCGATTCACAGACATATCTATATATAGATTTTTATGTACGTAAACTTTTTCAGGCTCTAAGGGAAGTCGCCCCCATCAATATTTTCTGTCTTAGAAAAGTAATGATCTTTAGTTTTCAAAGTTTAGAAATAATGCAAAATCATTTCTCAGATGTTCACGCAAATATATGAAACAAAGCCATTTCCTGTTTGTTTCCATTGAGATCATGTTTCAAAACTCCTAGATGGAAATAATTCATGTTGATTTAAATCATCTTATGTACATTTAAATAAATTGATTACCTAGATCTTTCTAGAGTATGTATCTAAAAATTGCAAAATAATAATTATGAGACGAGAGTACTCTTATTTTTGATCTAGCTCTAAAAATAAAGTTATATGTTACATAGGTTAGGGTTGAAAAAAAAACAACTTTACTTCTTTTAACTACTTTACAAAACAATGCCTTGATCCAACTTTCTAAAAAATTTTCAATTTTTTTGTAGTGTTAAAAATCTATAAAAATATATTATAAGTCTATGGTTGGTACACTCTATGCCTATTCTCTATCTTAAAAAACTGTTCTCTATTAAAGAGATCTACATCTAAATCTGTATGATTTCGATTAAACTTAATCTCGACTAAATCTCTAGACAAAAGTCCGTAAGTATCAGCAATTTCTTCGTACATGTAACATGTTGATCAAGATGATGAAGATCTAGATGTAGACTATACTTCTATATAGTTGACCTAGATATAGATCTATAATACTGTTTGTTCTTGATTAGAGTTTATAACGAGATCTATATCAAGAGATAGGAATCTAGTTTAGCTTTTATTCTTAGACACCTCTAAAAATATTTTTTAATTCTACTTATTTCTTGACTAGGAATAGACGTGTTTTGTAGTTAATTCATAGATTTTAGTCGTAAAGTTTACTGGTCTAAGTCAAGGCTATTTATGCAATACATATTACTGAATAATTAAGAATAGTTACCTTGCCTTGGGAAGTAATATTATTACATTTAAGAACAGGCATATCAAACTCAAAATATAATCAACACACGGACCGAAGATTGAAAATATGTAATGAGATGGGTCTTCAACAAAAAAATACTAAGTCCCAGTACTGGGACTGTTTTTGACAACCACACGGTTTTTGGGACATGTCCTCCTACAGAATGCACACCAAGAGTTGCAATGACATGGAGGCCAATACGAAGAAACCGCCAACAGGGATGTCCTCGTAAAACGTGGCACCACACTTTCATGGAAGACCTCAGAGCAGTGGACACCAGGTGGGAAGAGGCTTCAGACATTGCAGCTTGCCGCCTAATGCACCGAACGGGGCGGGGGGATCTAAGTAAAAGGCGGGGACGGTAGGAAGAAACAATAACAGTCGTGAGAGAACGGGTATTTGTTTTTTTTCCTCAGGCCTGCAACAGAGATCATTCTTGATAGAAGGCCTAAGCACTTCTTTCTTCTTCTTTCTCATTAAACTGTTGGAGCGTTCAGATGACTAGACCAATACGTGAGATGAACTGTTGGAGCGTTCAGATGACTAGACCAATACGTGAGATGAACTGTTGGAGCGTTCAGATGACTAGACCAATACGTGAGATGAACTGTTGGAGCGTTCAGATGACTAGACCAATACGTGAGATGAAATGTTGGAGCGTTCAGATGACTAGACCAATACGTGAGATGAACTGTTGGAGCGTTCAGATGACTAGACCAATACGTGAGATGAACTGTTGGAGTGTTCAGATGACTAGACCAATACGTGAGATGAACTGTTGGAGCGTTCAGATGACTAGACCAATACGTGAGATGAACTGTTGGAGCGTTCAGATGACTAGACCAATACGTGAGATAAACTGTTGGAGCGTTCAGATGACTAGACCAATACGTGAGATGAACTGTTGGAGCGTTCAGATGACTAGACCAATACGTGAGATGAACTGTTGGAGCGTTCAGATGACTAGACCAATACGTGAGATAAACTGTTGGAGCGTTCAGATGACTAGACCAATACGTGAGATGAACTGTTGGAGTGTTCAGATGACTAGACCAATACGTGAGATGAACTGTTGGAGCGTTCAGATGACTAGACCAATACGTGAGATGAACTGTTGGAGCGTTCAGATGACTAGACCAATACGTGAGATAAACTGTTGGAGCGTTCAGATGACTAGACCAATACGTGAGATGAACTGTTGGAGCGTTCAAATGACTAGACCAATACGTGAGATGAACTGTTGGAGCGTTCAGATGACTAGACCAATACGTGAGATAAACTGTTGGAGCGTTCAGATGACTAGACCAATACATGAGATAAACTTGCAGTGGTTTCCAAATCAGGGAGCTCTCTATTTAGTTTCTTTCTATTGTGAAGTTTTTGGAGCCAGTGTCTTGTTCGGGCCTCTTGATAAAGAAGGGCTGAACACAGGTCTGCGACGTCGCAACCTGTGGGCATTTCAAACCAATAGATCCTGACGTCAAACGTAGTAATCTTTTTTTAAGAAACGTCTGTATTATATAAGAAGAAATAAGAAACCTGTGACGTGGCGACATACTTCTGCCATTCATACCCTGGGGATATATAAACAAAGGGATATAACTCTCTAATACATAAATAATAATAATAATAATAATAATAATAATTTTATTTATAAAGCGCTGTTAACAAACAAAATGTAGGCTCAATGCGGTGTAATAACATTACAAACACATACACAACAGTCATATTAGCAATTAATCTAAAACGTTTTAAACAAGCAGGTCTTAGTGTTCTTCTTAAAAGTGGTGTAGCATGTTGTCTGTCTGATATCAATGGGGAGTGGTTCCAAACCTTTGGTCCGTGCACTGAAAAAGCTCGCAGACCGTAGCTTTTGAGGGAGAAACGTGGCACCACTAAAAGCGTTGAGTCCATTGAGCGCAGGGCTCTCTGGGGGACATATGGAGTAATCAGTTCTCTAAGGTACAGGGGCATCTCATTGTTATATATACACTAATGACAAAGTGTGTCGACCTTGTAATCGATTCTCGCTTTCACGGGAAGCCAATGGAGCGTGCGCAAGAGCGTAGTAGCAGAATCTTGTCTTGTTTTTCTAAGTAATAACAAAGAAACAATGGATAAAAGATCCCCATACATGCCCCCTGATATCGTTGTATTATCTAAAATATATCAAGCGTCCAACAACATAGAGTAATCCCATGAATTTGATTCTTATTTCCAGATGTCTACGAGATGTAGGCCCTAATGGATCTAGATAACTATCTTATGCTATACGAACGTTTCATTCACGTAATTATCTTATCTTTCTGAAGTAACGTCTGTAATGTATAAGATAATACTTTGGTTATTTTACTAATAAACATGCCGAAATAATAATGATAATAAAGAATGTCAATTATCGGAGGCGCAATGGCTGATGGGTAAAGCACACGAATTCTAAACCGGGGGGGTTTTGTTGAAGTCTGGGATTTTAAATTTCGAGATCCCTAGGGCACCTCTGAGTCCACCCTGAAATTAGTTGGGGAAAAGTAATGTCGGTTGTCTTGTGTTTGCCACATGACACCCTCGATAACCGTGGGCCACAAAAAAAAAAACAGATGACCTTTGCATTATTTGACCTATTGACCGCAAGGTCTGAAAGGGGGAACATTTCCATGAGAGAGGTCAACATTGAAATGTGACTCGAAGTCACGGAATGTTTAAATTCTAAAGTTTCTTGCAAATTCACATTCGGTACGAATAATCCTGTTAACTCTTTCTCTCCAAACTGACGATATCAACGTTGATTCCACCAGAATGTGGTAAAAAATTTACGGAGAGAAAGAGTTAAATCTGATGGAACCCAAAAGTTTTTATCTTAAGAAATGGGTCAAGAAGATTTTTACTTATAATAATGTTTAATGTATTCAGAAATCTGATCAGAAAACTATTTAAATGCATTCGATGAAAAATATTACATATATTTGTGTATGTCTATGCCAACAGATTGTAATAGAAAACACATTGGGAGAATGTCTGTTAATGTGGTAGTTTTCTTAGTCTTCATCGGTCAAATCTCAAGTACTGACGGTCAGTTCTGATCTATTAATGTCCTTAGTCTAATAACTTATTAGATACTGATATGTTTTGTTCTGTTGGCCCTCTCCATTATAAGACGACTATGTTTAATTTCGTTGAGCACTTTTTACAAAGCTTATAACAACTCTGTCTGTCTGTCTGTCGGTGTGGTAAAATGTTTGTTCACGTTATTTCTCCAACACCCAAACTTGGATTAAGCCTAAATTTTTCACAATTATCTCTTATTTCTGACATCACAAGAATCAATTTAAAAAAAAACAATTAGTTAATCAATAATTAATTACATCAATCGAAATTCAAAGGTCAACTGTTTTTGTCGCACATGGTTAACGAGGGTGTAATGTGGCCAGTAAATCCATATCAGTAATTAATTCTTTTATTTGTTATCTTAAACAAAGGAAAGAAATCGTACTTGACAGATATTAAGGTATAAGATGAACATTTTTTTATGCATTTACAAAGCGATCATGGAAACATTCATAAAGATACCCTCCTTTCCCCACCCTTTTACAACTAGTCCTGACAAGTGATAGGATTAAAATGTAAAATGTTTGTAAAATGTTTTACATGTTTCGGATGTTCCTTCAGAGTTGAAGATAATTACTTCCTAGTCCAAACCTCCCGCAGGACGACGGGGGATGGGAGCGGGCAGGGTTTGAACCCTGGACCATCGATAAATCCGAACGACAGTCCAGCGCGCAAACCGCACGACCAGGCAGCCATCCTTATACCGCATCGAGAACGCTAAAAGCTAAACAAAAACAATAAGTGAAAATATTTCTATCGCAAAAAATAAAAAAAAAAATCTACTTTAATAAAATTACACTTATTATAAGCTTTGGCCTTTGGATGTACTAAGGGACACCCTAAAAATCCCAAACTTCAGAATTCCATTCTTAACCCAGATTTCAACCCAGCACCCCATGCTTGGAAGCCAAACGCAAGGAAAAAAAAATACCCATTACATTTGTTTGTTTTGTAAAATGTTTTGTAAAATGTTTTACATGTTTCGGATGTTCCTTCAGAGTTGAAGATAGTTTATTTCCTAGTCTAAACCTCCCGCAGGACGACGGGGGATGGGAGCGGGCAGGGTTTGAACTCGGGACCATCGATAAATCCAAACGACAGTCCAGCGCGCAAACCGCACGACCAGACAACCATCCCAGGTTGTTCCCAGGCTCCCCCGTTTAGCCAAGCAGATTACATCCCTTAACCAGCCGCTCCTATTATGCTTTTTTTTATATATATATTTTAAAATTTAACAATTGCTAAATGTTACACCCTTTGCATATTTTGTATAAACCCCAATTAAATTCATTTATTTCGCGTGTTATCAAATAATTAGAGGTGCTCATTTCATTTACAGTTATGCTTCAGTATGAGTCAAGCGACGTCACTGGCGATCAAATGCCTGACCAGGTCAATGTGACTTTTAACACAGAAACAAAATCTCTAACCAAACTTAATCTCAGGCGATCGCGATATTTCAACCTTGACATTCCGGTCTATACTCTCGACACCGACCGTGAAGGATTTTTTCAAAAACATAAAGTAAAGACCAGACCCAGAAAGGTAAACACTGTCTTTTAAAATCAGTTTGTCCACTATGATGGACACTTAGTAAAACATTCATACAGGAATTCTTGCCGTCACTACAATTCCATTAAATTTTGTCTAATTTTAAACACTCTCAACGTGAGAGCATTTAAACAAGCATAAGAAAAAAAATAATTCTTTTTAAAACTAAGGTTACCTAAGGGAAAGAACCACCAATTACTGCCATTTATCTGAAAATGGCAAGGTTTTGCTCCCTTTCTACTATAAGAAACAAAATTAATTAATAAATATATTATTAGCTAATTGGTTAATTGTTTGATTGATTCGTTTATTGACATCGACTATGAATAATTGTGCTAAATTTCAACTTGATCCGAGAATGGGAAATGTGAGAAAAAAAAAACGTGTCAAAACGAAATAAGGGAATTAAATCCATATTTGCATTCACATTTCTCATTAAGTAAGATTTATTTCCTTTTTTACGATATCAAACAAAATAACTCGTCACTATTATTTTATTGCCAGGTTCAATGAATAATTGTGGAAAGTTTCAACTTGATCCGAGAATGGGAACTGAGAGAAAAAAATGTTTGAACCTTTTACCAGACAGACAGACAGACAGACAGATTGAGTTGATATTAGCTTTGTACAAATTTAAAATTTTGCGGGTTTTGAAAACGGCACAAACAATTTCCTTAAAGATTTGACAAAAGTAGAGAGTCCAGAATCCCTATCCATTACGAACTGACAGGTTCCTTTTGTTCACGCAGTTTGCAATCTTGGAGTTTTCTTTAACTCAACTCTTTCTTTCCACCCACACATAAGTCAGCTCGGTAAATGTCTCTATCTGCACCTCCACAGAATAAGTCGAATTCCACCTTATTTGACAACCAATTCAACAAAAAGCTAGCTGTAGCATTTATAACAGGGGTTCTCAACCTGTGGGTCGCGACCCCCTAGGGGGTCGATTGACGATTTGCCAGGGGTCGCCTAAGACCATCAAAAATAAGGATGGTTATTGTCTATTCTTCTATTGCTGTTGGGGGGGGGGAGTAGCGGCAGAGTGATATATTGTAAAAAGGGGTCGCCGAGCTTAAAAGGTTGAGAACCGCTGATTTATAGTCTCCCGCTTTGACTACTGTATATCTCTTTGAAGTGTCCGAAAAGGCTTCGGATTAATCCCTTTCATGAACCTTTGACCGTGGAAAGGGCTTTATCCCGTGACTAAGGATGAAGGCTCTTCACTGACCTTTGTGTCTGGGGGCCCCCGTCAACAAACTGTTCAGTTAACTTTTTAAGCACATCTGTTTGTTCATGGTTCACGGCCCTTTGAGCCGATGGGTTCCCACAGCGCATGCGCGGCCTGAAGCCAAGTTTACGAGGGTACAAACTTCTAATTTCTATAATGTGCCATTGCATTCTGTGGAAGGACAATCGCCGCCCGTATGGACCCCACTGTGGAGCGGAGCGACGGATACCAGATGTATACCACAGCAGAGACGGACTGGGTATCAAAATAGGCCCGGGCATTACCATATAAACCGGCCCACAAATGGCATGTCATATCATGGGCGTAGCCAGGATTTTTTCGGTGGAGGTTTTTTTTTTTTAACCCCCCCCCCCTCTGCAATATATATATATAATTTTTCTTAGGTTGCGACCAGACCGGCCCATTTGGTAGCGGCCCACCGGGCATTTGCCCGTTTGCCCACATAGCCAGTCCGCCCCTGTACCGCAGGTGTACCAGATGACTATATCAATGGGTTGCAAGAGTGGTCTGCGAATAACAAGACGTGATTCTGCGACAGCTCTCTTGCGCACACTGCATTGGCTTCCTGGGAATGGAAGTCTCGGACACAAGGTGGCCAACAAAGAAATATTCTTGCACTTTAGTGAACGGATCACTTTTCATGTCCCTCAGAGGGCTCTGCTCTACTTCACGACGTTTCTCACGCTTTGGCCTGCGGGTTTTTTTCAGTGCATGGACCAAAGGTTTGGAACTCACTCCCTATTGATCTCAGACAACACGCTTCACTACATTCAAGAAAAACCTCAAGACCTATCTATTCAAAACTTTTTATTAGATTAGTGTTATTTTAGCTCTCGTGCGTATGCCTGTTATTTTTATTATAGCCCCTCGAGCATACATTATATCTTTTAAAAGCGCATTATAAATAAAATTATTTTCTTCTTTTTCTTTATTATTATCATTATTATTATAGTTATTACCATTATTATTATTATTATTATTTTATATATGTAAAAAAAAAACTGTGAACAAAATCAATATCTAATCGGTCACACATTTAGGATCAACAACAATGGTTTTGATTGAGTGAAAACATCTTTAAATTTATCTTATGTCTTATGATCAAAGAAATAGTTTACCATGACTTGCATACATATTTTTTACACATGACGTAACTGTCAGGGGGAGGTAAGGCGAGAATGAACGTTAGTTTAATGTTTTGGTATGATTGTTATGTCCCCTTGTTATGAATGCAAAGTGTTGCACGTGTTGTGAACTGAATGATTTAATCTTGGTTGAATGTGCGAGAGAGTGCGTTAACTTAGTGAGGTCTTGTTCCTGGTCCAGGAAGCAACTGTCCAACCTCCCCCCTGACAGGTACACAGCTTTAGCGAGAATGAGCAAGAATTGCGTCACTCAACCCCAATGGTATAAAAGAATTTGATTGTATAGGCTTGATAGAAAGGCTTCTAGCACTATTGGCGTATTACAACAAAGAAAGAGAGCTAGAAGTGATACTTAGAGTAGGGATTGATTTTTTTTTATAGCACTAGATTCTTTTCTCTAAATAAACACTGTATGGGGAATGTTCATAACTTTTTTTTTTGTTGCCGTCGATGTAAAGAATACAGAAGTTTTGATATGTTATTTTATGAACCATATTATACGGCGCGGTGGCTGAGCGGTAAAGCGCTTGGCTTCCGAACCGGGGACCGGGGTTCGAATCCTGGTGAAGACCGGGATTTTTAATTTCGGGATCTTCGGGCGCCTCTGAGTCCACCCACCTCTAATGGGTACCTGACATTAGTTAGGAAAAAGTAAAGGCGGTTGGTCGTTGTGCTGGCCACATGACACCCTTGTTAACCATAGGCCACAGCAACAGATGACCTTTACATCATCTGCCCTATAGACCACAAGGTCTATTATAATTAATAATTAATTATAACATTATAAGCAGAACTGAGCGCTTAATAATCAAATTTCTAAGCCCTACCGCTTGTAGACTTTGCAAGTCCATGTTTAATATCTATTTGAATGTTTAATAAACTCTCTTTGCTTTGAAGGACATTGGCTTCTACCAGGATTATACAAATAATGCAGTGTTTCGAATTCAAAGGTCCCCTGAGAAATTGGCCTACAAGAAATCCAAATTGAAAATGGTAAGTTGTCCAGATTTAGCTTTTCAGGAAAACCTAATTTGTTTGAAACTGCACGGGAATTCTGGGAAATAAATCATCATCATCTTGAACAGTCTCTTGACTTTTGTCTTGTGCGCGCTGTGACGACTCCATAACAACCCCCTCCCCCCCCCCCCCAAAAAAAAAAAAGAAAATGTTTACCGTAAGCAACTGTCATTCTTAAAATTAAAAACAAGGTTACAAAGACAGTTTGTGTGGAAACACAAACTCAAAATCGGCCCCCGAAGTGGTCCACCCAGGCAGGTAAAAAAGGCAGGTTTCAATATTTTCAGAAAGAACATCATAATTTAATTCTATCAAAGACACATGAAAGAGAAGAGTGTAGAAAGAAGGTTGACAGATCTTGTGTGGTGCCCCAGCGGTCCAGCAGACCAAAGGATAGGTAAAAGTGAATTTGAAAAAGTTAAATGCGAACCTATCTTATCTTATCTTGTGTAATACAGACGTTACTTCAAAAAAGAAGATGATTACGTCCTACGCTTCATGCATTAGTCATGCATATTAACCAATGACTTAAATTCTGCCAAGTCACTGGTTTTCCTGGCTAGCTCAGGCAACCCATTCTATGCTTTAATAGCACTAGGGAAGAAGGAGTATTTGTACAAATTTGTCCCAGCATATGGAACGGTATGATTGGCCGTATATTTGTGGCTTTCAGAGTATTTTATTAAATATGGTTTTTGTATTTGAAGATTATGGTTCATGGTTTTATGAATAATTGCTACTTTACTTTTGAGTCTTCTGTCCTGAAGGCTTTCTCACTGGTACCAACAAGTCCACACGATGATTGAATCAGAGAGTACTACGCTTGCTATAACATGCCTGAAACGCTGTTAAAGAGTTATTTCAATATAGTTTAGAATAAATATAAATGTGTAACTGATGTTTGTTTAGCCATAAAGGCATGCCGGCTATTATTGTTTCAGAAAGGTGAGTTTCTCATGAACACCTCCAAGGATTCAAACCCGGAACCCTCAATTTGGAAGCCAAGCGCTCTACTACTCAGCCATGGCGCTGCCAATAAAGACAAATATAAATAAATATTTAAAAAAAAAATGCAAATTATGCTAACTATTCTTGTTTCAGAAAGGTGAGTTTCTCATGAACA
Source organism: Biomphalaria glabrata (assembly GCF_947242115.1). Classification (NCBI taxonomy): domain Eukaryota; kingdom Metazoa; phylum Mollusca; class Gastropoda; family Planorbidae; genus Biomphalaria; species Biomphalaria glabrata. The sequence continues at coordinate 35,852,476 of NC_074723.1, forward strand.
CCTCCAAATATCTCTTTGACTCTGACAGAAAGAGTCGAAATAGGCCTTGGAGAAAACCGACTTTCCAAACGTTTTCAGATTCTAGAAGGACTGCAATTCCACTTTCTACCACGACAATACTCGACCAATTCGTTTATGCTTTAGAATTAGTGAACACCACAAGGTCTGAAATGTTCGATAAGTCGCATGCACGAATAGCTCGTAAGTCACATGACGCCACATGTTTTAAAATATTTTTTTTTATATTAAAATCTTAGTTTACATTTACAGCTAAAAACTAAGATAAATCAAAGAGAGTTATTGTTAGCAAACAAACTCAGAGGCGGCCCACTTATCTTATTACTTAAAAACGAACATTACAGCCTGTGACTGATAATGAGACTTGTCATTCTCATGATATTTTTTCGACATTTTGGCAAAAGTCGTTATTGTAAAAAGTCAGATTAACTACTATAATTATGTCATGGGAAGCGTGGTAGAGAGGGTAAGTACGCTTGGCTACATATGAAGGGGGCTTGAGGTTCGACATCTGACTCGAAAAGAGTTATGTTTACTGAACGCCGATAGGCAGCACGGAAAACAATCTCCCAGATACCCACTCCTTCCTCTACCTGATCTACAAATGAGATTGGACCAGAACCCTCTGAGAATGCCATATACATGAAAGTAGCGCTATATTAAAAAAAAAAGCTAAAAAGCTATTAATGTTTTGTTTGTAAAATGTTTTACATGTTTTGGATGTTCCTTCAGAGTTGAAGATAGTTTACTTCCTAGTCCAAGTCTCCCGCAGGACGACAGGGGATGGTAGAGGGCAGGGTTTGAACCCGGGACCATCGATAACAACAAATGACAGTCCAGCATGCAAACCGCACGACCAGGCAGCCATCCATCATTGGAATTATTTTTTGTTTATTTAAAAACAAACTCAAAATCTATTATTGATAATAAGATTTTCGGATCTTATGTCAGAAAATGTAATTTTAAATGTCACAGGAACTTCGTCTTCTTCTTCTTCTTCTTCTTCGTAATCATTGTTATGTTGGAGCCTTCAGATGACTAGACCAATACATGAGACTTAGAGGCTCCCTTAAGATTACTAAATTCAAAATCCCAGTCTTCACCAGCATTCGAACCAGGGACCATCTTTAGAATCTAGAAATATCTTAGACTAAAATTCCACCTTCGGCAATGACAACCTTAATTAAAAAGAGTAATGTACATAATTTAATAAATGTCATGTCCGTTTCAGCTTCAGAAGTCAAAAAGTTAGTGAGAATGAAAGTCGTCAACAGCAGAGACAAGAAACTCAACAGCGCAGGTCAGAACTCCAACCGGTCAATATCGCGGTCAGTCCCACAGAGCAGACCGCGCCGCCGAGCAGGCCGGGACTACTACGTGGATGTGGTGGCCTTGGCCGACTTTAAAATGTACTCCAGGTTCTTAGCACAAGCGAACAACGATCACCTCACCGCGATGCAGAATATTCTAGAGAACTATGCTTATATCTTTAGCGGGGTGAGTTCTTCATAGGTTTAGTTCTCAGGTTATCGAAACTCGAATTTGTCAAATTTTGTTGTTGAATAATTTACTGCTCATGTCAAGGTATTCATCTCATTTGATTTCCATGGATGCAATAAATAGTTGTTTCGCCACTGAAGGAGGCTAAAGCGTGAGTGAATGTATAAACTAATTCGATGTATATAGGCAGGGCCGGTCCTAGCGATTGCAGGGCCCTATGCGAAACTAATTGCGCGGGGGCCTAGACTGAGTAGGAATATGGATAATAAGTGAAAATTAAGTTTTTGTATTAGAAAATAAATTCGGCTTTGCATTTTAGTCATTCTTTTCTAAGTACAAAATTGCGATCAAGTTAATTTTACTTTACCAATCTTGCAACCTGTGGCATATTTATATGCCAGTGACTATAAAAGTAAATAAAGTATTGGAACTTCCGATTAAGGTGAAAATTCGTCCGATTATTACATTTTATTGAATGAAAGCTGATAAGTGCTATTAGAGCATGGAATGGGTTGCCTGAGCTAGCCAGGAAAACCAGTGACTTGGCAGAATTTAAGTCATTGGTTAATATGCATGACTAAATGCATGACGCGTAGGACGTAATCATCTTCTTTTTTGAAGTAACGTCTGTATTATACAAGATAATGTCTTTTTTTTATCGCGCGTAGGAATGACGTTTCCCATAATGAATGACACATACAAATGATAATTTTGTCTATTTTTTATGAGATTTTTTTGAGTTTTCAGGAAATTTTAATAAGTGCAGGTTATTTCCAGGAATTTTTCGTATATATTTTGCAATTAATAATTACACATAAAATTAGCGCGGGGCCTATGAAAGCGCGAGGCCCACCACATAGGTTGCAGAGGCCTAAGACCGGCCCTGTATATAGGTCATAGTGTGAACGTTGTATCAACATTATGTAATTAAAGATGCGCCAGTTCTACGTGTATGGAATCATAATGAAACAAGGTTACAAAGACAGTTTGTGTGAAAACACAAACTCACAATCGGCCCCCCGAAGTGGTCCACCAAGGCAGGTAAAAAGGCAGGTATCAATATTTTCAGAAAGAACACCAGAATTAAATTCTATCAAAGACAAATGACAGAGAAGAATGGAGAAAGAAGGTTGACAGTTCCTGTGTGGTGCCCCAAAGGTCCAGCAGACTAAGGGATAGTGAAAGTGAATGTGATGTTAAATGAGAACATGTCATAACTGATGTCTTATAATGAATATCTAAATGATCTAATTGTTTTGTAATGGGTCATTCTCGTATTGAAATCCTCAAAAAAAAATAATTGTTTAGTTTTGTAGTCTATATGTGTAGTTTGTGTATTTCACGCGATGGTATGAAAAACTACTTATTAATTGTTGTTTTAAATTATGTCCAACTTATATGCATACTAAATAGATTTTTTTCTCTTAAAAAAAGTAAACATTATTTTTTGGTAAATGTAGTAGTTAGTAGGACAGAACTTACATAACGTAGCAATACAAATGTTAAAAAAAAATTGACAAAAAATCTAAAAAACATTTGCATAAATGTGCAATAAATATGGCAAACAGTTATCTCCCCTACTAAAGAGCCTCCAGTGTTTGATACTATTGTATTAACTCCACTTTCGGACGGAAAGGTTTTATGTATTTGCGGCCTACTGATACACACGACTCAGGCCAATCATACAGGTCAACGGCTGTTGAACAAGGGACAGTACTGGTAGTTCACGCAAATATGACCCATGTTGTGGTCATGTGACAGAAAGCCTTCCAGGAAGAGGCACAGTGTGTAACAATAGACAGTTGAGTCCAGGACAGAAAGGCGTAAGGACTGTGATGTACCTTTGAGTCCTTGAAAATGTAGCTGTACGAGTCTAGAAGAAGACAGACAAGGACTTGTAGTGTTTAGTAGGCAGTACTTCTATTGCCATCCTTCAGTCGTAGAACGACTATGGTTCATCTCAGAGCACACTTCCTCACGTCGCTGTGGAGCCCTATTTTGGAGAGACACTCCCGTCCATAGATAGCGCAGGTTAAGATGGCTTTTGCTTCGGTGGTAGAGGAGCTGGCCGTTTTTCGGATTGTGCGTTTTTCTTCCTGAGCTGAGACCCATGTACTTTCACTGTCCTTAGCTTTCTTGGTCACTGTCTCTCTCCACCTGTTGCGGTCTAGAGCTATGTCTTCCCAATTGTCAGTATTGATGTTCACTGATTTGAGGTCACATCTATGTAACGGAGGTGGGGGCGAAAAGTTTTTCTTGTGCCAGTCGCGAGTTGACCATAGAGGATGACTTTCGGGATGCGCTAGTCCTCCATCCGGCGAACTATTGTACAAGAAAGAAAGTACCTCCAACTTAACAGACGACTTGAAGCTCTGTTTTCAATGTACGGAAACAAGTCAGTGATGGAATTTCTACGTGACATTTCCTACAATTTAACTTTTGTGAAAGTGTATATATATAATTCTGACAAGTATCTTTTCTTTGTTTTCAAATTACACTTTTGGAATGTAAAGAAATGATATATTTTAAAATCATTCATTTTAGCTGATTATAATTTTTGCTTGCTCTTTGCATATTTATGTTTTAAGATATTTAAAGTGTTTATTGCAAAAGGACTGAAAAATAATGAAAACATGAAGATAAAAAAAAATATTGTCTCTATTCCTTTGTCTGAGCTATTTTGTCGGCGCTATTTTGTCGGCGCTATTTTGTTCGCGCTATTTTGTCGGCGCTATTTTGTTCGCGCTATTTTGTCGGCGCTAATTTGTCGGCGCTATTTTGTCGGCGCTATTTTGACGGGGTACCTATCTAAATGGGACGGGCGGACAGACGGACGGACAGACATTTCACACTATGCTAATAGCGTCTTTTCCCCTCTGGGGGGGAGGCCGCTAAAAATTCAAATGAAGTGTGTGCTAAGTACAGACTTATTTTCATAGTTTATAAGTCATCCCGTGTGAGAGCAAGTTGTGAAAGAATCTATTAGTACATTTGTTTGTTTGTTGTTGTTGTTTTAGTAGCTAGACACTTTATTGAATAACAATAAAATCTATAACAACACTTTTGTCTACGGGAGTACTGAAAAGGTAAAATAGTTTGGAAAAAAAAGTGTGGCATTGACCTTTTAGAAAAAAAAAACTTTTTTATTTAATTATAAACGTATCCATTACATTCGTTTGATTTTGTGAGTAGTTAATTACGAGAGAAATTTTTCTTTTCTTTAAAGTCGGTTTGAATATCAATGTTAATATATATATATATATATATATATATATATATATATATATATATATATATATATATATATATATACAAACACACACTTTGAACCAGTTTGAACATTACCCGCATTAATCACATTTATTTTTCCCATTAGAAATTAAGCTTTTCATGTCCAGAAATTTAGCATTGTAGAACGGGAAAGAAATTCTCTTTGACAGTTCAAAGTGTGTATAAATTTTTTTGACGCACCCCATATATATATATATTTATATGCATAAATGAGAGGTGTGTTTTTGGCTACGTGAGTAGGATCGTGTTTGAATCCCCGTAGAAATTTTAACAGATGTTTATTCCAGCTTTAGTTGTGTCTGCCTAGCGCAGAGACGTCCGCAGCCTACCCATTTCCATACACTCACTATACAGAATGCAGAAGCTATAAACGTACTCATGACACCTTTATTTAGTAGTTTCCTAAATTAGGTTGGGGTGTATGGGGTATCTAGGAAGGGTAGCACCTCTAGTGGACAGGCAGTCGTACCCTCTTTTTGAGGGTAGCTTGGCTCACTCTTAGTCCCCACTCGGTACCCAACTCTCACCTGTGGCTCCCAGAAGCTGTAGCATGCGCAGCTGCCACACCCTGGAAACGGCTTTGACTGGCCGGCTAAACCAGGTAGAGGGTATCTGACGTGTCCATGGCACTCAGTACACTGAGGTTCTGTCAAACCTAGCATGTGAAGTCTGGACTTGGCGGCCTGTGCGTAACGTCACAAAACTAGACTAATCGGACAGAATGGCAAGTACCAGCACAGTGCTGTGGAGTACTCAAGAGCAGGACAAGACACACAGAAAGTCTCTGGTCATCCACTGCACCCAAACTTGTCCCCGGACGTCTTGACCAAATCTTGCTTCCGGAAAAGGACGGGCTTTAGGGCGAGAGAGTGAGGTCGACGTGTTGCGCGAATCCTCTTCACTTTAATCCATATTCCAGCGCATGTCACTTGTCGTCCCCCCCCCCAACACAATTAGGTTGTTATTTTGTGTGAATGAGGAGTGGGGGTGGGTGGGTTACATTTTCCCAAATGAGATTGGCTTTGATCAAAGTGTAGGCTTTGTTCCAAGCTTTCTCTTTAAATGTTACTTATCGTTCAGCCTTATTATTGACAGATTTGTACATGTTTTCATTTCCAGGCTGACATGCTGTATCAAGCCATCCAACACCCAGAATACACGATTCATATTCTACTGAGTAAAATATACGTTCTTCAGGTAATTCATAATCTAATTCATAGTGCTAAGCTTTATTCTATGCAAAGCAGACGGCTGCCTGGTCGTGCGGTTTGCGCGCTGGACTGTCGTTCAGATTCATCGATGGTCCCGGGTTCAAACCCTGCCCGCTCCCATCCCCCGTCGTCCTGCGGGAGGTTTGGACTAGGAAGTAATTATCTTCAACTCTGAAGGAACATCCGAAACTTAAAAAACAAAACAGAAGTGCTTTAACTCTTTCTCTCCTAATTGACAATGCCAACGTTAATTTGAACCCATTAAACTAAATGCATTTTCGGATTTATAAGAATTAATTTGTGCTGTGTAATAAGAACATGCATTCTCCTATAATTCAATACCAAATATAACATTCTCTGTTAGCAAACAAAACTCAGAACTCACATAAAAAAGGGGAGAGGATAGCATGTTATTACCATTCAGGAATCTGACTATATTGGCCTATATTCATGAAATAAGCAAAACATTTATATTTATAAAAAAAAAACAATTTGCTGGACTGTGTTAGAATTCATACTATATATACAATATTATGGTAGATTGAAAAAAAAAAACGTAATTATGAAAGCTACGTGCTAATTAAATAATCGTCAAATTATACTTCGTGCCAAAACGTCCCCTGCGCCAAAACATCTCTCGCGTCAAAACGGCAACTCCAAAACGGCGGCGCCAAAACGTCACGTACCGTTCCACAACTAAAGTGTGGTTACAATTATTCCTGCCTTTACATTCTATAACGTGGCCTAGAAGCTTTAAATACTTGCGGAAAGTTGTGAACTGTTCTATTACAACAGCAAACGAAAAACATTTTAAACAAGGTTACAAAGACAGTTTGTGTTAAAACACAAACTCAGAATTGGCCCCCGAAGTGGTCCACCCAGATAGGTAAAAAGGCAGGTTTCAATATTTTCAGAAAGAATATCAGAATGAAATACTTTTAAAGAGAAGAATGGAGAAAGAAGGTCGACAGATCTTGTGGTGTGGTGCCCTAACGGTACAGCAGACCAAGGGATAGGTGAAAGTGAAGGTGAAGCTAGATGTGAACCTGTCCCCGGAAACGGAATTACTCAAATTTGAGATGTAAATAAGTAACGGAAATAGTCGTACAAATTGATTTAATTAATTTTTTTTTTTCAATTCATACAATAACGAAACACTTTAAATGATGTGTTGAGTTTTTCCCCCCAGACATTGGCTGCTTCACGTTTTACTGGAGTCAATGATACGTATGGTTATCTAAATGAAATTACGGCGTTAAATAGTCTCACAGCATTTTACAACGGTTATGGGCGTGGCATCGTTGGCATTTATGATCACGTGATGTTATTCACTGGGTAAGTACTTTCCTATTTTTAGCTGACCCCCCCAAAAAAAAGGCTAAAAAGACGCTATTAGTTTTGTGTTGTCTGTCTGTTGTCTGTCCGTCTGTCACGTGTAGATCCAAATAAACTAGAGAATATGTTTCACCATGATTGGAAAGACAATTACACGTAATAGAAGTCAGAAAAAAAGGTTTGTTCAATTGTTGTTTAAAATCTCTCTTATGACATATATTTATACTTTCTGTTTTTATTATTCCAAACACATTTTTAGCATTTGGCCTATATTCTGCTCCTTCTTCCCTAGTGCTATAAGAGCATGGAATGGGTTGCCTGAGCCAGCCAGGAAAACCAGTGATTTTAAGTCATTGGTTAACATCCATGACTAGATGCATGACGCGTAGGACGTAATCATCTTTTTGAAGTAACGTCTGTACTATATAAGATCAGATAAGATTATGTTATTTCATTTATCTTATTCTGCTATGAGACCAATACCTAGATACAGATCTACATTATAAAATATTACTATTTTTAATGAAACGTTCAGTATATTTATATGGTTGCTTATATTTCTATATAGATCTAATTTAGCTCTATAGATTTCTAGATCAAGAGCAGTGTTTCTCATAGTGGTCTAAATGGACCCAAGGGGGTCAACATAGACTTCCAAGGGGTTTACGGGATTAAAAAAGATCATTGGGTTAGGTTTATAAGATTTAAGATGCGACTACGATAGTGAAACTCAGTTAAGCAGGTCGAGACTGTAAATTTTTATTTCACATTAAGAACATTAATTGAATTAAGTCATGCACACACATAGGCGTAGCCTGGGGATGGGAGGGGGGGAGTCCGGTGTTCAGCCCCCCCCACCCCCATATCAAAACCACTCGCAGTGGGGGTAAAAAAGTAAAAAAAGTTCCCCTTTCAGACCTTGTGGTCTATAGGGCAGATGATGTAAAGGTCATCTGTTTCTGTGGCGTACGGTTAACGAGGGTGGCATGTGGCCAGCACAACGACCAACCGCCTTTACTTTTCCCTAACTAATGTCAGGTACCCATTAGAGCTGGGTGGACTCAGAGGCGCCCGAAGATCCCGAAATTTAAAATCCCAGTCTTCACCAGGATTTGAACCCCGGTCCCCGGTTCGGAAGTCAAGCGCTTTACCGCTCAGCCACCGCGCCTCCGGAGTGGGGATGGGGTGGGAAATTCATAACTGGTTTCATTGCTTTCGTTTTGTTTTTAGGGATCATATGTTCACGTTAAACCATCACTTGCTTTGTCGCAGACAAGGAGGCTTTGAGTCCCCCCCACCCTTTTTCTCAATTCTTCAATAAAAATTAAAGCAAAAACAACAGTCGCCAAATTCGATGAATTAAATTAGAATTTCCCCTCTCCTCGAGAGTTTTATTTCTACGTAAAAAAAAAAATAAAAAAAAAACCCAGCTTATATTAAGTTTAATTGTATTAATTAGTTTGGATCTAATCAGCCCCCAAAAATCACGTAAATGGACAGCCCCTTAACGTGGTAGGCCACTTCGTACATCTTGGAAGTATGGTATCAAATGACGCCACGCTTTCAAGGGAAGTTTATAACCGTCTGGTTAGGGCCAGAAAATACAAAAACAAAAACCTGATAAAATACTCAGGAAGACAAAAAGATAAAGGCACATTCCTCGTTCCATATATTTGTACAAATATTCTTTCTTTTCTGTTAGAGCAGCGGTTCTCAATCTTCTAGGCTCGTCGACCCCTTTTTACACCCCCCTCCACTCTGTCGCGACCCCCCCCCCTCCGCATACACACACAGCAATAGAAGAATGGACAAAAACAATTCATTTTTTTCGATGGTCTTAGGCGACCCCTGGCAAATCGTCAATCGACCCCCAAAGGGGTCGCGATCCCACAGGTTGAGAACCCCTGTGCTAGAGCGTTGAATGGGCTGCCTAATCCAGCCAGGAAAACCATTGACTTGGCAGAATTTAAGTCATTGGTTAACAAGCATGACCAGATTGAACTAGAACACACTTAGGATGTAATCATCTTCTTTTTTTGAAGTAATGTCTGTATTTAATAAGATTAAATGTAGCTTATGTTCATCGTGTGTATTTCTCACAGTCGTAGGCAGGGTCGGACTGGGTGTCAAAATCGGCCCAGGCATGACTATACACTCCGGCCCATAAATTGTATATCATACGATGGGCCTACATGTCATCAAAATAGTTAAGTTTAACATTGTATCGATAACTCTACAACGCTCTATATCTTTATAAGAAATACAGTCCTTAGGTTACTTTTTTATTATCACTTACTGACACTTAGTGTGTAGGCCCTGAAAGGATGAAGCCTACGATTAACACTGTCTACGGACGTCAGCTCTTTACATTATTTCGGAGAATGTGTTCAATTAAATTAGAATAATGACTATTTAGGGCCTACAATGTTGAGTCTGTAAAAAAAAAAATAACACGATACTCAGAGAGCCACTTTTATAAGAGAATGTTTTTGTTTTTGTTTTGTTTTTTTCAATTTAATATGTATCATCTTCGCGTTTATCACGCCCTTTGGGTGACCCTACAAGCCCATTTGGATACCGGCCCACCGGGCATTTACCCGAATACCCATATAGCCAGTCCGCCCCTGGTCATAGGAAACATAATTACTTAATGTGTACATGCTTATGTATTGCCTTTTGTCCACTGTGTGTGTTGACATTGTCACTTCTAGATCTACATTGCTCAATTGACCATTGGCGCAACCTTGTATATATTGGTGTATTATATTTTAACTCTATATAGATATATATATCTTATATCTCTTCATGGCCCAACCATGCGTTACACCACGATAAAGTCATGGAAAGATAACTCTTTTATCTCTACAAGTTGGAATAGAGTTACCCCACGTAACTTTCGCCTCGACAGAGATCACGGATCAGAAATAAAGAGGGGGGTTAGTTAATATTTGTTTTTTTCCTCCCGATTTTGATTTGTGCAAAATTTTAAACTTGATCCAGGATTTGGTGTGGGTGAAATAACGTGTAGAAACGTGGTTTTTTTTTACTTTCCAGACATATAGAATTAGATGATATAAGTTTTGTAAAAAGGAAGTGACTATTCGAAAAAAATTAAAAAAAAACAACAAAAAAAAACACGTCTCCACTGAGATTCAAATACGAGATTCGAAAGCCAAGCAATGTTCCACTCTAAACAATATTTCTTACTTTGTATAATCGTGTAATTTTAAATAGAAAAAAATAAATACATTCAAAAGTTATTGTATAGAGTCAGTTAAAATACTGTAAATTTGTAGAAAGGCATTTTAAACAGAATCATTTAAATAGATTCATTGAAAATGTCATTATAAATGAAATAGTTTTAAGAATAACGAGAAATGTCGCATCCATTTTTTTATGTTATAGTTATGACCTCTGTGATCAAGGTGCACCGGTCTCAGGTAAGTGCTGATTAACGGTCACTTTTTTTTTTTAAATATCGTTAAGGTCTTTTGACAGACAGTGTACAAATCAAACCAGAACATAAAACTAAAATGCTATTTCTTCTTCTTCTTCTTCTTCTAGCCAGCTTTATTGCTGCTGAGCTGGGAGCTCTTTAGCAGACTGTGCCAAGGAAAAAAAGTGTGCTGTTTTCTTCAGTTGTTCAGCACTGCCGTACAGGGTGTTGGTTATGTTGGGCTGTAGTGGAAGTAGGGTCTGCCTAAGGTGGATTAGGGAGGGGCGTTCAAAGAGGATATGGTTTACGGTTTCAAAGGGGTGGGCGCAGTGTCTGCAAAGGGGGTAGTTGTGTGGAGTTTATTTTGTTCAGGTGGTAATTTAATAGTGGTGTGTGTCCTGTTCTTAGTTGGAAGATTGTAGATTGTTCTTTGCGGGGGAGGAAGTTAATACTGTCCAGTTTGTTAGGCGTAGTCATTTCTTTGTACATGGCTATTCCTGTGTTTCCTGATGCCCATTGGTTGAAGCTACTCCTCTTTGTGATTGTTGACTAACAAAATGCTATCTAACGTTGGTCGGACAACTCAATAGAACAAACTAGAACCTTAGTTCTCCTCAATATTATTAAATCATTCATTAGTACAGGGGTTCTCAACCTGTGGGACGCGAACCCCTTGGGGGTCGATTGACCATTTGCCAGGGGTCGCCTAAGACCATCGAAAATTTGGATCGGTATTGTCTACTCTTCTATTGCTGTGTGTGTGTGTGGGGGGGGGGGGGGGTCGCGGCAGAGTGGGGGGTTGTAAAAAGGGGTCGCCGAGCTTAAAAGGTTGAGAACCGCTGCATTAGTACAATACCAAAAATACATACCTTCACTTAATAAAATATATATTCGCAGTTACAATCACACAAAAAAAAAAAAAAAAAAAAAAATTAAATTTCCAATGGGTAAGATCCAGATGCGGACTTAGCAGTGGACAAGATCCTTGGCGAGTGTCACATGCTGGGTCCTGAGCCTTAAGGGTAAATACGTATATACCGTACCACACTGTGCTAACGGGATAGTCCGCCCTAACACCTTTTTTTTTTGCTACAAACATAGTGCCTAACGTAAGTACTGTACTATTGGCAATTTGACTACATTACGTACTATATTGTACCTGTTCTGCATGAAAGAATTCGCCTTTAAGGTTATTGAGCGTAACTAATGATTCAGAAACTATTGTATGATGAGAAATCAATAAACTGGATACTATTAATTCCTTCCAGACCCGCTGGAGTCAGAAAGTAACTATTTGTATGTTTGTTTCACATGTTTCGGATGTTCCTTCAGAGTTGAAGATAGTTTACTTCCTAGTCCAAACCTCCCGCAGGACGACGGGGGATGGGAGCGGGCAGGGTTTGAACCCTCGACCGTCGATAAATCCGAACGACAGTCCAGCGCGCAAACGGCACGACCAGGCAGCCATTCTAACTGTTAGCCTAATTTCTAGGAAGAACCAGAACACTTGCAATTTAACTTTTACATAGTTTAACAAATCCTAGTTTATACGAACTGATCTGGTTTTCAAAGAAGACGGTTACAGAGAATCTCCAAGCGCGGGCCCCCATCAGGCGCGGGGCCTGGGTCAGTTGCCCCACTTCCCATCCCCTAAGGCCGCTACTGGTAAAATCACATACATAATAACACAGTCTACGCTTTCTTATTATCATAAGCAATTAGCTAAGCGGAAGTAACATTTCCAAACTTACCCAGAGAACACAAAGGACCTTGACCTATGCTCTAAAATGGCGATCGTTTTATCTCTCAGGGTCGACTTTTAATGCAACAATGTGTCAAACAGATGGCAAGAGTGTTTCTGTGATTTGGGATCGTCAAGGTTATAATTACGATACCATAGATACCGTAGCACATGAACTGGCACATAGGTAATTAATTACTGACAGGACGTCATCTCTCTCTATAATTCTTTTCATAGCCCTACCATGCAAGTCATGGAAAGGTAACTCTTTTATTTCTGCAAGTCGGACTAGAGTTGCCCCACGTAAATTTTGCCTCGACAGAAAAAAACAAAAGAAAGGGGGTGAGAACAAATAATCTTTCTCTTTGTACCAGGCATGATAAACTCAGTAAGATGTATGGGCCACATTAAAAAAAAAAACTTACTATGAACTGAAGGGCCGCAGCCAAAAATCATTTGGAAAGCAGCCTACTAGTTTTATGTAAATCAGAAACAAAAAAAACAAAAGAATAAAATAATTAATGGAATACCTGTCCCTTAGTTAGCTTAATTTGTAGTAATATTTTTTTTCATTAAAAATTATTATGATTACTCATTATTTTCATTGTCCTCATGCTTGACATCTTTACTGGTGCAAGTTTATTAGTATCAGGTTAAAGTTTCTTTACGCCTGACACTTTTATAACTAATTGCAAATTTCGATTAGTTAATCTCGAACGGGGAGGTGATTTTTGTAGCTTTCAATATGGAAATGAACTGCTCATAGAGATAAGTTCCTGCAAACATAGTTAGAATTCTGGGTCAAATATTCCGCAATTCAACGTACCTTTTAGGTAAATGATTGTAAAATTTTGGCACAGCCACTTCTAAATGCTTCGCTTTCAACAAAGAATCTGACTGCAAATTGTCACCAGTATTTTCAGGAGCCAATTAACGCTACAAATATTCTTGGCTCATTTGTAACGAAGTCACGAAAACAGTCTTTGAAATTAACTAATAACGATTTGAGATGGACCTGATTACCAAATGCTGCAGCCGTATTTATTTTTGTTAAGTTCCAGACACGCTGAGAAGAGAAAAAGGTTTTCTCCATAGACATAAATAAATATAGACTGGCCGATTAAAGAGTTTTATGAAACGAAAATGTGTGACTTGTAATTTTGTGTACTTTATTATACAGCATTTATGAGCAGTATAAAAGTTAAGTATTCATATCTATTTCAGCCATAACCTATATAAGTATGACATTATTTTCACTTTTTTTAAAAATCTCTAAGAATGAAGATCATGCAATTTTTCATAATTAAGAAATCCGAATACAATAGATATACACGTTTTCAAGTTACATGAAGTTACTTCCTTCGGCCAGTCTATATTTATTTATGTCTATGGTTTTCTCATAATATTCGGGTTTATCCAAAGTCATAACTCTGCTTGAAAGCACTTCACATCATCACGCGCAGTTGTGACAATTTTGTCTTTTCTTTGAAGTTTCAAACTCAAGTCTTGCAGATGACCAGAGAGATCAACTGCTACTGCCAAATCCTGAACAAATTCGTCAGTTTGAAAATGTTCAACAGGTTCACCTTTCATGTTCAGAAACAATACAATCACCTCACGTAGTGCAAAAAAAATATCTTCATACTTTATTACAGGAGAGCCAGAGAACTTGTGGCTTATTTATCATGTAATTATTAACAATTAATAATAATGAAAAAAGTTAACAAATCAATACTGAACGCAAAAGATAACTTGAAAGATTATTAGTTAATAAATAAATGAAATAGTCACATGTAGTTCAATTTAAAATAAATGTTCGACAAATTAGTGGTGACTGTTAATCGTATTACAATTTAACATTATTTTGATACTTCTTGAGGTGGTCAAGCATACAAAGTATGTGGCCTTCGAACGAAATGTTTGATTGACATGCCTGCTTTATACATTCTATATTTGACTACATCTATTCCGTTAGATTAGCCTTTTGCCATGACAATTAATAAAGCACAAGGCTAAACGTGCAAAAAGAAATGCCTGTATCTTGCAAAACCTGTTTTCAGTCATGGACAATTGTATGTTGCTCTCTTCAGAGCTCCTTCTTTTCATTCACTCACAGTCGTTTGTCCAAATCCACCCCATTTAGACAACTGTGTCTTCCAGGAAGTGTTCACCCGTCACTAAACAGCGGCGTATGCTACGTCGTGGGTCGACTAGTCTACTTTATATTAATTTTCTGACGATCGAAGGTATACACCATACCTATATCGTAGCCAAATACACCATTTTATCCTATACTCTTAAGCGAGCAATTCTTGTATGTATGTATATATATTTATATATATATATATATATATATATAAATTTTATTTCAAAAACGGCTCTAACGATTTTCTTTAAAATTTCAAGGTATGTGCATATTAGTGAGAAAAAAATTCTCAACTCATTGGCCACATCGGGAAAACTCGAGGTCGACCGTTATATCGGTTTGAAAATGCCTCATTATCGAAAAATTAATTTTGGCTAGAATGTTTTATGAATGAAATTTTATATATGACGTCAATGGGAAAAAACTTGACACCGCTTACGTCACTAGGCTCACAGCAGTACACTAAGACATTTCTTCGCAAACAAGAACAAGTTTTAATGAATCAATTGGCGTAATTAAACATTTGCGCACCATCTTATTGTACATTGATCAAGCTTATCTATGCCTTACTTGCACAACCAGGGCCGGCCCTAACATTTGCGGGCCCTATGTGAAATGGATTGCGCGCGGACCAGTAAGGGTAGGGATAAGGATAATAAGTGAAAATAAAGATTTTGTATTAGAAAATAAATTCGTATTTGCATTACAATTTTATTAAATGAAAGATGACAATGCCGTTTTTTTTTATATCACTCGTAGGACTGGCGTTTACCATATTAATTGAAACCCCAAAATGACAATTTTGTCTTTTTAAGGACATTTTTATGAGTTTCAGATTTCCAGAAGCTCCTTGAAAACAAGGAGACCACGGGAATCTTATTATAAATTATAATGATTTAATTTAATAATTTACACCTAGAATTAGCGGGGGGCTTTTGTACCTTCGGGGTCAGCTGCGGCAGCATAGACCTAAGGCTGGCCCAGATGATATCCAGCTCGCGGTCAACGAATTTTCATTACGCTGCTGCTTTTTTTGGTTCACCTAAAAACCTCGGTAAAACAGAAGTCATGTTCCAGAAGTCACCCAATAAAACTTACTCCGCCCAAAGATCACTGCGCATAGACATCTCCTTAAAGTGGTAGATAACTTCACATTATCTGGGAAGCATAGTATCAAATGACGCATTTATTTAAAGAGAGGTTGATATGTGATCAGGGATAGTCGTGCTTTTGGACGCCTCCAAGCGAGAGTGTGGCGAAATAAATCGCTCCACCTATCTACAAAAATCAGTGTCAACCAGTGATTCTCTCAACCCCTCTTTGTGGATCTGAGAAATGATTACTTTATAGAAAGCAACTAAAACTTCTTGAACGCCTTCACCAAAGACCGCAATACAAACAGCGATATTCTTGCAAAATGGTATGAACTTCTTATAATGAGACAGTCACGCTTTGCAGGGCACTTATTCCGTATGGGGGACGAACATATTTTAGGCAATCTTTTTTTTTTAGTAAGCTGAAAGGTTGTCGGAGTAACAGAGATGCCTCACAATAACGCTTCTTTAGAATACTAACGCGATGTTTTTAAGTCTCTTATGAAAAAATGCGCGATTTTACTTTGTTACTAGGTGCACGTTTTACACTACAACGTAGAGATTTTGCATCACTTGATGATTCTTACTAAAGCCATAAAAATAAGGCTTGTCTTCGAGTCCAAAGATTAGTGAGGAATGCAGTATTTCCCGAGGCTGCGCAGCCCCAGCTGTGACCTAAATATTTTGCTACATCCAGGGCAAGCATAACCATTGTCCGCAAGTGGTCGATTTAGATTTTCTTTTCGCCGTCTGCGTTTGTCCTCGGCAGCAGATTTTCTTTTGGTCTCAAATGTGTATCCCGCGGCCTTCGTGAGTGACCTCAAGCTGTCTCGTTCGGAGGCCGCATACAACCAGGTGCTTTCGTCTATGTCAGTTAAGGAAAGTTGACGCCTAAGCTGGTCTTTGAAGCGTTTCCGTGAGGCCTTATTATATATATATATATATATATAGAGAGAGAGAGAGAGAGGGAGAGGGAGAGAGAGGGAGAGAGAGTAATAACAGTATGGAGAGACGAACATATAATACGACAGCCATCTAAGAGGCGAGGTGGACCGGCTTCCTTAAATAGACCATACTATTAATCCTATACTCTTAAGCGAGCAATTCTTGTATGTATGTATGTATGTATATATATTTATAAATTTTATTTCGAAAACGGCTCTAACGATTTTCTTTAAAAGTTCACGGTATGTGCATAATAGTGAGAAAAAAATTCTCAACTCATTGGCCACATCGGGAAAACTCGAGGTCAACCGTTATATCGGTTTGAAAATGCCTCATTATCGAAAAATTAATTTTGGCTAGAATGTTTTATGAATGAAAATTTTCTATATGACGTCAATGGGAAAAAAACTTGACACCGCTTACGTCACTAGGCTCACAGCAGTACACTAAGACATTTCTTCGCAAACAAGAAAAAGTTTTAATGATTCAATTGGCGTAATTAAACATTTGCGCACCATCTTATTGTACATTGATCCATTATGAAACTATGGAAAAAAATAATGAAATTAAATATCTTTATGCATGATTAGTTATTATGTTTTAAAGGCTTTATAAATTGTTTACACTTTAATTGCGTACATCCGTAGGTAGCTTTTACTTTGTTATTATTTTGCTGGTGAATTATTGCAATGTGTTTAAGCTTCGAAGTCTACTGTCCCATACCAAAACATAGGAAATGGTCATAACACAGCTTATCTATGCCTTACTTGCACAACCAGGGCCGGCCCTAACATTTGCGGGGCCCTATGTCAAATGGATTACGAGCGGACCAGTAAGGGTAGGGATAAGGATAATAAGTGAAAATAAAGATTTTGATTAGAAAATAAATCCGTATTTGCATTACATTTGCATTACATTTTTATTAAATGAAAGCTGACGATGCCGTTTTGTTATTATCACGCGTAGGACTCGCGTTTACCATATTGATTGACACCCCAAAATGACAATTTTGTCTATTTTAAGGACATTTTTATGAGTTTCAGGAGATTTCCAGGAGCTCCTTGAATACAAGGAGACCACGGGAACCCTATTATAAGTTATAATGGTTTAATTTAATGATTTACACCTAGAATTAGCGCTGGGCTTATAAAAGTTCGGGGAAATCATGTTCCAGATGTTATGTTACAGAGGTCACCCTATAAAACCTGCTCAGCCAAAGATCACCTCGCATAGACATCCCTTAACGTGATAGTTAACTTCACATATCTGGGAAGCATAGTATCAAATGACGCTTTGCTTAAAAGGGAGGTTGATATGTGATCAAGCCTCCAAGCGAGAATGTCGTGAAATAAATCGCTCCGCCTGTCTACAAAAATCAGTGTCTACCAAATAGTGTCTATCTCAACCCTACTTTGTGGATCTGAGACATGAGTACTTTATAGAAAGCAACTAAAGACTTCTTGAACGCCTTCACCGAAGATATTTGCACATCATCATAGACATA
Source organism: Biomphalaria glabrata (assembly GCF_947242115.1). Classification (NCBI taxonomy): domain Eukaryota; kingdom Metazoa; phylum Mollusca; class Gastropoda; family Planorbidae; genus Biomphalaria; species Biomphalaria glabrata. The sequence goes on from NC_074723.1 coordinate 35,870,697, forward strand.
CTGTGGCAAGGCCGCACTAAAAAAAAACAGCGATATTCTTGCGAAATGGTATGAACTTCTTACAGTCCGTCAGTCACGCTGGGCAGGGCACTTTTTTTAGTGAGCTGAAAGGTGGTCGGCGTAACAGAGATGCCCCCCCCCCCCCCAGAATAACGTTTCTTAAGAATGCTAACGCGATGTTTTAAGTCTCTTTAGAAAAAATGCGCTATTTTACTTTGTTACTAGCTGCACGTTTTACCCTATAACGTAGAGATTTTGTATCACTTGATGCTTCGTACTAAAGCCATAATGAATATACTAATTGCAATATCAAATGTTAGAACGTAACCATTTTAGAAGTTACACTGCAAAAACTTTCTTCCAAGTCAATAATAACCCAATAGTTTGACGCAAAAGATGCATTGTAAAACGACACGACGTGAGTTATGGTTTGTCTAGACTGTAGGAGGACTTTTCGTAATTACAAAAATATTCCCAAAATAACTTCGGGCATATATCCTTCCTTAACAAATTATTCATCCGAGCAAGGCTCGGTCACCAGGTACTATTTTATAAAATCACTAAATTTAGATTTAGAAAGCCTTCGGGACAGAAGACTCAAAAGTAAAGTAGCAATTATACATAAAACACTGAACCATAGTCTTCAAATACAAAAACAAAATCTAATAAAATACTCAGAAAGACACAAAGGTAAAGGCACATTCCTCGTCCCATATGCTAGGACAAATTGGTACAAATACTCCTTCTTCCCTAGTGCTATTAGAGCATGGAATGGGTTGCCCTGGGCTAGCCAGGAAAACCAGTGACTTGGCAGAATTTAAATCATTGGTTAATATGCATGACTAAATGCATGACGCGTAGGACGTAACCATCTTCTTTCCTGAAGTAACGTCTGTATTATATAAGATAAGATAAGATTAACACGTGAATGATTAACATTTCGCAGCCTCTCAGCCTTTCACGATGGGGAGGTGTACCCCTGCAATGATTCTCAGAGGTACATTATGGATATCAGTGGTGCTAAAGTGAGGCCTGGGACAGAGTTCAATCCATGGCGGTTCTCTCCCTGCAGCATACGTCATTTTACCAGCTTTTTGGAGGAAAAGATGGACACCAGGTTGGTTTCTAGATCGATTTGAAAACATTTGATTTTTTTATTTTGGTATTACAAATTCTATTTAATAGCTTATCAAAAGGATGGGGGAATGAATATTACTATTTGCTATTATCAAGCAGCATGTTCTTCTTCTTCTTCTTCTTCTTTCTCATTGTTATGTTGGAGTGTTCAGATAAGTAGACCAATACATGAGATGAACTGCGCAGTGGTTTCCAAAATCAGGGAGCTCTCCATATAGTTTTCTTTATATTGGGGTGTTTTTGGGGGCCAATGTCTTATACGGGCCTCTTGGTAAAGAGAGCAGTTTTGGAGGACATGGTCTGCATTTCTCTGGTGATACTCCACATGGGCAGATTTCACTGGTTCCAATTTTGAGCTTCCGGTACATGTGCTGTCGCATTCTGCTGTGTCCGGTCCTGAGTCGAAAGATTAGACGTTGGTCTTGTCGGGATAGCTTATAGCTTATATATATATTGTAGAAATCTTGTCTCTATTATTTCGAACGAAGTGCCACTGGATAAAGACATCAACAACAGAATAGCCTCGGCAATAGGCATCATGTCACTGCTGCAGAAAAAAAGTGTGGGAAGCATGATGAGTGTAGTGAAGCATGGTCAACCTACTCATAGCAGAGGAAAAAAAGCTGAATAGCCTCCTCTTCCGATGCTTAAGTTGGACTTAGAAACAAAAGGGAGGCAAGATAAAATAACCAATGAGGAAGTGCTGCGAAGAGAAGGGATCCACGACATCCGCTGCGTTATCAGCAGCAGACGCCTTGGCTGGCTTGTGTTTTCAGCAGCAGACGCCTTGGCTGGCTTGTGTTATCAGCAGCAGGCGCCTTGGCTGGCTTGTGTTATCAGCAGCAGACGCCTTGGCTGGCTTGTGTTATCAGCAGCAGACGTCTTGGCTGGCTTGTGTTATCAGCAGCAGACGTCTTGGCTGGCTTGTGTTATCAGCAGCAGACGCCTTGGCTGGCTTGTGTTATCAGCAGCAGACGCCTTGGCTGGCTTGTGTTATCAGCAGCAGACGTCTTGGCTGGCTTGTGTTATCAGCAGCAGACGCCTTGGCTGGCTTGGTCTTATTTACAAAATGCCACAAGGTCGACTTCCACAAGACATTCTGTATGGTGATCTAGCAGAAGGCAGGAGAGCCGCTGGTCGCCCACTTTTTAAGGTACACTGATAAATACAAATTCGACGTGCAAAATTTCAACTTGATGGGAAAATGGGAAGTGAAGAAATAACTTGTACAAACATATTACCAGACAGACAATCAGTTGACATAAGTTCTGTAAAGACTTGTAATTAAAATGTGAGCTCTTGTCTTATGTGATATAGCCTGTGTTCATGTTCTTTTTCTACTTAATTCAAAGCCGAGGATACAGATGTTTGGTCTACAGTATCGAAACATCTGCAGACATCCCAGATGTAAATGCTAAACAATGGGGTCAGTTGGTCAAACCTGATCAACAGTGTCAACAAATGTATGGCAGTGGTTCCTATGTATGCAGGGTAAGTGGGATAACACTTTGACTCACACATCTGTTTAAATAACTCAATAACTTCTGATTAATAGTAGTACTGCCTGCATAGTCACTTTATCACTCACTGTCTGCATAAGCATTTTATCACTCATTGCCTACATAGTTCAGTTTATCACTTATTGCCTACATAGTCAGTTTATCACTCATAGCCTACATAGTCTGGTAATCACTCATTGCCTACATAGTCAGGTTATCACTTATTGCCTACATAGTCAGTTTATCACTCATAGCCTACATAGTCTGGTAATCACTCATTGCCTACATAGTCAGGTTATCACTTATTTCCTACATAGTAAGGTTATCTCTCATTGCCTACATAGTCAGTTTATCACTCATTGCCTACATAGTCAGGTTATCTCTCATTGCCTACATAACCAGGTTATCTCTCATTGCCTACATAGTCAGTTTATCACTCATTGCCTACATAGTCAGGTTATCACTCATTGCCTACATAGTTCAGTTTATCACTCATTGCCTACATAGTCAGTTTATCACTCATTGCCTACATAGTCAGGTTATCACTTATTTCCTACATAGTCAGGTTATCACTCATTGCCTACATAGTTCAGTTTATCACTCGTTGCCTACATAGTCAGTTTATCACTCATTGCCTACATAGTCAGATTATCACTTATTGCCTACATAGTCAGTTTATCACTCATTGCCTACATAGTCAGTTTATCACTCATTGCCAACATAGTCAGGTTATCACTCATTGCCTACATAGTCAGTTTATCACTCATTGCCTACATAGTTCAGTTTATCACTCATTGCCTACATAGTCAGTTTATCACTCATTGCCTACATAGTCGGATTATCACTTATTGCCTACATAGTCAGTTTATCACTCATTGCCTACATAGTCAGTTTATCACTCATTGCCTACATAGTCGGATTATCACTTATTGCCTACATAGTCAGTTTATCACTCATTGCCTACATAGTCAGTTTATCACTCATTGCCAACATAGTCAGGTTATCACTCATTGCCTACATAGTTCAGTTTATCACTCATTGCCTACATAGTCAGTTTATCACTCATTGCCAACATAGTCAGGTTATCACTCATTGCCTACATAGTTCAGTTTATCACTCATTGCCTACATAGTCAGTTTATCACTCATTGCCTACATAGTCAGTTTATCACTTATTGCCTACATAGTCAGTTTATCACTCATTGCCTACATAGTCAGTTTATCACTTATTGCCTACATAGTCAGGTTATCTCTCATTGCCTACATAGTTCAGTTTATCACTCATTGCCTACATAGTCAGTTTATCACTCATAGCCTACATAGTCTGTTAATCACTCATTGCCTACATAGTTCAGTTTATCACTCATTGCCTACATAGTCAGGTTATCTCTCATTGCCTACATAGTCAGGTTATCTCTCATTGCCTACATAGTCAGGTTATCTCTCATCGCCTACATAGTCAGTTTATCACTCATTGCCTACATAGTCAGTTTATCACTCATTGCCTACATAGTTCAGTTTATCACTCATTGCCTACATAGTCAGTTTATCACTCATTGCCTACATAGTTCAGTTTATCACTCATTGCCTACATAGTCAGTTTATCACTCATTGCCTACATAGTCAGTTTATCACTCATTGCCTACATAGTCAGTTTATCACTCATTGCCTACATAGTCAGGTTATCAGTCATTGCCTACATAGCTCAGTTTATCACTCATTGCCTACATAGTCAGTTTATCACTCATTGCCTACATAGTCAGTTTATCACTCATTGCCTACATAGTAAGTTTATCACTCATTGCCTACATAGTCAGTTTATCACTCATTGCCTACTTAGTCAGTTTATCACTCATTGCCTACATAGCTCAGTTTATCACTCATTGCCTACATAGTCAGTTTATCACTCATTGCCTACATAGTCAGTTTATCACTCATTGCCTACATAGTCAGTTTATCACTCATTGCCTACATAGTCAGTTTATCACTCATTGCCTACATAGTCCCCTTATCGTTCATAACCAGCTTAGTCCCTTTTTTATTCATCACTTTTTTTATTCATTGCCTGCCTATTTACATTATCCCTTATTGTCTGTTTAGTCACTTGTTCATATAGTATCCACTTACTCAATTTATCACTCATTGCCTGCTTAGTCGGTAAATAATTTACTGTCTACTTAGTCACCGTACCCTTCAACACATGTTTAGTCACTTTATCACTTATTGTCTACTTCTCGTATTATTATCACTTAATGCCTGCTTAGTCACCTTAGGCAAAGAAAGACGTTTTGGCGCAGGAAAAAAGGGGGGGGGGGGGCTTTTATGCGAGAATTGTTATGATCACATTGTTTATGATTATTGTATTATTTAAACAAGAATAATACATATGTATGTTTTGTACGTGTGTTTGTGTCTGACGTATTTTTGTTTTGCGGCCCCGTAAGGGAAAAAGCCGGTATCAGGTTTGTGCAAAATGTCTGTCTGTCTATTTGTCCGTCTGTCCTTCTGTCCGTCTGTCACACTCAGATTTCAAAAACTAGAAGAGAAATGAAAAATCTTATTTCACCTTGCGTTCTGGCTTGCAATGTTTAGGTGCAACGACTAACTTTTTGTTTTCTAATATCAAACCGTTTAGTTTATTAAATTAATTATGCAAGCGATTTTTTTTCACAAAATGTCCAAACAATACATAAATGTAAGGGAGATAATGTTACAATGTGTTAACAAAAAAAAAGATTTTTTTTTTCGTATTTTAAGTATCACTATGTCAAATTCACTAGCATAGTGTGCATGAACTGTTCACAACAAATATAAATATTAGTTAAATGTATTTTGTTCTGGTCAGCTAGCTCTAAAATTATAAGGAAACCTTTATTTGTGTTTACATAGGCTATGTAAATATCACGAACTTTTTTTAAAATAAACTTTTATGCAGAGACGGTAGATTGATGTCTGTAGTAAACTGTGTTGCATATTTAGTTCCTTAAGAAAATGTAAATAATCAGATTGTATTTTTTTGTTGTTTAAAGATAAAAGCCGCATACTTTTGTGGGTTTTGTTAGTTCGTCATGTTGAGATAAGAAATTTAAAGACTAAAAGCTACTAACAAGAGTTAGTGGCGATATTAATATAGGAAAATTTTCATATCATGTTGGCTATGTACTTTTAGATATCTGTTGAATTCATCTGTTGATCCACTTGAAGTCTGTTGTAGATATGTTGAATGGCTGAATAAAGTGTTTTGTTTTCTATACATATGAGTTGAGTTTTCTTGGAGACTGTGTTATTAGCTCCGCTGGTAGAGGTTAAGATGTTACTGTCGTCAAAGGACTGAACTAGGGCTTAGAGTTGTTCGCCAGCTATCCACCCCCCCCCAAGACAACGAGCGGGTAACCCCCCATTATATTGGCGGTTTGCAGAATACGCATCCAAGAATTACTGATTTCATTTTTTTATCGGCCAACGCTGATAAATTTTTGAAGAACTCGTCAAATTCTCTACCCAAAGTATAAAGTGAGCTAGTTCAACTTATACCACCTTATCTGTCAAGTGTAATTTCTTTCCTTGTTCGATACCCAACAAAAAAATAATTACCAATAATTAATTCTGTTTTTTTTTTTTTTTTTAAATTGATTTTCCTGTTTTTTTTGTTTTTTTTAATGAAGTACAAGAAATAATTATGATACTTTATTCTTATTCCAAGATTTGGTGTGTAGTTTTAAATAAAATAAATATACGACATAGAACGGGTAGAAGCCACTTCTTTTATTTCGTTTCATCAGCTGGACAAAAACTACATCTCTACCATCTGTCGCATAATGTATTGTTTTGATCCTTTAAAACACGCTTGTTACCAGATTTCAGCACTCATCGGGACATCTTGTGGCGATGGAAAGGTAAGATTTTTTCATACTTTGCAGCCTATCTCAGAAAAGACTTTTTTTTAAAGTGCGTGTTCCATTAATAATAATAAAAATAATAATCTTTATTGTCCGTATGGAAATTTGTCTTACAATTTGTGCATTACACCAAACAAAAAACATTATAACTATAAGAAACCAAAGTGTACATTCACACCAGACTCACTCATAATTTACATGTGACAAAGTTTATACCTGATTGTTCTTATTTAATGATTTGATTGCCAGGGGAACAAAAGAGTGTTTGTGTCTGTTTGTCTTTGCTAGCTTGTGTCTTGTATCTCTTTTGTAATGGTAAAATCACAAAATCCTGACACAAAGGGTGATTCTTTATTTCGAGGATCTTGTTAGTTGATCGAAAAAAAAAAACAACTAAAAATTACAAGGTTACAAAAATAATTTGTGTGCAAACACAAACTCACAGTAGACCCACGAAGTGGTACATTCAGGCAGGTAAAAAGGCAGGTTTCAATATTTTCATATGAATCTCAAAAGTGAAGACCTAAAAACTATCATATAATTGATGGTTTTGTGATTGGCCAATCTCTTGAATAAGGGAGGCCATCTCATTGTGATTTCTTATTGAAGTCCTCAAGGGAGATCAACACATTGTGATCTCTTATTCAATGCCTCAAGTAAGAATCATCTCTCTTTGGTTAAGTATCTAAAGTAGGATTGTCTTTGATAAAGTGGTAACCTTGGTTAGGCCAATAATAGAATATGCATCATCCGTTTGGGACCCCTCAACTCAAGAAAACATTAAGAAACTGGAACAGACACAAAATAGAGCAGTGAGATACATAACAAACGAATATTCACATTTAACTAGAGTAACACCTTTAGTAAAATCACTAAATTTACAAAGCCTTCAGGACAGAAGGCTCAAAAGTAAAGTAGCAATCATACATAAAACACTGAACCATAATCTTCAAAATACGAAAACAAAATTTAATAAAAGACTCAGAAAGACACAAAGATAAAGGCACATTCCTCGTCCCATATGCTAGGACAAATTTGTACAAATACTCCTTCTTGCCTAGTGCTATTAGAGCATGGAATGGGTTGCCTGAGCTAGCCAGGAAAACCAGTGACTTGGCAGAATTTAAGTCATTGGTTAATATGCATGACTAGATGCATGACGCGTAGGACGTAATCATCTTCTTTTTTGAAGTAACGTCTGTATTATATAAGATAAGATAAGATAAGATAAGGAAAGAGAAGAATGGGACGGCCCAGAAATGAATGCTGCCTCGGTTTGGAAGCCGGGTGCTAAGCAGAAGGGAAAGATATAGCGTATTGCAAGTTATATATTTGGTATAGATACTTAAAACAATGCAGATACCCATTGAAAAAATAGATATTAGTGACACTGAAGATGGATAGGGCGCGCCCTTTGCGAGCCTCACCCAAAATTTAAGACAAGCCCTCACATGAAACCCCTAAGGAGATTCATAACAAACGAATATTCACACTTAACCAGAGTAACACCTTTAGTAAAATCACTAAATTTAGAAAGCCTTCAGGACGGGAAGACTCAAAAGTAAAGTAGCAATTATACATAAAACACTGAACCATAATCTTCAAATACAAAAACAAAATTGAATAAAATACTCTGAAAGACACCAAGATAAAGGCACATTCCTCGTCCCATATGCTAGGACAAATTTGTACAAATACTCCTTCTTCCCTAGTGCTATTAGAGCATGGAATGAGTTGCCTGAGCTAGCCAGGAAAACCAGTGACTTGGCAGAATTTAAGTCATTGGTTAATATGCATGACTAAATGCATGACGCGTAGGACGTAATCATCTTCTTTTTTGAAGTAACGTCTGTATTATATAAGATAAGATAAGTCACACTCTACCTTGATAATAGTCATAAACACTGCTTTTTAAATATTGTTTGACATATATAAGCAGCTTGGGGTTAGGGCGTGGAGACGAAAGGCTCAGGAGAGATCTGAATGGAAGGATGTGTTCAAGCAGGCGAGAGCCCTCCATGGGCTGTAGCGCCACTGGGATGGATGGATGGATTGATATATATAAAAAAACGAACAAGAAATATACATAATCAGAATTAACATCGGCGTACTACTATCCCACAATAGAAATATAACTGAAATTAAACATATCTATGTTTAGAGGACATACCAATTCTACAACGCACATCTTAAAAACAATACACTCTGTTGAAGTATCAACCGAAGGGGCAGTAGTGACCAACTTAGCTCACATATTCGAAGCCCTAAGCATTTCTAAGAGATCCTTGTAACCTTTCAAAGTGAAGTCCTGCGCGGGGGGGGGGGGGGGGGGTGGGGGGGGGGGGTCGCGGCTAAGTGGGGGATTGTAAAAAGGGGTCGCCGAGCATAAAAGGTTGAGAACCGCTTTAACCCTTTAAATAAGCTCGTCCTTGACATTGCCAGAATATGAAAATCAATTTATTTCCATAATAATAATGATCAATTTATTTCCATAATAATAATCATGAATTTATTTCCATAATAATAATAATCAATTTATTTCCATAATAATAATAATCAATTTATTTCCATAATAATAATAATCAATTTATTTCCATAATAATAATCAATTTTTTTCCATAATAATAATAATCAATTTATTTCCATAATAATAATAATAATCAATTTATTTCAGTAATAATAACCATGAATTTATTTCCATAATAATAATAATCAATTTATTTCCATAATAATAATAATCAATTTATCCCTGTAATAATAATAATCAATTTATTTCCATAATAATAATAATTTATTTATTTCCATAATAATAATAGTAGGTCCGTAGATCAATGAGGAGTACAGTATTTCACCTGTTTATGCAGTCCCATAACCGTTGTCTGTCGGCGGTTGGTTTGGGTTCCCTTTTTCGTTTTTATAGGCAAGGGATTTTTCTTTGGTATCAAATGTATATCCCACGGTCTTTGTAAGAAACTCCAGCTGTCTCGCTCGGAATCTACTTGATGCCTGGTGCTCTCTTCAATGTCAATTAAAACGAGTTATCGCATAAGCTGGTCTAAAAGCGTTTTCGGAAGGGGGTGGGTCATTTCTGTTACCCTGATAGTCTTTAGCATACGGTCGTCGCCCATACGCGCTCTCTCGGACGAAATTAAAGACAGTCCCTCTAGACCAGTTTTTTTCACAAACTGCGGGTTTTTTTACTCCTTGGCTTCTGCTCTTCCACGAGAGGTCTCGTGCTGACAGGGAATATTATTGATTATTTTGCTTTGCGAGAGTAGAGTAAAATATTTTAAAATACAAAAAAATCAACCCAAAAAAAATCGCAAAACCTGTGTATCAATATCCCCGTTGAATTATCGTGAACCAACTTCAGCGAGCATCAAATCGACAAACAAGGAAACATATCTACATAGGACATTGGTCCCAAATCACCCCAATAGAAAGAAAACTATATGGAGAGCTCCCTGATTTGGAAACCACTGTGCAGTACATCATATATTGGTCTAGTCATATGAACACTCCAACACAGGCGTTCTCAACCTGTGGGTCGCCACCCACTTGGGGGTCGATTGACGATTTGCCAGGGGTTGCCTAAGACCATCAAAAATAAGGATTGTTATTGTCTATTCTTCTATTGCTGTATGTGTATGTATTGGGGGGGGGGTAGCGGCAGAGTGGGATATTGTAAAAAGGGGTCGCCGAGCTTAAAAGGTTGAGAACCGCTGCTCCAACATAACAATGAGAACGATGAAGAAGAAGAAGTTCTGAATTGTTCTTACAATACCTCTATTCAAGTCAGTACTTCATGGAACCAGGAACCAGCCTGGACCTAGCCAGGAACCAGTCTGGATGCTGATCTCAAAAACGGCTCTAACGATTTTCCTCGAAATTTAACAGTTGGTGTATATCGCTGAGAAAATATTTGCTAGCTTGTTGGCCATATGGGAAAAAAAAACATGTATTTGATCGCTTAATGATGAGAACTTGAAATAGTGACCTAAATTTACAGCACCAATGTCCAAACACACGTGGGACTCACTTTTCAAGGAAATCCAATACCATTATTCACATTACGGAGGCGCGGTGGCTGAGCTTGACTTCCGAACCGGGGACCGGGGTTCGAATCCTTGTGAAGACTGGAATTTTTAATTTCGGGATCTTCTGGCGCCTCTGAGTCCACCCACCTCTAATGAGTCCCTGACATTAGTTGAGGAAAAGTAAAGGCGGTTGGTCGATGTACTGGCCACATGACACCCTCGTTAACCGTAGGCCACAGAAACAGATGACCTTTACATCATCTGCCCTATAGACCACAAGGTCTGAAAGGGGGACTTTACTTTCTTACTTTTTTTATTCACATTAGTGGAGTGTTATATTGGCATATTGTTTTTAATGTAAAGTTAATAAAACTAAGCAGGCTCGGTGGCTCATCAGTAAATCGCTTGGCTTCCTAACCTGGGGGTACTGTGTTCGAATCTCGGTGCCGACCTTAATTTTGAATTTCAGGATCTTTAGGACGCCTCCGAGTCCACCCAGCTCTAATGGGGTACCTGACATTAGTTGGAGCAAAGTACAAGCGGTTGGTCGTTTTTTTTTTTTTTTTTGCGATTCAAAAATAGGAGGGAGGTATCTGCGTCAATGTTTACATGATCGCTTTTTAAATGCATAAATGCTGAAGAGTCCTCAAGGGAACTAATTCAACATATACCACCACATCTATCAATTTCTTTCGATTTCTTTCCCTTGGATCAAGATACAAACCAAAAAAAAAAAAAGTTAATTAACTAATTGGTTATTTTTTTTTTAAATTGATTCTTGTGTTGTCAGGTGAAAGAAATAATTGTGCAAAATTTCAGCTTATTCCGAATTTGGGTGTGGGAGAGTTAAAGTGTACAAACTTTTTACCAGACAGGCATATTTAGTAATAAAAAGATAAGATGAGGCTTAGTCTGGGGGTGGGGGGTGTTATGCTAAGATAAAAACTAGAATTAAAAAGATAATCTCACAGTCTGGGGGGGGGGGGTTATGCTAACATAAAAACTAGGATTAAAAAAATAATCTAACAGTCTGGGGGGGGGGGGTGTTATTCTTACATAAAAACTAGAATTAAAAAGATAATCTCTCGATCCCAGTAATGCCCGGAGCTTCTATACATCTTCTATGATCATGTTACGCCATTATTGATGAAAGCCAGGGGTTCTCAACCTGTGGATCGCGACCCCCTTGTTGGTCGATTGACGATTTGCCAGGGGTCGCCAAAGACCATCGAAAAAGTTTATTGTTTTTGTCTATTCCTCTATTGCTGTGTGTGTGTGTGCGGGGGGGGGGTCGTGGCAGAGTGGGGGATTGTAAAAAGGGGTCGGCGAGCTTAAAAGGTTGAGAACCGCTGATCTAAGCAGACCAAAGTTAAATCTAGTGCCACACTGCTAGATACTAATATTAATAATACCACTGTCTCATAATTTAAGAAAAACTGAGATAGAAAAACAACGAAAATATGGGAGCCTAGGCTTGGAGATTAAGCGTCTATGGAAATTGTCCAAAATAACAATATACCCCATTGTTATATCAACCGGGGGGATAATAACAACTGATCTCACAGATACTTTCAATTCCCTTAACATTATTAGGAACATCCTCGTTGCCTGTCAGAAAGCGGTACTGCTGCAGACCTGCCACATCACCAGAAAATTCCTCAGTGGAAACTGTTAAAGTGGAAACAGTTAAAGGGACTACGATGAATTTTGGTTTCCCTTTAACGAAATTCTAGCCCGACAGCGCCAGAGAATGAATACTTGTTTATTTCTCACAAAAATTTTATAATAATAATTAAAATAATGATAATAATCTTTATTATCTATAAGGAAACTTATCTTACAATGTGTGAATTAGACCAGCCAATGCTACTCTGCACTTATAAACGGGCTCAAAAAAACGGCCTGCGTATGGATGTTGGCAAAACTAAAATTATGTCTTTTTGGTATTTGGTATTAAGTTTTCTGTGTATGTTTCAGATTTGTATACATGGACAATGCGTCAGCGACCCGTACGCTCCTCAAGTTAATGGTGCGTAGTTTGAATTACACATTTTCAAATCAACATCTGTTCGTTCGTTTACTAGTGACTATAGGCTTATAATGGCTGCCTGGTCGTGCGGTTTGCGCGCTGGACTGTCGTTCAGATTTATCGATGGTCGAGGGTTCAAACCCTGCCCGCTCCCATCCCCCGTCGTCCTACGGGAGGTTTGGACTAGGAAGTAATTATCTTCAACTCTGAAGGAACATCCGAAACATGTAAAACAAACAAACAATAATGGTGCGATAATATACCAAATACTTTTTAAAATAATAGTACTCTTTATTGAGCCCGTCATAGAACAGATTGTCATACACCATCCATGGGCGCCCGGAGGATTTTTTAGCAGGGGGTTGCAAGTGGCCACCGATGGCTCAAAAACGTAGCTTTAACTTTCTAGTTACAAAGAATATTAACGAAAAAAAAAAGGTACCCCTCCCCCTTCATCCCTATACGATATCAAAGGAATTAAAGAAATTATTCAAATATCTTTATTATATATATACAGTAGAGACCTTTAGGGGTGGCAAGTGGGGCAATCGCCCCAAGGCCGAGCGCCTGACGGGGGCCCCGCGATCGTAGCTTGTAGATTAGTAAAGTTCTCATCAACTAAGACTTGTTGCTCTTGACGTGACATTTTTTAAATTTCAAATGCCCTTCATTTGCTGATTCTACGAGGCTATCAATGCTTAACAGTTCACATTGGCATTAACAAAAACAAGTAGCCGGAAGCGACTAATTAGCAACGTCTATGTCGTAAAGAAACGACATCCAATCGGATTTGAATAGGAAAACGCGCAGTGATCCAGTTTGAGCCCGTTGCAGGGCTATAGCATAGTTTTTCGTAAATTTTTTTTTGGCGCGATTTTTTTTCTCTCTCACGACGTCGTATTATCCAGCATTCGAATTTAATTAATTTCTTCTTAATTAAATACTCAAAACTTAAGGCTTTACTAAAGAAATAGGATCTAGGCAGTATTTTAGACTTCAAAGGTCCAAAGCTTTTTTGAGATATGATGCCATTTATAAGTTCAGATGTCATATGTCAATGCTAAATATTTCTCGTGGGCCCTAAGCTAGAGCTTGTGTTGGCTATAAGTAAATCTGTCTCTGGATCAATATGTAGAATAGGTACATTAACTTCAAATCATTTAAGGTATAGAATGTTGGCACCTATTTAAGCAAACGACTTATTGAATAGTTGTGTTCGTACAATAAAAGATGTTTTAATCAAGGCTCTATGGTAATACTTCACTTGCACAAAGAAATAGACTAATTAAAAAAGCATCGTAAATCACTCGAACACAGCTACCATTTCATGAAGAGCTTTTCCAAGAAAGATGCATTTCCAAAACACTCACGATTCTTAAAGACAACCTGCACCCATTAAACCACTGTTACATAAGATCTGAACGAAGTGGTCGTCTCCTTTCCAATAGGACTAAAACAGAAAGATTTAAAAACTCCTTTATCCCACTGTCGGTCTGAGTGTTACAAGATCATCTATCGTCATCGAGAAGTACATAGAAGTCCAATTCCTAAAGCGCTGGTTGTGAATGTGTATGTGTGTGTGTGTCTGTGAATGTTTATATTTGCATCTATATTGTTATTGTTACATTAAGTACGCTGAGGTGGTCAATTGTAGCCAAACTAAATTTCGATTTCATTGGACCAATAACTACTATTTCTTTCCCTTGTTTGAGATATCAAGCAAATCAATTTATTATCAATAGCTAATTAACTAGTGGTTAATTTTTTTTTATTGATTCTTGTGTTGTCAGGTAAAAGAAATAATTGAGCAATTTCAGATCGGTCCAGATTGGGTACTTGAGAAATAACGAAGTAACGTGGACAGACAGACAGACAGACAGAGTGACTTGATAAAAAAAACTTTTGTCAACAAATTATGTTTCTGTCTAGAAAACTGTGTATTGGGAGATAAGCCAGGCGATTCCTGCTCCTCATTTGTGAAGGGTTTTAACGGCGTGTGTTACGATTCTGGTAATTATATAGCATGCTGTGCGTCCTGTAACGATGTGTCAAGACCCGTATTAGGTAAATACACACTTTCTAAATGAAACATTATGTTATACATGCCAAACCATGTCTAGTAACAATAACATTACAACACATTATACGAAATCATAATTCCCTTAAAGTTATTTGAAATGCCATGATGGAATATGTGTTGTAAGCAGTGGCGTCACTATGGTCGTTGTCATCTGGTGCGGGTAAGCTCGAAGTGTCACCCCCACCTGGGAAAAAATAATCTCTACCTAAAAAAACAAAGCACTTTTTTTTTCTTTTTTATTTTGATCAATAGTTATAATTCTGTAAACAGTAATACTGTATTTGAAACACCTGAAAAAATGTTTTCGATTCTATTTTATAAAGTCGTTTTTTTTTTTTTATTTAATCATTAGATATTACCTAGATTAAACCTGTACAATTATTGAGCTCAGAAACCTTGGGTTGAACATGATTTTTTTTTAGAGATGATTTGAGAACTCTTTACGGAAAAGGCTTTAAATTATACTAGTAATTCTCAGCTGCTCCCGAAAAGGCAAATCAAGCACTGAACAGCAGGGCCGGTCTTTGGCCACTGCAACCTATGCGGTCGCAGTGGGCCCCGCGCTTTCATAGGCCCCGCGCTAATTCTATGTGTAATTATTAGTTGCAAATTATATACGAAAAATTTGCTGCACTAATTAAAGTCTCCTGAAAACTCATAAAAATCTCATGAAAAATAGACAAAATTATCATTTGCGTGTGTCATTCATTAAGGAAAACGTCATTCCTACGCGCGTTAAAAAAAAGGCAATGTCAGCTTTCATGCAATAAAATGTAATGATCGGACAAATTTTCCCCATAACCAATACCGTATTTACTTTAATAGTCACTGGCATAAAAATATGCCATAGGTAGCAAGATTCGTGAAGTAAAGTTAACTTGATCGAAATTTTATACTTAGAAAAGAATTAATAAAATTCAAAGCCGAATTTATTTTCTAATACAAAATCTTAATTTTCACTTACTATCCTTATTCTCACCTAGACTAGGCCCCGCGCAATCAGTTTCGCATAGGGCCCCGCATTTGCTAGGACCGGCCCTGCTGGACAGGTTCACTTCCTGCGAAACATAGTTGAGCAAAGCCTGGAATACCAACAAAGGATGTTGATCAGTTTTGTAGATTAAAAAAAAAAGTTTGATAGCGTCCATCGGAAGAATTCTGGAAAATAGCAAGAAAATATGGCACCTCGCGACTATTTGTCCTAATTCAGTGACATGTCTTAAGCAAATCAAGCTGTTGTGTCACAGCAGACGATAACATTTTTCAACATCGAGACGGATATGAGATAAGGGCGTATCTTATCCCCATTTCTCTTTCTTAAAGCCATCGACGATGTCATAAAGACACATTGACCAGGCTGCATTCGGGTTCCTATGGCGTAAACCAAACCGAGTTGGATTTCGCAGACGACATAACATTACTTTGAAATACAATTAAATGCATACACGAGATGTCGGATAAAGTCCCGTGCGCCAAGCTTTTTTTTTCTTTTACATTTCTGAGCTTCAGAGTTGTTTTTTTCCTGACCTCTGCAATGCATTATTTTTCTCATAATAGGGGAATTACAAATCAAATATAATTAAATTAACGTTTGAGACATGCTAATACTTAACTGTGAGAGGCATTTGAAGTAGTAATTTTTATTTTTTAAAAGTTGCATTTTGAGAAAAGTGCATTTTTCCCACTTCGGTGTGACCACCTGGTGGGTGTCAACCGGTGCGGCCCGCAACCCCCACACCCTCTAGAGACGTCACTGGTTGTAAAGTTGTAAGTGAAGCTCCCCCTTTCAGACCTTGTGATCTGTGGGGCAGACGATGTAAAGGTCATCTGTTTAACGAGTGTGTCATGTGGCCAGCACAACGACCAATTGAATTAGCGTTCTATCTTCCCCAAATCATCTGATATGAGGGTTCGAAGGAGCTCTTGATATAAGACAAACCATAACTATAACTGCCCATTCCCAACCATAACTATAACTGCCCATTCCCAACCATAACTATAACTGCCCATTCCCAACCATAACTATAACTGCCCATTCCCAACCATAACTACTCGCTAGGAATTGATAGTAGATTGTTTTATTAATGGTTTATTTTTAGCATTGACGTAATTAAACAGTAAAATGAGGAATTAGATGGCAAACTAAAAATACGACTATATCAAATGGCGTTTTGCTAGGCAGATCTTGTTATAGTAAAAACAATTATGTAAAACTCCTTTTTTTTTTTGGTTTCGAAAGCGACCACAGTGTTTGTAGACTTCTCTTTTAGATAAATTAAATGTGTTTAACATCGTCTTATCAACGCATTATCATTGCCATAAGTTTTCATTTTGTTGATGAAGCGCTACTTACTCACCAGTCATGGCCCCGCACAATCCTACCCTACCATGCCAAACCATATCTATCAATACCAACCCTAACTATTCATAACTAGTAATTAGCTATCAATACCTAAACATATCTATCCATACCAACCCTAACTATTCATAACTAGTAATTAGCTATCAATACCTAAACATAACTATCCCTACCAAATAAAAACTAGTTATTAGCTATCCATACCAAGCCTTATCTACACATGCCAAACCATAAGTATAACTACCCACGCAAAACCCTAACTATCCATACCAAACCTTAACTATCCATACCAAACCTTAACTATTCCTATCAAAACATAACTATCCCTTCCAAACCATAACTATCCCTACCAAACCATAACTATTCATTGAAAACCATAACTATCTATACCAAACCATAACTATCCCTTCCAAACCATAACTATCCCTACCAAACCATAACTATTCATTGAAAACCATAACTATCTATACCAAACCATAACTAGTAATAAACTACCTAAAACAAAACCATAACTATTAAGCTGTAACCATAACTAGTAATTGGCTATCCATGCCAAACTATAACTACCTATACCAAACCAAAACTACCTATACCAAACCATAACTAATCATATCAAACTATAACTATTCATATCAAACCATAACTAGTTATATCAAACCATAACTACCCATACCAAACCAAAACTATCTATACCAGACCAAAACTATTCATATCAAACCATAACTATTTATATCAAACCATAACTAATTATATCAAACCATAACTATTCATATTAAACCATAAGTACCCGTACCAAAACCATAACAATCCAAACACTGATTACTACGTGGGAAAGAGAAAATTAATACTTGAAAGAGAATATTAATTTAGCAATACTAATAGTGGTAGACAAGTCTTATATTCTCTTTAAAATGCATTGTTATTAAATATTTGAAAACATTGTACAAAGGCTTCAGTAAAGACTTCATTGTTGAAACCCCCTCCATATTTCTAATTATATCACAAACAGGCTGTGAGTACGGAGACAGGATTAAGGGCTGTACCATAGTCCACTGCTATGGATTTAAAGTGGATTGCTGTGGTACGTGTAAGTATGGTACACCCTACAACCCAACCACCAGCACCAGAAGAACCACACCGAAGAGATTAGCCACAACACTGAAACGACCTGTGATATTCACTCTAGTTAAAGGTAGAAAGATCTTTGAACATTTAATGTGACGCATACATATATAGTTTTTAAACATTTTTCTCAAAAGCTAGTCTGTTGGGAAAGTTATTCAACTCCCCTATGTTCATCAATAAAACAGGGCGTCTTTGGCGCCCCACCCCCATCCCATTACCAATTTTGTTTTATGTTCGTTCAGATACCGTCGCTTTGGCGCTCCACTCCCTTCCTTCTACCAATTTTGTTTTTTGTTCATTCTGGTACTGTCGCTTTGGCGCCCCCCCCCCATCCCATTACCAATTTTGTTTTATGTTCGTTCAGATACCGTCGCTTTGGCGCTCCACTCCCTTCCTTCTACCAATTTTGTTTTTTGTTCATTCTGGTACTGTCGCTTTGGCGCCCCCCCCCCATCCCATTACCAATTTTGTTTTATGTTCGTTCAGGTACCGTCACTTTGGCGCCCCACCCCCATCCCACTACCAATTTTGTTTTTTGTTCATTTTGGTACTGTCGCTTTGGCGCCCCACCCCCATCCCATTACCAATTTTGTTTTTTGTTAATTTTGGTACCGTCGCTTTGGCGCCCCACCCCCATCCCACTACCAATTTTGTTTTTTGTTCATTTTGGTACCGTCACTTTGGCGCCCCACCCCCATCCCACTACCAATTTTGTTTTTTGTTCATTTTGGTACCGTCACTTTGGCGCCCCACCCCCATCCCAATACCAATTTTGTTTTTTGTTCATTTTGGTACCGTCACTTTGGCGCCCCACCCCCATCCCACTACCAATTTTGTTTTTTGTTCATTTTGGTACCGTCACTTTGGCGCCCCACCCCCATCCCAATACCAATTTTGTTTTTTGTTCATTTTGGAACGTCACTTTGGCGCCCCACCCCCATCCCATTACCAATTTTGTTTTTTGCTCATTTTGGTACCGTCACTTTGGCGCCCCACCCCCATCCCAATACCAATTTTGTTTTTTGTTCATTTTGGTACCGTCACTTTGGCGCCCCACCCCCATCCCACTACCAATTTTGTTTTTTGTTCATTTTGGTACCGTCACTTTGGCGCCCCACCCCCATCCCAATACCAATTTTGTTTTTTGTTCATTTTGGTACCGTCACTTAGGCGCCCCACCCCCATCCCAATACCAATTTTGTTTTTTGTTCATTTTGGTACCGTCGCTTTGGCGCCCCACCCCCATCCCACTACCAATTTTGTTTTATGTTCGTTCAGGTACCGTCGCTTTGGCGCCCCACTCCCCTCCTTTTACCAATTTTGTTTTTTGTTCATTTTGGTACCGTCACTTTGGCGCCCCACCCCCATCCCAATACCAATTTTGTTTTTTGTTCATTTTGGTACCGTCGCTTTGGCGCCCCACCACCATCCCACTACCAATTTTGTTTCATGTTCGTTCAGGTACCGTCGCTTTGGCGCCGGACCATTAGGAGCTAAATTTCATAGAGAAAATGTCGGTGGAGGCCGCTTCAAAAAGGCCTGAAAGGACCAACACGCTAGCGATAGAGGTGCACAAATACGGTTTAAAGTGTGCCCGGACGTTGATTACTGTCCAACGACTGGACTTCTGCTCGACTGGCCACCCCTATCTCAGAACCTTAGTGGTGGGGGATTTCAACGCCAAGTCGCAAGTTTTGGGTTGTTTAGAGAATTTGATCAACTTATAACTATGTCCGTAAATCGGCATCCTGTTGTGTTAAATCTATATTATTAAGTTGACAATGATAACGTATGTTGATGTAGGGCCTATAAAACACATTTGAGACCAGAAGAAAATCTGCTGCCGAGGACAAACGCAGACGGCGAAAAGAAAATCTAAATCGACCACCTGTGGACAATGGTTATGCTTGCCCTGGATGTGGCAAAATATGTAGGTCACAGCTGGGACTGCGCAGCCACGGGAAATACTGCATTCCTCACTGATCTTCGGACTCGAAAGCTAGCCTTATTATTTATTATAGTAAATCGAAAAATTTGTATTGAAGTGTTAGTGGTGTACTGAGCCATTTCTTCAAGAAAGGCATTTGATTGGACTCCGCAAGAAAAAGTAAAAATTGGGCAGCTTGGAAGAGGTCGGTCATCAGTGAAGCTGAGAATAGTGGAAATACATGGGAGCAGATGAAAAAAAGTCGGTAGAGAGGTTTGATAGCGGCCTTTTTGGTGTACTAGGAGTTTACGGGGGTGAGATTAATCATTTTCTTTGCAGCTTCATTGCCACGAATAGTATTACATTTTACGCTTTGAAATAGAAACGTTGTAATGCCTGCGTGGTCGTGTGGTATGCGCGCCGGACGTTCGATCGTCTCGATGATCCCGGGTTCATGTCCCTGCCCGCTGCCATTCGCAGTCGTCCTGCGGGAGGTTTGGACTAGGCAGTCGTATTATCTTCAGCTCTGAAGGAACATCCGAAACATCTAAAACATTTTACAACACATTTTACTAACAATCCTCAAATTCTCGCTATAGAACGTAATGTTGCCCGGATATGGCGGTGTTAACAATTTAATTTACATTTTTGGTCTACAAACAAAAAACAGTTCTCATTTTTGGCCTAATTCTTCTCATTAGTTGTCGACAATTCCATTCTTTTCTCATTGTAGATACAAAACAAACATCTACACTTTTAAAAACAAAAAAATCATGATACAAGCTGAGATTAGTCGAGACGCAATCATGTAATGTATACATTTTTAATTTTTGTACAGACTGTAAACCAGGAGATAAAGACTTGAGGCCAGAACTGTGTACCGGCATTACTGTCTGCCTGATACAGCCATCAATATGTTGTAGCTTTTGTTTTAAGACTACAACCACAGCAGCTACGTCAAAGACAACCACTAAAGGTAGGACATTTATTTGTGGTAATATAAAGTCTGAACACACCGGGTCTGCTAAGTTCTAAACTGTATACGTCTATTCCTGAAAGTAGGACATTTATTTGTAGTAATGTAAAGTCTGAACACACCGTGTCTGCTAAGTTCTAAACTGTAAACTTCTATTCCTGAATGTAGGACATTTATTTGTAGTAATATAAAGTCTGAACACACCGTGTCAGCTAAGTTCTAAACTGTATACTTCTATTCCTGAATGTAGGACATTTATTTGTAGTAATATAAAGTCTGAACACACCGTGTCTGCTAAGCTCTAAACCAGGGGTTCTCAACCTGTGGATCGCGACCCCTTTGTGGGTATAATGACAATTTGCCAGGGGTCGCCTAAGACCATCGAAAATATGGATTGTTTTTGTCTATTCTTCTATGTGTGTGTGTGTGGGGGGGGGGTCGCGTCAAAGTGGTGGATTGTAAAAAGGGGTCGACAAGCATAAAAGGTTGGGAACCGCTGCAGGCTAAACTGTATACTTTTATTCATTTCCCAAACAAATATGTCTTATAGTGACAAAACGTTCCACTGTTTACGCCATACCTGCTAGAGTCATGCGGAGAAGCTAGAAATAGTGTGCATAATAAGTTTTAAGGTTGTTTTGTTATTGTTGTTGTTGATCCTTTTTTTTGGGGGGGGGGGAGGGGTCGGAAAGGGGGGGGGGGTTAAGACTGGTGTAATTAAGCCTGAATCATGGGCATCATTTTAAATAAAACTAAATTTATCGTTTGTTATGGAGTGTGTGCGTATATATATGTGTGTGTGTGTGTTTGTGCTGAGGTAACGATGAGTAAAAGGTGTATGTATGGTTGTGTTGGCTGGACAGAAACCCACGAGGTGCTCTGTGTCCTAGTTCAAGTCCGTCTATGATGGAAAATAAATAGTTAAGAAAATTGAAGCCTAAAGAAGAAGAGAGAACTACTAAATCCCCGCGCTGGCAAACTTCCAAAGTCCTTCAAGACTGGCAATGTGAAATGATCATAAAACTTTCTAACGAGGTCACCTCAAAAGACTGCAACAATTGGGGAGGCCTCCCTCTCCTCTCAGTACCAGGTAAAGTGGATTCAGGTCTATAAGCTATTTTGATAGCTCCATTCATACTAATTTTACATTCACGCATTCGCTTTCTTATAGCATTATTATTTCTCTTAATTGTTTCCAAAACACTGTCAGTGACTATATCGACAGTGATACGCAAATAAAGACCCGCGGGTAATAATAATAATCTTTATTATCCATATTAAATTTGTTTTACAATTTGTGCATTACACCAAACAAAACATTATAATTATAGAATAACAAAATATACATTCCCACCAGATTCACCCATAATTTACATGTGAAAAGCTTATATCAAATTGTTTCTATTTAATGATTTGATTGCCAAGGGAACAAAAGAGTGTGAGTCCTTGCTATCGGTGTCTTGTATTTTTTTTTTTTTTTTGTGAACGGGGGAATTTTATACTTCTAGATTTTTTTTTAGCTTTT
Organism: Biomphalaria glabrata; assembly: GCF_947242115.1. Lineage (NCBI taxonomy): Eukaryota > Metazoa > Mollusca > Gastropoda > Planorbidae > Biomphalaria > Biomphalaria glabrata. The sequence continues at coordinate 35,893,289 of NC_074723.1, forward strand.
TTATGAATGTTTTCCTCAAACAGGTGCCCAAATGTTGTTGTTTTTTTTTTGCCAATGATTCCCCTTATCGATAGCTAAAAATAGTTTCGTAGTTTCTACAAAAGACACAAATCTAAAATTATATACCGATATAATACAAGCCGCACAGAGTAGTCAAGAGACATGTTCTAGGTGTCGTGAATGTTTTTATTTTCTACAGAATGTAAACCAGGTGATGCAGACTTGTATCCAGAACTATGTACCAGCTCTTTCTTCTGCTTGATACAGCCATTGCTCTGCTGCCACTCTTGCTCGTATTATTTCCAATCGACTACAACAACCACGCCAACGACACCATTCATTACAACCACTTCACCCAAAGGTACGAAATGTGTTTGTATTATATCCACTTTACCCAAAGGTACGAAATGTGTTTGTATTATATCCACTTTACACAATGATACAAGATGTGTTTGTATTATATCCACTTTACACAAAGATAAGAGATGTGTTTGTATTATATCCACTTTACACAAAGATAAGAAATGTGTTTGTATTATATCCACTTCACCCAAAGGTACGAAATGTGTTTGTATTATATCCACTTTATCCAAAGGTACGAAATGCGTTTGTATTATATCCACTTTATCCAAAGGTATGAAATGTGTTTGTATTATATCCACTTTATCCAAAGGTAGGAAATGTGTTTGTATTATATCCACTTTATCCAAAGGTACGAAATGTGTTTGTATTATATCCACTTTACCCAAAGGTACGAAATGTGTTTGTATTATATCCACTTCACCCAAAGGTACGAAATGTGTTTGTATTATATCCACTTTATCCTAAGGTACGAAATGTGTTTGTATTATATCCACTTTACCCAAAGGTAGGAAATGTGTTTGTATTATATCCACTTTATCCAAAGGTACGAAATGTGTTTTTGTATTATATCCACTTTACCCAAAGGTAGGAAATGTGTTCTAGATTTCTTGTATGTTTTATTTTCTACAGAATGTAAACCAGGCGATCCAGACGTGAGACCGGAACTATGTCACAGCCCTAGGGTCTGCCTGATACAGCCATTGTATTGCTGCAACTATTGCTCGTATTATTTCCAATCGACTCCAAGAACTACCCGAACTACGCGAACGACGCCATTCATTATATCCACTTTACCCAAAGGTAGGAAATGTGTTTGTATAATATCCACTTTACACAAAGATAAGAAATATGTTTGTATTATATCCACTTTACACAAAGATAAGAAATATTTTTGTATTATATAGCCACTTTACAAAAAGATACTAGATGTGTTTCTGTTATATCCACTTTACACAAAGATAAGAAATGTGTTTGTATTATATCCACTTTACACAAAGATAAGAGATGTGTTTGTATTATATACACTTTACACAATGATACAAGATGTGTTTGTATTATATCCACTTTACACAAAGATAAGAGATGTGTTTGTATTATATCCACTTTACACAAAGATAAGAAATGTGTTTGTATTATATCCACTTTACACAAAGATAAGAGATCTGTTTGTATTATATCCACTTTACACAATGATACAAGATGTGTTTGTATTATATCCACTTTACACAAAGATAAGAGATGTGTTTGTATTATATCCACTTTAAAAATGATACAAGATGTGTTTGTATTATACCCACTTTACACAAAGATAAGAGATGTGTTTGTATTATATCCACTTTACACAAAGATAAGAGATGTGTTTGTATTATATCCACTTTACACAAAGATAAGAAATGTGTTTGTATTATATCCACTTTACACAAAGATAAGAGATCTGTTTGTATTATATCCACTTTACACAATGATACAAGATGTGTTTGTATTATATCCACTTTACACAAAGATAAGAAATGTGTTTGTATTACATCTACTTTACACAAAAATAAGAAATGTGTTTGTATTACATGATGATTACATCCACTTTACACAAAGATAAGAAATGTGTTTGTATTTTCTAGACACAAATCTAAACTTATATACCGATATATTACAAGCCGCACAGAGTAGTCAAGAGACATGTTCTAGGTGTCGTGTTTGTTTTTATTTTCTACAGAATGTAAACCAGGCTTTCCAGACGTGAGACCGGAACTATGTAGCAGCCCTAGGGTCTGCCTGATACGGCCATTGTATTGCTGCAACTATTGCTCGTATTATTTCCAATCGACTCCAAGAACTACGCCAACGACACCATTCATTACACCCACTTTACCCAAAGGTAGGAAATGTGTTTGTATAATATCCACTTTACACAAATATAAGAGATGTTTTTGTATTATATCCACTTTACACAAATATAAGAGATGTGTTGTATTATATCCACTTTACACAAAGATAAGAGATGTGTTTGTATTATATCCACTTTACACAAAGATAAGAAATGTGTTTGTATTATATCCACTTTACACAAAGATAAGAGATGTGTTTGTATTATATCCACTTTACACAAAGATAAGAGATATGTTTGTATTATATCCACTTTACACAAAGATAAGAGATGTGTTTGTATTATATCCACTTTACACAAAGATAAGAGATGTGTTTGTATTATATCCACTTTACACAAAGATAAGAGATGTGTTTGTATTATATCCACTTTACACAAAGATAAGAGATATGTTTGTATTATATCCACTTTACACAAAGATAAGAGATGTGTTTGTATTATATCCACTTTACACAAAGATAAGAGATGTGTTTGTATTATATCCACTTTACACAAAGATAAGAGATATGTTTGTATTATATCCACTTTACACAAAGATAAGAGATGTGTTTGTATTATATCCACTTTACACAAAGATAAGAGATGTGTTTGTATTATATCCACTTTACACAAAGATAAGAGATGTGTTTGTATTATATCCACTTTACACAAAGACACGTTTTCTGACACGGTTATTATGTGTGGTCAACCTGAAATGTATGCTCTATTTCACTTAGAGATGTAAAATGTGTAAAGTCAAAACAGTATAGCAGATTTTTTTGTTGCACTGATTGTAGTCGTAGATGTCAACGTATGTACGGTTATGTGTGAAAAACATTTGACAGATTTCTTTGATGTAATGTCAAGTATGAACTAATTTCAAAAGAGTATCTTTACATAGAAAGAAAAAAAAATTAAATGATTTTCTTTTATATAAGTTGCATAATACAAGAAGACCTATGGAGTGTTTATCTTTCTGCGATAGTCCGTTAGGGAATGTTTCCTTTCAATAGCGTGTTATTGAAGACTTAGAAGTCCTGGTCGATGTAAAACATTATTAATATACACCCAAACTATTGGGTTCGTGAAATTTTGATACTATGTATGGTCAACCGTGACACACGGTCAAGTGTTGGGTACCTGGGAGTTAAGGCAGCGCCTTTGACATAAGGGTCACGGAGGTCACGGTTCAGGGGACTAGCGGGAGGTGACGAGTGTGTTGTAAACAAGAAGAAGGAAGTCATCTAGTGGAGTTGTTTTGTATATAATGTTTGCCTTGTATATATATATTACCTTTAAGTGCTACACAATTAAAAGCACTTTATAACTAAAGGGACTTGTTTCTTCACAATAAGAAATGTATTTGTATTATATCCATTTTACACAAGGATAAGAAATGTGTCTTATATCCACTTTACCCAACGGAAAGAAATATGTTTGCCTTATATCCACTACACGATAATATGAAATGTTTGTATTACTTCCACTTTTACCAAAGATAGTAAATGTGTTTGTATTTATCCACTTTACACAAAGGTAGGAAATGTGTTTGTATTATATCCACTTTACCCAAAGATAGTAAATGTGTTTGTATTATATCCACTTTACCCAAAGATAGTAAATGTGTTTGTATTTATCCACTTTACACAAAGGTAGGAAATGTGTTTGTATTATATCCACTTTACCCAAAGATAAACATATTGGACACATTACAATTTCGTATCTACATAATTGCCAACTTTAAACGTTCAAACTCTTGTTATTTCTATAAAAAAAAGTATCTTATAGAAAATATGGAACATAACTTATGCTCGTGTATAGAGACAGATTTTTAGTAGAGCCACTAGTTCAAGCTAAAAAAAATAAATCAATAGCACTATTGAAGTTGGCCAGGAAAGATTAAAATGCCTTAGGAAGACTGAAGACTAGCATTGCCAATCGAAGTGTCTCTTTCAATTTCAAAGTATGCACATCATTGTGTATCAATAATCTGAATCAATAGCCATCCTATTATCAAAGGCAGTATATTTTTTGGGCATCAAAATTGTAAGATTTTGTATTAAAGAACGTGTATCAAATATGTGTATCATTGTGTAGCAAATAGTGTATCTGTATCAAAGTGTATATTAACTCTTTCTCTCCGTAATTATTTACCACATTCTAGTGCAATCAACGTTGGTATCGTCAGGAGAGAAAGAGTTAAAAAGAACATGTAGGCCTTATCATAAGGAATAAAAATAGAAGCCATAAAGTTTTGTTTTTTTTGTACATCATAAGGTGTAAAGAGTATTTTAAAAGTAAAAGTACAACTCTGGTTAAAAATTATGTATTAAAAATTGCGCATAAATGTTTATCAAAGAGCGTGCATTAAAAGATGTTTACAGAAGTGTTTCAAAAATACTATCCACAGAGTATCTAGCGTTATATATCAAATAATGTTGATTATTTAGAATCAACGAATTGTAACATTGTGTTTTAAAAAAAAATTATACCAGGTGTCTCTATTTTGTTTATTGTGATAAGTTTTATGGTTCTAAGCCGCAGGTTTGTAACTTGCATCTCTGCTAGAAATACTTAAACTACTACAAAACTAGTAGAAATATTCTATCCAGATTTGGCATAGTGGTTGAGTGGTTAAGCCTCGGTGCCCCAGGTTCGAATCCATGTGAAGAATTGGATTTTTTACTTTCGTAAATCTTCAGGGCACCTCTGAGTACCTAACATTAGTCTGGAAAAAGTAAAATCCTTCATGTTGTTGTGCTGGCCACATGACACCCTCGTTAATCGTGGGCCACAGAAACAGAATGACCTCTACATCATGTGTCCCATAGGTCACTAGGTCTGAAAGAGGAAGTTTAGTCTCTTTACTTTTGTTGAAGATGACAAGTTCTAAAACAAGCTGCAGAGAAAGTCGTCATTCTAAACTAGTAGGCCAATTTTTGTTTATTCTACTCAGGTTGTGAGCCAGGAGATCTAGACTTGAGACCACAACTGTGTACCAATATTAGTATTTGTAAAACTCAGCCAACGCAGTGCTGTAACTATTGCTCTATACATTTCAATACTCAAACTACCAGTACCACACAATTAACATCACCAAAAGGTAAGAATTTTGTTTTTCATCATTAAATGTGACCTTTGAACCCTTAGTTGTGTATGACATTTATTTTAAATCTGTATCTGCGAAGTTCTAAAGTTTAAATGTCTTTTCAAATCTCCAATAAGCGTTTAGAAAAGCCAGAAAGTAAATTAACACCTCTCCTCTGGCGATAAATGTTTCACTGACAATTGTATCATTACAATTTGCTTGCACAACTAATGGTTAGCTGACAAAATTATCATGACAAATGGCTTGCACGACTAATGGTTAGCTGAAAAAATTATCATGACAAATGGCTTGCATGACAAATGGTTAGCTGACAAAATTATCATGACAAATGGCTTGCATGACTAATGGTTAGCTGACAAAATTATCATGACAAATGGCTTGCACGACAAATGGTTAGCTGACAATATTATCATGACAAATGGCTTGCACGAAAAATGGTTAGCTGACAATATTATCATGACAAATGGCTTGCATGACAAATGGTTAGCTGACAATATTATCATGACAAATGGCTTGCACGACTAATGGTTAGCTGACAAAATTATCATGACAAATGGCTTGCACGACTAATGGTTAGCTGACAAAATTATCATGACAAATGACTTGCACGACTAATGGTTAGCTGACAAAATTATCATGACAAATGGCTTGCACGACAAATGGTTAGCTGACAAAATTATCATGACAAATGACTTTCACGACTAATGGTTAGCTGACAAAATTATCATGACAAATGGCTTGCACGACAAATGGTTAGCTGACAATATTATCATGACAAATGGCTTGCACGAAAAATGGTTAGCTGACAATATTATCATGACAAATGGCTTGCATGACAAATGGTTAGCTGACAATATTATCATGACAAATGGCTTGCACGACTAATGGTTAGCTGACAAAATTATCATGACAAATGGCTTGCACGAAAAATGGTTAGCTGACAAAATTATCATGACAAATGGCTTGCACGACTAATGGTTAGCTGACAAAATTATCATGACAAATGGCTTGCACGACTAATGGTTAGCTGACAAAATTATCATGACAAATGACTTTCACGACTAATGGTTAGCTGACAAAATTATCATGACAAATGGCTTGCACGACAAATGGTTAGCTGACAATACTATCATGACAAATGGCTTGCACGACTAATGGTTAGCTGACAAAATTATCATGACAAATGGCTTGCACGACTAATGGTTAGCTGACAAAATTATCATGACAAATGACTTTCACGACTAATGGTTAGCTGACAAAATTATCATGACAAATGGCTTGCACGACTAATGGTTAGCTGACAAAATTATCATGACAAATGGCTTGCACGACTAATGGTTAGCTGACAATATTATCATGACAAATGGCTTGCACGACTACTGGTTAGCTGACAAAATTATCATGACAAATGGCTTGCACGACTAATGGTTAGCTGACAAAATTATCATGACAAATGGCTTGCACGACTAATGGTTAGCTGACAAAATTATCATGACAAATCGCTTGCACGACAAAAGGTTCATGAACACTTGTATCATTACATTGGCTTGCACGACTAATGGTTAGCTGACAATATTATCATGACAAATGGCTTGCACGACTACTGGTTAGCTGACAAAATTATCATGACAAATGGCTTGCACGACTAATGGTTAGCTGACAAAATTATCATGACAAATCGCTTTCACGACAAAAGGTTCATGAACACTTGTATCATTACATTGGCTTGCACAACAAATGGTTCACTGATAATATTATCATGACAAATGGCTTGCACGACAAATGGTTCACAGACAATTGTATCATTACATTGGCTTCCACAACAAATGGTTCACTGACACTCGTATCATTGCAAAAGGCTTGCATGACAAATGGTTAACTGACAATATTATCATTACAAATGGCTTGCATGACAAATGGTTCACAGACAATATTATCATTATAAATGGCTTGCATGACAAATGGTTCACTGACAATATTATCATGACAAAAGGCTTGCACGACAAATGGTTCATGGACAATATTATCATGACAAATGGCTTGCACGACAAATGGTTCATGGACAATATTATCATGACAAATGGCTTGCACGACAAATGGTTCATGGACAATTGTATCATTACAAATGACTTGCTTGACAAATGGTTCACAGACTATTGGTTTAAAGGTAATTGGTTCACACGACAAATTGCACATGGCAGGGGCGTAACTAGGGTATCAGCTATTTATTGTACAAACACAAGCTACTGTATTTGAAATGTAATTTGAAGATTTCTTTATTCAGCTACCCGGTACTTTGTTAATTCAATGGATAAACGGGGGACGAATTTTAGTATAGAATTCACACAATTTGTAAACGAATTTATTACTCATGTTAATAATATATACTATTTATTTATATTGCAACCTATTTTTAGATAATGCGCCCCCCCCCCCTTTTTTCTCTTGTGTTGGCCGATATGGTGGGAGGGGGCGATGGCATCAATTCCCCCCCCCCCATAAACTTTCGAGTGAGGGGGGCGGTCCAATTTATATGTAGAAATCACAGCTTGCAAACAGAATCTTAAATATCTATCTGATTAAAACTTGTTATTGGTATTTTAACCGATCTTTATATTATTTCGTTCCCCTGTTGGCCGATTAGGGGGGGGGGGGGGGGCGAATACCTCTATTGCCCTTCCAACCTAAACCCTTTGAGTGGGGGGGGGGGGGCGGTCCTACGTTTATGGAGAAATCATAATTTGTGAACAAAATTAGTTGAATCAATATATAAATTGTATATAATGTCGCTCCCCTTCTGGTATTTTGGCCGATTCGGTGGGGGTAAGGGGAGCGGGGGGGGGGGGGGGGCAATTGCAATACAAACAAAAGTAGAGTAGCCAGTAGCCGAGGCTAATGTGTACATTTTTTTTTACTTTGAACAGAGTGTGTACTAGGAGAGCCAGACTTAAGTCCAGAGCTGTGTACTAGGCCAAGTATCTGTCAGACACAGCCATCGATGTGTTGTAACTATTGCTTATCACATGACAGTTCTGCATCCTTTCTCTACAATATTTGTATTTGTCGTTTGTTTTTTTTTTTTGGTGCATTACATTGTGTTTTCTTATTTTTAGCATAAATAGCTATAACAAATGTATACTATTACTAGATCTACTACTAGAATAGATCGATCGAGTCGGTTGGAGTAGTTACAACTTACGGTATCCGCTTCGTAAATAAATTTTACATTTAATTAAATTTCATTTTGTCTATCTTTCTTATTATTATCACCACGGCTGGATTTATGTATGTTAGGGCCCCTCCACTTTTTTGAAAGCTTTAAAAAAAATGCACTTTTTAACCCTTATCAATAAACTTACTGATATCTAATAGCAAGCCATATTTTTAGAAGGAAATAAAAAAAAAGTTACAATTATTTAATATTCAATTTTTGTTTTTAAAAAATGTATATTTTGTATGTTTTTGAGTTTGTGAAGAGTATAGGCCTAAGACCATAGGTGACTTTTGAAATCTCTATTGTTGCAAATAAATGATTGGTTTACTTTGTATCAACTATTATGCATGTGCTAATTATTCCAAAATGCTTCTAAATTGTTAAACATATAATTTAGAAAGGTTGTTTCCATTATCATCAAGTGTGATTTTTTTTCAGTAGCTTTTTTTAAAAATTTAAATTGCTTGTTTAATTCCAATAATTTCTCTACCAGAAAATGTTGAAAATAAAATAACATTTTAAACGTTATAAGAAAATTGCTGAATCATTGAAATTGCAACACCTTTTAAAGATATTAAAAAAAAAATGGGTGATTAATATTGGACTTCAATTCTGCAATATAAATGCATGTAGTATAAATGTGGCTTACTTTACTGAGTGAAACATTAAATCTCATCTAGATCTACATAATTAATTACCATCGCAATGTCATTCTCAGAAAAGAAACCCTAAACACAAATCATCATATTGAACCCTAAACCTCCCCTTTCGGTTACACCCATGAATGTGCACAAAAGTTGGGCAGAACCCTACCTAACAGATAGTTCATGAGTTTCAATCCCAAGACTTTTTTTTTTTTTCAATATTTAATTGGAACTGAGTTGTATGTTTTATCTTTATTTATTAAGACCATTAAATATTTATCTAATTTTCGAATTCTCTTCTATTTGTGTATTTTGTGCTGTATTGCAATTTCTTTCATTAAACAGTTTCTAGTTGTTTATATGTGTTTCGACTTTTCCATTTATATTTTTATAGTTAAGTGCACTTTTTTTTTTTTTTTTTTTGTCACTACGTCTATTTTTATTTTTCGAATTATTTACCAAAAATAATAATTTATCTATCATCAAGTTCAAATTTTCAAGTTGTCTGTTACAATTTTTTAAAATTTGTAAATAATATAGTTTGATTAGTTTGTATTGATTGATATAAATTAAGCCTATAATATAATTGTTTCCATAATATTAATTTATCATCACCAATTACATGAACTCTAAAAATGTGCATTCATCCCAAAATATACAGTGTATATGGTGAAAATTGTGTGGATACAACTATATTATCTCTGTAAGCAAATAGAACATAATGAATGTATTGTCAATAAAGTGCATGATGCTGGCGTTTGACTGTTATTGCAGATTTCTAAACAGCTGACTGCTGCTATTTTTACATTTTGAAGTACAAAGAACTCCACAAAATAAAAGAAAGCAAGAAAGCACTCTGGGAAGTTTACATTTTAATGACCACAAATTGGTCTCTGCCCATCACCACATGTTTGCAATGTAAAAGCTATGGGTTAACCGTTATCATTTCTTTACCAGTACTCTATTGTAGCTCTGTTTTATATATGTCACATTTAATGTCCATTCTAATTCTGCAGGTACAAACCATAACACTATCATTCCCTTAGGTAAATACAGTTTGGTAGTGCAAATTGAAAGTAACATTCCATAAAGGTGTCCACAACTGCAACTCACCAGTGTCCTTACAAAATAACTGTCCAGTTATCTTGGTTACAATATATTTTTAAAGTGAATGTTTATAAAATAATTGTTTTAATGCAAAGTTTGCTGAATTAAAAATAAATAAATACTACCCTTTCAATGCTTGTAGCAAACTGGTAATTGTGTTCACAAAGATTTGTTAGCATTAATAAATTAAAAACAAAACAAAAACGCCTTTCAATGTTTATAACCTATATCTCATTGTTGTAATTCCATTCATTTAGGTAAATAAATTAGCAAACAGGCCTTCTAAGGGCAATAATCCCAAACTTTATCATCAGCAGAATGGCCACTAATAGTATAGTATAAAATCAAGCTTTAATTTTTCTTCTCACGAAAAGTTTCTGATTCCCTCTCAAGACCTGACCATGTGGCTAATAAGGGACAGCTCTTAGATGCGTTTAGTATCAGAGAAATAAAATACTCAGGCTGGACGAAAATCAAACCTGCTGCCTTGCATAATTTGAGGTGATCCACAAAAGCTAGAGCACCTTATTCGAAAGTAAAGGCAGCTAACCAGAAAATCTGTAAGGAGCACCCCAGCTGATTGTGCACACAGCTAACAACCCCAATATCTAAAAAAATATTGATACGAAAGTTTAAACGTAAAAAACAAAGGCTAGAGCACCTTATTCGAAAGTAAAGGCAGCTATCTAGACAACTTAAAGGGGCACCCCAGCTGATTGTGCACACAGCTAATGACACAAGTTAAAACATGAAAAACTGGACAGGTATGGATGAAAAATGACTGGAAATAGGTATCATTTTAGATTTGCAAGAGATCAAGCCTGCATTCCCACATATATAACTCCAATACCTAATAAAATCCTTTTAAAAAAAAAAAAAAAAAAATTTAATTTAATGGGAAGAGCCACAAAATCCCTGCAGGGTTAACTTTTTTTTTTCCTATAAAAACACAAAATTAATTGATTAAATAACTGGTTAATTTTTTTATTGATTTATTATCAACAATGAATAACTCAGCCATATTTAAAATAGGAAGTGGAAGAAAAAACATGAACAAAATTTTTACCAGACAGAAGTACTGAGTTCTATAAGTTTTGTAAAAGGATCCCAACTAAAGTGATGTAATTACAGAGAAATCTCTCTCTTAAACCCATTTAAGATCCTTACTACTAAATGACTTGGAAGAAATATTAGGTGACAACCAATGAAGTTTCAAACCCATGAGATCAACAACCTATCATATTTTCACTGTAATGTGTATCCTACAAAAATGTTAGGAATATACAATTACCAGTACACCAACTCTATGTAGGCTAAAAAAATGGTTTATGATGATATCAAAAGTAATTATCTCTATGATGTGTATATGATTTTGGAATACTTAAAAAACTGACAAGATTTGTGCATATTACATTAAACAAATAAAAAATAGTCATAATACAGGGGGAACAATCATAGGGATTTAGGATTAAACAAGGAAACTCGCTTTAATACATTTGTTTCAATTTGACACTACGGAGCAGCATAAGGAATGTACACATAAACACAAAGGGAACAATTACTAATTAATTTAAAAGAGATCTACAACCAACAGGAATAACATACAGCCAACATCTACAATGGCCAACATCTACAATATATTGCATATTTCGATGGAATAGCCTTATTGGGTACAGATACGGCTGACAGTGCTAGAGCAGTCATAAATAGAAGAAACTACTCACTTGAAAAAATGATAACAATGCCCAGTATGTCATCATGAAAAGAGACAATCTGACAGAAGAAAATGTATTAAAGTTACTGCAATTTTATTAAAATGGTCAAATATCTAGGAAGTACGACCAATTCCAAAAATGACCTACTGACAGAAATAAAAAAACAAAATAGAAAGAGGAAGCAGAGATTTTATAGAACACAACACTTAGTTAAAAGCAAAAAATATATCAAGGAAAACAAAGAAAGCTTTATACAAAATCATCCATATGCAAGTGAAATCTGGATACTAGCACATAAAAAAACAAAAAAAAAACAGAACATTTGCTTAAATAATAGGGAAAGAAAAATGTATGGTGCTATACAAAATGAAACTTGATGGAGAAAATATACCATTTAAACATATGAAGACATCTCTATAATGATAAAAAAAAAAGAGAACAGATAACACTGGGCGGGTCACCAGGAAAGAATGTCAACAGAGGAGCAAAAATAGTTTGCTGGCAAAAAAAAAAAAAGAGCATGAATACAATGACTTAATGGTGTAGTGGCAGACCAACAACAGTGCAGATTTCAGGCATAAAGATGAAAAGCTCAAATATTACATTTTTTACAGGGATATGAAATTAACTAATAAGAAAACAGCATTATGAATAAAATATGCATTTTAAAAAAGTTACATAGTATAAATTTGAACTATTGTAAACAATAGCTTTAATGTAAAGGAGACAACATACAAATACATACACACAAAAAATGATTAAAAAAAAAAAAAAAATTAGCTTACTGAGATAGATCTAACAGGATCCTAAAAAGGAAATTTAAAAAATCATGAAGCTTATTTGTTTATTCACAATAAAAGTTTCAATTTTTGAATGTAAACTTTAATTAATTTCTTTGGCTGCTTTTAAATGTTTTTATTTTAGAGTAGCTGTCGAATGGTAAAAAAAAAAAAAAATTTAAGATATTTAAAACTATTAAAAGCAGAGGCCATTTTAATTCAAAACAAAACATCCGCTGTGATGAAGTCCCTGAATTCAAAGCTGGACATTCACTATTCCCTTTTCATCCTGCAAGAGATTTAGATTTAAATGTAAAATTCTTCATTTCAGATGTACAAAACAAAAATTAGCTTGTAACAGTTACAATGTAAAGGCATGTGTGTGTTTGCAAACACTGACAGCAAGAAAACAAATGGTGTCAGTAATAGAGCGTTTATACAATCAAATGGTTGACTATAATCATAAGTGGTTATGTCTGAAATTATCTGCTTGTTTTTCTATTACTGTTTTCATCGTGAATCTATATTAACCTTAGATGGGGGAGAGATATCCTTTCAATTAAGATGACTCTCTTTTTGCTTCAATCACATCCTCTTCTGATTTTCCCAGGTGTGAATTCAACCTGCCTATAAAATGTTTTTTTTTTGTTTCATATCTCTGCTGGGACATTTTTGTTTTACTCAGAGAAAATTAAAAAGGTTTGCACTTCCAGTTTTTGTGCTTTTATTTTTAGTTTTTTTTTTGTATTGTTGTTTTTTTTTTGGTCATAAAAAAAAATGAAAGTTGCTTTTTAATAAGCTTGAAATAAGACTTTCAAAGTTTAAAAATAGTGAAAAACTCACAGTTCGAAATTCCATGTTAACATACAAGGATTCATCACTATCATTGTTATTTTCCTGTGGATTGGTAAAAAAAAATTAAAAAATTTAATAATTCTCAAACCCTCTAGTGAAACAAGACATTTTAATATAAAAAAGCAACAACATAAAAACAACTTGATGTTAAATTTGTTTGTTTGCAAACATTCATAGCAAGGAAAAGAAATAGAATGTAGTCAGTAATAAATAAAGCATTTTAACTATCAAATGCTTGGCCATGCTTGCAGTTTTCTATGTGGTACGTTTTTCTATATCTCTATTTTCCCCATTCATATTGAATCTAATAGTCTAATATGTGGGAGTGATACTGTGACATAAAAGGAGTTAACTATTTTTGAGAAATTGTACAGACAGGACTGATTCCCTTTAAGGCCATGTAAAGTGTATTTAGTTGCCATTTTTTCCCAAGTTACCAGTTTGACCACTGGACCTTACTGTGTGTTGTGTGTACTGTAGATATTTGCTTGTTAGCCAATGGTTGTACGTCTTGGATACTAGGGTGTAGTGTACCCTGGTCTTGAGATCTTTGGGCTAAGAACATCTTTGATCATTATTGCATTTTTATAAATTTTAATTAATTAGAGATATAGCCTCAAATGATTGCCAGGCAGTTTATTTTAACCCTGATGTTTTGCATCCTAGAGTATTCCCAAACATAACATATTTTCTAGCCTTTCTAGATTCAAATTTGTTTGGTATCATCAGCTAGGCTTTCCTGAATGGATTTGTGTGGAAACGTGTATTTCAGTGGAGTTTTGTGGTAAGACGCTTGACAGTATGGACAACACACCTGCCATCTTGGAACTTAATAATGAGCCTAAGCCCAAGGCTTTAACTGAACAAATCCCTAGCACAAAACGTGAGAAGAGAGGACAAAGAGGCTTCTTACCACCCATTGTAACAAGCAATGTAAGGTCTTTACAAAATAAGATGGCAGAATTAATGTGATCATCTTATCATTTTAGAGAGTGTTCCTTAATTAGTTTCATTGAAACCTGGCTCAATGATACGATTACCCGACTCTTCTGTAGGTCTCGATAAATTTTATGTTTATACAGCAGACAGAACAATTAATAGTGGGAAGTCAAAAGGAGGAGCACTCGCAATCTATATAAACAAGGAATACTGCAACGCCAAGAATGTGAACATCAGGAATAAAATTTGTACCTTAACATTGAACTTATGTGTGTCACTCTTAGGCCTTACTTCTTGCCTAGAGAATTCACCCAGGTGTGTGTTATTGTTGTGTACATACCACCGACAGCTAACACAGCGATTAATAATAATAATAATTTTATTTATTAAGCGCTGTTAACAAACAAAATGTAGGCTCAAGGCGCTGTAATAACATTACAGACAAAAACAAGACAGCTAAAATGACAAAGTAATCTAATCTAAAAAAAAGTTTTAAACAGAAAGTCTAAATGTTCTTCTTAAAAGTGGTGTAGCACATTGTCTGTCTGAGATCAATGGGGAGTGAGTTCCAAACATTTGGTCCATGCACTGAAAAAGCCCACAGACCGTAGCTTTTGAGGGAGAAACGTGGCACCACTAAAAGCGTTGAGTCCATTGAGCGCAGGGATCTCTGGGGGACACATGGAGTAATCAGTTCACTAAGGTACAAGAGCATCTCCTTTTTTTATATCAATCATTGGCCTCCTTCAGTCGTAGAACGACTATGGTTCATCTCAGAGCACACTTTCTCATGTGGCTGTGGAGCCCTATTTTGGAGAGACACTCCTGTCCACAGATAGCGCAGGTCAAGGTGGCTTTTGCTTCGGTGGTAGAGGAGCTGGCCGTTTTTCGGATTGTACGTTTTTCTTCCTGAGCTGAGACCCATGTACTTTCACTGTCCATAGCTTTCTTGGTCACTTTCTCTCTCCATCTGTTGTGGTCTAGAGCTATGTCTTCCCAATTGTCAGTATTGATGTTCACTGATTTGAGGTCACGTTTTATTACATCTATGTGGGGGCGACCAGTTTTTCTTGTGCCAGTCACGAGTTGACCACAGAGGATGACTTTCGGGATGCGATCGTCCTCCATCCGGTGAACATTTCCAAGCCAGCGCAAACGGTGCTGTCCGAGGGCTCTAAAGATGCTGCATGTAATATATACACTGATGACAAAGTGTGATGACCTTGTAATCGATTCTCGCTTTTTCGGGACGCGAATGGAGCGTGCGCAAGAGCGTAGTAACAGAATCTCGTCTTGTTTTTTTAAGGACTATTCGTGTGGCATTGTTCTGAATACGTTGCAACTTGGCTATTTTGTCATCAGGTATACCTGCTAGCACAGTGTTGCAATAGTCAAGGCGGGAGAGAATGAATGCCACAGCTAGCGTTTTTGTTGATTCCGTTGTTAACTATGGTCGGATCTGTCATAATCTGCGTAGCTGCAGATAAAGACCCTAGGAGAGCTGACTTATGTGTGGGTCGAAAGATAGTGTTGAGTCGAAGAAAACTCCAAGATTCCGCACTACATGGACATAAGGAACCTGACAGTTCGTGATAAAAAAAGAATCTGTGCTCTCGACTTTTGAGACGTTGTTTCAAGTGTTAATTATTTCTGTCTTATCTTTGTTTATCTTGAGCTTATTTTCAACCATCCAATCGCTCACCCTTGCAACGGTACCACTGATTTTCTCTGCCAGATGCGACACCTCTGAGGGTACTGAAGAATCGTATAACTGTGAGTCATCGGCAAAAAAAATGGTATAAGATGCCGGTTGGCCATATGACACCGCTGAGTGGATATGTATACATAGTGAACAGTACTGGGCCTAGAACTGATCCTTGGGGTACTCCGTACTTCAAGAGTAAGATTGTTGATTCTGTCCCGTTAACAACGACACTTTGGGTGTGTTCAGTCAAGTAGGATACGAGCCACTTTAAGACGATTCCTGCTAAACCAAAAGTGGCAGAGAATCTGGCCATCATAAATTCATGGTCTGGCGTATCCAGGGCTGTGGACAAGTCCAGCATGGAAAGAATTGATATGTGGCCTATGTCGGAATAGTGAAGTAAGTCATTTATTAGTCTGACCACTGCTGTCTCTGTGCTACGGCACTTCCTATATGCAGATTGAAATTCTTCCAAGAGACAGTACTGTTCAAGATGAGAAAGAATTTGCGCTAACACGATGCGCTCCAGAAGCTTTGACAGGAAGGGAAGATTTGATACTGGGCGATAGTTTTTTGGATTGCAGCGGAAATAATTTTTGATGTGCTTTTGATGTAGAATCAAAACACCCAGACTCTGTTTGTATCATAACTGGAGTTTTTTTTAAATTTTAACAACCTGATTATTGACAACACACTGCCAAACTATTGCCAGTACGTCTCCCTCCCAACAAGGCATGGTAGAACGCTCGACAAATGCTACGTAAACATTAAGCAGGCTTACAAATGTAAAAGTTTGTTCCCACTTGGAGAATCTGACCATGTATTAATCCATCTTATACCAAATTACAAACCTACTCTTAAAACTACAAAGAGAGTTATAAAAACGGTCAAGATGTGGTCTGAAGAGGCTGTAGAAAAACTACGAGGATGCATTGAGAAAACTAACTGGGAAATCTTTATTGAGAACTGTCCAGACATAAGCGAACTAAAAGAGACCGTTAACTCGTATTTACTATTCTGCGAGGAGTTAACAATTCCAACAAAAACAATACAAGTCTATGGAAACAATAAGCCCTGGATGACCAAAAAAATCAAACACCTCATTAGTGAAAAGAAAACAAAGTATAAGGCTAGCAACGAAGAGTTTATAAATGCAAATGAAAATAAACTGAAAAAAAAAGCAATAATTGAAAGGAAAAAAAACAAAGAAAAAAATTGAGAGAATTTCATTGGTAATAACAAATCAAATGCAAGCTGGGGGGGATTAATGAAAATAACAGGCTGCGCCTCAAAACGAGAACGACTTTCAGTGGATGGTGGGGAGAAATTCACCAACGAACTCAATAATTTTTATTCTCGTTTCGACAAAAAAGATTTTGTTGATCTACACAAAGAAATTTTCAACACTCTGACCAAAGAAAAACAAGAGCCCTACGTCAAATTTCTAACTGAAGATGAGGTGACCCTGTTATTTAAAAGAGTAGACGTAACAAAAGCTTCTGGACCAGACAAAATTAGTGGCAAGCTGTGTGGAACAAATCTCTTTTATCTTCTGTCACATCTTTAACTACTTGTTGCAAAAGTGCATAATTCCACACATCTGGAAAACTTCTGAGATCGTACCAGTACCAAAGAAACCAAAAATTAGATAGCTTAAATGATTTCCACCTAGTAGCACTAACACCTATAATTATGAAATGTTTTGAAAATATGTGCTTAAACAACTTGTAGCAAAAGACAATAACAGCCTACACCTATTTGCATACAAAGCAGCTATGGGGAACTCAGGATGCAATTCTATTGCTTTTTGACCAGCTTTATAAGCATCTCGATACACCCAAAACATAGGCACGAGTCCTCTTCGTAGATTTTTCCTCGGCTTTCAATACCATACAGCCATATCTAATGATAAACAAACTGAGTAACTTAAATGTCAGCCCTTAGGTACAAGCATGGGTTCTAAACTTTTTAACCCAACGCCCTCAGTATGTTTAAGTCAACAACACCAAATCGTCAACTCGAGTACTATGTACGGGTGCTCCAAAAGGTTGTGTACTTTCTCCATTACTGTACACTCTTTACACATAAGAAGCATCTATGACTCAGTTAAACTCAATAAATTCGCTGATGATACTGCCATTGTCGGTCTTATTTCAGAAGACTAAAATCAGTATCAAAGCTCTATAGAAGAGTTAACAAACTGGTGCACTGACAACTTTCTAGAACTGAATGTCACAAAAACTAAAGAACTTATAATAGATTTCAGAAAGTAAAACCAAACGATACACGAACTGCAAATAGACACTAAATCTATAGAACAAGTAAACGCATATAAATATCTAGGTGTTATCATTGATAACAAGCTTTCATGGGAACTCTGAAAAAGAAAACAGCCCAGCGACTTTTTTTCTACACAAACTCAATAGCTTTAAACTAAATAAGAAGAACCTAGATACTTTTTATGGCGCCACTATACAAAATCTGCTAACATACAGAATAACTTGTTGGCAAGGCAACGTTTCATCTAAATTGTTGCGCCCTCTAGAAAACATCATAAAAGGGACATCAAAAATTACACTCACAACATTACCATATTTAAAGGAACTTTTGAACAAAAGTGTCTAAGAAAAATCGAAAAATCTTGGAAGACAATGGCCACCCACTCCATCAGAACTACATCAGGTCGTCGCGAAGTGGGCAACTGCTGTCAATCAAAACAAAAGCAGAACGGTACAATAAACTCGTTCGTACCTCATTCGGTCAGACTATATCAACGCCACTCGATCAGGAAACATGAAAAGGACCAAGATGCCTGTGTGTAGTCGCTGAATGAACTCTTTATGTTGTGTCTGTTCTATTTATGTTGTGTTGTCTTTATATGATAAAAGAGTCCTTGTAATCACAACATATTTCCATAAGGATCAATTAAGCAGTCTTAGTCTTAAAATGAGACATTAGGTTGCCTTATGACATATGTTTCTTATCTATTTATTTATGATATGGAGACAGACTGTGCGTGTTGGGACAACCCTAGCTGAGAACAAAAGAATCGAAGCAGCCTTATTTAAGAAGGGAAAAAAGAAAGCTGCCCTGTCCGCTAGCCCTGAATCAGATGCATACATTATTACATATGCATGAATTGTGGCAAAGTCTGCCGCTCTAGAATTGACTTGATTAGCCACACCAGATTCTGCCCCGTTTCAAGACTAAACCAAAACCAGTGACTTATCTGGGCGCATCCATTGCCTTTCGAGATTTTGTTAACCCATTAGCTCCTACTGCAGTTCAAAACGTTTCTTCATTATATGCCTAAAAACAAAATAGCCCATTGACCCAGTGTATAAGCCCCCCATCAGGAAAAATATTTATAGAACTTTTTTTATAATCCAAAAATATTAAAAGTATACATTAAAAAAGAATAGACATACCAATCTATTTTTAAAGTTGTTTATTTATTTATTAGTATAAGTTCTAAAATGTTTATATATCTTTTTTATTTTTATGTTTTAAGAATTTTATTTATTCAGAGATACCCCTCACTGCTTAGGGTTTAAAAGAGAATTTTTCTGACTGAAAATAGAGCCATTGAGTTAAATCTTCCTGTAACTATATATCTAGAGGTTATGCTTAATAACCAAGGAAATATAAGTAGGGACCTATTAACCACTGGAAGAGGGTATCAGCACACCTTAAACAATGATCAGTTGATAATAACTTATTTCTTGCTATAGGTCATAAGGGAACTCATTATTAATAAAATCACATGGGGACTGTTACAATATTTAGCTAAACCAGTTAGTAGGTAACATTAATAGATCACATTTGTTCAAGACATGGGTGCTCTTTAGCAACAACCCTATCCTTTCAATCAAGATGACTTTCTATTTAGTTCAGTCACCCCTTATTCTGCCTTTCCCAGGTGTGAATTCAAACTGCCTATAAATGTTTTGTTAAATATCTCTTTTAAGACATTTGTTTTAATAAGAGAAAATTAAAAGTATGCACCTCCAGTTTTTGTGGGGGTTTTTTTAGTGTGTTTTTTTTTGTTGTTGTTTTTTTTTGACTTTTTAGATAAACTTGAAATAAGACTTACAAAGTTTTTAACAAATGAATAACTCACAGTTTGGTCAACCATTTCCACGTAAATACTTTCATAATGATGGTCTTCTTCTTCTTCAAAATTGGCATTATTTTTCTGTGGATTGGTAAAAAAAAAATTACTGAGAGATCTCAAACATCCTAATAAAAAAAACAAGTCATTTTAAGAAAAACCACCATTGCCATTAAATGTCCTCCTAAATATCTCTTTAAATTTAAAGAAATTTGCTTACTCAGATAAAAAGAAAGGTCCAAAGCATAAAATACAAAAACAAAACAAACTTGCTTATAGCTAAAATGTAAATGCATAACTGTGTTTGCAAACATTGATAGCAAAAAAAAAAAAAAAGGCCAGAATAGTGACAGTAAGAAATGTATTAGTACTATCAAGTGAACGTGCTTGTGCCTGAGGACGTTTTGGTGCAGCATTTTTAGCGTGATTGTCATTTATGATGCAGGGGACGTTATGGTGCATCTGTTTTAGCGTGATTGTCATTTATGATGCAGGGGACGTTATGGTGCAGCTGTTTTAGCATGATTGTCATTTATGATGCAGGGGACGTTATGGTGCATCTGTTTTAGCGTGATTGTCATTTATGATGCAGGGGACGTTTTGGTGCAGCTGTTTTAGCGTGATTGTCATTTATGATGCAGGGGACATTTTGGTGCAGCTTTTTAGCGTGATTGTCATGTATGATGCAGGGGACGTTTTGGTGCAGCTTTTTAGCGTGATTGTCATGTATGATGCAGGGGACGTTTTGGTGCAGCTTTTTAGTGTGATTGTCATTTATGATGCAGGGGACATTTTGGTGCAGCTGTTTTAGCGTGATTGTCATTTATGATGCAGGGGACGTTATGGTGCAGCTGTTTTAGCGTGATTGTCATTTATGATGCAGGGGACGTTTTGGTGCAGCTGTTTTGGGGCAACCATTTTGGCGCAGCTGTTTTGGCCCAAAATGTTTTGGTCACATTGTTTATGTTCATTGTATTATTTCTTATCAAGAATGATACATAACTATGTTTTGTACGTGTGTTTGTGTCTAACATATTTCTCATGTAGAGAACTATAGATATTTTTGTCCTTATTTTTGGTATTTAAGTTTATTGTGTAATTATTGTTAAATCACATTACAACATAAGTGTGGATTTAAATATTTTAAAAAGCAAAACAAAATTTAAAAAAAAAAAATTTGATCCAAAGTTATGAGGAAACAAAAATGATTTGTTTAATTTGTAATACCGTCAACTTAAAATAAAATGAAAACTGATGAATGTCATCATGTATGTTTTGCAAAGCTCACGTTGAGTTTAGGGGGATGGGGCAAGTATGTTAATATTATCGTCCCAAGTTGAGGTCTGAATTTTCAAACTTTGTATATTTCACATGTTTTTAATGTTCCCTCAGAATTTTAAGGATTATAACATTCTAATCAGAATAGCGGATGATTGCAGCAGGAAGGGTTTGAACCCAAGACTTTAAGGACAACATATCTAGAGACAATACCATATAACCAGGTAGCAAACCATAGTTCACACTCTGTCCATTACTTAATGAGAGTTATAATTTATTGCATGCATATGCATATTTGTTTTTCACATCAGTTTTAAATAATTTGACTTGTGCATATTTGTTTAATAAAAGCCACATTTTTAAGGGGAAAAAAAAAGCTATCTCCAGCTATATTTAAAATATACTCAATGTAAGCATTGTCTTCAGTTGTTATCTGTGTCAAGAGAAGACCAAACCCAAAGTAACATTACCCCAAATTTTTTTTCACATAAAGTTCTCTCTTAAAAGTTTCTTAGCTTGTGTGGACATTAAACTAATGTCAATACTTTTTTAAAATGCCTTTTGGAAATAAAATTCAATATATGTAATCCAATGCTCTAGGCAGAACTCACATATAAGCTATGGAGAGAGGAAAGCATGTCATTACCAGGGTCTCAGGTAGGAATCTGACTTGCATTCATGAAATAATCAAAACCTTTGTCAAAATACCATTCAGTGGATGGGGATAGAGCTCATGCTATAATAAGACTTGTCTTCGAGTCTGAATGAGGAATGCAGTATTTCCTATGGCTAAGCAGCCCCACATGTGACCTACATATTTGCCACATCCAGGGCAAGCATACAATAATTTAGTGTAGTAAATAAAAAACAACTTTATTATAAAATTTAAGTGTTTCTTAAATTATGATCTAAATATCTTGTACCAAAACATCTGCATCAAAACGCCATGTATTGTCATACCTAGATCTTTTATAGTTTATCTACAGAACTCTGTTTTCACAAATTCATCTTTAATCTGATAACCTTGTATGTGGGAGTGATATTCTTTCAATTAAGATGACAATCAAATTATATTTAGCTCAATCACCATTCCCAGGAGTGAATTCAATTTTAATTTCTCTGTGAATATTTTGTTTGTTAAGAGAAAATAAAAGGCTAGCACCATCAATTTTTGTTCAGATTTTTTAAATATAAAAGCCTGTTAATTTACCAAGTCACAACTATAGTCGATAAGAGTCAACACTGTGCTTAGACAACTAGAGCTACCAGAAGTCACCAGAAACACTAAACTTAAAAAAGAAACAACAGTCATAATCAATCATCACACTTTAGATCAAAGCAACTTAAAAAATAACCTAACATACACATCCATAACACTAAAGAAGATTACCCATCACAAATGGAAGTTCTCAATCAGACACAGCAGAAATAAATACCTATCACTGTTAATATTAATAGCAGGAGATGTAGAGTCAAATCCAGGGCCTAGATCTAAAGATAGATGCAACATCTGCAAAAAAGTATGCACCATGAAACAGAAAGCCATTCAATGTGACACCTGCGATGAATGGTACCATGCATCATGTCTCCATATGAATACACCTGTGTATTATGCCTTAGGCAATAAAGATGCATCATGGCATTGTGTACCGTGTGGGTTACCTCAGTTTACATCAGGACTGTTTGATTCCTTTGATGCAGACACTTCTAACCCATACAACATCCTAAACACCATCCCAAACCAAACTCACCAACCACTAGCCAGATCCACTCCTGTTAAACCTAAATCTACTAAAATTAATACAACAGCCTCACTAAACAAACCTACTAAAGAAGTAACACCAAAATACCTTAAAACCTTAGTAATAAATTTTCAAAGCATTAGGAACAAAACAGCAGACTTAGAAATTTTATTAGAATGTGAGAAACCAGACATAATTGCAGGCACAGAAACTTGGCTACATCCTGAAATTTATAATGCAGAAATTTTCAATAGTAATTTTTAGTAATTATGAAATTTTTAGAAAAGATAGGGCTGATAATCATGGAGGAGTTCTTTTAGCAATAAAAAACACTCTTATAGCAGAAGAAATTACCTTACCTAACTCAAAAAATATAGAATCAACATTTTGTAAAATTAATACCACCTCAACATCCCTAATAATAGGCAGCATTTACAGACCACCAAATTCTAGTTTAGAATACATGCAGGAACTATGTAATCAGATTACGACACTTAAAGAGACAAATAAAAATGCAGTTTTTTGGATTATGGGTGATTTCAACCTACCTGATATAAATTGGAAAACACTAACCATAGATAAACACCAAAACCTTAAGGACATAAATGAGCTTTTCATAGAAACTTTACACAACCTAAGTTTAGATCAAATCATTAAAAAGCCAACTAGATTAAACAACATATTAGATCTCTTCTTAACCAACAGACCTGGATTAGTAGTTGATTATGATATTATCCCTGGTCTATCAGACCATGAGATCATAAAAATACACAGTCAGATAAAAGCAGTAGCCAATACAAAACCCAAAAGAAAAATCTTACTCTGGAATAAATGTAACCTAACACAACTACACCAAGCTGCATTAAACTTTCAACAAACATTCTTATTAGAAAAAGACATTAACCAACCAGTCGATGACCTTTGGAATTTCATTAAAAACCATCTTAAAAGCATTATAGAAAATCAAATACCAACTAAATACACATCAAACAAAATAAATAAATGCTGGTTTAATAATAGACTAAAGAAGCTTTGTAAACAGAAGGAAAACCTATATAGAAAATTTAAAGAAACTAATGCAGAAAGAGTTTACAAAAAGTATATAAAAATTAAACACTTAACCCAAAAAGTAAGCAGACAGCTGCAGAGTGAATACATAAACAATGTAATATCTAAAGACAACAACAAAAACCTATGGTCATACATTAAGTCTAAGAAAATGGAAACAACAGGCGTAGCGCCATTAAAAGATGAACATAACATAATACATAATGATAATGAAACTAAAGCAAACATTCTAAACAAATACTTTGCATCAGCATTCTCAGCCCCAGGAGACAAAGACATATTACTGAATTTGAACCAAGTAGACAACATAGAAGATATAGTAGTACAAGAAAATGGAATTCAAAAACTATTAGCCAACACCAAACCAAATAAAGCTTCTGGACCTGATGGTATTCCAGCTAGATTACTCAAAGAACTAAGTAATGAGCTAGCCCCAGTGTTCAAAATACTCTTTCAGGCTTCACTTAACCAGGGCAGAGTACCAAAGGACTGGAAAGAAGCTAATGTCACCCCTATTTAAAAAAGGAGAAAAATCTGACCCAGGAAACTACAGACCAGTATCACTTACCAGCATTACATGTAAAATCCTAGAACACATAATATGTAGCAACATCATAAACCACTTAGACAAACATAATGTCCTCACACCATACCAACATGGCTTTAGGAAATATAGATCATGTGAAACACAACTAATAGGACTAATTGATGATTTTTCAAAAGGTTTAGATAATAGTGAACAAATAGATGCTATCTTACTAGATTTTTCTAAGGCTTTTGACAAAGTTCAACACCATAGTTTGCTTAAAAAATTAAAATATTTCGGCATTAATGGTCCACTGCATCAGTGGATTAAAGACTTTCTGATAGGGAGAGAACAAACTGTAATAATAAATGGCTCTAAATCAACACCGATAACAGTAAACTCAGGTGTACCTCAAGGAACAGTCTTGGGTCCACTACTATTTTTAATTTACATAAATGATTTACCAAATTGCATTACTTCAGGAACAAAAGTCAGATTATTTGCAGACGATTGCATAATATATAGAACAATAAAAACAACACAAGACACAGATATTTAAAAAGAGAATTAGATGAATTACAGAAATGGGAATCAAATTGGAGCATGTCTTTCCACCCAGAAAAATGTCAGTTGTAAAGAGTAACAAAAAAACTAAAACAAATTAATTCCACTTATCTTATTCATGGCAAACCAGTAACACAGACTAAAAACGCAAAATACCTAGGTGTTATAATAAATGAAAAACTGTCATGGAATCCACATATTGATGAAACTACAAAAAAATCAAACAAAGCATTAGGATTTATTAAAAGAAATTTCTATAAATCAAATAAGAACATAAAACTAAAATGTTATTTAACCTTGGTTAGGCCAATAATAGAATATGCATCCTCTGTTTGGGACTCCTCAACTCAAGAAAACATTAAGAAACTAGAACAGACACAAAATAGAGCAGTGCGATTCATAACAAACGAATATTCACATTTGACTAGAGTAACACCTTTAGTAAAATCACTAAATTTAGAAAGCCTTCAGGACAGAAGGCTCAAAAGTAAAGTAGCAATAATACATAAAACACTGAACCATAATCTTCAAATACAAAAACAAAATTTAATAAAATACTCTGAAAGACACAAAGATAAAGGCACATTCCTCGTCCCATATGCTAGGACAAATTTGTACAAGTGCTCCTTCTTCCCTAGTGCTATTAGAGCATGGAATGGGTTGCCTGAGCTAGCCAGGAAAACCAGTGACTTGGCAGAATTTAAGTCATTGGTTAATATGCATGACTAAATGCATGACGCGTAGGACGTAATCATCTTCTTTTTTGAAGTAACGTCTGTATTATATAAGATAAGATAAGAAGAAACGGTTGATTTTGAGTTGCTTCAATTACCCATGCATTGCTATTTATACCATAAAAAACTCCTAAAACAGCAATAGTGAAGCTATTATTAGGTATTTATTTGGTATTTGCAGCGTGTTGGAACAGATTTTAAAAAAAATAAAGTTTTTTTCTAGACTTCAAAAATGGAACATATTTAGGCTAATGTTAAAAGTTTTTAACTGAATATGATTTTAATGGGAATTTTAATGTTTTAGCTGTAGAATAAGGAAATATTGTTTGAGGTATGTGACTTAGAGCTATTTATGGTAGTGAAAGTAAAAGAAAAAAATGATAGCTAGATCCAGAATTCATTTTGTTAGATCTAGTCAAACTGGAGACAGGAATGCTTATTCTAAATCTGACATGGTTTTTTAATCTTTTTGAGCTCCCTAGACCTATTAATGACTTAAAACATGATGCTAATACTGAGGTCTATTTTTTCTCTTTTTAAAAAAGAAAAGTTTTATTTTATGTTAATCTAGTCTAAATTAGATTTTTTAAAATAATTGATACACTTTTATATCCCTTCTCTTAGGGATGGGGAAGATAGTTTCTGACAACATCTTAGTGGCTAAATGGTTAGGTTGAAAAACAATTGCTAAAACACTGCTAAATGACTCACCGGTTTAATGGGCAAAGATGAAGGAACCATGTATGTGTTTTTCTCTGGTTCGTCGGCGCAAACCATTTGCTGTGGAATAGTCAAACAAAATAATGGAGATCTCAAATCTATATTATAAAGTAGAATGTGTGGTGTATGTATGTATGTATGTTACTTATAGACATCAAAACCGATTGACCAATCTTGATAAAACTAGGCAGGAATGTTCCTTTGGTACCAACTTAGACCTTAGTGAATGTATTGTAGCCCTAAAACAAATGTAAGACCCTCAAAAAAAAAAAAGTTGTCCGACTCTATTACAGCTATAGTATTTTATGGATCTAGGCCATGTCTACAATGTTGACATGAGAAAAGATAGAAAGGATTTAGACCTAGATCTAATTTTAAGAAATACACTTTGCGCAGATAGTTTTTTACTTTGACACATGAAAATACAAAAGAAGATCCATTGATTTCATTATATAATAAAATTAACCTTCAATTTTGTTTTTCAAAAGCATTTTTTACATAAATTAGTTCCTTATATCTGTGACTACAGATTTCCTGACGAACATTCTTTCATTAGACAATACCGTAATGAATCGCGTACTAAATATTAATTCGTTTAATTGTTTACTTTATAATCCCATCTCTAGATCTAAAACAGTAATTCAACTCTAAGATGATAAAACTTCTCTTTGCACAGATAGTTTTATACTTTAACACATTAACATATTAATTATTGTCCATTCATTTCATATTTTAATCAAATTAACATTCAAATTTGGTTTTCTAAAGCATTTTTAATACATTCGTTCGCTGTTTGCTAAAGCTGCGAAGCCGAGTTGAGATAGGCCTAGATCTATATTCATTCATGAATCGCGTACTAAAAATTATTTCGTTGTAATATATAGTCTATGGTTTAATTGTTCACTTTATAATCCCATTCATTTAACAATGCTATCGCTCTTTTCGTTTTTAATAGATATGAATGTATCGGCTTCGGGTAATCCCATTTTCGCAAATCTAATTTTATTTTCGTAGCGAAAGAGAAAAAACTTGAAAGAATCATTAGTTAAGTTTAACATACATCTAAATCCAATCCACTATATTAGTAAACACAAACTTAGACCCGCAGGCTGCGGGTAATGTCTGGCGAACATCCTTTCATTAGACATTACCAAATGGTTACATATTAACAGTGATTAACACATCTCTCTACTGAGTCTATTCCTAGGCCTAGGTCTAAATTTATTATTGAACTCTAAGATGATAAAGATAGTTTTATGCTTTAACACATAAACATACTAATTATTGTCCATTCATTTCATATTTTAATTAAATTAACATTCAAATTTGTTTTTCTAAAGTATTTTTAATACATTCGTTCGCTGTTCGCTAAAGCTGCGTAGCCGTGTTGAGATAGGCCTATATTCATTCATGAAAAAAAGTTCACGCATGCGCAGCACAGAATTTTTAACTT
Source organism: Biomphalaria glabrata (assembly GCF_947242115.1). Classification (NCBI taxonomy): domain Eukaryota; kingdom Metazoa; phylum Mollusca; class Gastropoda; family Planorbidae; genus Biomphalaria; species Biomphalaria glabrata. The sequence goes on from NC_074723.1 coordinate 35,921,779, forward strand.
AGATCTATGTCTACCTCAAGATCTACTTTATACTTTATACACATGAACATACAAAATTTAGTCTATTCATCTCAAATTTTAATCAAATATATGTAGGCCTACAAGCAAATGTTTTAATTTGAAAAAAATGGATTTAAGCCTATTAGCTATTTTGATTTGATAGCTTCATTCACACTATTTTTACACTGACACATTCGCTTTACTTATTACATTATTATTTCGTTTAATTGTTTACAAAACACTCTCAGTGACTATATCGACAGTAATGCGCAAATAAAGACCCGCGGGTCGCGGGTAACATATGTCTAGTATCTTATAAAAAGAACATTCAATTAAATTTAAAAAAAACAAACAAAACAAGATAATATTAAATTTTGTTTAAAACATGAATTAATTGAATGGTTATTTACACATGGTATGCACTCCTAGTTGCAATCATAATGGTCCCATGTCTAAACCTGACCCACAGCAATCCCCTTGACATCCTGGCAGAGGTTTGGGCTAGGATGTAATATTCTTCAATTCTGATGTAAGGCCGTAAGGGAAAGTTGGGATACAACACAACTCCAAAAATCATGGTTTTTGACACCCCCCCCCATTCATCCCCCCCTTTTAAGAAATCATACCAAAACTCAAAAAGAGCTATAGTGAAGCTATTTTTATTAGAAGGCTTATATCAACTTACTCTGTCTGGTAAAAGCTTTGTACACATTATTTCTCCCACATCCAAACATTTGGGATCAAACTGAAATTTTGCACAATTACTTATTTTACCAGACAACCCAAAAACAATACAAAAAAAAAAAAACAATTAGTTAATTATCTATTGGTAATTAATTATTTCTGTTATCTTGAACAAGGAAAAGAAATCATAATTGACAGATATGGTGGTAAAAGATGAATTAGTCCACTTGAATAAACATAAGCCCTGGGTGAACATATTCTTTTTTATGCAAACACAATAACATTTACCTAAATACTCTATTCTTCCCCTCCCCTCCACCTGGTCCAGGTAAGTGATACGATCATAGCATATTGAGAAAGCTAAAAACATGAAATAGTGCTAAACAAAAACAATTGGTAAAAACATTTTTAATTGCACAGGTTATTATTAATACAAATTTATTTTCATGACTGCTCCTAACTAATTGATAAAGTTACAATTCCTATAAGCTTTGGTTGTTTTTTTTTTTCGTAAAGTATATTTTATGTTTCTTCTTCTTGTTTTAGGTGTTTATTTGGTATTTGCAGCATGTTGGAATAGTTTTTTGAAAAAAAATTAGTTTTTTTTTTTCAAGACTACAAAAATGGAACATATTTAGGCTAATGTTTAAGTTTTTAACTGAATATGATTTTAATGGGAATTTTAATGTTTTAGCTGTAGAATAAGGAAATATTGTTTGAGGTATGTGACTTAGAGCTATTTATGGTAGTGAAAGTGAAGGAAAAAAATGATAGCTAGATCCAGAATTCATTTTGTTAGATCTAGTCAAACTGGAGACAGGAATGCTTATTCTAAATCTGACATGGTTTTTTAATCTTTTTGAGCTCCCTTGACCTATTAATGACTTGAAACATGATGCTAATACTGAGGTCTATTTTTTCTCTTTTTAAAAAAGAAAAGTTTTATTTTATGTTAATCTAGTCTAAATTAGATTTTTTTAAATAATTGATACACATTTATATTCCTTCTCTTAGGGATGGGGAAGATAGTTTCTGACAACATCTTAGTGGCTAAATGGTTAGGTTGAAAAACAATTGCTAAAACACTGCTAAATGACTCACCGGTTTAATGGGCAAAGATGAAGGAACCATGTATGTGTTTTTCTCTGGTTCGTCGGCGCAAACCATTTGCTGTGGAATAGTCAAACAAAATAATGGAGATCTCAAATATCTTATAAAAAGAACATTCAATTAAATTTAAAAAAAACAAACAAAACAAGATCATATTTTATTTTGTTTAAAACATGAATTAATTGAATGGTTATTTAGACATGGTATGCACCCCTGGTTGCAATCATAATGGTCCCATGTCTAAACCTGACCCACAGCAATCCCCTTGACATCCTGGCAGAGGTTTGGGCTAGGATGTAATATTCTTCAATTCTGATGTAAGGCCATAAGGGAAAGTTGGGATACAACACAACTCCAAAAATCATGGTTTCCCCCCCCCCCCCTCATCCCCCCCCCCTTTTAAGAAATCATACCAAAACTCAAAAAGAGCTATAGTGAAGCTATTTTTATTAGAAGGCTTATATCAACTTACTCTGTCTGGTAAAAGCTTTGTACACATTATTTCTCCCACATCCAAACATTTGGGATCAAACTGAAATTTTGCACAATTACTTATTTTACCAGACAACCCAAAAACAATACAAAAAAAACAAAACAATTAGTTAATTATCTATTGGTAATTAATTATTTCTGTTATCTTGAACAAGGAAAAGAAATCATAATTAACAGATATGGTGGTAAAAGATGAATTAGTCCACTTGAATAAACATAAGCCCTGGGTGAACATATTCTTTTTTATGCAAACACAATAACATTTACCTAAATACTCTATTCTTCCCCTCCCCTCCACCTGGTCCAGGTAAGTGATACGATCATAGCATATTGAGAAAGCTAAAAACATGAAATAGTGCTAAACAAAAACAATTGGTAAAAACATTTTTAATTGCACAGGTTATTATTAATACAAATTTATTTTCATGACTGCTCCTAACTAATTGATAAAGTTACACTTCCTATAAGCTTTGGTTGTTGTTTTTTTTCCTAAAGTATATTTTATGTTTCTTCTTCTTGTTTTAGGTGTTTATTTGGTATTTGCAGCATGTTGGAATAGTTTTTTGAAAAAAAATTAGTTTTTTTTTTCAAGACTACAAAAATGGAACATATTTAGGCTAATGTTTAAGTTTTTAACTGAATATGATTTTAATGGGAATTTTAATGTTTTAGCTGTAGAATAAGGAAATATTGTTTGAGGTATGTGACTTAGAGCTATTTATGGTAGTGAAAGTGAAGGAAAAAAATGATAGCTAGATCCAGAATTCATTTTGTTAGATCTAGTCAAACTGGAGACAGGAATGCTTATTCTAAATCTGACATGGTTTTTTAATCTTTTTGAGCTCCCTAGACCTATTAATGACTTGAAACATGATGCTAATACTGAGGTCTATTTTTTCTCTTTTTAAAAAAGAAAAGTTTTATTTTATGTTAATCTAGTCTAAATTAGATTTTTTTAAATAATTGATACACATTTATATTCCTTCTCTTAGGGATGGGGAAGATAGTTTCTGACAACATCTTAGTGGCTAAATGGTTAGGTTGAAAAACAATTGCTAAAACACTGCTAAATGACTCACCGGTTTAATGGGCAAAGATGAAGGAACCATGTATGTGTTTTTCTCTGGTTCGTCGGCGCAAACCATTTGCTGTGGAATAGTCAAACAAAATAATGGAGATCTCAAATATCTTATAAAAAGAACATTCAATTAAATTTAAAAAAAACAAACAAAACAAGATAATATTAAATTTTGTTTAAAACATGAATTGATTGAATGGTTATTTACACATGGTATGCACTCCTAGTTGCAATCATAATGGTCCCATGTCTAAACCTGACCCACAGCAATCCCCTTGACATCCTGGCAGAGGTTTGGGCTAGGATGTAATATTCTTCAATTCTGATGTAAGGCCGTAAGGGAAAGTTGGGATACAACACAACTCCAAAAATCATGGTTTTTGACACCCCCCCCCCCATTCATCCCCCCCTTTTAAGAAATCATACCAAAACTCAAAAAGAGCTATAGTGAAGCTATTTTTATTAGAAGGCTTATATCAACTTACTCTGTCTGGTAAAAGCTTTGTACACATTATTTCTCCCACATCCAAACATTTGGGATCAAACTGAAATTTTGCACAATTACTTATTTTACCAGACAACCCAAAAACAATACAAAAAAAAAAAACAACAATTAGTTAATTATCTATTGGTAATTAATTATTTCTGTTATCTTGAACAAGGAAAAGAAATCATAATTGACAGATATGGTGGTAAAAGATGAATTAGTCCACTTGAATAAACATAAGCCCTGGGTGAACATATTCTTTTTTATGCAAACACAATAACATTTACCTAAATACTCTATTCTTCCCCTCCCCTCCACCTGGTCCAGGTAAGTGATACGATCATAGCATATTGAGAAAGCTAAAAACATGAAATAGTGCTAAACAAAAACAATTGGTAAAAACATTTTTAATTGCACAGGTTATTATTAATACAAATTTATTTTCATGACTGCTCCTAACTAATTGATAAAGTTACACTTCCTATAAGCTTTGGTTGTTGTTTTTTTTCCTAAAGTATATTTTATGTTTCTTCTTCTTGTTTTAGGTGTTTATTTGGTATTTGCAGCATGTTGGAATAGTTTTTTGAAAAAAAATTAGTTTTTTTTTTCAAGACTACAAAAATGGAACATATTTAGGCTAATGTTTAAGTTTTTAACTGAATATGATTTTAATGGGAATTTTAATGTTTTAGCTGTAGAATAAGGAAATATTGTTTGAGGTATGTGACTTAGAGCTATTTATGGTAGTGAAAGTGAAGGAAAAAAATGATAGCTAGATCCAGAATTCATTTTGTTAGATCTAGTCAAACTGGAGACAGGAATGCTTATTCTAAATCTGACATGGTTTTTTAATCTTTTTGAGCTCCCTAGACCTATTAATGACTTGAAACATGATGCTAATACTGAGGTCTATTTTTTCTCTTTTTAAAAAAGAAAAGTTTTATTTTATGTTAATCTAGTCTAAATTAGATTTTTTTAAATAATTGATACACATTTATATCCCTTCTCTTAGGGATGGGGAAGATAGTTTCTGACAACATCTTAGTGGCTAAATGGTTAGGTTGAAAAACAATTGCTAAAACACTGCTAAATGACTCACCGGTTTAATGGGCAAAGATGAAGGAACCATGTATTTGTCTATTTCTGGTTCGTTGGCGCAAACCATTTGCTGTGGAATAGTCAAACAAAATAATGGAGATCTCAAATATCTTATAAAAAGAACATTCAATTAAATTTTAAAAAAACAAACAAAACAAGATCATATTTTATTTTGTTTAAAACATGAATTGATTGAATGGTTATTTAGACATGGTATGCACCCCTGGTTGCAATCATAATGGTCCCATGTCTAAACCTGACCCACAGCAATCCCCTTGACATCCTGGCAGAGGTTTGGGCTAGGATGTAATATTCTTCAATTCTGATGTAAGGCCGTAAGGGAAAGTTGGGATACAACACAACTCCAAAAATCATGGTTCCCCCCCCCCCCCCCTCATCTCCCCCCCCCCCCCTTTTAAGAAATCATACCAAAACTCAAAAAGAGCTATAGTGAAGCTATTTTTATTAGAAGGCTTATATCAACTTACTCTGTCTGGTAAAAGCTTTGTACACATTATTTCTCCCACATCCAAACATTTGGGATCAAACTGAAATTTTGCACAATTACTTATTTTACCAGACAACCCAAAAACAATACAAAAAAAAAACAACAATTAGTTAATTATCTATTGGTAATTAATTATTTCTGTTATCTTGAACAAGGGAAAGAAATCATAATAGACAGATATGGTGGTAAAAGATGAATTAATCTTCAATTCTAATGTAAGGCAAAACAATCAAAAACATTTAAACAAAAAAATACAGAAACAAAACACACAAAATAATAACAGTTACAATGCAAGTGCATTTGTGGGCTTGTTAAAAATTGATGGGTGATTTTATACTATCAGACTGTTGATATTAACATGAAAAAATACTTTGCAAATACTATTAAATAACTCACATCCAAAGTAATTTCTTCTACTCTGTTGGAATTTGTCGGCTGCGGAATGGTCAATCAGAAAAAAAAGATTTTGATCACTCTTATAAAAACATTAATCTATCAAATAAGATCACAAACACACAAAACTAAAATGCATATATAAATAGTAAAGTATGTTGATACAAATTTTATGTTTTTTAAATACTTACCAATGTTATCAGCTCTATAGGAACATTAATTTTTCTGCTGAAAGAATAAGAAAAAAAAAATGAGAAAGAAATATTTTAGTGAACCAAGAACCATAAAAGCAAATGTAATTTTATATTTACAAAACGAAGCAACAAGATTTTGGTATTTTCTCATTAGAGTTGCTTTGACACAGGGGCGTTCTAAAAATTCAAAAATTTAAAATCCCAGTCTTGACTGAGATTTGAAGCTGAGACCCCCTCATTACAGAAGCTAAATGCTTTTCCACTCAGCTAATATGCCACCCAGGATAATGATGTGCAAAAAAAAATAAAAAATACCAGGATGATATGTTCAGAAAATAAAATAATAAAATGCTGGAATGATGTGTTCACAAAAAGAAACACCAGGATGATGTGTTTACAAAAAGAAACACCAGGATGATGTGTTCAGAAAAAGAAACACCAGGATGATGTGTTCACAAAAAAAACACCAGGATGATGTGTTCACAAAAAGAAACACTATGATTACTATGTGCTCAGAAATAGAAAAGGGGAACAAAGATTAAAACTGTATTTGAAAACTAAGTTTTACTATAAGAATTTGAGATCTATGATCTGATAGATTGTCACAACAAGAGTGTTGACTAATCTCGTAACATCTAACCTCCTTTTTGTTTAGTGTGTTGGTTTGATTTTTGTATCATTTTGCCTTTGAAAAAAAGCATACTAAACTTTTTTTGGTCATCGGCACACTTTTTTTTATGCTAACACTTTCAGTGCAACATTACTTTTAGGAAGTAGCTTCAAAAGTAAAATCACTAGGCTTAGAAACACTGGAACTGATGTTTTAATCAACCAGGAACACCAAAGAATTAGCTAGGTTTAGATTAATCATAAATACACATAGTATGTAATTAACCTCTTTCTTTATGAAGATGTAAAATTAAGATATGAACATTTTAACAATATTTTAGATCACTATTTTTAGTACCATGTATAATTTATTTCTTTATGTCTATCTCCTTTTTGTACACCAATGATTTTTTAAAAATTAAAGATGACCTTTAAATTTCAAAAAAGAACATCTCCTTGTACACATACATATGTGTTAATCTAGCACCCATTTATATTTGCTAATTAAATAACATGAAAATTTTAAGTGTAAAAATAAATGTTCTTTATTATTCAATATTTTTTCTTCATATACCATAGAAATTGTGAATGCAAGTAGTGATGGGAACTAAACTAACTTTTCAAAGTGAAACTAAAACTAGATTTCAACTAAAATGGAGTAATTAAACTATTAGTTTATCATGAATTTCAAAAGATAGTTAAACTAAACTAAAGAAAGTTATTTAAACTATAACAAACTTTTCTTAATTTTATTTTTGGGGGGGAGGACAGGGTTGAACTAGACCTATATAGATATAATCATCCGACTGTATACCTACAGTTCGATCTTTTTTTTTTAACATTCTAGTAATATTTATCTATAATAAAATCAGTATTAAGGAAATATGTTTCTTACATTAACGTTAATGCACAATAAAATAAAATGTCTAAATAAATAGGTGTGCTTGTATTTTTGGCTTGAATTAAAACCTTTAGAAAATAATGGTACTCTTTTTAAAAAAAAATTAAGTTTACTTATTATATAATGGAAAATCTTACTTATACTTACTTATGCCTGGTAAAGTTTAAAATCTCATTAAATAACATAGATTTGGAATTTCAAATTTAGATCTAGTATCCAAAGAAATAGAAACGAAATCATTGGGAGTTTTTAAAACATTTGACCTGTCTACCTATTTTATAGTGTAAAATACATGCTTGACTAACCATGCCGATGTTATTTTTTCATGTCTGACCACTAAAAATACAACTAACACTATTGCATAACCGTTAAACGCGCAAGGGAAAAAAACAGGGTGATCTTGTAATTATGGACTGCACACTCAGTACACTATATGGACCTACATGTGTACGTCTATCTGGCCAGGTTGTTAAAATCAGTCAGACACACTGTCTATTTACTTTCTGGGCAGGGAGGGTGAGTAACTATTTAAGTGTAAAGATATATCTACGAACATGCTTGACTAGCTACGCCAGTGTGTTATTTTCTTGTCTGACCTCTCCACATTAAGCAAACACTATAGCATAACGCTTAATGCAGGGTAGTCTTGCAGTATTATTGACTACACACATACGGTACACTAGGCCTACATGTGGTCATGTGTATGTGTAGCTGACCAGGTTATTAAAATCTGTTGGACACAGTCTATTTACTTTATGGTCAGAGAGGGTGTGGATTAAGATTTTTTTTTTCTAGAGTTGGTTAACCTAATGCTTTTTAGATCTATATAGGCCTAGCTGTTGATTTAGACTTAAGATCTCAATAATAAGTCTTAAGACTAAAAATGGTGTACTTGATGTTCCTGCAGTTAAAAAAATATTGTTTACCACTAAATATTGACACTAATCAGATTCCCACTAGAAACAGAAATTAAGCACCTCCATGTGGCTCACAAAAGCATAGAGGCTTTTGGCAAAAATACTGCTACTTTCAAGTGCAAATATTTACTCCCATAACTTCTACCAGCATCTGACTTAACCCTCTTCAAATGCAGACTGTCTAAATAGTTATTAACTGCATCATTTTTTTGGTAATCAAAGTTATTGATATCACATGACCAGAAAACAGAAAGTGTGTTTCAACCCTGACCACATGTTGAAAAGTTTTACAAATTTTAATGAAACTTTTTAGTTAGTAACTAAAAAAAAAAATTAAACTACGATTTTAACAAAAAAAAATTTTTCTAGTTAAACAATGGCCTGAACTAATTTTTTTTAGTTCAACTAAAAGTTCTAACTTTTTAGTTAACTTTTGCCCATCACTATATACAATGGTGGGTTTTGTAAGAAAAATAAAATAAATAAATTCTGGCTTACCTTTGGTTTTGTGAAGCAGCTGTTTATGAATATGAGAAAAGTTTTAATAAATTAAACAATAGTAAAAGAATCTTTTTATTTCTTCCTGAATTGATTTTACCCAAAATTACATTTATGGCAGTTTATTGATATTTATATTGTTTATCCTATATTCAAGAATAAATAATAATTAAATTTTGCTATAATAGATTACCACTATTAATCTTTCAGAGACAAAATGGCTGCCGAAATTTTAATAAAAAGAAAAAGTTTTGATTATTAAGCTCTGCTCAAATCAACATCTTTGCTTGAGTTTAACATTGGGAGCTTATTGATTTATCTGAGAGGATTGCATCAGCTAGAGAGCTTTTGATGAAAATGATACACTTAGGCAAATAAACAAACTTAATCAAATTTTCATTTGCTTGCATTTTTTTTTTTATCAACATCTCCAGTAAGTGATGGCTTAAGCAACTAAAACCTGGCTAAAAGTACAGTGGATGGACATAATGCATGTAAGTAACAAGTAACTTCTTGAGTTGTCAAAACAAAATTTGGTAATTTAGACAAACTTAAAAAAAAAAAAAACAACACAGACAAGGTTTTCAATTTTGTCACCCAGCAGTTTATGGTAAGTCAAAAGTTTTAGTCTGATAGTGAAAAAACAGAAACTCAAGAGTGCAGACAATTATCCTGCACTGAGCTAATTCTTCTTTTTTTAACCACCTTTTTGTAGCTGAGCTGTAGGCTCTTTTGCAGGTTGTGCCAGGGAAAAATAGCATACTGTTTAGTGTTTTAGTTGTTCCACACTGATCTACAGAGCATTCGTTATGCTAGATTGTTGTGGTAAGTTTGTACAAGTCTAAATTTAATTCAGTTGGGGTATTCAAAGAGGTTATAGTTGCAAGGCTATATTTGTGTGCGATAAGTAAATTAATAAATTTAGATTAGAAAGTGTTCTAGGGGCTCATTGGCAGACTGGAAAGAGAACTGAACTTTGCTTATGATACTAATGAATGAAATATTAACTTTTACTTTTTTGTTCTAGTATTACACTAGCATATTGGCGATCAATGCCTAGTATTCTAAGTTATATTACACTAGCATATTGGCGATCAATGCCTAGTATTCTACGTCATCAATATTATTTGTATTTAGTAAATCATTGCTTACATATAATAATTGTATGTCGTTATTTTAGTTTGTGATTTATTGAATATAAAAATATAGTATCAAAGTAATATTGTAATTATTCAAGCCAAAGTAAATACATGCACCGAGAATCATCACTAGACAAAAAGAGCGAAGGTAAACAAAATAAATTTGTTACAATAAGATATGAGATTTATCAAATAGAAATTACAGTAATAACAGGACCATATTGTTAAAATAATATATATTGAAATAAGGTCTTTTAAAGTTGATACATTCGTAAGGAAGGGCAAATTGTCAGGGGGGGGGAATTCTGCTTGCACTGAACAATAAAGGCTTGTTCATGACTAGATAGCTCACCATGGGAGATGTAGAGAAACTAAAATTCTGAGAGTTTAGAATTTCAAAAAAAAAAAATAATTATAAATGTAGATTATCAAAGTCATTCAAAAAAAGAATATTTCACCTCTTTTATATTTTCTCCAAATATAAAGTGAAATTCCAGTACTTGCTATTAAAATCACAAAAGCAGAGGGAATTCCAATGACAAGGATAAATGTGTCTTCCCAGAAGTCTGGGGAAAAAAAAACACAGAGCCTTCCACATAAAATAATAAAACAAAAAAAAATTTAAAAGATAAAGTTGACATTTCCTTAACCCTCAAAATGCGTGGGGCCACGATCGTGGCTTGATGTAAACAGAAATTATAAGGCGTGAGGCCACGATCGTGGCTTCGTTTATATACGGTCGTTTCTTTCGTATTTTCTCGGTAATTAGTTGCAAAACCGTACATATCCGTTTACTTCCTTCACTTCCGACTTTGAATTTGCAAAGGACGCCAAGTTAATTTCTTTCTATACGTTTTTAATCAATCAAAAATGAGTAGTGACAGTGAAGTTGATTTTCCAAATCTGAATAAAGACAACCTAACTGATGAGGAATTTATGGATTCTGATTTAGATGCAGATTTATCTGGTAAGTACAAATTATACGGTTAATTAGGTCTAGGTCTAAATATAGGCAATATCCTTCACGTGTATCGATCTTTTTTTTTTTTTAAACAAATGTTTTTATCCATAGATTATTTTAATTTGGGGTGACCAAAAGTAACTAAAAAGGGCGTGGCACCTCAAATTGTTTGTTTACATTATTAGATTAGATCAATATTTGAAAATTAGTAAGCTTTAATTTAAAATATGATATTACTAATATTAGATCTAATAGATCTATCTAGGACAATCTAGGTCTTAAGTCAATCTGTAATATAATAATTTCAGTATAATTAGTCTAGATCTATATCTTATGATAATTTTTTTTCTTTATTTTCAGAATCAGATGAGGCAGAGGCAGAATTTTTTACACCCTCTGCTGAAGAATGGAGACCTGTTGATGATCATGATTGTGGTCCCAGGCCCGTTTTATTTACAGCCCACCCAGGCCCAAAACATGCACCAGCTCCAGATGCAAAGCCTGTGGACTATGTCAACCTTTTTTTGACAGATGACATTGTCAATTTGGTTGTCAACGAAACCAATAAATACGCCAGGCAGTTCATCGAAGATAACCACGAAAACCTGGAAACCACGCCAAGATCTCGTGTCCACAAGTGGACACCTATCTCAAATGAAGAGTTTAGGGCATTTTTAAGTGTGACAATGAACATGGGATTAAATAAAAAGCCCAACTACAACGCATATTGGGACTCCTGCAATCTGAGCCAAGAAACACCTTGGTTCCCTGTTCACATGAACCGAGATCGCTATCAGATTATTCTAAAATTTCTTCACTTCGCTGACAACACGCTGTTACCAGATAGAAATGATATTGGTTTCAAGCTTTTCAAGGTCCAAGAACTTATAAAGCATTTCAATGCTAAATTCAAATACTTTTACCACCCCACTCAAAATGTCAGCATTGATGAAAGTATGATTGGGTTCAAAGGAAAAACCCCTCATATCCGCCAGTTTATGCCTAACAAGAGGCATGCCAGATTCGGCATTAAGATGTGGTGTTTGTCAGACAGTGCTAATGGCTATCTTTGCCAGTTTGAAATATATGAGGGCAGTCAAGGAAGAAGAATCGGCAATGGCAGGTCATATACACATGAGCTTATTATTAGGCTTAGGACTGCAGCCGGTCTGTTAAACAGAGGACACCATTTGGGGATAGACAATTTTTTTTACCTCCATTGAATTATTGGAAGAACTTTTCACTGAAAACACTACAGCTACAGGAACTGTTAGATCTAACAGAAAAGGGCTACCAGATGTTTGTGTCAAAACAAAATTGAAAAACAAGGAGCTCATCGCAGCCAGAAAAGGTAATCTGCTTTGCTTGGCTTACCAGGATAATAGCAGAAAGCCAATCTTGCTGTCTACTGCTAGTAAAGCTGGTCTCATTGATACAGTAAACAGCAGGAAACAACCTGTAACAAGACCCTGCTGTGATTCATGCCTATAACCAGGCCATGGGTGGTGTTGACTTGGGCGACGAAAAACTTTACATGTATATGGCTGAGCGCCGAAGCTTGAAATGGACAAATAAAGTTTTTTTTTCCCTATTTGGAAGAGCTATTCTAAATAGCTATATAATATACCATAGCAACACATCAGATAGACCAAAGCTCTCATGGTACAATTTCATCGTGTCTGCACTAGAGAGCATGACATCAAACTTTGTACCCCAAAAAGTGATACGTAGAAAACGCACTAGAACAGAGATGGAGGCTGCAAGAATGGGTCCAACACCACTAACCCAGACTGTAGCAGGTCATCCACTTGATGGACATGATCTGAGCAAACTGCCAGTGGGGAAAAAACGACAGTGTGTTGCTGGTCATCCAACTCGTGTCAGAACTGGGTGGGAATGCACAGGATGCAAAGTTGGACTGTGTCCTGAGTGTTTTGCTAAATATCACAGACAGTTGTAAATAATCATTCTTTCTACTTTTACAACTCTTGTATATATGTGTGTATATATATTTTTCTTAAAATTTTCTAAATGTGGTGTTTTTTTTTCAAGTTTTATTAGTTGTGATTCTCACGGATTAAATTTTTATTGTGCTTTTTTAAAAAATGGTTTGTATTATTTTTTTAAATAATTTTTTATTTTTTTATAAATATATGTTAATTGTCTGGACTTAATTAAATTCCTTATTCAATTAGCTTTTCAAAAATGTATAGGTTCAATAGGCTACTATGCATAGTTTAGCTACTAAAAGAAAAATAAGCAAGTGGGTATCCAATGTTTGTAAACACAAGAATTTTAATCCCACTTTTCAATGCACTCTCTATAAAATAGCTGAGCACTTGAAGGGTTAACCATTTGATAGGTGAAGGTAATAAAGGTTAATGACTCAAGTAATAAAGGTTAATGACTCAAAACTAATAATAAAATTAACATTTCATGGTTAGAACATTCTGAAATTTTAAATTTTGTTTCCCTTATGCCATACAGTTTGTTGAAAATTTGTAGAACATACCCTTAGTATCAGTTGAAAATGTTGGCTCAGTTGAATTCTCAAGTCCAGTAGAGTTTGTAGCTGGAAATAAAGATAATTTATGTTTTTGTTAATAAAGCTACTTCTAACAATTTTATTTTTAATTTATAAATATAAAAATTAACTCCAGAATCACACTATCTGTGCTAATATTTTAGCAAGCGTTTGTTGTTCTTTAGTAAATCAGAGAAACAAAAAAATGCATACCAGTGCAAGAATATAATCTTATACTTCCCTTTTTTTTTTTTAACACAATCTTAAGTTTATTAAAAGAAAAAAATATGAAAGCTTAAGAAATAATTATCTCTATAACAGAAATATTTCAAACTAATGGTGAGAGCAAGAAATAAAAAAAAAAAAAAAACATTATAAGTCAATGAAATTTTAAGATGTACCGGGTATCCCTAAAATAAAAATATAAAATATACATATATTTGAAAGTGACTACATTCTAACTTTATTTCTCTCTTCCCTACTCTATATAGGTGTATGAAATTAAAAAATCTACTTTTCATTTTTATTGCTGGCTCCATTATCTCGGATGAGGAATTTGCTGTAAACAAAGATAATTAATGTTTTGGTCATAAAGACTACTTATCAAATTTTTTATTTCAATAAAAAAAAAAATGAATTTTTAAAAACACACCACTAGTGCTTGTATCTTTTAAAAAAAAATTTTTGTTCCACTTATCACTTATATGAACAGGGGAAAAAAAATCAAATAAACTTAGATAAAAGTAGCTTGCAATATCCTTAAGCAATGGTAGAAAAAAAAATGCACATACAAAAAACCCTACACAGTGGACAAAAACACTATTCATTAGACTATAACAACATTAACCATCAACAATATTTTTCTTATACATTTAAAAAGGGGAAAGAATAATATCATTACAATATGACCATCTTTAAAGCATAAAGAATTATTTGCCCTCTTATTAGATCAAATATGCATGTGTCAGTCTGTGACATTTTATACCTTTGCAACTTCTTGTGTGACTAAAAATGCTAATCCTTTATACACAGCTGCAGGCAATAGTTGGGAATATGTAATCACCAGGCGCTGTTGTGCATACACCTTTCTTTCTACTACTGTTCGTGCATGGCATCTGCAATCCAGGAATCTTCCTTTATTCTCATTCTCCATGTGGATCTATCCAGTGTCACTTTTTCCCAGCTATTAGTGTTGATATTGTTATAACTCTACCATGCAAACTGTCATCCAGGCTAGTGCAGAAAGAAGGTGAACCAGACTAGGAAGGATGTTTACATTAGGAAGTGAGAACGATTTTTGCCCAAGTCTAGAGCTGATATGCGGATGCTGTGCTTAAGGCAGATGTTTGTCATGTCCTCTTGTAAATAAACACATATATCTCGTTGAGTTGCCTCCCTTAAGTTATTACAATGTTGAAGAGCTTAATGTTATATTTGCATACATCAGTATACCTTAAAAAGTGGATGACCAGCGGCTCTCCTGCCTTCTATTAGATCATCGTACTGAATTTCTAGTGGAAGTCAACCTGATGGCATTCTACGAATATATAGTCTATGTATTCTATGTCAGCAGATGCACCACTTTTTTTTTGTAGATTCATGTCTATTTTGTTTAGCCCCTCTGCTTACCAATGCAAAAATATATAATTTAATCATTAATCTTTATGTAGAAATATTATGTTATTTAATCATTTTTTATATAATAACTCTGTTGTTAAAAAAACTTATTTCTAACACATACAATTTTAATACATACTGTCTGCAGGAGCTACAGGTGGCTTTTTCACATTGGTGGTGTTTAAGGCTGCTGAAAAAAAAAATGCATTTTTCTGTTAAAAAGGCCACTTTTAGCTTTTGTATTTTTATATTTTAAGTAAAAACAAAATTAACTCCAAAATCACAATACTAGTACTGACATCTTATCAATTGTTTGTTAGTCTCTTATAAATCATGGGAAAAAATAATTATTATAATTACTTTTTTATCAAAATCCATTATTTATTAATTTATTTTAGAAATATTTCAGAAATCTTTTATAAATCAGAGGAAAAAAAAAAAGAACATAATTCAAAATTAACTTTAACTTTGATTTTATAAACAATTTAAGTTATCTAAAAAGGGTGTGCATTCTCCTTTATTAGTATACCAAAAATAAAATTTTCTGATATCAGACAAAAGTTTAGTCATAACAGGGTAGTGAAATATATGAGCAAAATAAATATATCTGCCGGAACGAGGAAAATGATTATGAAGAGTAAGAGTTAAGGGGAATGTTGACTGAGCATTTACAGGCTCTACTTCCAAACCAAGGTTCTCAAATTCAAATCCAAGTTAAGACTAGAATTTTGAACTTCAGTATTTTTTAAAGTGCCCCTGGTTCCACCCAATTCTATGGGTACCTGACACAAGTTGTTTAAGGAAATGCAGACTTCAAAGTTCTTGAAAACTAACTAAAATGTTAATTTTGAAAACTTCAAAACTAAATTCTTTACAAAATGCCTTAACAGAAAAGGGGGAAAAAATTAGGATTTAACCATTAACATTACCACAGAAAGCAAATTAAATCTTTTATTAATCAATAAAAAAAAATACCCCCCCCCGACCCCAGAATAAAAGAGTAAAAGAAAAATTCATAGTCAGTACATGCTGATGTTTCCATCTTGCTGACTACATAAATGTTTGTTCACAAACAGTTTAACATACCTGAGATATTTGTAATTCTGACATTATTGTCTGCTGGGCAGATACTCTCTGTACACAAAGATAATGTACATTTGTTTTCAAATGGCCACCATTATAAAATTTCAAGAGTAAAGAATTTCAAAATCACACTACTTGTGCTTTAAGCAGATAAAGTAAAAAAAAAATGGTCAAAGACACAAGGCCTAGCCCAGCAACATGGTGCAACTTATAACACTTTAATATGTTTAATCCTTCAAAGGAAAATGTGAATGACAAATAAGTAGAATTACTATAAATAACATTTCAAGATTTATATAATTACATTTCATTTTTTTTTTTTACATTTCTTTATATTATTGAATATTTGAATCTATATATATATAATTCTCCTCTTCCCTCAAAAGTTTGAACAAGAATCAAGAAGTAAAGGAAAGATCACTCTCTTATTTCTGCGAATAGGCATCCCACGAAAAAACAAAGGGGGGGGGGGGGGGGGGGGGGAAGAACATGTTTTCACAGCTCGCTACCGATGGATGCGCACTGGACTGTCAAACCCTGCCCGCTCCCATCCCTCTTCGTCATGCGGGAGGTTTGGACTAAAAAGTAAACTATCTTCAACTCTGAAGGAACATCCGAAACATGCAAAACATTTTACAAACATTAAACGGATTTCGCGGGGCCAAGTTTGGGTAGGGAAGCGGATAATAAGTAAAATTTAAGAATTTGTATTAGAAAATAAATTCATCTATGCATTTTATTCATTCTTTACTACGTACAGAATTACTTTACGAGCCTTGCATGTAGTAAAGTCATACAGTATATCATAATAATTCTGTTTTCTACATAGATCATGCTAAATAGCAAGAATTACCAAATGTTTTAATCTATCTTTGAGAATTGTTGACTTCAAGTAATTCTTCATTAGTTTGAGGCACGAGAAGCTTCTTTCACCAGATTACACAATTATGGCTGATGCATAATGCCGTGCGTAAGATTGGCGTTGTCCATATTGAATGACACCCCAAAATGACAATTTTTGTCAATAAATTTCCATATATTTTAAGGACTTTTTCATATATTTTGCGATTTCGGGAGATTTCCAGGAGCTCCTGGTAAATCGACAGGTGGGTGCGGGAAATCTGTTTTAAGTTATAAAATGGTTTAATTTAATAATTTATACACCTTGAATTAGAGTGGGTCCTATGAAAGAGTGGGGCTCACTGCAGTCGCATAGGTTGCAGTGGCCTAAGGCCGGCCCTGCAAAATAGTGGCGTATGATACGCCGCCGGTTGACTAGTAATAACTATTATAACTCTTTTCTTTTGTACTATAATCTATAGTAATAAATTTCTGTATTACTTTGATTGTTTGACATGTTTTGAATGTTCCTTCAGAATTGAACATTATAACAACTTATCCCAAACATCCCACAGGACGGCAAGGGATGACAGGGGGCAGGGTTTAAAAACCGGGACTACCCAGGTCTAATGGGTACCTGACATTAGTTGGGAAAAAGTAAAGGAAGTTGGTCATTGAGCTAGCCACATGACACTCTCGTTAACCTGGGCCATAGAAACAGATGACCTTTTCATAATCTGCCCCTTGGATTACAAGGCTTTTACCTTAATTTACTTTACATAACTTGGAAACATATGACCTGACTTTATTATCAAAAGAATATTTGTCATTGTTAATAGTTAGAATTCCACTTAACAGCACCCGCTTAGTTGTATTCAGAGAAGAAGAAATGGAACAATGCAGCACTTATCAAGAAGTCTTATCTTTGTTATCAAAGTTTATATGACAATGACAAAGGAAGCAAATGTCATTTTTAACAGAATTATCAAACCCTACGAATAAACCGAGAAATGTATCTTGACAATTAGAAGTGGTGGATGGGTGGTAAAGCGCTGGCTTCAGAACCAATAGGACTTAGGTTCGATTCTGTTTGAATTTCAGTACTTTTATGAGTCCTTGAGTCAACCCCTTGAGTCCAACCACCCTTAGGTACTTGACATTAGGTGGGGAAAAGTAAAGGTAGCTAAACATTGTGATGGCCACATGACACACCCATTAAGGGAAACTCTGATGTTTTTTTTCTAATTTGAGATATAGACTCAATTATGAGTGAGTCTGGTGTGAATGTACACTTTGGTTTCTTATAGTTATAATGTTTTTTGTTTGGTGTAATTCACAAATTGTAAGACAAATTTCCATACGGATAATAAAGATTATTATTATTATTATTATTAGACATATTTAAAATTTTGTGTAAAAAGTTGTAGAAGTAAACATTTTACCATTGTTTCTTTAAAAGCTTATATTTAATTAAATTTAATTAGTAAATTCTTCATATCTGAAAAAAAAGGGATACCAAGGTAATATGAGATTTTGTTAGTAGACTGTGCCTACATCACTCCCCTCAACAAAACTGAAAGTGGATCTAGATCTGACCAATTGCATCCAGTCAGCAACTTCAAAAAAGGTAACGTAGGTTGCAAATAGATAAACCAATATATTCTATCTAAGTCTAGACCCTAAATTTTTAACTCTTTAACTTGATCGGAATACTATAAAAATTGACCATTATATTGCCATTGCTTGTTAAATTAGCCGCTTTTGGAAAGAAAAATAACCAGATGTAGTCCTAGATCTACTATCGTATCATTTTAGAACTGGATCTAGACAAGAATACAAACAAACAATGTAACATTTTCACCCACACACCTCTGCCCCCCAAAAAATTGTAAATAGGTAGTGTGTCTGACTAATATTAACAACATGATAAGATATGCATACATATGTGGACTATATGTAGAATAATATATTTTTTATCTGTAAATCAAAATACATATACAAAAAATTGTTAAAGCCATCAGAGTTTCTCTTTAACCATTGTCCACAAAAACAGGTGCCCCATAGTTTGTTAATGGGATTATCTTTCAAGATATTTTACACCTATCTTTGATTCTAATTGTACTTTAAAGTGTACATAGCTTATTTTTTTATAGAGATACCTATATGTAACGTATGTTCAAACACCCAAAACCTTACATAAACTAGACTATTTGAGTGATAAGGAAATCACATGAAGATTGTTAAAAAACAAATACCAGTATAAGTCATATCTGTATCCACGTTCACCAGAAGTCCATGGGAAGATTTTTGTATTTCACAACGCAATGAATCTAGAGCACTCTCTCTTTCTAGGTCAAAATTAAGTGAAATTTTTATACTGTTGTTTTCTATGTTGAAGCCTCCTATTACTTTTGTACACCTTGCACCAAAGGCCACATTAACCAAGGTAGTGTTCTGTAATGTACACATTTATTTTTTTTTACAAATGTCTAATAAATATATTAATTAATTATATAAATAGGTTTCCTGGCTGTTTCAGGCACTCTTTTGCCTGCTCTAATAACTTAGGGGAAAAAAGAGCACTTATGAATTAGTCCTAGCATAGAAAATCAGAAAAGTGCCGTTCTCTTCGTTCTTTATAAATATTTTAGTTGTTTTGTTTTTTTGGGGAGGATTTTTACATTATAGTTCAGTGTTGTTTTTGTAATGGCTATAAAATTTACTTTTTAGTCATTTATACTGAAGTGTCTCTAAGTTTAATGATTTCACTAATCTAGTAAAATCTTAATATTCATTTGCTACATTATATAACCTTAAGGCTCTATTTTCTAGTTACTTATGTTTTCTAGAGTTAAAAACTCTCAACATTGGATGCATATTTTAACATTGGTCTAACCAACATTAAATCTAAGAAAATGAAAGCATCATTAAAATGAGATTTAACTCAACACATAACAATGATGAAATTAAAGTAAACATCCTAAATAAATACTTTGCATCAACATTCTCAGCTCCGGGAGATAAAGTCATATTACTTGTTTAAGCCAAGGTGAAAACATACAAGATATAGATATTCAAGAAAAAGGGACCAAAAAACTATAAGCCAGTATAAAACCAAATAGATACCCTTCTGATTACAGCTACAAGCTACAGAGTAAGAATTTAAACATAGAAAAAGGGAAACTCAATTTCTGACATATTCAAAAGAAATCAAATCTTGTCAGGGAAAATTTAGGATTTTTTGGTTAGAAAAGTGGATCCGAAGAATTTTCAAAATTCATAATTTTTTGGGAAAATTCCCATCACTGAAATAGTAATAAAATTGGAATGAGTACCTTTCTATGGTACTGAACAACTTGGTAGCTTGCAATTACTGCAGCTGTATTTCCAATGACTTCTTAATTAAAAAAAAAAAAAGTAACTACTTCATTGAACTTCAATTGAAGTAGGTATCTTTTGAAGTAAATATTCTCCAGAAATGCTTGAGATGGATAGGGTACCCCTTTCGCAAGCCTGCATTTAACATTACAAGGCAAGCTCTTATCAAGGAAAGAGGAGACAGCCCAGGAAAACATGGTGCCATGATTTGGAAGCAGATGCCAAGCAGGAGGGCAAGACCAGAGGACAGTTGGACAGACTGGCCCAGAATCAAGATGCCTGGAAGAAACTGATTGATGGACTATGGCCCAGTTGGGATCACAGGCAGACATGCAAGATGAGATGAAAGCAAGAAAATAATTAAATAGTATTTAAAAAAAAAAAAAAAGACAATACCTCCTTTATGCAACTTATAGAGTGATTATTTATCTCTTAATAACTAAAGAATGTTAGATTTTTAATTAATCATTAATCTATTAAACTCCTTGATAAATGCAGGAATACCAAAAGCATATATATTTATATATACAGTCAGTACAAGATAAATAATTTCTAGTTTACTAGCCAAATTAAAATTTATTACATTGAAAATTTTAAAGTCAAACTAGATTTCCCAGTGTTGCCAATTAGATAGTAATTGTTCCCAATGTTATTATTTCTCAAAGGTATTATGCATTAAACATTAAAAAATTAAACAGCTAAAAATTGTTTGTACTTTTTTATTTCCAGATTATTTTGAAATGACAATAGCTAAGAAAAAAAGTTTTTTGGCATAAAAATTTGTAAATTCTAAAATACATATCAACTGTCAAATTCTAGGAAAATGGTTAGAGCTGTTTTCATGATCCGTGTCCAGGTTCCCAGAAGGTTCCATGAAGATATGAGTTGAATAGAGGTATTGTGAAAGGGAGTCTCCATCAGAAAAAAGTAAAACTAATATGACATGGCATGCTCTTCATGTTTGGTGGGAAGCATGGTACAGAGGCCAAGTGCGCTTGAGCTTGGCTTGGCTACCTAGAAGGGGGCATGAGGTTCGACACCCAACTCGGGCAGAGTTGTGTTTACTGAGCACCTCAAGGCAGCACGGAAACCCAACTCCTAGATTACCCCCCCCCCCCGCACTGGTCCACAAATGAGATTGGACCAAAAGCGCTCTGAGCATGAAAGTAGCGCTATATAAAAGCTATAATAATAATAATTAAAAAAAAAACACTCAGTCTCAGTTTGTTTAGATATGAGGTAAAAATATAAACCAAATGTAACTCACCACTACGGTTTCCATTTTGTTGTTAACTTCAACCAAAACTGAATCTTTAAATAATAATTTGAGAATTTGAAAATGTTCATGAATTAGAATGTCTGTCCTAGTCAATATACACATTATGGCTCCAACACACATTCCAGACGTCAGCGCTAACTGTAAATCTAAAAATGTTATATACATCTTAAGATTAGAAAATTGTTGTTTCAAGAAAACTAAACAATGGATGTAACAGGAGGAACCCAGTTCTAATTATACTTATCTGGGTTGTTTTTTTTAAGTAGAAAATTCTGACCTTATAATGTTTTTGCAGTCAGATTGTAACATATTATATATATATTATCCATGTTAAAGTCATGGTAACTTATATGAACAAATAAAAAATAAACTATAAATATAGATTGTTTATATTTATAGTGGAACTACAAAAATATATTTATAGTGTCATTTTTGTGTGCATTTTGTTATGTACAGAAGTCGGACTTTTTATAACTTACTTTTACCAATTGTTATAGAATTTTTGCCATGCAATCTGTAACTCTTCAGAAAGTTATTTGGCCATTCTTCTAAGGGCATCTTCCTTCACCAAAGCAGCAATAATAATATATGTTTGTTTGTTTTCAGAGTGCTTTTAATTTATTTTGAAAAGCTTTTTCTTTGTTTACTTCTATTTAACAACAGAGTTTTAGTGTTTTTTTTTTTTCATTTTGTAAGTACAGTTGAAACTTGTTAATCTGACAACATCGGAATAGAATCATTTTAGCACTAATCAAATAATAATTAAATAATAATCAACTTATTATAGGATTAAAAAGAGTCAACTGTATAAATAAAATGTTCTTTCATTGCCTTACTATTCAGTCTAAATAAGTGACTGGTCGAATTAACCAGATTGAACTGCAACTTGAATATGCAATCACTTGTTGAGATTCTTATCACTAGTTAGTAGTAAAAATGTATTACTTTTCAAGTTTTTCCAGTATGGTCTAAAAGCTAGTAATTCTTTTCTCAAAGTGTACATCAACTGTCAAATTTCTAGGAAAATCATTAAAGCTATTTTTGAAACTTATGTCCACCTGCACAGCAGGATTTGACCATGAATTAGCAAGATGAATAGAGGAATTCTAAAAAGAAAAAGTCAATAAAAGCTTTTCTTATTGTTCATAATGAATCATAGGAGGAACAGTGGCTGAGGTAAAGAGCTTGGCTTCTACCTAAGGGGTTCCTGGTTGGGATCCTGGTGAAGGCTGGTATTTTTTAATTTCTAGATCTTTAGGGAGTCTTTGAGTCCACCCAGCTCTAATGGGTACTTGACATTAGTTGGGGAAAAGTAAAGGCGGTCGGTCATTGTGCTGGCCACATGACACCCTCATCAACTTTGGGCCACAGAAACAGATAACATTTACATCATAAGGTCTGAAAGGGGAACTTAAATTTAATATTGAGACTTATGCAATAAACACTAAAAAATTAAACAGCTAAAAATTGTTTGTACTTTTTTATTTCCAGTTTATTTTGAAATGCCAATAGCTAAGAAAAAAAGTTTTTTGGCATTTGTAAATTCTAAAATACATTTATTAAGGCAAACTCACTCTATTTTTTGTCATGTGTGAAAAAACTTCATTTGAGCCCTATTATATTGCCACTTGATTCAATGACTTTATTTATTAAGCATATTCTGCCTAAATTAGCTAAATTTGTCAATCATTGCAAAAAAAAATGCTACAACAAACAGCAAAAGAAGATGTCAATTATCTATATTATATGTTTATATTCAGGGCGCGGTGGCTAAGTAGTAAAGCACTTAGCTTCTGAACCAAGGGTGCCAAGTTCAAATCCTGGTGAAGACTAGGATTTTGAATTTCAGGATTTTAGGGCGCCGCTGAGTCCACCTAGCTCTAATGGGTACCTGACATAAGTTGGGGAAAAGAAAAGGCGATTGGTCGTTGTGCAGGCTACATGACACCCTCGTTAACCGTAGGCCACAGAAAGAGTACTTTACTTAGGGTTTATAATTAAAAGATATTAAGCTTAGTCATAATAACATCAACAATATCCTACCATTTTTCATTTAAATTTAGACTAATATTAAATTATAAATTTTGAGCAAAATTATGAAGGAAAAAAAAAAATCTTCAAAAACAAAATTCATTTATATAACTTATAAAGAATTTAATAAAGAAAGCAAACTCCATAGAAATACAGAAGACACCATGATCTTTTTTTTATTTTAACACACACACAAAAACTTATCGTAAACAGATACTTACCATGTAAACAGATCCTTACCATGCGCTTGGGGTGTCAGGAAGTGTTACCTTGTATGGTGTTGTGAACAAACAGGAAGTAAAGGATGAATGCACCCACATACTTTTTAACCATTCTCAGATCTAAATAATCATAATGATGGCTGCCACACTTTCGTTTTCAAGTGACACCCAGCTTTGTCAGTCTGGCAGCAATATAAGTCCTAACATGCATGTCACAGGCCTTAATAAATCATTGTGGTGCTCAAGGTATATATTAGTCTCTACAACTTCACTCTGCACAGTAAGGAGGAGATTCAAGTGACCAGTTAGGACCCATAACAGGCTGATTATTGTCCATGGGCCATAAATTTGGATATAAATGGTACATTTTAATTCAAAACATTGCCATCAAGTCCCTAAAATATTCACATAGATTTTACAGCCCTGGCTGTTGCTGCTGTCCATTCCAGGAAAAGTTTTGAACTGCATTCTGCTGGTTGTTTTTCAAAAAGCATCTGGTTTTGTTGGCTTTATGAACTTCTGAATTATTTGTTTTTAAATTATTATTAAGGCTAAGCCTAAAACCCCTGCAAGATGACAGGGAATGATAGTGATCATGGCTCAAACTTGGTACCATCAATGCAACAGTCATCATTTGATTCTCCTGCTGTCCAAAACAAGAGCATTAAATTGTCCTCTTGCTGGTGCTGGCAGTTGACTGACCTCAGGAAAAAATGCAACAGAATTAAATTATCTAAAAAAAAAATTTATTGTAAATTAAATAAATAATGTAACATACATTTAATAAATTATTTCAGTTAATTAATATATATATATATACTAGTCAACCGGCGGTGTAGCATATGCAGCTTATTTTGCAGGGCCGGTCTTAGGCCACTGCAACCTATGCGACCGCAGTGGGCCCCCACTTTCAAAGAATCCGCACTTTTATAGGACCCGCGCTAATTCAAGGTGTATAAATTATAAAATTAAACCATTTCATAACTTAAAACAGATTTTCCGCACCCTCCTGTCGATTTACCAGGAGCTCCTGGAAATCTCCCGAAATAGCAATATACTAAAAAGTCCTTAAAATATACTGAAATATATTCATTAAAATTGTCATTTTGGGGTGTCTTACGTGCGGCATTATGCATCAGCAGTAATAGTGTAATCTGGTGAAAGAAGCTTCTCGCGCCTCAAACTAATGAAGAATTACTTAAGGTTGAAACATTTGGAAATTCTTGCTATTTAGCGTGATCTATGTAGGAAACAATTATTATGATATACTGTATGACTTTGCTACACGCAAGGCTCGTAAAGTAATTCTATACATAGTAAAGAAAGAATAAAATGCATAGAGACAAATTTATTTTCTAATACAAACTCTTAAATTTCACTTATTATCCCCGCTTCCCTACCCAAACTTGGCCCCGCGAAATCTGTTTCGCATAGGGCCCCACAATGGTTATTCTGGCCCTGCTATTTACATATATATATATATATATATATATATATATATATATATATATATATATATATATATACATAATAGATTGCTTAGATTACTTCCTAGTCCAATAATTAGATCTAGATAAATTTAGTATTAGATTAGATTAGACTTAAAGGGAAACTCCGATAGTTTTTCAAATTTTAGCTATTGACATATTTAAATTCTGCGTAAAAAGTTGTAATAGTAAACATTATATCATTTTTTATTTAAATGCTCGGAAAATTTTATATTTAATAAATTAGACAGAAAATTCTCCACGCCCCCAAAAAAACGGGGATCTGCGAGATGTTTTTAGTTTTTAAAAACGTGACGTCACGAGGGTGCTGGCTAAATATACATCTAGACCTATATAACCGATAAACTCTCTAGTCTAGATCTAGACCTATCGGATCGCATTTATTGTTACGCTTCACAGCTAGATCTAGTCTCCACGTTGATTTATAATCGGTCATTGTTTATAAACCTCTATTTCTACTTGAAGAAAATTAAATATTGTTCTTCAGCTTGTTGCAGTAGTTCCAATCACAAAGATAAAATCAGCAAGTATGCTGACACAGAAATTAGTCTCTTTTCATTTGTTTCCAAGAGATGAAGTTTTAAAGGGAAAATGGGGAAAATTTATTCGCCTGAAGAGCAAATATTTTACAAAGGCATTAGCTAATTCCTGTTTATGCTCAAACCATTTTGAGAGAAGCTGTTTCAGCAACTTCATTGCTGTGGAAATGGGATTTAAAAAAAAAATTGAAGTTAATACCAGGTGCAGTACCAACAATACATTGGATTTCCAGGCCAAAGAATTCAATTAATGATACTACTGAGACATTTTAAACAACTGAAGTTCATAAATATAAATGAAATCAGATTTGTGAGCTAGAAATTTACTACGAATACTAGATCTACTATTAAATTTCTTATTTAATAAGTAGATCTATCGTCTACGAAACTCAATTCCAACTTTTTAACTTTTGACCTTGGGGGTGTGTCTCGCCGGCTGAGCCAGCGTCAAGCTCTCTCATCACTTTTTCCATGTCAACCAATGTTAGGTCGAAACAGCACACAAAAATCATAATTTTCTTACGGTCAAACATACAGTCATAATTTATACACCATTAGAAATTTCTTTTAAAGTATTTTAATGATGTAATAACGAAAAATTTTTTTTATCAAAGATAATTTCTTTTTCGCCTCCCTATCAATGAGTATCAATAGGATTTGAGTGCACCGTCGTGACGTCACACAGAAATTCAGTGAAAATCTGACTGTTTTGGATGCGCAGAAAAATTATGTCACAAAAACATCAATTACTAAGTTATTCTTGCAAATAAAAAAAAAAGAATAATATATTCATTATCTATAAATCAAAACACATATTATATCAAAAATTGTCAAAACCATCGGAGTTACCCTTTAAGTTAGACTTAGTGAACTTAGTGTACACATTCACATCAATTTCAAAACTCATTGACTCGTGACATGTCAATTCATTATTTATATAAATAGACCTAGATCTAGTGGTACAGATCTAGATCTAGTAATAATAAAATTGTAATATTAGATAATTAGAATGTGATTATCTAGATGATAATATTAGTATTATATAATTATTAGTATAGATCTAAAATCTAATTATTTAAATTATTATTAAAAGAATGTCAAATCCTTACCTGATCCTGAATACCTGATTATTTTGATTCACACAGTGACATTCAGTTCGGTGATTAGATCTATGTAGAATTGTATATTCTAAATCCAGAAACAAGACGATCACATACAATACATAGATCTAGATCAAATAAATTGTAATTGTAGATCTGCAGTCCAGCTGAGTCTAGACTCTAGATATAGATCTAGTCAGGAAAACTTCCCATCGAAGGACCCTTTGAAGAAAGTAACGCAAATGGCAGCACCGCGCTGTCTATCGCTACGGTAATCAGGTCACAATGTCACTACCGGCTAGCCTGCTAGACGGTGTCGATAGTATCATGTTCGTGATAGATCTAGTCATGCTCTAATGACATGAAAACTCTGGATCTATATTGTGTAATAATATAATATTATAAAAGACTATAAAAATAAATATTGAGAATGAATTAAGCTTAATTTTTTAAATTTGTTTTTTGTTTGTTTATGAGGCTAAACAAATGTATGAGTTCCTATATATGTACGGGTCATAGGCCTATATTTATAATATTTATAGATCTATATTGATTATATTCTATATCAACTATATGTTTGATGACTATTATTATTTTCATTTGTAATATTTCATAGATCTAAATTATTATTTTTTTAGAAGAATATTACAGTGGATCAAATTATTAATTTAATGTAGTTTATACTTTAAATTAAACTAATTATAATGGGGTTTGTAACATAATAGTATTATATGTACATTTGCACACTAGCGCGTCAGTGCAACACCGCTTGTGTTTACGTAATAAATGGAGTTCCTAATATGTCTTCCCTCTTAAACACTAGTTTGTTATTTGTGTAACACGAATATTCTACATGGTGTCAGAAGTGGGATATGAACCCACTACACACTGCTTCTTCTAACACCTCTAGACCAAATGAACCTTATGTAACACGCTCAGGCAGAATAGTTAACAAACCCAAGAGACTTGATTTGTGATGAACTGATTAGACTTTTTAGTAAGAGACTTGATTTGTGATGAACTGATTAGACTTTTTAGTTGACTAGTTTGTTAGTTATTCTGATAAATAGATTTTCTGAATTAAAGAAGAGAGATGTAACATAATAGTATTATATGTACATTTGCACACTAGCGCGTCAGTGCAACACCGCTTGTGTTTACGTAATAAATGGAGTTCCTAATATGTCTTCCCTCTTAAACACTAGTTTGTTATTTGTGTAACACGAATATTCTACAGGGTTCGTATATGTGCATCATATTCTTTATTTTATTTTCAAATTAAATTAAACCTAATTAAAGTTTCCTTATAAGTCCAGATATTTATCATTATCTGAAACCCACGCGTTTTGAATAACAGTAGCTAGATGTTTATGAAGAGTAGTATGTAGCCAAACATATGTGCTCACCCCTCCTCCTTTCACATTCTGGACTTAAAACCAGACAACGGAGGAGTTATACCGGCTTTTAAGTAAAATGTAACTTTTTTTTTTTTTTTAAATATTTAAAGCCAGTAGAGGAGACATAGGCACTATGCAATACAAAGGCTGATTGCTGTATTAATGTAAATAAAATAATTCGCGGTTGCGCTTAAACCAAATTGGTTAAATGAATGTAGAGATGAAAGGTATAGACCTAAACTAGAAGATGTAAAGATATAAAAATATTTCTGATTCAATTTTCTAACGTGCTAGCTCTCAAGCATAAAATCTAGGAAAGTACATTGGTGTCACAAGGGAAATAGCACACTACAAATGTACCACATGATAAAAAAAAAATTCCAGTTTCATTGAACAAGGGTTTTATTTCTGCCAGATCTGTACAAATATTTGTAAAAGTATTTTAAGTTGTGAAATCCACCGTAAAACATACCCGAACATTTGGCATGAAATTATATAGAGAAAATTAAAGAATTGAAAAGATTGAAAACTTACACTGGATTTTGTATTCGAATCAGTCAGAAATTAAAAAAAAAAAAAAGGGGGGGGGGGGGGAAGCGACGATATGCGATGTTCACTGTTGGATAGCTTGATAATAAACTGTCCTAACTAAAATGTGGGCATGTGACTTATGACAAATCAAACCAATCATGCAAATCTGTGGTGGGTTATCCAGATTTGTGTGACTGGACAATTTAAGCGAATTTTACTTGGTTATAGGAAGGGATGGGGTGGATGTTGACAGTCTAGCAATGGCGAGGGAGTTACGCAACATGTCCATATGTCTTATATGACCTGCGTGCTCATGTTTTATTGATATATTGTATGTATTGAGTATGTAAACCTACATGAAAAAAAATTAAGATTAATTATTATTATTATTAAAACAAAAAAAATTACATTATTACATTTATTACTTAAAAAGATTCATGTATCTTCAACTGCATAGCTTTTAAAAAGAAACCTTTTAGATATATAGATAGAGAGAGAGATAGGTTAGAGAGAGGATAGATAGAGAGATATAGATAGATAAGTTAGACAGAGAGAGGATAGATAGATAGATAGATAGATAGATAGATAGATAGATAGATAGATAGATAGATAGATAGATAGATAGATAGATAGATAGATAGATAGATAGATAGATAGATAGATAGATAGATAGATAGATAGGTTAAACAGACACAGAGAGAGAGAGAGATACGTAGATTTTGTTTATTTATCTAGCTAATTATTAGAATAATTAAATAAAAAGTGTGTTTATTTAAAAAAGCTATATAAAAATCCCATTTGTTTAGTTATTTAAAACATTTTCACCATTTCCTATTTATTTGCTACGCGTGCTTTACTGCGCCGTCGGCGTTGTGTCTTACCGTAACCAACGTAAAGGATCTCTGTTCTCCGGCGCAATAGTTCTTCACTTCTCACGTCTGCTATCAAACCCTCTAGACGGTCGGCCATAAAACACGGGCATATTTAATGAGGTAATTTAATATATATAATGGTTATGCTTGCCTTTGAATAAGGCAAAATATGTAGGTCACTGCTGGGGCTGTGTAGCCGCGGGAAATACTGCATTCCTCATTAATCTTCGGACTCAATGACAAGCCTTAACTATTATGCTTAAATATATATATATATATATATATATATATATATATATATATATATATATATATATATATATATATATAGGCCCCAATAGGCTATATTATATGTATAAGTGTAAAGGAGTTACGTTCTCTACCACACAGCGACGGCGGAGTGGTCAGTGCCAGATTTTAGCAGCCTAAATGGAGGCGCTGGACAGGATTTTTTCTGGAGTGTCTTTATAGCTTCTTCAAATGTCTATACAAATGCACAATGGCGTAGCCTCCATACGCATACCGCGAAGGGGTTCATTGAGCCCGGGCCCATGACCATTAGGGACTCACAAGAGCACTTTTAAAAATTTCAAAAAACAAAATTGAAATTGTTTGAATTCTTACATAATTTTACTAAGCGCCCATGGTGTCATTACATTCCTGAAATAAATATTGAAAAAAAATAATAGGCCTATAACAAATCGATGTAAACCGTACTAAGGATGCTACACTCCTTCATTTGGCGGCCATCGCGAAGATTATCATTTAGGGACTTGCATGACACGAGTATTAAAGACAACGTCTTAGCTGTGATCTAGTTAACTTCCAAGTAGGATCTAGCGATTACATAGTTTAATGTACTTAAGGTGTGAACACAAATTAGGCCTACGTTATGTTCTCCGAAGGGGTAGTATCTATATATTATAAACGCTAAGCACTTTATCCATTGGAGGAAAATTAGATAAATTGGCATGCTTATCTGCTTATTGCCAAGTCTAAAAGTGTGGGCGCAATTAAAGTTAGTCAAAAATGTCGGAAGCTCAGCGGAAAACAAAATGTCTACTCCTTTAAAAGCATAAAAATTAAGGCGTCAGAAGTAGCATTTAGTAGCTCGATCATGGGGGGTGTCGATACACACTATTGTCTTCAAAAGAAGATTTAACTGTTTATTTAAACTATTGACTGCGATTATAATCACTCAGGATTCCACTGACTTTCAATGCATACGCCTACAAGCTAATTTTAAACTTCACTATGGAAACTTCAACTTTTTCAGCAGATTGGTCATCTCTAATGTTACAACTGATACAAAATAAGCCAAAATTGATAGAATTTATCTATAAATTAAAGCAGCCTGGCTTCGCTTGCTGTTATTTAGCGATACAAAAATCAGAAAATAGTTTAATAATAGATTAATAGATTTTATACTTTGTCGATGGAAAGGTCTGAAAAATGCAGCTTTAGTTAATGTGCTGTCTGTGGCATTTATTTGCCGGAGATTGCAATTACTCTTGTGACCATAGAGGTCATTTCTTGAGATAGCCTACATAAACGGTCACAAACATTTTTCCCGTTTCTAGGACCCCTCCTTTATTTTTTTTTCTCCTTGTTGGTCTAACCTGTGCTATCCCAAGATCAAATAGAAATTTAATCTCAACAGATTAACAATGGATGGACACAAAACGATATTTTCTTAAAATTCAAGTTAAATTTTTTTTTTTTAATGTATGATTTTGATAGTAGAGTTTCTAAGTATTTGTTCGGTAATGTGAAGCACAATCTATTTAGGCTACTTGTAGCCCTTATAGTTATAAGCATTGAGCGAAATGACACATATTTCTAAAGGAGGCCCCTGCATTTGGCGTAATATTTAATATTTAATGTAAAAAAAAAATACTCATTTGGGGGTGCCCTTAAGTTGGGACCCGGAGAGATTTTCGAATTCTTCCCTTCCCTCCTCCCCACTCTAGCTACGCCTCTGATTTATTGACATATTCTTAAACATCTCCAGACTTCAAGAGGTTAAAATATGAATAACTACCTATAAGTGTTGTATGCTGGTGTCACAATGTTAACTCGTTTGAAACTTGCCACCATAGAGGACGTAATGATTTCTGAGTGTAGGCTACTTGCAAGAGAGAGAGAGAGAGAGAGAGAGTGAGAGAGTGTCACAAACACGCACACACAAACACATGCAACTTATTAGAAGTTTCAGTTGCTATTGTTGTGTTTATGAGCTTTGAGAGAAAGATTATATTAAATGATTCATCTCATATTGGTTATCTAAAACAGAAAACAAAACAAAATTAAAAAGTTACTTACTACACAGGCCTACAGATAGGCCAAATATGAATGCTGATTTCATGGTGAGATAAACCCCTAGTCGTCAATGATGCACAGAGTGTAATATTCCATTTAAATAGTGACCGCCTCACTGTCACTGCTTTTTTGTGTGTGTCACGTGTCTGGACGCACGCTGAAAAGTGCCAGCAATCAAATCACTAATTGGTTGGTCGTCATTTAAATCTCTTTTTTTATTCTCAACCTCTATCTATCTATCTATCTATCTATCTATCTATCTATCTATCTAATCTATCTATCTATCTATCTATCTATCTATCTATCTATCTATCTATCTTCTATCTATCTATCTATCTATCTATCTATCTATCTATCTATCTATCTATCTATCTATCTAATCTATCTATCTATCTATCTAATCTATCTATCTATCTATCTATCTATCTATCTATCTATCTTCTATCTATCTATCTATCTATCTATCTATCCATCTTCTATCTATCTATCTATCTATCTATCTATCTACCTATCTATCTATCTATCTATCTATCTATCTATCTATCTATCTATCTATCTATCTATCTATCTATCTATCTAACAGGTGAAGGGGTGAAGGCGAATACCTGGCGTCAAAAAATCAGGAGCTTGGGGAAGATGGAGCTCGTCAGCCTAGAAAGACAATTCATCTAGGAGAGAGGTACTCTGACTACAGCAGCGACAACTGAGTTTAATCCTGTCGCCTTTTTTTTTCCTAGGGTTGTCTACCCTTTTTGATAAATGCTTCGCCGCCTGTTTGTTTAAATTCGTTTTAATACTTTGTTATAATAACAAAGTCAATGTCTTCCATTCAGAAGATTAAGGATGAGTGCAGTTTTTCACATGACTACGCAAACCCCGTTGCGACCTGCATATTTTCCCGAATTTTTCGCAGAGTCTCAAATTTGTTGTCCCGCAGTCTTTGTGAGAGCTCTCAAACTGTTTCTCTCGGAGGCCATCTGCTGGCAGCAACCTTTCTCTATGCCAGTGACGGTGAAAGGGCACCTGAGTTGAACTTTATAGCGGTTACGGGGGGGGGGGGGGCACCTCTGTAACGCCGTCCTCTTTTAAGCTCGCCAAAGAAGATCGCCTTTGGCATGCGGTCGTCCCACATGCGAAATAGGTGTCCGACCTAGAGCAGCTGCTAAATGCTTCTATACTGTCCACTATACCGTCCACGAAGGTCTGCAGAAAAAAAAACATAGTTATTTGTAACGTCTTGATAGCGTATGCCCATGATAAAGTGTTAAAAAAGTATCGGTAAAGTAAAGTTCCCCTTTCAGACCATGTGGTCATCTGTTTCTGTGGCCTACACTTTTCCCTAACTAATGTCAGGTATCCATTAGAGCTGACTCAGAGGCGCCCAAAGATCCCGAAATTAAAAATCCCAGTCGTCACCAGGATTCGAACCCCGGTCCCCGCTTTACCGCTCAGCCACCGCTCCTCCATGATAAGTGGATAAAGTGTTAGAGGAACCTTAAATGCTTTCGATAGAGTACCCAGATTTCAGAGCCATACAAAAGTGTGGTGAGAACTACTGCTTTATAAACATCGATTGCTGTTGCGAGGTGTTAGCTATTAGAGATGTACACAAATTTGCTTGTGGAATTATGTTTTGAGTTGCTTACCATGCATGATGTATCATAAATGTTATCACGATGATCTATTTAATAGTAATAGTCGTTATTGTAAACAAAAAACTAGAATAATGGTCTTGTAAGCAGCCCACTAAATTTTCAACAATGAAAATGCTTTTCTATATGTTTTTCATGGCTTAACCAAGAAAATTGACTTACGTAAATATTCAAAACAACAGGAACCACTTCTGTAGCTAAAAAATTTTGATGAATTATTGGATCTTTATGAAGTATTTGTCTTGAAACTAAATATAGGCCTATATGGAGAGTTCTCTATTATTTTAAGTTAGTCGTGCAAGCGTACACAAATTATTGAGCGCAGACACCTTTGATGGAAGCGTTAGAGGTGGTTTATATGCCATGTCTTAAAGCCATACAAGAGTGTGGTGAGGATCTCTGTTTTATATAAAGAAGTCTCGTCTCATTATTGAAGACAGCATTAACTCTTTCTCTCCTAACTGACGATACCAACGTTGATTCCACTAGAATGTGGTAAATAATTATGGAGAGAAAGAGTTAAGATATCAGGTGAATCTAATGCTAGAACTTAATATCAGACCACCTTCACCTATCCCTTAGTCGGTCAGACCGTTGGGGTACAAGATCTGTCTACTATCTTTATCCATTCCTCTTTTACCTTGATTAGAGTCTCTCTTCAATAACAGTCCGATCCATTCTTTACTGTTATTGCCTCTTCTTCTAACGGAAGGAATTTGCGAGCTTTGATGATCATGATACATGGCCGTATAGCTTTAGTATGCTTTTTTTTTTTGACAGTGGTCAGCAGGTCATCGTTCAGCCCAACTGACTTTGTGATCCTGTTTCTAATCCACTCAGTTGTGGTGCAGTTTTTGATACCTAGCATCCTTCTATACCAGGGTTGGGCAACCTTTTGTATCGAGGGCCGCATTTAAAATATATTAACAAAACCTGTTTTCACTTGCCTGCCTGGAGAAATTGGAAAACCTTGATTGAAAAAAATTAACATGCACTTACATTTCATGTGCAAGCAGCCCTTTGCAATAGCTACCATGAAAAACATGAAATCTTCCACTCTTCTTTAGAAATATTAGTAACAAAGTCACTGTCCTTCAAGGAACATAATTTCTTCCATAAGATTTTATATTCTTATTACCTTGACCAAGCTAAGACAGCGGATACATCGAAATATGTTGTTTCTAATTCTTCAAGTACTTTTCGAAACTGCCTGTGGTTATGATCCCTAGCTCTGATACCTTTAGTATTTATGACATTTACTTCAATAATAGAGTGATATTTTATGCAGCTTTGTGCAAACTTTCCTGTTTACGGTTGGGATATTCTTTAAAAGAAACAACCAAACAATTTTTTTTATATATCAACCAAAGATGAACTCCATCAGTTGTTACACTTGCCATCTTTTCCATGCATACTCAACACTCAGCAGAGTTCTTCATAGCATTAAATAAATACTGGCCTGAGATTGTGAT
Organism: Biomphalaria glabrata; assembly: GCF_947242115.1. Lineage (NCBI taxonomy): Eukaryota > Metazoa > Mollusca > Gastropoda > Planorbidae > Biomphalaria > Biomphalaria glabrata. The sequence goes on from NC_074723.1 coordinate 35,957,211, forward strand.
TTACACTGAGTGTATTGAAGTATAGTCAATAAGCTTAATCTTCGGTTTCTTGAAACTGTTTATAATAAGACCGTTTTAATAATTTATATAGATATTTAGAATTATTTTTAATATATTTGCATTTTAATATCTATATACTGTGGAAGCACACCTAATTTCTGTAGGTGTCCGCGGGCTGCATAAAACACTCTGGCGGGCCATATGTGGCCCACGGTCCATAATTTGCCCACCCTTGTTCTATACTCTTAATTCAATGTTTAGGATCCTCCTCTCTAAGGACGACTATTACATTTCTATTTAAAAAGAAACATTACAAGAAAACGAATTTAAAAAAGGAATATTTTATTGCATAACAAATACGTATTATTTTGATAAACAAAAATATATGAAGTTCATACAAATAACTGATAAGAAATATCCAATACTAAAGTAGTGGTAAAGTAGTAGTCAAGTAGTTGTAAAATAGTGGTAAAGTAGTGGTAAAGTAGTAGTCAAGTAGTGGTAAAGTAGTAGTCAAGTAGTAAAGTAGTAGTCAAGTAGTAGTCAAGTAGTGATAAATAGTAGTCAAGTAGTAGTCAAGTAGTGGTAAAGTAGTAGTCAAGTAGTGATAAAGTAGTAGTCAAGTAGTGGTAAAGTAGTAGTCAAATAGTGGTAAAGTAGTGGTCAAGTAGTAGTCAAGTAGTAGTCAAGTAATAGTCAAGTAGTGATAAAGTAGTGATAAAGTAGTGGTAAAGTAATAGTCAAGTAGTGATAAAGTAGTGATAAAGTAGTAGTCAAGTAATAGTCAAGTAGTGGTAAAGTAGTGGTAAAGTAGTGGTAAAGTAGTGGTAAAGTAGTGGTCAAGTAGTAGTCAAGTAGTGATAAAGTAGTGGTAAAGTAGTAGTCAAGTAATAGTCAAGTAGTGATAAAGTAGTGGTAAAGTAGTAGTCAAGTAATAGTCAAGTAGTGGTAAAGTAGTGGTAAAGTAGTGGTTAAGTAGTGGTCAAGTAGTGGTAAGAGGAGAAGTAACATTTCTCAAGATGAGCCCTGAGTAAAAAATTCTACATCAAAAACTTGTATTGATATATGTTAAAAATTGATTTCACCATATTAAAGCAACATATTACATATAAACAAGTATCTATATAATTGAAAAAAATCTTAATAAATGTCGCCAACTGTAAAGAGAAAGTGACACAATGACATCAGTGGTGACCACAAAAAGTTAAGTCAACACCGACAGATCAGACCACACCATCTGGTTCAGATTTGGGACATGGTCATCATACAGTCACGAGAAACACTTTCTCTCTACAGCCAAGCACTTCATTTCACAGCTGTCTTCCTCAAGTCTTTTTTTTTTTTTAATTTAACTCGATAGGTGGCGCTAGAATGGCATATTTCATTCCAGTGACATATTTTCATCTAATAAAACTTCATACATCCTTTTACTTAATAATACTAAATGTTTGTTCTACACTTGTTTCATGACAATAAACATGACATCTTCCACCAATTTTGTCACAATAAATCTGTATTCAGTTTATTACAATTCATAGAGAAGAAATGAACTACACAATTCACAATATCCAAAGAAAACATTGAAAACTTAAAGTAAAGTTTATAAACTTAACAGAACAATTACTGTTTGAAAGATATTATTATACAACAAATATGCATTTTTACACCATGGATAAAATGTGGCTTCAAAAAGATGAAGATATTAGTATTGGTATATTAGTATTTTTACTTTTGGGATCTCAAGGGCGCCTCTGAGTCCACCCAGCTCTAATGAGTACCTGACATTAGTTGGGGAAAAGTAAAGGCGGATGGTCGTTGTGCTGGCCACATGACACCCTCGTTAACCGTGGGCCACAGAAACAGACAACCTTTACATCATCTGCCCCTAATTTGCTTGGTCTGAAAGGGGGAGGTAATTGAAGGATTAGGAAGGAGAAGGAACTGGCCAATGAGAAGGGGCAAGGGAGGCAGAGTGAGATGACAGCACCTTGATGTTATAATTGTTATGTAGGTCAGTGAGTTTAGATCCTTAACATATCAATGTTCTTGCTCAAGACTGGATAACTGATTCATTATTTCGTAACATCAGATTTGAGGGAAATGGGCTGGCCTCACAAGCATCTAATCAACTCAAAATTCATTAGTGCTGCATATTATTATCTAATTTTCTTAGAGGATTTATTATTATCTTATTTTCTTAGAGGGTTTATTATTATCTTTTTTTTTGTAGTAATGGAATGCAATAGACCACAACATTTCAACCTAGGAGAACAAAATGCTTGGCTAATGTACAGCTTCAAGACAGAGGTCTACACTACAAGAAATAAATAACAAAGCAATGAATTACTTTTTAAACTGATAGTTAAAACAAACACCAAACAATCAAGATGCTTGTTTATCTTTTGTCATCCCTGGCATGGGGTTATTAAAAACACAAAGTTTATTTTACTAGATCAGGGGCAGGCAACTAAAGAAAAAAAAGCTGCCAACCAAACCAATTATTTATTGTTTAATAGTCACGACTCTTACGGTGTTATTGACTGGTTGACAGCCCAGATGTGTGACTGTTTATACTGACTGAGTAGAGAGATGTCATTAGCGTGCAGAGCCTGACCTGTAATGCTGACCTAACGCGTCATTAAACTTTCCTGATGGCTTCAAAGCATGTCGTCTGCTAATGTTTGTACGTTGACAGAGCAGCACGAGGAACAACACTTGTTTTGTTTTGTTTTATTTGTTTTACATAATTTGGACAAAACAAAAATGATTACATCTGAAATTTTCTGGGGGGGGGGGGGGGGGGGATAGCTGAGGGCAGAGTTTAAAGTTCCAGGACCATCAGACGAGACAAGTGAGACTAAAAAAGTTAAACTAAAACTAAGGTTCAACTGCCGTTAAGGGCTCAGAAAACAGCTCAGCCCGAGCCTGGATATAAACTCAAGCCCCTTAGCTAGTGGTGAACTGACTAAGCACAGAACCACTTTTAACAAAGCAGCTAGAGATAATAAAATGTTATTACAAAAGTAATAAAAGAAAAATAATTTGTCCCCCCCCAAAAAAAAAGGAGTTTGAAGTAATTGATGGAATAATTAATGGAAGAATTCGTGAGACAGAAACAAGTGACTGTTTTGTATTCATTTGTTCTCTTGACTGTTTATTTTTGCTCTGGCCTCCTTCCCAATGTCAGAAGTATTTGACAGAAGTTTGAATGCTACCACGTATATGAGATTAAAAATCTTGATCATTGCTTTACCCTGTGTTAAATTTAGCATCAATGTAAAAAAAAATTGAGGAATATAAAAAAAACAACATATTTTCATCTATGAAATATCTGCCTACCCCTGTTCTAGAATGTACTTTAAAAGACTTATTTCTTTTTAGGTCTCGAAGGCATGGCACACGCTTCAGCCCCACACTCCGCAGCTCCATGATCTTCAACCTCCACTTTGCCTTCAATGCCCAGAGCCTTCAGGACTTCATTCGGATCAACATGCTCCCCTGGAGTTTCTTGTCTAAATGTCAAAAGGGCTTTGCCATCTGGAGAGAAAAGTGAAACAATTTGAAGGCTTACAAGAGATAATGTAATGGACTGCCATTTTTAAATTATTGAGAGACAATTTAAAGACTTAGCCATCTGTGGATAAAATGAGATAATCTAATGGGCTTAGCCATCTGTGGAAAAAATGAAATAATCTAATGGGCTTAGCCATCTGTGGAAAAAATGAAATAATCTAATGGGCTTAGCCATCTGTGGATAAAATGAAATAATCTAATGGGCTTAGCCATCTGTGGATAAAATGAAATAATCTAATGGGCTTAGCCATCTGTGGATAAAATGAAATAATCTAATTGGCTTAGCCATCTGTGGATAAAATGAAATAATCTAATGGGCTTAGCCATCTGTGAATAAAATGAAATAATCTAATGGGCTTAGCCATCTGTGGATAAAATGAAATAATCTAATGGGCTTAGCCATCTGTGGATAAAATGAAATAATCTAATGGGCTAAGCCATCTGTGGATACCATCTGTGGATAAAGTGAGATGTTTTGCCATCTGTGGATAAAGTGAGATGTTTTGCCATCTGTGGATAAAGTGAGATGTTTTGCCATCTGTGGATACCATCTGTGGATAAAATGAAATAATCTAATGGGCTTAGCCATCTGTGGATAAAGTGAGATAATTTCAAAGACTCTGCTAAAAGATAAAGTGAGATAAAAGACTTTGATTTCTGGAGTTTTGCGTTTCTAAATTGGTATTCACAAAAGTGAATATTTTTAAAAGAACTACATCACTTATTTCTTAAGAGAAAGACATTCACCACACAAACATACTACATTGTCTAACACACACTTTCAATAATGGAGAGAGGTAAACATTGTCCAGAGGCTAAAGTTCAACTATTCATAGCTGGAACTATACCTTTATTTTAATTTTTCATGTCAATCAGAAGTTTTTAATGACTGGTTTCTGGGTTACCCTAACCCAGGGGTGTGCAACCTTTTTCTATTGAGGGCTGCATTAAACAAATTTTGGGAATGGGGGGGGGGGGGGGGGGGGGCGCATATATATAATATTTACTTACAACTTAGAAAAATATGCTAGCTAACTGTTTACAATGTCTTTTAATTCACATGTATACTGTATTGTATATTTACTTTTCATTTTTTTAACTCCCAATAGAGGAAATACAAAGAAGAGTTAGCAATTTCTTAAAACTAATTTTACGAATATTTTTTAAAGATTTGTCAATGTCTTTTTACATCACAACATTTTACCACAAAATGTACTGTTGTACTTAATGTGAAGTTTTTAACTGTTTACACTCCTGCATAATGTTTGGGGACTATGGAACTAGCTAACTAGTTGTTTCCCTTGTGACTGCTCTCAAATTACAGTCAGCACTGACCTTTTCTTACACTGTTTTTTTTTTCAATTGACTTCACAGATGTATGTGGACCCAAACATCAACATTTTTTAAAGTATGGAATCACAGCTTCTGGCACCCATAAAATTCCACCCATAAAATTCCAGAGAAAGAACTGACTGGAACTTCTCTTTCAGGTCATAATTTGCTTGGAAATATGTCCTCTGAAGCGGAATCAGCCTTTACAATAAATGGTAAGCTTGAGGACATTGCCAACTGTTTCCAAGCTCTTGAAGTCTTAAAATTCCACAATCATGAAATCCAAATAAGCCTTGTACGTTTCAACATTTCACTAGAAATAGTTTCACCTTTTAGCAAAGGAAAATGACAAAACCTGTTTTCATTTGCTTGCCTGGAGAAATGGGAAAGCTTTGCTTGAATAGATTTAACATGCACGTACATTTCATTTGCAACAAACTATTGTGTTGTGTGTTAAAATAAACATGAAATTCTGTCTTCCACTCTTATTTAGAAATATTTGTAACAAAGCCACAGTCAATGTCCTTCAAGGAATATTCTTCTCATTACCTTGCCCATGTTAAGCCAGCGGATACAACTGTGGTACCGAACTTCGGAATGTTTTGTTTCCATATCTTCAATTACTTATCGGAACTGTGGTTAAGACTACTAGCTCTGCTAAGTTTGATCACTGAGAGATTGGATCAATAATATGTTTTATATTCAATGCAGCTTAGCGCTAATTTTCCCCTTTCAGAATTTAATGGTTGGGATATTGTTCTTTAAAATAAAAAAAACTGTTTTTCTCAGTCAAAGCACAGGCTCCATCAGCTGTTACACTTGCCATCTTGTTCTAAGCCATCCCAACACTTTCAACACAGTTCTCATAAGTAAATACTGGCCTGAGTTTGTATCTTTGTCTGAATGTTTTGAAATATTGCCAATAAGAATAATCACCGTTTACTTTAAACTTTTTAGAATGACATGTAGAGACAATATTTCTTTAGCCTTTTCATCATAAGTGATAAGAATCAGATGTTTCAATAATTTATATAGATATTTAAAATTAGAATATATTTGCATTTTTTATATGGGAACATCTGATTTCTGTAGGTGTCCACAGGCTGCATAAAACACTCTGATGGGCTGCCTGAGGCCCGCAGACTGTAATTTGCCCACTCCTGCCCTAAATAGATCTGACAACACATTCCATTGTCAAGTGTCTGAATACTATTATATAATTTTATCATCAGTATCAGCAAGTAAAAAGTACATATTACCGGTACCAGTGGCGTCACTAGGGGGGTGCAGTCCGCACTGTGTGACACCCGTTAGGGGGGTGACACCCAAGTAAAAAAATGCACTTTGTGAATAACTGACCATTAACAAAAATAAATGACAGTGGCTAACTATTGGAACATACTATTGACAATTAATAAATAAATCATAAATAACATACTTAATATATCAATGAAAATGTGAAACCCTTACTTTCAAATGTATACCAGCTGCATGTATGTATATGAACACTGCTTTGATTTTAAAAAGTTTTAATCGAATCTATTGACTTTGAAGCTAGCACTGTAATATCAGGATGCCAGCCAGTAGTCACTGTTTAACAAATGACGACATTCTTCAGGGATTCTTCTTCTTCTTCTTCTAGCCAGCTTTATTGCTGCTGAGCTGTGAGCTCTTTAGCAGACTGTGCCAAGGAAAAAAAGTCTGCTGTTTTCTTCAGTTGTTCAGCACTGCCATACAGGGTGTTGGTTATGTTGGGCTGTAGTGGAAGTAGGGTCTGCCTAAAGTGGATTAGGGAGGGGCATTCAAAGAGGATATGGTTTACAGTTTCAAAGGGGTTGGCGCAGTGTCTGCAAAGGGGGAGTTGTGTGGAGTTTATTTTGTTCAGGTGGTAATTTAATAGTGGTGTGTGTCCTGTTCTTAGTTGGAAAATTGTAGATTGTTCTTTGCGGGGGAGGAAATTAATACTGTCCAGTTTGTTAGGCGTTGTCATTTCTTTGTACATGGTTTCTTCAGGGATAAAACATTATTGAAATCTCACAAGTAATTATTATAAATTTTGTAGAATTGCATAATAAATAATTGGCCATTGAAATTTCTGAAGATGATGTCATTTCATTTTCTGTAAAAGAATCTCTAGCCAAGATGAAGGCAATGTTACAATGTGTCAGTTGAGTGATATACTTGAATATTTTAGGGGATTTTTACATGAGTTTTACATGACTACGTAAACCCAGTGAACTGTAGATAAATTGTAATAAACAACTGAATTTTAAAATTTCATAGATACTCATTTTATAGTTGTACAATCAAATGATGTAGGTAATTATTTACTATATGAATTATATGTTATATATATGTTGGCCTCCTTCAGTCGTAGAACAACTATGGTTCATCTCGCACACTTCCTCATGTGGCTGTGGAGCCCTATTGTGGAGAGACACTCCTGTCCACAAATATCACAGGTTAAGGTGGCTTTCGCTTCGGTGGTAAAGGAGCTGGCCATTTTTCGCATTGTACGTTTTTCTTCCAGAGTTGAGGCCCATGTTCTTTTGCTGTCCATAGCTTTCTTGGTCACTGTCTCTCTCCATCTGGTGCGGTCTAGAGCTATGTCTTCTCAATGGTCAGTATTGATGTTCACTGATTTGAGGTCCCGTTTTATTACATCTATGTAACGGAGTTGAGGGCGACCAGTTTTCTTGAGCCAGTCGCTAGTTGTCCGTGGAGGATGACTTTCGGGATGCGATTGTCCTCCATCCGGCAAACGTCCAAGCCAGCGCAAGCAGCATTGTCTAAGGGCTGTAAAGATACTGGGAATACCTGTTCATGCAAGGATCTCAGTATGGCACACTTTTTCTTTCCATGTGATTTTCAAGATCCTACGGAGACATCGCAAAAGGAATGAGTTTAGTTTTCTCACTTGCTTTGCGTAGGTGGTCCATGATTCACTGTCATACAGTAGTGTACTCATAACACATGCCTTGTAGACTTCCATTTTGGTCACTGTAGTGAGCTTCTGGTTTTCCCAAACTCTTGACCTGAGTCTAGCAGATGACACCCAGTGACTCCACTGCATATTACATTTCATGCTTCTGTGATTTGCACAATTTATCCGCTTATTATACATTTGACTAATGCATTAATCATTGAATAATTAGTCAAAGTTTTACTCATATACAACTAGAAGGAAATGAGAAGGCAGACACACTCGCCAAGAGTGGGAGAAATAACTCACAAATAAACTCTACACTCTATCCAGAAGAAATGAAGAAATTAATTGTAGATAAAATAAATGAGAAATGGACGAGCTCCCATCCAACTCACAAGAAAGATGACGCTTACTATAAGCTATCCTGACAAGACCAACGTCTAATCTTTCGACTAAGGACCGGACACAACAGAATGCGACAACACATGTACCGGAAGCTCAAAATTGGAACCAGTGAAATCTGCCCATGTGGAGTATCACCAGAAAATGCAGACCACGTCCTCCAAAACTGCTCTCTTTACCAAGAGGCCCGTATAAGACATTGGCCCCAAACCACCCCAATAGAAAGAAAACTATATGGAGAGCTCCCTGATTTGGAAACCACTGCGCAGTTCATCTCATGTATTGGTCTAGTCATCTGAAAGCTCCAACATTACAATGAGAACGATGAAGAAGAAGAAGTCAAAGTTTTACTAATGTTCCTGAATGTAAGCTACCTTTCTCAATCAACTATTACCAAAAGCAATAGGAGAAAAAAAAATGTCACAAAACTTAGAACTGATCATAACAAGAAATTTAGTAATGATTTGCTGCATCTTTTTAATTTTTGGCCAGTGCTTAAAATAATAATGCAGCTACCCACAAAGAGAGTTGAGAAAATTTATTAAATATAAAACTTATTTTAAAAAGGCCTTTTTGTTGGGATTCAGTGATAATCTCTCACTGGGAAAAAGAGTCAATGGTAGGCAGAAATCTAAATAATGTAAAAAAACATATCATAAAACTCCAAGACTCAACTACCATAAAAATTGGTTTGTTTGTTCTGTAAGTTTCAGCTGTTACTTTGGTATGACCATTTTTATGTTCTAGTCATGAAATCCTCCAAGAGAGCAGCGGTGCTAGCAGGCAGGGTTTGAACTCAAGACCTTTATGTTGACAGTGCATGCACATGACCAGGCAGCCACTCTAATCTTTAACCTTAGCAGCCACATTACATAAAGAATTTTAAAAAAAAAGACTTTTAGAGCCGAGAGGCCAGCCTTTCAGAGTTGTCTGGGGAAAGTGACTGATTGACCATGGCAACCAAGATGCTGGAGGACTTAATGTTAAAAATCCATATAGGCCTATCTTTCCTCTCAAGATATCTCAAAGAAGACGAATTATGCTTTAAACTTAGTTCACATTTATTTGTCTCCAATAACTCAAATTTTGAGCTCCACAGTTCTTCATTTTTGTTTTTATCCAGCATCTGCATTTCAAAGAAGCCAATATCAATATTACAAGTGAACATTTCAGTTGTTACTATGGCATTCAGAGTTGTTGTTTTTTAAATAAGACTTACGTTGATTTGCAATTTTGTAATTCTCTGAACCTACTGAGATAAGTTTACTTAGGTGACTGGTAATGACTTTGGTCACTTCAACCCCGGTCATTGTATCTTTCAGTCAGGGTGTTTCAAGGTCACTTGGCAAGGAAAACATAGTAGCCCAGTGGGTGTGTGGTGTGTGTGGTTGAGTAGGTGGTGTGTGTGGGTGTGCGGTGGTGTGTGTGTGTGGTGGTGTGTGTGTGTGTGTGTGTGGTGTGTGTGGTGTGGTGTGTGTGTGTGTTTGTTACATATATGAGTGTTGTTTCTGTTTACATCTATAGTGATTCTTAAAGTGACAACGCTGAGGTGGGCGATTGTAGTCAAACTGAATTTCTATTTGTTTGAACCAACAACATTCTCTTATTGTATCTTTAAGTGTCTCTGATTGCCTTCAACCTAGACCCTGCCACTGGGGAGATAGAAGCACAGGAGTATCGTTGTGATGCACAGCTAAAATAGGATTGGACATTTCAACAGTGTTTGCAGAAGAAAAGAACCAGAGAAGACAATCAAGACAAGGGACACCAGCTCCAGCTGGAATAACCTGCCCAGTGTGCCGCCTAACATTTCAAACTCACATAGGTCTAAATTTTTTACGTTTGGGCAGCCCTATTCTACCTGGTTTTGAAACTTCACTAACTGAAGAAAGCCCTTCACTAACTGAAGCTAAAGACAAACTGGTCTTACCTTTATTAATAACTAATGTTCCACCATTCTGCCACCAATCTCCAGCAAGGTCACCAGCAACTTTTTTTTCCTTTGTCTAAATAAGTAAAGATAGATAGTTAAGAATAAAGTGTCTGAAGGAAAACAGCGGCTAGATAGCATAAATTACAGAATCATTATTAGAAACAAAACTCGCTGATGTCTTATTATTATAACTGGTCAGTATTTGTGAATGAAGAGAAAAAAAAAAGTCGATGGGCAAAATGAAACTGTTAAACTAAGACAACAAAGGGTGCAACATTTGGCTTCTTATTTAGCAGGATGAATCTGCTACATCAACCCCTGACATCTCTTTGACAGAAGCTTAATGATAACTGTAGAAAAAAAAAGGTACTTTTAAAAACTAATAATAATGGGAAACTATTCATTTATGTATTGCATCATTCATGCTCCTGTTGCAAGGTCAGTTAGCTCTAGTCAAATTTCCTTTGTGGAAATGTGGGCTTGGGCAGAGAAAGTTTCAGAGTCTTTGGGCGCTCAGCAAATACAACTCAGCTGAAATCAAATCTCTAATTCCTGGTCTAGATCAGGATTTGAACTAGAGCCCCTTTGTACCAGGTTTATGCCACTCAGTGATAGTCAAGTGTATTTTAGATACATGAGTAAATGGCTGTTCCATATTTTAATGGTTTCTTTTTGTCTTCTGGTTTCTTTTTATTTTCTGGTTTCTTTTTGTTTAGTTTTCTGGTTTCTTTTTGTTTAGTTTTCTGGTTTCTTTTTGTTTAGTTTTCTGATTTCTTTTATTCTTTTGTACTTCTTTTTTAATTACTTTATTTTTAAAAAAATATGGCACTATAATAAAAAATGTATGTTTTTTTATGAAAATATTGTCTATTAAAAATAGCTGTCCAGACATTTAATATTTAATACAGGCATATGTTATCAAAGCCTTTTTGCATGGCTCTGGCAACTGTGTGCATATAAGGCACCTCCAACACTTGCACCAAAGGTGACTGCTCTCTATAATATACAAACGCTGGCAGGACAACATTACAAATGACCATGTTAAGATGGACGCTGTTGTGGACAGTACAGAGGTACTACTTATTTTTCAACAGCTGAAGTAGGTCAGATACCGATACCATATGGGATTTTGGTGAGCTGAAAAAAAAATGGCGTAACAAAAGTGCACCTTGAAAGCACTATAAAGACAAACTCAGGTCACCCTCACTGGTATAGTGGAATACAGGTAGCAGCAAATGGTTTCTCAAAAACACAGCTGCTATTCATGGTTCAGGTTGTGGAATAAAAATCTGAGATCTCCAAAAACGTCCTAGCCAAAGACAGCCACAGAAGAAATAATAAGCCCATCAGCAAACAATGGTGCGCCAAATATGACATAATATATAAATCGCAAATGGATCAGCGTGAAATACTGCACTGATAATTAATCTTCACACTCAATGACAGCGCCTAATTTCTTCCTTTAAATTAGGTACAGAAATTCATGCATCCTTTTGCTTATAATAAGATAAAGCATAAATTTTTATTTTTTTTTATCATTGAAACTGAAAATAGTTAATTGATGAAAGATTTTGATTAAATATGGGCATTAAACTTAGCAAAGATAAAAAATAACCAAATTACCTCAGCAATAGTTTCTCTTGTTTTTTTACCAAATAAAGCAGGCCACAAAGTGAAGGCATTCATTCTAGAAATATTCAGGAGAAACAATACCAAGATCAATCATTTAATATTAGTTTTAGACATAATAATAGTAGAAAAAATATCTGTCCACATATTCACTGTTATTATGCATGGATGTATAGGACAAATATGAAGATATTTTATCGCATGATGATTAGGTCTTGGAAAAGTTAATTAGTCACATTATGGCAGTGATGGGCAAACATTTCAAACGTTTTCAAGGATGGGCAACAAAATGAAAAGAACAATTTTGGTGGGACATAATTATTTTATTAAGAAAATACAGAAATTCAGTATCAGAATTAATGATATCACGATTGAACTAAAACTAACACTGTATGAAGCTATGGGTGTTTCAATAATTTGGATCAGCCTCGGACTTACATGTCATTAAAAATTAACTGAGTAGTTCATCTGTCACAGGTTTTTATTCGACATTTAAAAAGCTAAAATGTTTTGTGAACTTGTTTGGATACAATTTTAAAAGAAGGAAATACCCCTCTTAGACTTCGAAATCTATGGATCATCTGCCTCTCTGATCTATCATTAACGAGGGTGTCATGTGGCAAGCACGACAACCAACTGCCTTTACTTTTCCCAAACTAATGTCAGGTGCCCTTAAGAGTTTGGTGGACTCAAGGGCGTCCAAAAATCTACACCAAAAATTAGTTAAGGCTACTGATGAAGCTGATGGAACAACAACTTTGAGTGCAACATAGACATAAAATTGTGAAATATTTCTTCAATGGTTCATCTGTTATTGAAAAAAATTAAATTCTTTAATTAAGAACAAAATTTGTACTTTTAAAATTCTTATTTGAAAACATTTGGTGGGCTGGATTAGACCTTTTCGACACCGGAGTCGGCCGCGTGCCATAGTTTTCCCTCACTGCCTTAGGGTATATTTTCATTTGACTTAAAATATACAAAAATAATTTTGAAACAATTTAAAAAATAGGATTATCTTTTGAAAAATTCTATGCAGTCTTTAATTAAGTTAGATTCTACACTTGATTACAACAAAAATGGGAAAGAATCTAGTTCAAGATTTATATAAAAACATTTCCATAAAAACAGGTGTACATTTTTTTCTTTGATTTTAATTTTAGCATTAATAAATAGAGACCATATACTCAAACTTTGAATTCAATTAATTTGACTTAAAAAAAATATTTTGACTTTATTAAATTAATGATAGTTGAAAATCAACATAGTCCTCAAACAGTTTATCAAGTTGAATCACATATTTAAGAAAAATGTAAGTCAGTAACTGAAACCAGATCTTTGTATTTTTCACATTTAGATTATTTGTAAAATGTTCTACATGTTTTATATATTCCTTCTGAGTTGAAGATAATCTACAGGACAATTAAGACCACAACACAACAGTCCAGAGCACCTGGCACATGGCCAGGCCACCATAGGGCAGCAGATAATAATTTTGTTTGCATCAAAAACAAGTAAAACATATATAAAATACTTTTTAAAAAAAGACCACTCCTCCTTCATGCAGCTTAGGAGGTTATTCAGCTCTTATTTACTGATGAAAGTTAGATTTAAAAAAAGACAACTCCTCCTTCATGCAGCTTATAGAGAGGTTATTCAGCTCTTATTTACTGATGAAAGTTAAATAAAAAAAAAAAAAGACCACTCCTCCCTCATGCAGCTTATAGAGGAGGTTATTCAGCTCTTAATTACTGATGAAAGATAGATATAAAAAAAAGACCACTCCTCCTTCATGCAGCTTATAGAGGAGGTTATTCAGCTCTTAATTACTGATGAAAGATAGATATAAAAAAAAAAGACCACTCCTCCTTCATGCAGCTTATAGAGGAGGTTATTCAGCTCTTATTTACTGATGAAAGTTAGATTTAAAAAAAGGAACTGTTTTTACTTCGCTCCCTTTCCCTCTCCCTCTCCCTGAGACAAAAATCTAATGATGGGTCTATACCTCCAGACTTATCTAGTTCCTGAACATCTGTTAATTTATTGAACCATTTAAAGAATAGGACCTACACGCCGAAATACCTGAAGACTTAATCTTTTCAAGATAAAGATTGCCTGGATCAATATTTCTACTTTTCAAGATATTGATTGCCTGGATCAATATTTCTACTTTTCAAGATAAAGATTGCCTGGATCTATATTTCTACTTTTCAAGATAAAGATTGCCTGGATCTATATTTCTACTTTTCAAGATATTGATTGCCTGGATCAATATTTCTACTTTTCAAGATATTGATTGCCTGGATCAATATTTCTACTTTTCAAGATAAAGATTGCCTGGATCTATATTTCTACTTTTCAAGATAAAGATTGCCTGGATCTATATTTCTACTTTTCAAGATAAAGATTGCCTGGATCTATATTTCTACTTTTCAAGATAAAGATTGCCTGGATCCATATTTCTACTTTTCAAGATAAAGATTGCCTAGATCCATATTTCTACTTTTCAAGATAAAGATTGCCTAGATCCATATTTCTACTTTTCAAGATAAAGATTGCCTAGATCCATATTTCTACTTTTCAAGATAAAGATTGCCTAGATCCATATTTCTACTTTTCAAGATAAAGATTGCCTAGATCCATATTTCTACTTTTCAAGATAAAGATTGCCTGGATCTATATTTCTACTTTTCAAGATAAAGATTGCCTAGATCCATATTTCTACTTTTCAAGATAAAGATTGCCTAGATCCATATTTCTACTTTTCAAGATAAAGATTGCCTAGATCCATATTTCTACTTTTCAAGATAAAGATTGCCTGGATCTATATTTCTACTTTTCAAGATAAAGATTGCCTGGATCTATATTTCTACTTTTCAAGATAAAGATTGCCTGGATCTATATTTCTACTTTTCAAGATAAAGATTGCCTAGATCCATATTTCTACTTTTCAAGATAAAGATTGCCTAGATCCATATTTCTACTTTTCAAGATAAAGATTGCCTAGATCCATATTTCTACTTTTCAAGATAAAGATTGCCTGGATCTATATTTCTACTTTTCAAGATAAAGATTGCCTGGATCTATATTTCTACTTTTCAAGATAAAGATTGCCTAGATCCATATTTCTACTTTTCAAGATAAAGATTGCCTAGATCCATATTTCTACTTTTCAAGATAAAGATTGCCTAGATCCATATTTCTACTTTTCAAGATAAAGATTGCCTAGATCCATATTTCTACTTTTTAAGATAAAGATTGCCTAGATCCATATTTCTACTTTTCAAGATAAAGATTGCCTAGATCCATATTTCTACTTTTCAAGATAAAGATTGCCTAGATCCATATTTCTACTTTTCAAGATAAAGATTGCCTAGATCCATATTTCTACTTTTCAAGATAAAGATTGCCTAGATCCATATTTCTACTTTTCAAGATAAAGATTGCCTAGATCCATATTTCTACTTTTCAAGATAAAGATTGCCTAGATCCATATTTCTACTTTTCAAGATAAAGATTGCCTAGATCCATATTTCTACTTTTCAAGATAAAGATTGCCTAGATCCATATTTCTACTTTTCAAGATAAAGATTGCCTGGATCTATATTTCTACTTTTCAAGATAAAGATTGCCTGGATCTATATTTCTACTTTTCAAGATAAAGATTGCCTAGATCCATATTTCTACTTTTCAAGATAAAGATTGCCTAGATCCATATTTCTACTTTTCAAGATAAAGATTGCCTGGATCTATATTTCTACTTTTCAAGATAAAGATTGCCTGGATCTATATTTCTACTTTTCAAGATAAAGATTGCCTAGATCCATATTTCTACTTTTCAAGATAAAGATTGCCTAGATCCATATTTCTACTTTTCAAGATAAAGATTGCCTAGATCCATATTTCTACTTTTCAAGATAAAGATTGCCTAGATCCATATTTCTACTTTTCAAGATAAAGATTGCCTAGATCCATATTTCTACTTTTTAAGATAAAGATTGCCTAGATCCATATTTCTACTTTTCAAGATAAAGATTGCCTAGATCCATATTTCTACTTTTCAAGATAAAGATTGCCTAGATCCATATTTCTACTTTTCAAGATAAAGATTGCCTAGATCCATATTTCTACTTTTCAAGATAAAGATTGCCTAGATCCATATTTCTACTTTTCAAGATAAAGATTGCCTAGATCCATATTTCTACTTTTCAAGATAAAGATTGCCTAGATCCATATTTCTACTTTTCAAGATAAAGATTGCCTGGATCTATATTTCTACTTTTCAAGATAAAGATTGCCTGGATCTATATTTCTACTTTTCAAGATAAAGATTGCCTAGATCCATATTTCTACTTTTCAAGATAAAGATTGCCTAGATCCATATTTCTACTTTTCAAGATAAAGATTGCCTGGATCTATATTTCTACTTTTCAAGATAAAGATTGCCTGGATCTATATTTCTACTTTTCAAGATAAAGATTGCCTAGATCCATATTTCTACTTTTCAAGATAAAGATTGCCTAGATCCATATTTCTACTTTTCAAGATAAAGATTGCCTAGATCCATATTTCTACTTTTCAAGATAAAGATTGCCTAGATCCATATTTCTACTTTTTAAGATAAAGATTGCCTAGATCCATATTTCTACTTTTCAAGATAAAGATTGCCTAGATCCATATTTCTACTTTTCAAGATAAAGATTGCCTAGATCCATATTTCTACTTTTCAAGATAAAGATTGCCTAGATCCATATTTCTACTTTTCAAGATAAAGATTGCCTAGATCCATATTTCTACTTTTCAAGATAAAGATTGCCTAGATCCATATTTCTACTTTTTAAGATAAAGATTTCTGGATCCATATTTCTACTTTTTAAGATAAAGATTTCTGGATCCATATTTCTACTTTTTAAGATAAAGATTGCCTAGATCCATATTTCTACTTTTTAAGATAAAGATTGCCTGGATCTATATTTCTACTTTTCAAGATAAAGATTGCCTGGATCTATATTTCTACTTTTCAAGATAAAGATTGCCTGGATCTATATTTCTACTTTTCAAGATAAAGATTGCCTGGATCTATATTTCTACTTTAAAAAAAAAACAGCCAGCTCAAAATAACACCATGTGACGTGCAGGAAAAAGAGATCTACGCAAGCCACGCTGTGTGCGTGCTGTGGCTGGCACTTTGGGTGCATTAGTAGCTGTCGGGTTAATAAGACTATGACATTAGCAGTTTTATGTAATTTAAAAAAACTTTAATTTTAAAATAATGCATGATAACTAATCATAATGTTGCTTTAACTCTTTGTCCAGGAAGCAAATATTATTTAGTCTAAGTTATTTTTCTCTACATGTTCCCATTTATTTTTCCATGGGAGTAAGATCAGTATGTAGTGCATGATTTAATACAGTGCATTTGTTATGTCCTAGACTAATTATTGTTAATATAAAGAAAATAAATGATAAATTGTGTCTCTGGTCTTCAACAGTCTCTGATACTCGTTCAACAAAATGCTTAATACATAAGGTGTTAAATCTTTGCTTCATAAAACTGATTACATAAAGGGCATGAGTAGGTTAGGACAAAGTGAAAATAATTTCCTCATAAACACAAACTAGTAAGATTTGATTCATTTTATCAAGGGACAAAACATTTTTCTTTCGTTTCAGGGCCTTATAGTAATAAGTAAATTAACTATACACACCTTCTAAAGCCAAGTTTCTTAAAAGCTTCTTTCTTGAGATCAATATATAACTCTGAAATATAAAAAAAATGTTTTATATATTGTTAATATAAAGTCTTAAAGTTCCTCTTTCAGGCCTTGCAATCTATTATAGACTATGGGGCAGATCATGTAAAGGTCATCTGTTTTTTGTGGCCCACAGTTAATAAGGGTGTCATGTGGCCAGCACAACAACCGACCGCTTTTAGTTTTCTCTAATGTCAGGTAGCCATTAGAGCTGGGTGGACTCAGAGGTACCATAAAGATACTGAAATAAAAAATCCCAGTCTTGTCCAGCATTTCAACCCGGGACCCTGATTTGGAAGCAAGTGCTCTACCACTCAACCACAACACCTATGTAATGAAATAAACTGGAATTGGACAAAAACATGAAAAATTTAAAACAGAATCCTGACAGTTTAATTTTGTTTGTTGAGATACCTAGCAGTGGGCTGCTGTTCTCACCGAGCGTGTTTTATTTGGTAAGCACTACAGTTGTGGTTGTACAGTCCTTTCTTGACTGCAATAGCAAAATATTTTTATTTGGCATATGAAAGTTTTTTCAGTTTTTGATGTTATATCACAATAATATATTAACTATTAGCATCCGGGATTGCAGACTGACCACGCAGAATACACTTCCATTGAATAACACATTTCAACTGAATTAAGGGACTGAAATAATAAAATAAAATATTCTACCAAAGGAACTGGACTCGATTGTATATCCTTAACTTTTTACAAACCTTATATCAACTTACTCTGTGTCTGGTAAAAAGTGTGTACACAATTATTCTCCCACACCCATACTCGGATCAAGCTGAAACGTTGCACAATTATTTATTGACATAGATAAGACATGAAATGATATAGTTTTAAGGATGAAGTTCTTCCCCTTTAAATAAGCTTTGTTTTCTTTTTAAAAAGGATTTTTTATATTTTGCTTGTTAACGTAATTCTGAGATGCCTCAAAAACATCTCAAATATTGTAATAAACATATTACAATGAAATGATAAAACTAATATTTCTGTTGGGTTTATTACCTCCTTGAAAATACTGTCCTTGAACGAACTCTTCAACTCCCAGTTCCTCAAGGCCAACGCCAACTAATTTAACATTGTTCGCGTCCAGCCGAGGTTTCAACTGGCTTAGCTGCTGGGCACCCAGCCGACACAGTTGTCACCCGAACCTTCGAAGAAATGTAATCACAACCGAGGAATCTTTCCAGAATGATTCTATTTCCACCATCTGTATTGAGGAGAAAAGACACAAGAAACTTGTTATATACACTTTGAAGAAATGTAATTCAAATTATAAAGTTTTATTACCGAGCTTATATCGACTCATTCCGTCTGCCAGGTCAAACAAAATCTTCACACATTATTTCTCCCACTTTCTATTTTCTGGTCAAGCTGAAACTTTGCACAATCATTCATTGTTGATAACAACACATGAATCATTAATAAAATAATCACATTTATTCAATCAATTAGTTATAATTAATTAATTTTGCTTTATATGGAAAATTTACTAAACTAGCTTTGTTGATGTGATTTTTATATGTGCCTTTTTCTTTTGTTTATGATGCTTCCAAGGTAGACAAAAGTTTTCTCCTGTGAGCTGAAGCTGAGTTTCTTGGGTATTATTAATTCTCAGTACCTCAGTTTTCTTTCAGTAGATTTTTAGACCGATTTTCTCCACTTTTATTGCGAGCTTGTTTAATTTTGTCTGAGCGTGTGGTAGTATATGCGACAGGAGGCAGTTATCGTCTGTGAAATCCATATCTTCAGTATGCCTATTTTGCCGGCTGATGACCTCCTCATTATCTAGTCTATTACCGATAGGAATATTGTTTAGGAAAGTATGCAGTTGTTCTACTCCCTTCATTTCAAAAGAGTTTGTCAGCTTTAAATTCTGAATTATTTGACAATTTGAGTCTTCCTATACATGCTGAAAACATTAATGAAGGCTGCTAACAGAAATAAAGAAAGAATAAACTCACTAACTTTTTTTGTAATCGATTTCCATAAGTATATTAAAATTAATTATATATAAAAATTATATTAAAATTATTAATTTTCACGTTAAGATTTAAATTTTCAAGATCTACAATCCAGTCTTTTATCACGATCTAGGTTGTCTAGGTTGGTAAAAAGATTCACAAGGGCAAAAAAACAACCCATATCCCCCATACACAATTAGGTCTACCATCTAGATCTAATCTAACTCTAATCCAGAACTATCCTAGATTCTTATATCTGAACACCAACTTTCAGGAACTAGGTCAAATTTTTTAATTATATTCTTTGATGAACTTACAAAAAAAAAACTGAAAGCAGATTCTTCTTATTCAACTATAAGACAATAAAAATAGCTGTGTTCCTATGTATTACAACTCAGGACAGAAGACTCAAAAGTAAAGTAGCAATTATACATAAAACACTGAACCATAATCTTCAAATACAAAAACAGAATTTAATAGAATACTCAGTAAGACACAATGATAAAGGCAACTCCTCTTCCCATATATGCTATGACAAATTTGTACAAATAATCCTTCTTCCCTAGTGCTATTAGAGCAAGGAATGGGTTGTCTGAGCTAGCCAGAAAAACCAGTGACTTGGCAGAATTTAAGTCAATGGTTAATATGCATGACTGAGTGCATGACGTGTAGGACGTAATCATCTTTTTTGAAGTAACGTCTGTATTATAGAAGATAAGAAGATAAGATAGCAATGCTTATTTTCAGTCTTCCTCAGACATTTTAAACGTTCCTTGTCCACTTTAATAGTGCCATTAACTTTTTTTAGCTTCAACTAGTGGCTCTACTAAAATCTGTCCTCTATGGTATATTTACGAGAATTGAGTTATGTTCCATATTTTCTATAAAACACTTTTCAGAAGATGAAACTGTTTTTAATAAATTATAAATAATTATATATAGATTTAATTATATTACAATTATTATTAATTAGATAGAAGATAGATCTAGAGTGGTTTATTTAATTCGGACATTACATGAATTCGGACATTCGCTGTTTTTGTGGTCATTAAATAATTATTTTAATATTTGTTATAAAACTAGCAAGCTGAATAATGTGCTTGTCCATTTTCCAATGATTCTGACAGAATATCCTTCCAGTTAGCTGTCTTTTTATGTAAGAAAAACGAATTTCAAATTTGTTAGTAATGAGCCAGGCAATATTTATTCTGTTTTTGGAGCTGATTTATTTGATTCATAAGTCAAGTTGTTTGATTCCATAAAAAAAAAATTAATAGGGTGTCAGAATTTCTTACCAAAATTTATTTCAGACAGCAAGTTTTGGACATCAATGTTAATGATCTTATATTTTATTTGTTTGTTTGTTGTTGTTGTTTTTTTATAGAGAATAAATGGGCAAATGTTTGGAGTGAGCTTGATACACTGAATGAAGTTAAATGCCCAGATCTAGACCTACTAGATAGATCTAGATTTATAGAGAGAGAATATAGAGGATTCTTCTTCTTCTTCTTCTAGCCAGCTTTATTGCTGCTGAGCTGTGAGCTCTTTTGCAGACTGTGCCAAGGTAAAAAAATGTGCTGTTTTCTTCAGTTGTTCAGCACTGCCGTACAGGGTGTTGGTTATGTTGGGCTGTAGTGGAAGTAGGGTCTGCCTAAGGTGGATTAGGGAGGGGCATTCAAAGAGGATATGGTTTACAGTTTCAAAGGGGTGGGCGCAGTGTCTGCAAAGGGGTAGTTGTGTGGAGTTTATTTTGTTCAGGTGGTAATTTAATAGTGGTGTGTGTCCTGTTCTTAGTTGGAAGATTGTAGATTGTTCTTTGCGGGGGAGGAAGTTAATACTGTCCAGTTTGTTAGGCGTAGTCATTTCTTTGTACATGGCTCTGCCTGTGTTTCCTGAAGCCCATTGGTTGAGCCACTCCTCTTTGTGATTGTTGACTAACATTGACCTTAGGGTGAGGTAGTTAACAGGTCTATCTGGTTGTTCCATAGATGAACCTGCCTTTGATAGCTTATCTGCCATTTCATTTCCCATGATGCCAATGTGTAAAGGGATCCACTGTAGTGTGATATTGATATTTAATTTTGATATCATCAGATGGATTATCACAATGAGTGTTGTCAACTCTCTTGGGCTGTTTGAGGTGCTGCTGTTAATGCTTGCAGAGTAGATTGGGAGTCTGTAAAGACAACAATATCTGATGGTGGTTGCACTCCTTCATATAATTTGTTTTCCACTGTCTGTAGTGCTATGGTAATTGCCTCAATTTCGGCTTGGAAGTTTGAGCAGTAATCGCCACAGGGTGCGCTTATCTCTCAAAGTGTTTATTTTTAGGGAAGACCAGGAAGGCACCAAGACTAGCATTGATGGTAGCTTTGAAAGCCGATCCGTCTGTATAAATATGGATAGCTGTTTTTTTATAGCTTTTAATTGTTTCAAGCATGCCTACTTTGAGCTCCAGTGGATTTGATTCTTTTGTTAAGGTGTTATTTAGTAAATGTGTTTTGATGGTTGGTTGTTTGTAGTTTAGTCCGGGTGTAATGTTTGAAAACCTGGTAATTTTTTCTCTGTTATTGGGTAGGTGGTGTTTTAGGGCTAGTTCGTCAGTAAGTTGGATCAGAGTCCTTAGCTTTTTTTGGTTGTTTTTCCTATTTCTCTGTGTTAGTAATTTATTTGGATGATAGTCCTCCAACCTTTTAAATCTCTTAATAGCTTCTAATGCTGCTCTGTTGTGCCTTAACTTAAGAGGTTCAATATTGGAGTCTATTTCACAGGCTGATGTGGGAGTAGTTCTCATACCTCCACTAATTAGCCGCAAGGCTTGGTTTTGGATTGTATCTAATGATGATTGATAGGTTTTGTTGGCAGCTACTTGTATAGAGGATTCAGTTAGGCAAGAATGGCTAGCCTAACCTGTACTATACTACAAAAGATCATCTGTATTAGAAATTTATTAAATTAATAAACAAAAACACAAACATTCAACACACATCTAATCAAGCAAACATAAAATAAGTCTAAAAGTCGGTATAGAGGTCAGTATCCCAGTGACCTAATTTAGGTAGAATAAGTTATAAGTGTGTTCATATTTTTATTTTTTGTGTTCGTATTTATGCATAATTTGAAAACATCTTAATGATTTAATGTGAGGGGCTATGCCTGGGGATCTTAAAATTTAGAAGTTTATTGATGCCTAATAAATATAGAGAGACTGTCCAAAATAAATTATGGTGTCCAGAATCAAATAATGTGGGTCAAATTTGTCAAAATTAAATGAAAACACACTGCCTCTTTAACCTAAAATATAATTTATATAACAAATATAGGCTAGGGGTACAAATATTTTAAATATAAGACTATAGTGTCACTATAGATTCTAAGTAGTCATCCTTATTGTAGATCTAGATCTAGATTATTCTAGATTTTGAATACTTCATTTTTCTATGTCAAACCATTATCAAATAATGCCAAATAATGCACTGTCAAAGTCAAACTTTGAGATTTTGGCCTATAGATTTAATAGATCTACTAGTACTAGAATAGATCTAGTAGTCATAGTACTCAGTCATAGTAGTACTAGATCTAGTACTAGATCTAGAATCTAGTAACTATATTTATATTAGTGTCCGAATAGCATGGCATAAAAAACAAGTTACAAGTCTCTAATTTTATATTAATATTTAAATAATAATTTAATAATTATAATATGTTACTCTTACTATTCTAATTATTCTTAATACATTATATACTTAGTCTTATAAGTATACTGTATACTAATTTTTATACTTATTGACTTATGGCGGAAAACAGATTTCCTATTGAAAATGCATTTTTGTAGTTCAACATTCATTTTCTACATAAAATAGACCATCCATGTAAAATTTGATTTACTGGTTGATAGATCTATGTTTATGGAAGCTTCATTAGCAAAATGTTTTTGAAATACGTTTTTATAATGAATTTGTGCGTTTGTGAATACCGGCAAGTATGCAAAAAACAATGGACAAGATTTACTTTTGGATTTAGGTGCTCCCGTTTCAAAAGGTAAGAAACATATTTTTTCTATATTATCTATGTATAAAATACACACTTACTATTTAAAAATGGTTGCTACACACATAAAAGAAAAAAGAAAGTGAAAGAAATGGTTTGTTTGTCCTAAATTTTGAAAAAACTAGTCCTGACATCATGTCCTATTTTTATCCATCGCCAAATACCCTGTACATTATTTTTAAAATAACATTTAAAAATGATCGATTTTAGTTTTAAAATACATCTTTTTTTATTTCAGTAATAATAATGTATTATTATTTTTATTTTTGGTTATTTAAAAAAAATCTACATCCTGAAATTTATAATGCAGAAATTTTCAATAGTAATTATGAAATTTTTAGAAAAGATAGGGCTGATAATCATGGGGGAGTTCTTTTAGCAATAAAAAACACTCTTATAGCAGAAGAAATTACCTTACCTAACTCAAAAAATATAGAATCAACATTTTGTAAAATTAATACCACCTCAACATCCCTAATAATAGGCAGCATTTACAGACCACCAAATTCTAGTTTAGAATACATGCAGGAACTATGTAATCAGATTACGACACTTAAAGAGACAAATAAAAATGCAGTTTTTTGGATTATGGGTGATTTCAACCTACCTGATATAAATTGGAAAACACTAACCATAGATAAACACCAAAACCTTAAGGACATAAATGAGCTTTTCATAGAAACTTTACACAACCTAAGTTTAGATCAAATCATTAAAAAGCCAACTAGATTAAACAACACATTAGATCTCTTCTTAACCAACAGACCTGGATTAGTAGTTGATTATGATATTATCCCTGGTCTATCAGACCATGAGATCATAAAAATACACAGTCAGATAAAAGCAGTAGCCAATACAAAACCCAAAAGAAAAATCTTACTCTGGAATAAATGTAACCTAACACAACTACACCAAGCTGCATTAAACTTTCAACAAACATTCTTATTAGAAAAAGACATTAACCAACCAGTCGATGACCTCTGGAATTTCATTAAAAACCATCTTAAAAGCATTATAGAAAATCAAATACCAACTAAATACACATCAAACAAAATAAATAAATGCTGGTTTAATAATAGACTAAAGAAGCTTTGTAAACAGAAGGAAAACCTATATAGAAAATTTAAAGAAACTAATGCAGAAAGAGTTTACAAAAAGTATATAAAAATTAAACACTTAACCCAAAAAGTAAGCAGACAGCTGCAGAGTGAATACATAAACAATGTAATATCTAAAGACAACAACAAAAACCTATGGTCATACATTAAGTCTAAGAAAATGGAAACAACAGGCGTAGCGCCATTAAAAGATGAACATAACATAATACATAATGATAATGAAACTAAAGCAAACATTCTAAACAAATACTTTGCATCAGCATTCTCAGCCCCAGGAGACAAAGACATATTACTGAATTTGAACCAAGTAGACAACATAGAAGATATAGTAGTACAAGAAAATGGAATTCAAAAACTATTAGCCAACACCAAACCAAATAAAGCTTCTGGACCTGATGGTATTCCAGCTAGATTACTCAAAGAACTAAGTAATGAACTAGCCCCAGTGTTCAAAATACTCTTTCAGGCTTCACTTAACCAGGGCAGAGTACCAAAGGACTGGAAAGAAGCTAATGTCACCCCCCTATTTAAAAAAGGAGAAAAATCTGACCCAGGAAACTACAGACCAGTATCACTTACCAGCATCACATGTAAAATCCTAGAACACATAATATGTAGCAACATCATAAACCACTTAGACAAACATAATGTCCTCACACCATACCAACATGGCTTTAGGAAATATAGATCATGTGAAACACAACTAATAGGACTAATTGATGATTTTTCAAAAGGTTTAGATAATAGTGAACAAATAGATGCTATCGTACTAGATTTTTCTAAGGCTTTTGACAAAGTTCACCACCATAGTTTGCTTAAAAAATTAAAATATTTCGGCATTAATGGTCCACTGCATCAGTGGATTAAAGACTTTCTGATAGGGAGAGAACAAACTGTAATAATAAATGGCTCTAAATCAACACCGATAACAGTAAACTCAGGTGTACCTCAAGGAACAGTCTTGGGTCCACTACTATTTTTAATTTACATAAATGATTTACCAAATTGCATTACTTCAGGAACAAAAGTCAGATTATTTGCAGACGATTGCATAATATATAGAACAATAAAAACAACACAAGACACAGATATTTTACAAAGAGAATTAGATGAATTACAGAAATGGGAATCAAATTGGAGCATGTCTTTCCACCCAGAAAAATGTCAGTTGTTAAGAGTAACAAAAAAACTAAAACAAATTAATTCCACTTATCTTATTCATGGCAAACCAGTAACACAGACTAAAAACGCAAAATACCTAGGTGTTATAATAAATGAAAAACTTTCATGGAATCCACATATTGATGAAACTACAAAAAAATCAAACAAAGCATTAGGATTTATTAAAAGAAATTTCTATAAATCAAATAAGAACATAAAACTAAAATGTTATTTAACCTTGGTTAGGCCAATAATAGAATATGCATCCTCTGTTTGGGACCCCTCAACTCAAGAAAACATTAAGAAACTAGAACAGACACAAAATAGAGCAGTGCGATTCATAACAAACGAATATTCACATTTGACTAGAGTAACACCTTTAGTAAAATCACTAAATTTAGAAAGCCTTCAGGACAGAAGGCTCAAAAGTAAAGTAGCAATCATACATAAAACACTGAACCATAATCTTCAAATACAAAAACAAAATTTAATAAAATACTCTGAAAGACACAAAGATAAAGGCACATTCCTCGTCCCATATGCTAGGACAAATTTGTACAAATACTCCTTCTTCCCTAGTGCTATTAGAGCATGGAATGGGTTGCCTGAGCTAGCCAGGAAAACCAGTGACTTGGCAGAATTTAAGTCATTGGTTAATATGCATGACTAAATGCATGACGCGTAGGACGTAATCATCTTCTTTTTTGAAGTAACGTCTGTATTATATAAGATAAGATAAAAATATTTTTGTTTAAATCTCGTTATTTTTTTAACCAATCGGAATGTCTAACGCCAAAATCGAAGGTCAACCAAATTTTTTCAACGTGTGTTTTAAAAAAGTTATTCACTCAGAGAAACTCCGAGTGGCAACATATAGCAAAGGCAATAGCTGAGTTTAGATAGCACAGACAGTTTAGTTTAGAATATTAACTTCTTAGGTAATTTTTATGCTTTAGTAATCAGTCCATCGGCTTTGGTCATTTGAAAGGTCACTATTTTACGCCATAGACTGTAACAACGCGTACGTATGCGAGCGAGCGCCCGGTGAGGAAAACACTCGTTTTGATATTAGATCTAATCTAGATCTAGAGACTATGATATTATTATTTCTAGACTCTAGATCTACTATATACATTTCTATTCTATAACTAGATCTATTCTAGATCTAGAACATCAAAATTTAACATTACATTAGATTTGATTAGATCTAGATCTAGAGTCTAATTCTAGCGATACCACGATAGCCATCGCGTAATTGCGTACCGTACTGTATTTCTTCTATTAAATTGTCTACCACTGACAGTTATGTTTAAAAAGTCATAATCTAGTTATTATTTTAATTTAGACTCATCTAGTAATTGCGATACTTGTGTAATCTATCTAGATCTAGTAGATCTATAAGTAAGACTAGACTTAGACATCGTTACTCGCCAGTCAATCAACAAAGTCGCGAGCTTGCCGTAGGTCTACATCTACTGTAGGTTATTTCTTCTATTGTATTGACTAGATTTTTTTAGATTTAGATCTAAATTAATCTAGATCTGTTATTTAAGGACCAGATTTAAACCATATTTTTAAATTAATCTAGCGAAATGCTTAGACTTTAGACTTAGATCGATGTCTAGATCTTGAATAATCTTGATTAAATACTAGATCCATTCTCTAGAGTTAGGGTTAGAGCGTCTTAGCGTGAAATCATTTAATATTTGACTACTTTAAAGCAATTCTTGTGTAATCTGAAGATTAGATCTAGTTAAATCTAATAATCTGATAGACCAGATCGGTAAAATCGTGATTCTAGATCTAGATCTATATTTAAAACCTATCCCGTATTTCTTACAATTTTCTATTGAACTATTGCCTACAACTACCAGAACCATGGAATGTACCAGAAACTGACAGTTTTGTTTAAAATTTAAAGTAAAAATAATTGTTAACCTTTTGATCAACTAAGTCTAGATCTAGACCTTAGATCTAATGAATTCTAATAATATGTAGTATTTGACTTGTTTGTGATGATTAGGCTCTAGATAGATCTAGACCATTCTAGACTAGTTCTGGTGTTGGTGAATGTAGAATCTAGACATTGGAACTTAATATAAATATAGAATAAAGATCTACTTATGACTTATGGACAAAAACAAAACATATAATAAACCAAATAAATGTTGTTTTTATTTCTTTTATTTCTTTTCTCAGCAACCATTACAACAAATACAAAGACAGAGATTAGTTGAAGAAAATAAACAAAAAACATCATGCACCATGCAACTCTTAATTAAGTTAAGACTATTATTAGGCCTAGAACTAGATCTATTTATCTTTTATTTAATATTAGATCTTTTCTAGTCTAAAATTGTACATCAATCTAAAATTGTTATTAATAATATGTTAAGACATGAAGGAAAGAAAAAAAAAGTGACTTTTCATGGTAGGGTGGGCCGAAGAGGGGGCTTATTTATATTAGTTATAAATACATTTTAAAGTTGTTTGTTTGTTTTTTCAAATGTTCTATAAATATACTTTACTTTGTGACACATTTTTCTGTTAATATTACTATGAATTTGTGAAATTTATGGATTATTGGACATACCTTCTGTGAATGATGGATTTGTCATTATAAGTAATATAAGGGGTAAGTGTGTTTGACCTTATATTTTCATGGGAAATAATTGTCTGCTGCTTCTGATTTTATTTTTTTTTTGAATTCCTCTATTCTTGGGCATCAAAAATGATATATAATATGTCAATAAAAGACAATTTGAAATTGGTCAAAAAATTGGTCCCAAAAGTAGAATGTTGAGAGCTCAATCTGTTTTCCGCCTTATAGTCTACTTATACTAAATTTTTACTTACTTCACCAGTTGCGACACTTTTGACAAGATTTTTTGCTATTTTAGCAGGTTCCATGTTAGACATGGAACTTAATCGTTTGATTGATCTGAAAATTCTTTGAGTTATGTAACAAACCGAGATCTATAGTCTAGAATCTAGATTTACATTAGATCTGAAATTCTAAAACTAGATTGGGCTTGGCCACTTGAAGTGTGTTATGCAAGTTGTTATTATGGACTTTGGTCTTTTTTTTATTTGTGCTAAGAGTGGTTTCCCCTTTCATTCTGTGCGATTCTGTCTTTAGACAAATAAATGTATAGGTCTGTGATTATGTTATGGTTGATTTGTGTCAGTTACAATAAAATAAAGATAGGTAGCCTGAGTCAGATGTCCTTTGCGTCCGAGAACGTCCGGTTCCCTTTTATGGACCCTTGACCAAGGAAAGGCTTTTATAAATGGCCAGGATGAGAAATCGGCTCTTCACCAATCTCTCTGTCCGAAGCCCCGCCTTATCCGAAGTGATCATTTATTCACACCCAGGGGCGGACTGGCTATAGGGCCAGTGAAAGGGACCTGGCAACATGAATGCCACCAAGAATCGAATTAAATTGTAAAAAGATTCTATAATATTCTCTTATAAAAGTAGCACTCAGAGCGTCATGATTTACATGCTCTACAGTGTAGGCCTACTAGGGCTACCAATGTAATGCACTTTCCGATATAATTTAAGTTTTATTGATAAGTTTTCAAGTTTGAAATCGTGAAAAAAAATGTAATTTACTTAAGGCCGCTTTGTTGCAAAATTGAGCTATAGATAGATACATTGCAATAAAAAACTGAATTCTAAAGCAGCATCGACATTCCTTTTATAATTATTTTTATTATTAATTAATGTTGGTAATTATAAAGTATACATAATATGACTTAACGAAAAACAAAAATACGGGAATGGGAGAGGTGTTGACACCCTGAGCTGACCGCCCCGGGTGACACCCTTTCTAGTGACACCACTGATATCAAGTACATAGTTATGTTAATATTGGCCTATATGGTAGCATGATTTTTTTTTCCAAGTTATATAAAATCGAACAGAGTCATTTAGTAATACCAAATAGTTTTAACAAATCATGAAATAAACTGTCCACATAGCTAATTATGCAGGGCTATCTACTAGTAGAAATGCATTATGATACGTAAACCCAGTTTTCGTCACATTACCAAACCTAGCATAATGATTTTTAGGAGATTTATAATTCAAAGTCACATTATCAAACTTAGCATAATGATTTTTAGGAGATTTATAATTCAAAGTCACATTATCAAACTTAGCATAATGATTTTTAGGAGATTTATAATTCAAAGTCACATTATCAAACTTAGCATAATGATTTTTAGGAGATTTATAATTCAAAGTCACATTATCAAACTTAGCATAATGATTTTTAGGAGATTCATAATTCAAAGTCCATCATACAGCATGTTGGTGGCCGGATTACATAGAAATGCCCGGGGCCGGTTTTGACACCCAGTCCGCCCCTGTTCACACCCGGTATGTCGCCGGTCACTCCTATGTGGAAAGTTGCCTCTCCACCTCGTCTGGGTTCAACAGTTCAAGGCCGACTTCACACACTGGGCTCTTTGTGTCGGACTCGATCGCAGACCAAGATCAAGACGTCGTCTCGTACTCGCGTGGTGTCAAGGCTCCGAACGTCGTAATGCGTCGTACAGAACCAGTCAGAGCCTAAATCGACCACCGGCGGACAATTGTTATGTCTGCGCTGGGTTGTGCCAAAATATGTAGGTCTCAGCTGGGGCTGCGTAGACACGTGAAAAATTGCACTCCTCATTAATCTTCGGACTCGAAGACAAAGCTTACATACATTTGGATTTCGCTATATGTCAAAATTAATCAAAATTAATTAACTAGTTTCATTGTAATTGATTACTTACTGAAGTAATTATTAAGGCTACTCTTAAATTTTCATGAATGAATGTAGAGTTTGTTCTTCACAGAGAACGGGAGATAACTGAATTTTTTGTGGTCATTGCATAAAAGAGAGTTTTCTCCCCTGTATTGTTCAGCTTGAGTGAGTCGGAAATATGAATTAATGTTTGAATTACCTTTTTTTTATGCATTAACCCTTGTCCTTCTTTATATATACATTATAAGGGGAACTAAAGTGTAGCCATAGTGAATTTATTATGGAGTTACATTACTAAAAAAGAGATGATAATAATAATGTAATTTATAGAGAGGAGCTATTAACAAACAAACTCACGACCAAAGGCGCTGTGATAACATTACATACATTAACACGAGACAACATGACAAACTAACCTAACAAAGTCTTAAGCAATCTGGTCTTTATGTTTTTCTTGAATGTTCTGTAGCTTGTTGTCTGTCTGAGATCAAAGTTCCAAACCTTTGGTCAGTGTACTAAAAAAGCCCACAAACCTAGCTGTTGTATAGGAAATACGAAAAACATGCACAAATGTAACCCTGCCGGACCAAATTAAACAAAGGACGTTTTGGGCCACGAGTTACGAATGTCTCTAAGGTGTTCTTGGAGTCGTGTTTTTAAGGTTCTGCCTGTGTTTCCAATATGACATCTTGAGCATATTATAGCATATATGACTCAACTACTATTACAGTTAAATTTGCCACTGATCTTGATGGTCATTTTAGGACAGGTGATGGTGGGGGTGACGAGTGTGTGTTTGCAGGTCTGACAATTACGTCGCTTACATGGCCAAGTGCCAGGTTCACTTGAAATGTTGTGGAGTTTAGTGTGTACTAATATGTCTTGTAGGTTTTGGTCTCGTCTGAATACCACAAGAGGTGGGGATGAAAAGACGTCGCGAGTATGTTCATCGGCTAGGAACATTCTCCTAATTTTGCAACTAAGCCCGTCTCTATCCATTTTAATAACACATCTCATTGGGGTACCCTGACCTTCTCATCACTGCTATACAACAATGCAGCGATAAAAACACTCGTCTGCAGATCGAAAACAAACTTATTTACATGTCAGGCACCCTCCAACCTAACGGTATCAACAACCAGCACACTTTTATTTAATAGCACTAACACTAACCCCCTTTTCCCATTCATCTTTGCCTGACATCTCCGCCCCATTCCGTTTTCCCGCGCTTTTACACCAGCGTAGCTCATTTCTTTTCTGCTTCAATAGAAAACAACATCGGACAGATAAGTTCACTTAAAACTACTTTGTATTAATTGTTTTTTTTTGTTTTGTAGCTGATGAAGGCCTCGCGGCCCAAACGTCCTTTGTTTAATTTGGTCCGGCAGGGTTATATATATGCATGTTTTTCGTATTTCGAGAAAACTACGACACACGGTGCCGCCACTGCATAGAGAACGTAGAAACAGTTGACCACTTTCTCTATGAATGTCGCGTTCTGCATGAAGGGCGATCGGGACAAGGATTTGATAGAGAGAGAACTAGTTCGTGTGTGGCATTAGGGCGGTCCTTGTACGGGGACAAGGCTATCTTAAAGCTCTAAGGGAATCATTCTCAATTTTCTCAGCATGGTTCGTTACCAATGGAGTTTCTGATTCGGATGGACTTGGACTCAGCTGAGGCTAATTGCAAAGTCCAGTATCGAAGTGCTGTTGCGGCCCCATACTTCACTGGGAGTCAAAATGATTACTTTACAGAATGTTGGAATATGTCACATTAATTTTTTTTAATAAAAACTTTCAAATTATTTTCCTTCATTTTCAAGTTTTAGTGGGTTTTTAAAAATCAAATCAAACAACAAGAAAAGAAAATCAATATGTCTGATAAAATTTGGCTTTAATGCTGACTTTCAACGTTCTAAATCAGCAGTTCTTAACCTTTTAAGCCCGTCGACCCCTTTTTACAATCCCCCACTCTGCCGCGACCCCTCCACACACACACTCACATACAGCAATAGAAGAATAGACAAAACAACCCTATTTTCGATGGTCTTAGGCGACCCCTGACAAATCGTCATTCGACCCCCAAGGGGGTCGCGACCCATTAGTTGAGAACCCCTGTTCTAAATCATGAAAATTATGACGTGACAAGTTTTGTTTCGTGAAAGTCATTAAATCAATTCCTAATTTTGTATCGCCATGACATAGCGGGGAGTCAAAGACTAGCAGACGACATTAAATCACGTGTTCATAATATTAAAAAGTAAACTTGACTTGTTTTTTATTCCAGTTTAACATTTCAACTGTATGGATGTGGCTAAAGGTCAAAGAA
This sequence comes from Biomphalaria glabrata, assembly GCF_947242115.1. NCBI lineage: Eukaryota > Metazoa > Mollusca > Gastropoda > Planorbidae > Biomphalaria > Biomphalaria glabrata. The sequence goes on from NC_074723.1 coordinate 35,990,152, forward strand.
CTACGCAAGAATATCAAAGCCTGAGCTACTCTTTGTGAATAGGGTTAGGTTTATTTTTTTACAAACCTCTATTCAATTTGTAACTTCATGGAAACAAAAAGCTTGGTGGAAACTTATTCTCTTATTGGTGGACTCTATTCTCAGAAACGGTTCTAATTACTAGCCGTTGGCCACACTGGGGAATTTCTAAACTGGCTGTTCCTTTTTTTACAATACCTCTATTCTAGTCAGAACTTCAAGGAAGGCGGAGGAACCTGGATGCTGATCTCGAAAACGGCTCTGAAGATTTTTCTAGAAATTAAACAGTTAATGGATAAGGCTCAGATGATTTAAGGATCATACGTTTCTACGAATGTTGGTTATCCGGGCTAACCTGTGGCAGGTACAACGAACAACCACCTTTACTATTTCAAAACTAATGTTAGGTAGCCATTACAGCTGGGTGGACTCAGAGGTGCCTAAAAGATCCTGAAACGAAAGTTCTTAGTCTTTACCAGGATTTGAACCCGGGACCCCTTCGGTTATGAAGCCAAGTGTGTTATAACTCACTCCAAGATATGGTACTTTTAACATATAAATGAACTAGGACATAATGGAGGTCCAGTCCTTATATATAACCTAATATTTGAGAACTCCTTTTTTTATAACTCCCATAATACAGGACCTCTTCCAAAAGCCTCCTCCCTATAGACCTCTTCCCAAAGCCTCCTCCCTATAGACCTCTTCCCAAAGCCTCCTCCCTATAGACCTCTTCCCAAAGCCTCCTCCCTATAGACCTCTTTCCAAAGCCTCCTCCCTATAGACCTCTTCCCAAAGCCTCCTCCCTATAGACCTCTTCCCAAAGCCTCCTCCCCCTATAGACCTCTTACCACACATCTTTCACAGACATTTCTCTTACCATATACTTGTCCCCACACATTTCTACTCTGCAAAAGTCTCCCCACAAATTTCTCCTAACAACAAAGCTTATATTATACTCTTGGCTGGTAAACTGTTTGTTAACGTTATTTTTACCCACACCCAATCTCGGATCAGGCTGAAATTTTGCACTATTTATTTGTTACCTGACAACACAAAAAAATCAATTTAAAAAATAGCAATTAGTTTATTAATTATTGGTAATTAATTATTTTGTTCGTTATCTCGTACAAGGGAAAGAAATTATACTTGAATGATGGGGTGGTATAGGCTGAATTAGTCTCCTTTAAAAGGTCGCCGCTTTAAAGTAAGTTTAAAAGAAACAGTAGATAACTATATAATCTTCTACTTTTATAATCACTTCACTTGCAGAGTGGTTAGTATGTCGGCTTAACGAGGTTTGTGTCATAAATTCGAATTCAAGTCGTTTCCCACCCTTTGTTTTAAATAAATGCTTTAAAAAAGCGATTAGAGTTAATTCCCCTAGATATCCCTCTCTCCCACATAGCTCTTATATACTTGTCACCACACATCTCTACTCTGCATGGCTCCCCCCACATTCTTCTCACAACATCATCCTCCCTACACACTTTTTCCCATATTCTTAATGTTCTCCCTCACAGACATCTCCCTATCTTCTTTCACACACTTCTCCATCTCACCTCAGTACACACTCCAACGCCACACATCTCTCCCCAAAAATTTCCCCACATAAATCTTTTTCCCCAACTCTCCACTCACACCGGATTCAGCACCTCGCCCACACACCTGCGCCCGCCCTTTCTGTTGATATGACACTCTTATTAAATGCACAAGGAGTCTTATGAAAACGGAGAGAGATTTCTAAAAATAGCTCAAGAACAACAACTCCAAGACGTGTTGTAATCGATGCCAATTTCCCGTGTTCTTTTGTTTTAATCATGAAACTGAGACTTTATCAATACCACGCAAATGTCATATCTTTCCTTGTATTCGTTGAGCAAGCATTCAAATAACAATGTAATCGATTTCATCTACAGAAACCACCAATGTATCAGGTGTCGTTTGGTAATTAAGAAAAGAAAGAACGCTGAGATGTGCATGTACGATAGGATTCCTTATAAATCTTTTGATAAACATTGTATACAAACACAGTTAAACACTTAAAGAGCTATTTTAAATAGCAAAGATTATACGAGTTATTTCAAGGTTTTTACCTATGGTTAATTATTATTATACGATAGCTTGAATAAGGCTTATGTATTAACCTTTTTTCTTTTACGAAGCTTATATCAACTCACTCTGTCTGATTATAAAAAGTTTGTACACGTTATTTCTCCCCTAACAATTTGGGATCAAGTTCAAATTTTGTATCTTTGATCATTTAACCTGATAACATGAAATAATAACAAATAATTAATTAGCTAATTAACTAATGGTTATGAATTATTTTGTTTGGTATCTCGAACAAGGGAAAGAAATTGTACTTCACTGAATTGGTGATATAAGCTGAATTAGTCTGCTTCGTAGGTCGTCGTCTGAGGCTTACTGAACACAAACATGAAATAGAAAGAACAGATAACTCTACAATCTTCCATGTTCATAGACTCTTCACCAGCAGGGGTTACCGTTCTTTCTTGTCAGATCTTTCCAAGGGGTCCAGACAAGTGATAGGATCATAGCTCATAGCGTATTGAGAAAGCTAAAAGCATGAATCTGGGCAAAGCAAAAACTTTTGGTCAAAATATTTCTAATCGCGTAGATTTATTATTGTTAGTCTAGATTTATTACAAATTTAATTTAAAAGTATAGACAAAGACCAGGTGATGTGACTGGGGACTTAGGTATAGACAAAGACCAGGTGATGTGACTGGGGACTTAGGTATAGACAAAGACCAGGTGATGTGACTGGGGACTTAGGTATAGACAAAGACCAGGTGATGTGACTGGGGACTTAGGTATAGACAAAGACAAGGTGATGTGACTGGGGAATTAGGTATAGACAAAGACCAGGTGATGTGACTGGGACTTAGGTATAGACAAAGACCAGGTGATGTGACTGGGACATAAGTATAGACAAAGACCAGGTGATGTGACTGGGACATAAGTATAGACAAAGACCAGGTGATGTGACTGGGACATAAGTATAGAAAAAGACCAGGTGATGTGACTGGGGACTTAGGTATAGACAAAGACCAGGTGATGTGACTGGGACATAAGTATAGACAAAGACCAGGTGATGTGACTGGGACATAAGCATAGACAAAGACCAGGTAATGTGACTGGGACATAAGTATAGACAAAGACCAGGTGATGTGACTGGGGACTTAGGTATAGACAAAGACCAGGTGATGTGACTGGGGACTTGGGTATAGACAAAGACCAGGTGATGTGACTGGGGACTTAGGTATAGACAAAGACAAGGTTATGTGACTGGGGAATTAGGTATAGACAAAGACCAGGTGATGTGACTGGGGACTTAGGTATAGACAAAGACCAGGTGATGTGACTGGGGACTTAGGTATAGACAAAGACCAGGTGATGTGACTGGGACATAAGTATAGACAAAGACCAGGTGATGTGACTGGGACATAAGCATAGACAAAGACCAGGTGATGTGACTGGGACATAAGTATAGACAAAGACCAGGTGATGTGACTGGGGACTTAGGTATAGACAAAGACCAGGTGATGTGACTGGGACATAAGTATAGACAAAGACCAGGTGATGTGACTGGGGACTTAGGTATAGACAAAGACCAGGTGATGTGACTGGGACATAAGTATAGACAAAGACCAGGTGATGTGACTGGGGACTTAGGTATAGACAAAGACCAGGTGATGTGACTGGGACATAAGTATAGACAAAGACCAGGTGATGTGACTGGGACATAAGCATAGACAAAGACCAGGTAATGTGACTGGGACATAAGTATAGACAAAGACCAGGTGATGTGACTGGGGACTTAGGTATAGACAAAGACCAGGTGATGTGACTGGGACATAAGTATAGACAAAGACCAGGTGATGTGACTGGGGACTTAGGTATAGACAAAGACCAGGTGATGTGACTGGGGACTAAGGTATAGACAAAGACCAGGTGATGTGACTGGGGACTTGGGTATAGACAAAGACCAGGTGATGTGACTGGGACATAAGCATAGACAAAGACCAGGTGATCTGACTGGTCCAAACTAATTGATACACTTAATAATACAAGCTTTGCTTTTTTTTAAAAAGTATTTTTGTATTTTGAATAGTATAGTGTCTGTATGTTGCCTTTACTTTTACTGCAGTACTGTATACACTTGTAGTTGTAAATATCGTAACAAAAGAGGTGACATAGTTCCTCCATGTAGTGCAGACCCTAACAGCATACATTCTTTGAGTCAGTCAAGTAGACGAGACACGCTTTGATCGTAAAAAAAAAAACTAACTACAAAAGTTTTTATGTACGGTGTGAGAAAGCGATCGCGTTGCCGTGATGAGCTGTCTTAGCCCAGCTTGTTGTACACACCAAAGTGCTGACACTGCTCAGCATACCGCAAGAAATTCAAAAATATGGCTCGGCCGTTGTATCGTAGAAAGTTCGTGATATATAGGGAAAAAACAGTTTTAATGGTTATTTGTGAAGGTTTGTCTTAACTTGGAGTCGTTAAAGAAACCTGTCGTTAAGTGAGGTCTCACTGTATTATTCAACATTATCACATGAGATATCTAAACGGTGCTATAAACACAATTAGGAATTAGACGCCATAAAGGCACATTCCTCGTCCCATATGCTAGGACAAATTTGTACAAATACTCCTTCTTCCCTGGAATGGGTTGCCTGAGCTAGCCAGGAAAATCAGTGACTTGGCAGAATTTAAGTCATTGGTTAATATGCATGACTAAATGCATGGCGCGTAGGACGTAATCATCTTCTTTTTTGAAATAACGTCTGTATTATATAAGATAAGAAGATAAAAGTTATTTGTTTCATAGAAAGGGAAAGTTTAGACTTAGAGACAATGACGCGACTAGTAAAAACTAGACTCGGAATTGAGGGAGAATAGCGAAATGTAAACAGGCTCCTTCTGACGGTTTCAAAGAGAGGCAGGTCTTAGGGACGTAGAGATTTAGGATGAAGATATTCGACGGTTCCCTTCATAATTATTAAACTTGTTAATCGACATGGTTCAACATAGTCGAGTATATATATATATATATATATATATATATATATATATATATATATATATATATATATATATATATATATATATATATATATATATATATATATATATATAGTTCGTCTATCGTGGTTCGATGATGATCACAGGGGGCTGAGGGCTTTGCACTGGGGTTTTACGCCTCCTCATGTGGCTGGTGAGACCTATGTGAGTCCGGAATGTTCGACTGCACACTGGGCAGGTTATTCCAGCTGGAGCTAGTGTCGTGGGCCTTGCTTTTCTTCTCTGGCGTTTTCTTCTGCCAGCGTTGTTCTCGTTTCCTCAGCAACCTGTGCGCCATGATGCTCTGTCATGTGCCTCTGTCTCCCAGGTGGCTGGGTCTATGCTGAACGCCTTTAGAGAAGCTTTGAGGGTGTCCCTGAAGCGCTTTCTTTGACCACCCTGCGAGCGAATTCTTTCGCTTAGTTGGCCATACAAGAGTCGTACATGGTCGAGTACATTTGTAGTGTTGACCTTTCGTCTGTGTTATTTCACTATTTAAGTATTACCTCTGTTTGGACCTATCCACTCAAGACACAGCGCGGGGCATCCAAAAATGAGAAGATTTCGGTATCCTCTTTAAGCCTTTATAGCAAGTTAAGCTCACCCACGAATAAATCTTCTTAGAAAAAAAAACATATTATTCTGGCATTATTTTTAACTATCTTCCATGTATTGCAGTGTCCAGTTGAATGTCCGTGCAAAGCCTTTTCACCAATGACCAGTATCAGAGCTTCTTTCCTCCACCTTCTGACTCGCTTTGAATCACTTTGAATGTTAAACAAAAGATCGATATAACATATAGATCTGTGCAGAGGCGTAGCTAGCAATTTTTCATCGTTTGGAAGCCCCCGGGGGCTTGACCTCTTTGGGGGCCCCTGCATTTTGCGTAATATTTAATTATTAATTTAAAAAAAAAACATTTTGGGGCCCCCCTTAAGTAGGGGCCCGGGGGATTTGCAATTTCTCCGCCCTCCTCCCCCACCCTAGCAACGCCACTGTAACTACGGTTGAACTCAATCGTAACTAAGTGGAAATAAATGAGCCATGAGTACATTCTCCTGTCTAGCTGATTTAGATCTTAAACTGATATTCATATTTTATTCATAGTGGGTCGGTGTATTAGGTCAAATATATAGATCAGGCTTATCTTCAGTACACAGTTCTGTATTTTCATGGTAATCTTTTACAAAACGGGAGGGGTGGGGAAATTGGATGCCTGATGTGAGCTGACCCCATGACCTAAGAGTCATGATCGCTGGTCCGGTAAAGGGGGAGGGCTGTTTAATATCACAAAGCCAACTCATTCCGTCTGTCTGTCTGTCTGGTACAAATTTAGTGACATGTTATTTCTCCCACTTCGCATCTCGGATCAAGTTGAAACTTTGCACAATTATTCATGGTCTATGACAACACATAAACCAATCGAAAAATGGCCTTTTTTTTTTGTGAAGAGAATTAGTTCGTCGCCTAAAAATTTGAAACTAGTAATAGATTACAACAAAACATTTGTTTTTTTCGTAAGCACCTGTCTAGCTCAATGGCTAGCGTGTAGGTCTTCCATGGAGGAGGATTTAGCCTGCCAGTTCAAATTCAAGTCAAGCAGCTTTTCGTTTATTTAAACTGCTTTTGAGAAAGCACGAAAACTGTGCCCCCCCAGCCCCCCCCCCCCCCCCCCGAATGGTCCACACAAATAATTGGGCCATGTTAAAATTCATGAATTCTCTCTAAACAAAATACCCACATGGAACATAGTCCTTCAGTATTCACAGATATGGTTAATAGATGTCGGATTTGTTCACTTAAATGATTGTAGGCCTATACGTTATTTCTGTCACACCCATTCTCGTAACAAGTTGAAACTTTAAACAATTATTTATTGTACTTAACACAACATCATTAGTCAATTATTTGTTGCTATTTATTTATACTCTTTTATTTCAAAAATAAAATGGAAATAATTTTTACATTATGTAGATATATAGTTGTAAACGTGGAGTTCTTCCCCTTTGATAAGCTCCTTTTTTTTAAATGGATTTTTGCTTATTTAGCTTGTTCTTGGTACTCTCTCGGAAGTCTCTCCTGTAGGAAGGTGTTAGCAAGCCCAGAGGACAGTGTAAAATGGACATACAGCTTTAGTTTGCTCTTTTTAAACAGTGGTCATTTGGTCATTGTTCATTCAATCAATATAAAATATTATTTCAACCTTTGCTTGTACAAAAATAGGATCGCTTAGACTAGGTCGAATCAACGGTCTAACCAACACACAGACATGCGAATCAATGATGTTATTGTATCATAAAACAATTCCATAAGAGTTGACAGAGCCTTACTGATAACATCACCGTAAACAAGGGGAGAAACTCTTGCCAAAGAGCAGATTATATCACCGCGTCGATATGTTTTTATTCACTGCCCCCCCCCCCCTTTTTTTTTTTTACGAATCTGCTACAATTTGGACATAACTTGACCAGGCGTGATGTCTTCTCTAAATCTCATCTGACCAATGTAGGACACCAGGAAGTCACGACTCGTTTAGAATACCGACTTATTTTTTTCTTTTTATCTTTAATAGTTTCTGAGTGTAGAATGTGAAATATGTTTATATACAGGAAAGTGACATTTTTGTTTGGGCAGATGTCTAGAGAGACTCAGGGAGGTGTAGAGAGACTCAGGGAGGTCTAGAGAGAATAAGGGAGGTCTAGTGAGACTCAAAGAGGTCTACGGAGACTAAGGGAGGTCTAGTGAGACTAAGGGAGGTCTAGTGAGACTAAGGGAGGTCTAGTGAGACTAAGGGAGGTCTAGTGAGACTCAAAGAGGTCTAGAGAGACTAAGAGAGGTCTAGGGAGAATTAGGGAGGTCTACGGAGACTAAGGGAGGTCTAGTGAGACTCAAAGAGGTCTACGGAGACTAAGGGAGGTCTAGTGAGACTCAAAGAGGTCTACGGAGACTAAGGGAGGTCGAGTGAGACTAAGGGAGGTCTAGTGAGACTAAGGGAGGTCTAGTGAGACTAAGGGGGGTCTAGTGAAACTAAGGGAGGTCTAGTGAGACTAAGGGAGGTCTAGTGAGACTCAGAGAAGTCTAGAGAGACTAAGAGAGGTTTAGGGAGAATTAGGGAAGTCTAGTGAGACTCAAAGAAGTCTACGAGACTAAGGGAGGTCTAGTGAGACTAAGGGAGGTCTAGTGAAACTAAGGGAGGTCTAGTGAGACTAAGGGAGGTCTAGTGAGACTCAGAGAAGTCTAGAGAGACTAAGAGAGGTTTAGGGAGAATTAGGGAAGTCTAGTGAGACTCAAAGAAGTCTACGAGACTAAGGGAGGTCTAGTGAGACTAAGGGAGGTCTAGTGAGACTAAGGGAGGTCTAGAGAGAATCAGAGAGGTCTACGGAGACTCAGGGAAGAGAGGAGATACACAAAAGCAACTAAAGGAGAGAGGAGATATTAAAGACAATGTAGACAGGTAACTGTTTTGACTGGGAAAGAGTTACAACTTGAAAAATTGACGACTGGAAACAGTTACGTCGTGGAAACAGTTACGTCGTGGAAACAGTTACGAAAGAGAAACAGTTACGTCGTGGAAACAGTTACGAAAGAGAAACATTTATATCGGGGAAACAGTTATGACAGGTAAACAGTTACGACAGGTAAACAGTTACGACAGGTAAACATTTATGACAGGTAAACAGTTACGATAGGGAAACAGTTACGACAGGGAAACAGTTACGACAGGGAAACAGTTACGACAGGGAAACAGTTACGACAGGGAAACAGTTACGACAGGGAAACAGTTATGACAGGTAAAGTGGCCGGAGTAAAGAAAACTAATAAAATCAATGTATTATTTGAGACTCTTGTTGCCTCAGTGTGTAAACACATACACTTACTATTACAATGTCAGTTAAACAGTTATGACAAGGAAACAGTTATAGGAGACTTATAGACAATGGAATAAATTTTGATTATGGGCGAGGTCATGAAAGAAAAAGTACTGAAACAAAACAGCGGTACTTCACAGTACTTCACTTCTCTTGTTCTTCTCTCTCGCTATTTTCATTTTCTTATAATTTACTGACGTTTCTTCAAAGACGATAATTACGTTACACGCGTCTGCATGCGCCATTTTGGTCATTAGTGTTAATTTGAGGCTTAAATTATTGAAGTCATTGGATATACTGGCTGATTCAGGCAACCCGTTCTATGCTTTAATGGTACTAGTAAATTAAGAGCACTTGTAAGAACGTTCTTTCTCTCACAATCTCTCTCTCTCTCTCACACACACGATATCTCTCTATATCTTTCTCACTCTCTCTCTCTTTCTCTCTATTTTCACACTTTCTCACTTTAGTTGGCTGCCTGGTCGTGAGGTATGCGCGCTGGAGTTTCGTTCGGTCGTCTCGATGATCCCGGGTTCAGACCCCGCCCACTGCCATCCCCGTCGTCCTGCGGGAGGTTTGGATTAGGAAGTAAATTATCTTCAACTCTGAAGGAACATCTGAAACTTGTGCGAGAAACAAACTATCACTATTTTTCTTATGCTTTGTCTCTCTTTTGATGTCTTACGATCTCTTTAAATGTCTTACAATCTCTTTAGATCTCTTACAATCTCTTTAAATGTCTTACAATCTCTTTAGATGTATTACAATCTCTTTAGATGTCTTAAATCTCTTTAGATGTCTTACGATCTCTTTAGATGTCTTACGATCTCTTTAGAATATTTTGCTCCCTATCTCTCTACATTTATCTCCAACACAGTATCTCTTATCTTATCTTGCTTTCAGAGAGTATTTATGGTAGCCTCGACAAGCTCTCAATAATCGAGTCTGTTGTTTCATGTTAAGAATTTACGACCCCCATCAATGTTGGTCTTGAACTTAATCCTCCCCAGCTGTAAGCCGATGCTCTACGAACACTTCCAATGTTTCTAGTTGTACTTACAGGGACGTAACTCGGAGGGTAATCTGAGCCAGTGATGTGTCTGTGTTTTTACTATTTGTATGTGAGTGTTCTATCTTTGAGTTTATGTGTGTGTATGCGATCGACTAAGATCCGGTTTTCTCTCCCCAAGGACAGTGTATTCATCCTAATCATATACTCACCGAGGCCTAATTATTTCCACAATCCATTGAAACAGAACATATTCTTAAAGCGTAAGAAAAAAACACACACACACGCACAAACATGCAGACCCCCTCAGACGCCTAGATACCTACATACTTATATAAAAGAGAGACCCACTGACATCTGTTCGGTCTACCTATCTCAAATTCTTAAATTATTCTTTCTTTTTTAGAATGACAATTATCTTTCAAATTAAATTTCTATTCTTTCCCAAGGCATTGTTTTCGATTCCAGATATTACTGATTTAGTTCAGTATTTGCAAGATCAAGCAGGCCCAGCTGAGACCTGAATATTATGCCTCGTATGGTGTAGACAAATCCGTCAACGGCCAGAGGTCTATTTAAGTGGGGGTTTTCTTCGTCTTCTGCGCATGTCACCAGTAAAGGTCTTCTTTTTGGGCCTCAAGTGTCTGTCCTTTTGGGCCTCAAGTGTCTGTTCTTTTGGGCCTCAAGTGTCTGTTCTTTTGGACCTCAAATGTCTGTCTTTTGAGCCTCAAATGTCTGTCCTTTTGGGCCTCAAATGTCTGTTCTTTTGGGCCTCAAATGTCTGTTCTTTTGAGCCTCAAGTGTCTGTTCTTTTGGCCTCCAGTGTCTGTTCTTTTGGGTTTCAAATGTCTGTTCTTTTGGGCCTCAAGTGTCTGCCCTTTGACTTTCGTGAGAGCTCTCCGGCTGTTTCTTTCAAGGTTCATTCGCTACGATTCGCTTCCACTATGCCAGTGAGGGCAAAATGGCGTCTTATTTGATCTTTTGTAGCGCTCACGAAGAGAAACCTCTCTTACGCTGTCCTCCCCCAAACCTTACCAAAAACAGTCATCCACCCTGCGGGTGATAGGTATCAGACATCTATATGAACGAATACTGTAAAGATATTAAAATTTATTCCAAATTTTTTTCACGTTCTAATATTCATTGTTTAGCAATGATATTTCCTTGCAAACTCTTCATGTGTGGAATTTTGGTGGGTCGACCAGTAATTCAACTTCGGCTCTAAAGATTTTTCAAGAATTTGGACAGTTTATTTCTATCTTTAATAAACAATATTTGTCGGAAACCCTGGTTTTACATTTGTAATGTTTAAAACTATTACACCCTAAAATTAAATTTGGCTAACGTTTTTTTTTTATTTTGAACGCTGCTTATCGGAAATTCCCGCAATCAACTCAAACGTTTCCTAGTGTTCAGTAATGAGTTTAATTAATAAATAGACGCACAAGAATAGTTTGCGCACTGCCTTATAAAGAAATCATTATCTTGACTGTTCATATGAATAGAAGAACTGAATAGTGCAAAGTTCACTGTAGTGAATCATTACAATAGTAAGGTAACCATTAGCGTCATTAAAGTGGAATTGATTTTTTAAAACCTTTTTGAATTTTTCGTATTTTTCCCCCTCAGAAACCCAGACATCCATTATTGTTTCTTTATGTATTTTATTGAAATTAAAAAGGAAAAAAAAAAGAATAAGAAGATTAATTTTTCAAAACAAAGCTTATATGATGGAAAGAACCGCTAATTACTGCCATTTATCTGAATATGTCAATGTTTAGCTCCCTTTCAGCTGTATAAAACAAAATAAATAAATTAGTAATAATTTATTAATTAATTGGTTAATTTTTTATTTGATTCGTGTATTGTCATTGACTAAGAATTAGAAATAAGAAATATGTGTGCAAAATTTTAACTTGATCCGAGAATGGGAAATGCGAGAAATAAGAGACAGACAGACAGGAGTGAGTTGATATAAGCTCTGTCACAAAAGAGTCTCTCAAGTTTAATAAAAAATAATTAATAGACTTTAATAACGTGTTAGATGTTTTTCCCTTGGAGGAGCCAAGGGCCGGGGTCTGGTGGGTGGGGAAATAAAAAAGTACTCTCGAACTTCTACTCTCGCATAGCCTGGGGGCGTGGAAGTGTCACATGAAAAATAACTTCGAGTTTTGAAGAGATTTTTTAACGTCATATTAGACATTCTCCATTTTGTTTTTATATAGGCTCATCTTAAGAATGGAAATTTGACTTTGAAAAAAAAAAAAAAAAAAAAAGAATTTAAGAAAATTTAGACCCCACGATGACCTGTCAAAAAAAAAACGCAATCTTAAATGTATGACCACATCACAAGGTCCTCACGTTTCGAAAGGACCTTCCTTCAGGGAACAGTACCAGTAAGCGTAGGACGTAATCATCTTCTATTTTGAAGTAACGTCTGTATTATATAAGATAAGAAAAGAAAAAGAGGCAGACCTAAAATGCGATGAAAAGACAATAAAAAAAAAATGAACGGGCTTGACCAACGTAAAAGACTGAGAGGAATGAAATAAGACGGTTGACAGTTTTAGTGGATACGCCAATGAAGCAACAGACTAAGGGATAGTTGAAAGGTGAAGGTGATAATGAAGATATGTTTCGTAGAACGTGGCTAGGAGAGCTTCTATTTGAGCTTCTCTTACTTTCAAAGTAAGAAAAGTCACTAATTGACTGGCCGATAATGAAATTAACACACTATTCTTTTTTTTTTTTTTTTTTTTAAAAGGAAACCTCAGAATTTGCGCTATTCAGTTTTAGCTTTATCATCATAGGAATCCTTGGGCTTTATGCCTCTTTTCTTTGCCTCTTTTTTGGGCTTTATATGCCTCTTTTATGGGCCATCTTGCCTCTTTTGTGGGCTTTTTTTTTTTTTTTTTTTTTTAATATGTTTTTATTTGTAAGTTACCATAATTCACAAGTATTAAATCATAAACAATTGAAAAGTGATTAACCTAAAAATATAATAACAGTAATAGAAATATTATTTAATATCAAAGACATACTACCTAACCAATGAACCCCCTAAAGACAGAAAAATGATACAAGTATACTCTACTCCAGAACAATCAACACAATATCAGATATCCCTGACCCCCAACACCCTATTTCTGAAAAACTACATGAGCATTATACAGGTATATGAAAATCAAACTAGATAATTCTCTACCCTAAAGTCCATTATTTTTCTAAACGTTAATTCCAAGTGATTAGGATCAAACACCTTATTATTATGTAGACATTTGAGCCAGGTAGCCCAAACAAGATTCCTGTATTCGGAAACAATAATCAAGTTAAAGTTATGTATCATTTTATTTTTTAGTTTTGGCAGCTTGTTTAAAATAATAGACAAGTTAACATTTACATAATTGCCACAGTTTGCTTCCAATAGGTCCATTACAGTACTTCTAACTTGAAGGAATAATGGACATTCCAAATACATGTGTTTTTCGTTATCAGCATTTTCAAGGTGGCATAATATACATTCACGGTCATTTGCCCGTCTTCTAACCATAGGGGTCATCCCAAAGATAAGTCTATAACTAATCTCTCTAGCTTTTTTAGTTAATAAAAGTTAACAGAAATGAAGTTCTCTATCCTTTTGTACCCTATAACACTGTAATTGGGAAAATTTTAAATATCTCAATGAATGTTTATTTTTTGGTTTAGTTACTTTGAATATTGTACAGTTTCAGTAGCGTAAATAAAAACAACAAAAATCATTTTTAAAAAATACTTTTTTTTAAAACACAAAGCTTTTAAGTATAAGCATATAAGGCAATTTTGGGGAAACATCCACCCACAATGTTTTTGATTAGCTTTCTCAATGCGCCAGGACCCTATCACTTGTCTGGACCAGTTGTAAAATGTGGGGGACATAGTTGTTTCTTCAGTTTGTTATCAAGTTGTTTATATATACATCTCCGGCAAGATGATTCTGTTTGAACCATTGTTAATATAAGAATAAATATCAGGCATTAAAGGAACAGAAATCATCACAAGGCGATATCTTGGTAAATGTTGAAATCTTTTTGTTGAATGCATTAAAAAATGCTCACTCAGTTCTCGAGTCCTCAAGGGGACTAGTTCAACTTATACCACCACATCTGTTTAATATGCTATAATTTCTTTCCCTTCTTCGAGATACCAAACAATATAATTTATGACTATAGTCAATAAACTAATTGGTCGAGTTGTGTAGATGTATAGATTATTCTGCAAGATTTCAGCTTTATTCGAAATTGAGTGTTACAGAGATCAAGTGTTTAAACTTTTTACCAGACAGAGTTGATCTAAGCTATGTAAAAATCTTCAGCTTTAGTGTGAAATATTTCAAATATCTCAATGAATTTTTTTAGTCACGTTTTCTTCTTTCATCAGCTTAAACTAAGAAAAACAAAACTCCATTGTTTAATTTTTTTTTTTCAAAACTGTTATCCTCCAACTCTTTATTTCTCCTGGTCAATTTCTCATTTCACAGCATTGAGTCACTTCCCCTTATCTTCCATTAATCCGTCTGCAGCACATGCTGTCTGCCATTTTGTAAAACGTCCTTAAAATGGAAACACTCGTCCTTGACCTTTCAACTCAGAAGCGTCTGCAGCACAATAGGATTACGGGCACGACATGGCCTAAAATGTGCCAAACTCAAAAACTCAACTCAAAGGCACGAAGTCATATGGATATATATATATATATATATATATATGCCTACTTAGACTTAGGTACTTCCGCGCCGTTCGGCGCATTGGGCGGCAAGCTTTCTCCACATAGATCTGTCACTGGCAATGTCTGGAGCCTCCTACCAGGCGGTGTCCACTTTTCTCAGGTCCCCCATGAAGGTGTGGCGCCAAGTAATAAGATAGCGTCACTGTTTGCGCTTTCCTTGTATTGGCCTCCACCGCATCGCAATGTTTCTTTAACCTCTTCTTCATAAGGGATAAGTAACAGAAGTTTCATTAATTTACGTAGATATTTAAAACTATTTTTAAAAATATATTTTCATTTTTATATGTATAATCTGTGAGCACATCTAATTTCTATAGGTGTCCACGGGCCGGATAAAACACTTCGGCGGGCCGCAATTTGCCCACCCCTGATCTAGTGGAAATAATACACTGTAAAAATACAGTCAATCAAATAGTAATTAGTTAAGAATAGCTACACTAAATAGTCCACGACTCCACATGGGAAAATGGCTAATAACTGGCGACTGTGAACTATCTAATGACAAACCAACAAGAACATTGATTAGGATTAGCTCTACGCTCCTGAAATATTACCGGACACTGACATACACAGATGCTTATAGATCCTTAATGTCAGTGATCATAGACTCTACAAGCTTCTATCTTGACCTAATTTCACGTGTTTATGCAAATCACTATTAGCTGGAATAATATGTCTTATTTTCCTACGCACACCACACGAAATGTGATCTGAATAATATTAGGACAATTGAATTCCTTCTGGTCAGCTGTTATTGTGTGCAATCAAGCGTGGCCTAATGTATATACGGAAGCCTGGTCGAGAGGCTAAGTACGCTTGAACTTGCCCGGGTACGCTGTTCTGCCTCGGCGTGGGTGGAAACGACCATTAGAGGAAGTGGTTAGGCTAAATGAATAGCAAAACAAAACTCCCGTGGGAGTGTCCAAGGGAACACGAGAGTGGTCCCATTGCACGGAGCGGAGTTGAAAGAGAGCTCCTACGGCCCTGTCGATAATCCATGCGCCGTTCCTCAAGGGACCGTTATACTAATGGCGAGTCCTCCACAGTTAGCTTGGTACAACATAGGGAAATGGCGAAGGTTCCCGCTGTACTCGGTCTTCGGCCATGCATTCTAGTCCATGCGCCTGGAATGCCAGATATATCGGAAATAGCAATGCTTTACATAGGCCAGGCATTGACTTGGATCTCTTCCAGACAGAACGGTTGTTCTAACAGGTTTGTTTTTTTTTCAAACCTAGATCTCGAAGAGACTTCGGCTCAGCTCTTAGACAATCAAAACGCTGTAACTTGACTTGCTTCGGAAACCTATGTAGGGGGGCAGGAAGTTTACCTTCTCCCAGATGAACCCGGGACCGTCGAAGTAATCAGTCCAGCATGCTAACCGCGCGACCAGGCATTGCTGTTAACTTCATAACAAACGATAATTAGATTTTGTAACGTTTTAGCTAGAGAATTAAATGTAATGTAAGACAGAAATGCGATTTTACATAAATAAAGTTAGAATAATTTTCATAAAAATCCGGAACAACGGATTTTCGTAAATAAGAAGATTATTGGTTTTATTTATTAGAAGAGGGATTTCAAACAGTTATTTGGTGTTAGAAGATTTTTCATATGAAATTCGGAATAATTTTGGCGACGATTTCTAAGAAAATAAAAGTGATGTAGGTCGATTTCTATTTTAAAACCAAACCCGGAACATTCTTAACTGATAAGAAAAAAAAATCTTATGTTTCGGCAAGAAAATTAAATGTAAAATAAGTCAAAAAAAGTATTTTCAATAATTGTTTCTAGCAAATTACTTTCTTATTTTAAAATCCTGAACAACCTATGGTCGATATTTTTGAAAAAAAAAGTTATTTAACATAAATTTGTTTTCACATGAAACTACGGAAGAATTTGATATCAATAATTAAACTATACTAAACTAATAGAGGCTTTTCCCCTTACGGGAGCCGCTAAAAGGACATTTTTATGTTGTTTTTTTTTCTTGTTACATTATGTATCATTAAATAATAATATTATAATAATATAATATATAAATTATATAAAAATATTTAAGCCAAACTGTAATTCGTTGTAACCTTGTAAACCTAATTGCAATCCTAGAATTTAAAATGTGTATTTATAACTTATGAATGTGCACTGAAACTCGTATTGAGATGAAGAAAACAGTTTTATAAATGTTTTATCATTGAATGTTTGTAAGAATATTATTGCATTGTCTGGTCCGTAACTTGAAAAAAAAAAAAAAAAAAAGGTATTAGGCCTATATTGTCTGGCCCTTGACGTCTAGCCCAATAACCCATATTGCTGAGATCCTGAAAGAACGCGCTAATTAACAGAGATGGCGGATATTCTATAGGCCTTAACTCTACTTTATTATATTGGGACGATATACAAGAATAAGACGAGCATTTACACTGTCTTCTTGCCTACTATTACAGCAATAAAATATATACAAATATCGCATGTCAGCAGATGCAGATCAAACCTCGATCTAGAATCTAGATCTATATAAAATACTCGGAAAGACAAAAAGATAAAAGCACAGTCCTCGTTCCATATGCTAGGACAAATTTCTACAAACGCTTCTATTTCCCCATTGTTATTATAGCATGGAATGGGTTGCCTGAGTCAACCTTGTCTGGAAATAAAGTATTTTTTTTACTAGTCGACCCTCGACGTAGCATACGCCGCTATTTTGCAAAATGAATGTAACTAACTTAAGACAATCAAATTCAAATGTATGTGATCTCTTGGCATGGCATTACATTTGAAATATGAAATTGGAATTTTAAAAAAAAATGTGTGACCTATTTTTTAAAATTAAATATTAGATGGCAAAAAAAAAAAAGAAGAATGAAATGTCTTTTTAAAATATCCAATATATCTAAAAATAAATAAACAAAAAGATTTAAACCACATTAACACTAAAATCAAAGGAAATATGTAACAAAGTATTTAAAATTGAATTAGTTATATCCCCATTAAAGTTATGATGACATCAAAACAATTATAGAACATTTATTTTGAGCATTCACATTTCAGCCAACAAACATGTTTTTCTAGTAGTTCAACATTACAAAAACTTGTATTACTAAGTACACATTTCAAAGGCATTCTTTAATGTGTATCATTAAATGATTTCTTATATCTCGCAGGGATAAGAAATTGTTATTGCAAAGAATACATTTGAATTGTTTTCCATTAACTTGACTCTCCAGGTGTATTGATAATGTTAACTTGCTAAACAAAATGGCATTACATGTCAGACATTTAAGTTTCTCTTTTGAGTTTTGGCTATGAACATCTGATCTGTAAGAAAATGTTCTCTGACATTTTCGACATTGAAATAGTTTTTCACCGTTATGAATCTGAAGGTGTTGTTTAAAACTTGAAGACTGAGAAAATAATTCCTGACATATTTGACATTTATATTGTTCTATACCTGTATGGACCACCTGATGTCTTTTTAAATTTGAAGACTGAGAAAAAGCTTTCAAACATATTTGACAAATAAATGGTTTTTGGCAGGTATGGACCATTTGATGTTGTTTTAAATTTGATGACTGAGAAAAAGCTTTCAAACATATTTGACATTGAAATGGTTTTTCACATGTATGGACAGTTTGATGTTGTTTTAAACTTGATGACTGAGAAAAAGCTTTCAAACATATTTGACATTGAAATGGTTTTTTGCATGTATGAGTCATTTGATGTTGTTTTAAACTTGATGACCGAGAAAAAGCTTTCAAACATATTTGACATTGAAATGGTTTTTTGCATGCATGGATCTTTTGATGTCGCTTTAAAGTTGATGACTGAGAAAAAGCTTTCAAACATATTTGACATTGAAATGGTTTTTTGCATGTATGAGTCATTTGATGTTGTTTTAAACTTGATGACCGAGAAAAAGCTTTCAAACATATTTGACATTGAAATGGTTTTTCACCTGTATGAACTCGATGATGTATCTTTAATTCTGGAGATGTTGAAAATAATTTCAGACATATTTGACATTGAAATGGTTTTTCACCTGTATGAACCTTTTGATGTTTTCTTACATTTGAGAACACAGAAAAAGCTTTCAAACATATTTGACATTGAAATGGTTTTTCACCTGTATGAACTCGACCATGTATCTTTAATTTTGAAGATGTTGAAAATAATTTTAGACATATTTGACATTGAAATGGTTTTTCACCTGTATGAACTCGACGATGTGTCTTTAATTTTGAAGGTGTTGAAAATAATTTCAGACATATTTGACATTTAAATGGCTTTTCACCTGTATGGACCTTTTGATGTTTTCTTACACTTGATAACTCAGAAAAAGCTTTCAAACATATTTGACATTGAAATGGTTTTTCACCTGTATGGACTCGCCAATGTCTCTTTAATTTTGAAGATGTTGGAAATACTTTCAGGCATGTTGGACATTTATTGTCTTTATTATGTTTTTTATCTTCTTTGAAAAAAGTTTTTTCTTGCTCAAGTTTTTCAAACTGCATCTGAAAAAAAAAATTTAATAAAAAGATGGAACTTCAAAAGAAATAATATTTGTTTGTGCATAGCGCTTTTGTTATGACCAGAATGCTTTTACTTGATAGGTAAATAATCAAGTAGAAAGTTTCCATGTTTCTGTAAGAGGTTGAAACCAAATATTGAATTCTGAAATCCTAGTCTGTATCAGGATTTAGGTTTCTCAGTTAGGTAGTATAGCAGTTTCTTTTCACTCAGCCTCTAGTCACAACATTCTAATGTTCACATCCAGTAATTTCTAGAAGTTTCTAAAGATAATATTCTTTTCTCTCATTTTATAGAACTGTCTGTAAATGAAACCCCAACACACATTTCGGAACCCTCATACTCAATTAAGTGACCAATAAGTTGTAACTATAAAAAAAAATGCATATGGTCTTCATGTAAAATCTTAATTCTTCATCGTCTACCAAGAGACTATTTCATTGCTTATTGTCTCTGCTTGGGTGTGTTCTGTGCTGTGTATTTTAAAGGACACCTGCTGCTGCATTATAGTCTTCACTACGCCAGATGAGGGCAGCAGAGATTTTTTCCCCAATGTTTAAAGAATGGTGGGCGCATGTTGGCTGAGCTCAGCTCTTGAACCTAAGGTTCTGGGTTTGAATCTTGGTGAAGACTGGGATTTTGAATTTCAGGATTTGGGGAGCCTTCATTATGTCATCCATCTTTAAATTTCTTTAGATTTCTCAAAACAGTTACACAAATTATTCTTTTTTTTTATCCAGATGGAACTAGTGACCCTAACAATGAGGAGACCAAGTGTATTTTTATATTTTTATTCTATTTATTCAAGCTTAACTCTTTCTCTCTGTCATTATTTTTCTAAGTTTCGACAGAATTCTTCATTTCGCTCATTACTATTTCACTACCCTGTTGTGATTAAGCTTCTATAATTTTGTCGTTTGTCATAAAGTGTATTATTGTGTATAGAATTAAAGAGGAAGACATGCTCTTTTATGTAAAAGAAAATAAAGTTTACAAAATTAAACATTAATTAAATTTTATGAGGTCAAATAAACTATGGTATCGTCAATTAGGAGAGAAAGATTTAAACAGTACAAAGTCAAGCAATTTTTTTTCTTAATTTTACAGTTTTCAAACATTTTCATCATTTTCAAAACCAGTATATTAACTTAAGGTGATTCAGACATGGATATAAGTAATTTATTAAATGTTTAATATTAAATAACTTCTGCTTTACCTGGAAATGTTTAAGATTTGGTGTTTCTCTCATTTCATAACTGATGTCCTGTTTCAAGTCTGACAATGAATTCAACTTGTCTGTTTCTTCTCCTGGAACTTCTGGTGTAAACATTGTGTCATTCCTTTCTTCTTTCATCCCATTTCTCTGATCAAGAGAAAGGTTTGGCTCGCAGTGTGACATCCAAGACAACTTAGGAGATTCTTCTTCAGATGTTGGGGCTGACAAAATGTCTTCCTCCATTTCTTTTTTAATTACATTTTTTAGTTCAAAAGTAAAATTGTATTCCATGTTTGCTATCACTTAGAGCTAGCTTCTTGGTTTATTTTTAATGTCTATACACATTATCTGTAACAAATGAACCACAAAAAAAAATTAAAAAGCCACTACAGGTAATAAATGTATAAACTTATTGTTTCTTTTAACACTGTTCAAACAAACTCACTGATCAATATGAAAATTAGGATGCTCATGTAATCTACAATTCGTAGAAGAGGTAGATATGTGAAAATCTGTAAGACCGGAAGTTAAAAAAATGGCGTCAAATTTTCAGATCCGTTTTTCTTACTTTCTGTACATAAGCCCTTAATTGAAATCCATTAGAATAAATGATTTTAAACCCATTGAAATCGTTGCTAAAAGAGGTGAATATGGATACATTTTATATTGAGGAACACTTTTTTCATGTGGACTTTAAAAAAAAATGTGTATTTTCTTACTTTTTTTTTTACTTGAAAGTATATGTATTTTTCTTTTTACTGATACTCATTTTAGGTAACATTTTGGAAGTTGATTTTTTTGTACTAATAGAAAATATATCTGGCCATATTTCTGCCAAGTTTTATCACGAAACCTTTATTTCTTCAATTGTTAAGAAACATAAATTTGCACTGCTCCCTATGGGATTTTTTATTTTTTACTTTTTTTGAAAACTAAACTATTTTAAGACTTAAATCTTGCCTAGGCTAGTAGATATAGCAATTATGTATAGGTCTAAAAAGCTTTTAAAGAGTTTAATTTATTTCTTCTATTTTTTTAAAAATTTTTTTGAGCATTTGAAAAATATTGTTTCAGACGATTTTGATCCCACTTTTAAAATATTTGGTTATTTTCTTCCATCACAAAGCCGCTATTTTGTCCACACCCCTTAACATTTTTTGTAGCTCTAGACCCGATAATAGTTTATTTCATCAATATTTACATTCTAAACAAGTGAAGTTCATAAATATAAATGAAATCAGATTTGTGCGCTAGAAATTTACTACGAATACTAGGTCTACTATTAAATTTCTTATTTAATAAGTACACATCTTTTGTCTACGCAACTCAATTCCAAATTTTTAACATTTTGAGCCGGAGGGGGGGGGGGGAGGGGGGAGTCTCGTGGGCTGAGCCAGCTAGGCGCTCTCATCTTCATTATGAAATTTCATGTCAACCAATGTTAGGTCAAAACGCCACAAAAAAAAACAACATATTTTTCTAACTGTTTAACTTACACTTACATTCATAATTTATACACCATTGAAAAGTTCTTTGAAAGTATTTTAATGATGTACTAATGAACAATTGTTTTTTCAAAGATATTTTTTTATTTCACATCCCTAGATTAGGTTATATAAATATATATAACAGTGTTTGCAATTAATATTTGACATTGGGTGCTGTGAGGGAGTACACAGTACTAAGTAGTAACTAATCTTCAAAATTTTATTACATTATCTTTAAGCGTTAAAAGGTTATAGCAATTTAAATGTATAAGCTCCTCCTTTCGGTCACAATTTTTTGGGTATTTTAATAGGCTAATTTTCCGACACTAAAATGGTCATAACTTATGTTCTAATTAACCTAGAAGCATAAATGAGGTATCAATGAACTCCATTCAAAAAGATCTATCTAACTATACTAGTTTCATTTAGATTCATTAAAGTTGAATTTTTTATCAAAGTACCTATTCTATTCAAGTGTATCCTTCTATTCCTGAATCCTACAACTACAACTACTAATCATTAATGAATTAATGGGAACTTAGAATATCTATATTAATAATAGATAGGCAGTATTGCCAGTATTTAAAGAGACAACCAAATTTTAGTTTAGAATACAAATACATCATGCAAGAACTAGATTTATACATTATAATAATATAATCATTATATAAATAATTATATGTAATTCATGGCTAGTGAGCCGCAAATCATCATATAGGCAATATAGCCAATATAGGAATATAGGCTTAGGGCTAGGCTAATCTTTGTAAATTATCATTAATTATTGTTCATCATCTTGTCAGATTTTGGTTGAACTTTTAGTCTTTTACTGTAAGTTGTAGATCTAAATCTAAGTCACTAGTAAGTGACTAGTAAATAAGTGTTAATCATAGTTAATGTTAAACTAGTTAAAGACTTTAACTAATAAAAATGCAGTTTTCTGGATTATGAATGATTTCAACCTAGATTCTACCTGATATAAATTGAAAAACACTAACCATAGATAAACACTATAACCTTAAGAACATAAATGAGCTTTTCATTGAAACTTTACACAACCTAAGTTTAGATCAAATCATTAAAAAGCCAACATATTGTCATTGGAGATACGCCATTTTTGTTCAACACTAGATTATCTCCCTTACATTAATTGCCAACTTTTTCTGTTTGTATTTTGTCTGTTTCTAACAGCTATTATTGAAATTCAATAGTTTAATTCATATAAAAGATGTGTTTTAATAAATTTGGTTGTAAAAAGTAAATCAATCTGTTGTATCACAATAGATGGTGGAATTCTTTAACATCGAGACGGATATGAGACTAGGGCTTATCTTATCCCCATTTCTCTTTCTTGTAGCCATCGACGATATCATAGAAACACGTTAAACAGGCTGCATTCGGGTTCCCATGGCATAAACCAAAACGAGTTGAATTTTGCAGACGTCATAGCATTACTTCGAAATACAATTAAATGCATACACCAGATGACGGATAAAGAGCACTGGCGGATCCAGGCGGACGAAATTTAGTAAAGGTTTTACACAATTTGTATACGAATTTATTACTTATGTTAAAAATATAGACTAATTATTTATATTTCAACCTATTTTTAGATTATTTCGCCCCCCCTCTAGTATGTTGGCCGATTTTTTGGGATCGGGAGGGGGCGATGGTATCAATCTCCCCCCCCCCCCCCCAACACTTTCGCGTGGGGGGGGGGGGCGGTCCCATTTGTTTGTAGAAATCACAGCTTGCTAACAAAATCAATTAAATATCTATATCTTTAAAACTTGTTATTGATGTTTTAACCGATCTTTATATTATGTCGTTCTCTGTTGGCCGATTGGCGGGGGGGGGGGGCGAATACCTCTACTGCCTTTCCCACCTAAACCCTTTGAGTGGGGGGGGGGCGGTCCGTTTTTATGGAGAAATCAAAATCATAGTTTGTGAACAAAATTAGTAGAATTAATATATAAATTGTATATTATGTCGCTCCCTTTCTGGTATCTTGGCCGATTCGGTGGGGTGAGGGGGGGGGGGCGATTGCATTAACTGCCCTCCCCACTCTAGCCCTTTGAGTGCTGGGGGGGCGGTCCTATTTTTGTGGAGAATCATAGTTTGTTAACAAAATTAGTTGAATATCTATGTAATATAAATTACGTATTGATATGTGACCCATTGTATATTATGTCGTACCACACTCTAATCTCAAATTGTATCATTAGTAGGCCTAAATTTAAATGAAAAAGGGTTGTGCCAGGTGGGAGGGGCGATTCATGCAATCGCATTTCCCCCATCGGACAAGTCAATACTTTTTTTTTGTGTATTATAGTGAAGAAATTACAAAATTTTAAGAAAAATCTGTCACTAATATAATTTATATATACTATAAATTAAATTCTTATATCGAGTCGTCCCACCCCTATTCTTTAATGCCAAATGCAATCTTTAGCAGAAATTATTAAAGGCGCGAGGAGTAATCGTTTTCACTCTACCGCCCCTCCCATTTCCAGACAGAGTTTATGTAATTTCACATGAATTTATCATAATTATTTTAAGTAAGACTTTGCATTGAAAAAGTTAGAATTCAAACGAAATTTTTCAGTATAAAAGTCATGATTGAGATGAGTTCTAAACTCAAATAATAATTTCATAGTCGCCTTTTCCCAACCTTTATTCAATCTGATATTTTTCTAGTTAAATAAATTTGGGACTATAGCTCACAATTTAAACCCCGATATTCTTAAATACTATTTATCGAATAATTTTTTTTTTTCGGCGGCGATCCTTAAAGCAAAAATCTAAATATGTGGGGTATCCTATCTTTTCAAGGAACAAATCAGTTTTATTTGCAATGTATTATGGGTCTATAAATTTATATTAGAATATTTTTCAAGTACAACATTATTCGAAAGGTCCTTTTTAATAGTATGAATAATGAGCTTTAGGTCAGGAGAATGCGTTTCTGCAGTGAAGAATGCAAGAAAATGCTTTTGGCGTCGGGGCTTCGCCCCGAATTCCATTGATGAATAATGAGCTGTAGATGTCAGGAGAATGCGTTTCTGCAATGAAGAATGCAAGAAAACGCTTTTGTCGTCGGGGCTTCGCCCCGAACTCCATTGATGAATAATGAGCTTCAGATATCAGGAGAATAAGTTTCTACAGTGAAAAAAAGCAAGAAAACGCTTTTGTCGTCGGGGCTTAGCCCCGAACCACACAAGAGAACCTTACAGCGCTGCCCCAGTTGTTTTGTTTTTCGCCGAAGGTTGAGAAATGATAAATATATATATATATATATATATATATATATATATATATATATATATATATATATATATATATATGTATGTGTGTGTGTGTGTGCGCGCGCGCGCTGTACGCACGTTTATGCATAGGGTTAGGGTTTACTGGGCGTTAGGGTTAGGGTTTGGAAAAAAATCGCCCCCCCCCCACTCCAAAGTTCTGGATCCGCTAGTGATAAAGAGGCCCTCAAAGTTATACATGTTGGGTGCAGGTTACCCAGTGCCCCTTCAACATTGGTCATACAGATCCTGAACAAATAGAAAAGCTCAAATCTATTTAGGCAGTGTTGCCTCAAGTGATGATGATGCATATCATGTTGTTGCATGTCGGAATGGAAAGCAGAAGCCGTCTTAAAAAAAATACGGCCTATCTGAAGAAACGAATCAATTAGCCTGGAGATTAAAATCCATCTATTTAATACAATAATTATCCCAACGGCTACCTTCGTTACGAGATGCGAAGGTTGACAAGAAGGCTGAGCTGTGGTGGCCGAGAAGGATCCTATGAATAACATACCGAGATAATGTTACCAACAGAGAAATCTTCGCCATCTAAGGGAAGTAGCGTCTGAACGTCGATTTGTGGAAAACATCATTAGACAAGACGAAACACGTTCACCAAAGTCATCCTTAACAATGAAAGCTAAAAAGCAGAACGCAACAAAAAAAAAAAAAAATGACCGTCCACATCTAACTTGGCGTAACACTTTTTAGAAGTCCTGAATTTAGTGGGCACCAGCTGGTAAGTAGCCGTGAAAGTCGCCTTAGACTGATTTATGTGGGCACCAGCTGGTAAGTAGCCGTGAAAGTCGCCTTAGACTGATTTCTGTGGGCACCAGCTGGTAAGTAGCCGTGAAAGTCGCCTTAGACTGATTTCTGTGGGCACCAGCTGGTAAGTAGCCGTGAAAGTCGCCTTAGACTGATTTCTGTGGGCACCAGCTGGTAAGTAGCCGTGAAAGTCGCCTTGGACTGATTTCTGTGGGCATCAGCTGGGAAGTAGCCGTGAAAGTCACCTTAGACTGATTTCTGTGGGCATCAGTTGGTAAGTAGCCGTGAAAGTCGCCTTAGACTGATTTTTGTGGGCACCAGCTGGTAAGTAGCCGTGAAAGTCACCTTAGACTGATTTTTGTGGGCACCAGCTGGTAAGTAGCCGTGAAAGTCGCCTTAGACTGATTTTTGTGGGCACCAGCTGGTAAGTAGCCGTGAAAGTCGCCTTAGACTGATTTCTGTGGGCACCAGTTGGTAAGTAGCCGTGAAAGTCGCCTTAGACTGATTTTTGTGGGCACCAGCTGGTAAGTAGCCGTGAAAGTCGCCTTAGACTGATTTCTGTGGGCATCAGCTGGTAAGTAGCCGTGAAAGTCGCCTTAGACTGATTTCTGTGGGCATCAGTTGGTAAGTAGCCGTGAAAGTCGCCTTGGACTGATTTCTGTGGGCATCAGCTGGTAAGTAGCCGTGAAAGTCGCCTTAGACTGATTTCTGTGGGCATCAGCTGGTAAGTAGCCGTGAAAGTCGCCTTGGACTGATTTCTGTGGGCATCAGCTGGTAAGTAGCCGTGAAAGTCGCCTTAGACTGATTTCTGTGGGCACCAGCTGGTAAGTAGCCGTGAAAGTCGCCTTAGACTGATTTATGTGGGCATCAGTTGGTAAGTAGCCGTGAAAGTCGCCTTAGACTGATTTTTGTGGGCACCAGCTGGTAAGTAGCCGTGAAAGTCGCCTTAGACTGATTTTTGTGGGCACCAGCTGGTAAGTAGCCGTGAAAGTCACCTTAGACTGATTTCTGTGGGCACCAGTTGGTAAGTAGCCGTGAAAGTCGCCTTGGACTGATTTCTGTGGGCACCAGTTGGTAAGTAGCCGTGAAAGTCACCTTAGACTGATTTCTGTGGGCATCAGTTGGTAAGTAGCCGTGAAAGTCACCTTAGACTGATTTCTGTGGGCACCAGCTGGTAAGTAGCCGTGAAAGTCGCCTTAGACTGATTTCTGTGGGCATCAGCTGGTAAGTAGCCGTGAAAGTCGCCTTAGACTGATTTCTGTGGGCATCAGTTGGTAAGTAGCCGTGAAAGTCGCCTTAGACTGATTTTTGTGGGCATCAGTTGGTAAGTAGCCGTGAAAGTCGCCTTAGACTGATTTTTGTGGGCATCAGCTGGTAAGTAGCCGTGAAAGTCGCCTTAGACTGATTTTTGTGGGCATCAGCTGGTAAGTAGCCGTGAAAGTCGCCTTGGACTGATTTCTGTGGGCATCAGCTGGGAAGTAGCCGTGAAAGTCGCCTTGGACTGATTTCTGTGGGCACCAGCTGGTAAGTAGCCGTGAAAGTCGCCTTGGACTGATTTTTGTGGGCACCAGCTGGTAAGTAGCCGTGAAAGTCGCCTTAGACTGATTTCTGTGGGCATCAGCTGGTAAGTAGCCGTGAAAGTCGCCTTAGACTGATTTTTGTGGGCACCAGCTGGTAAGTAGCCGTGAAAGTCGCCTTAGACTGATTTCTGTGGGCACCAGCTGGTAAGTAGCCGTGAAAGTCGCCTTGGACTGATTTTTGTGGGCACCAGCTGGTAAGTAGCCGTGAAAGTCGCCTTAGACTGATTTCTGTGGGCACCAGCTGGTAAGTAGCCGTGAAAGTCGCCTTGGACTGATTTCTGTGGGCACCAGCTGGTAAGTAGCCGTGAAAGTCGCCTTGGACTGATTTCTGTGGGCATCAGCTGGGAAGTAGCCGTGAAAGTCGCCTTAGACTGATTTCTGTGGAGAGAGCTGCTTGCAGCTATATGCGTCGTATGGCGAGTGGAGGGCTCAAGTCTATGAGTTTCTCAAAATTCTACAATAAAAAATCCTACGTTCGCAACTCAACTGGTCAGATAAGATTTTGGAAAGCTCACTCAGAATTGTCCGGGCGAAGCCCCGCGCGCCAAGCGTTTTTCTACATTTCCAAACTTCAAAAACTCTTTCTCATAACGTTTACAATGCATTATTTTTCTCATAATAGGGAGATTACAAGTCAAATAAAATTAAATTTAAAAGGGCTCGGACATGTTGATACTAAAATGTGAGAGACATTCGAGGTAGCAATTTTTATTTTTATAAGTTACATTTTGGAAAAGTGCATTTTTCCTACTTGGGTGTCCCGCACCCCCCCCCCCCCCCCAGTGACGCCACTGATGTTTGCTAAGCATAATTATATAGTTAACTATAGAAAATATGGCTAAAATCTGGTTGGATGGATGATTGGTTGTTGTTGTTTAGCTGTATGGATGGGTAGTTGGTTGATAAGTTAGTTGCGGTTGGTTGGTTGGATTGATGGTTGGGTGCTTGTGGTTGGTTGGTTGTTGATCGGCTGAATAGATTGATGGTTGGTAATGGTTGACTTAGGCCAATGATAGGTTGATATTTTGGTTGTGGTAGGTTGAATGGTTGGTAGGTATTTTGGCTGTGGTTGGTTGGATGGATGATGATTGTTTCCTGGTAGGTCGGTATGTTGGTTGGCTAGATGGATAATTGTTTTGTTGGATGGTTGGCTGGTTTGTTGTGGTTAGTTGGTTGGATGGGTGGTGATGTTTAGCTGGTTGTTGATGGTTGGCTAGATGGATACTTTTGTATAATTGCTTGTGGTTGGTTGTGGTTGGATGGATCTATCTCAACAGAAACATTTTTCAAGTTAAATAAAATCAAAATTATGAAAATATAAGCAAATTATCTAAAATATACTAAACTAAATATAACTACTATGAAAAAAAATAGAAGAAAACAATAATAGTTACAAAAAAAATAAATTAAATGTTACTTGTGGGCTTCTCACTTTCATAATTTTAATGTCATGAAGCAGATTCAGAGACGTCTTCTGATCGAACAGTCTTGTCTCACTTCCTGACCCCACTCGTGCTACCAAGTTTCTGTGGTGGGTTTCGCACAGAACAAACTAAATACATGACATGACGAAGGCAACTCGTAGGCCGGTTTCAATCAGTTTATTATACATTAAAGACCTGCCAAAGGCAAACATAAAACATAATTACAAATGAGCATTAACTAAAAATAATTAATAGGCCTAAATGGTTAGACCAAGTAGTACACACAACATCAAAGTCTAAATACTAAATCTTAACAAAAACAAAAAGAAAATCATATAGTGTAAACCAACCATCTCTTATACAAACACATGGGAGATATGGAACACCCGAAAATTATAAAAATAAAAGACAATAACAATGAAATAGAACAACTGGTTCATAAAAAAAACAGTATCTACACACTGGTTGTAGAATTAGATTAACATGATGGACATTTAACATGCTATATAGGATCTAATTCGTATATAAAGGTACAAAATTCAACAAATGGAATCATTTACATGCTGGTTTTCTAAAAATAACGATAGTCCAACAATATGGGCGAAATCCGGGGGTAGCGATATTCTATGAAGACTACGTAAATAAAATATAAATATAAGAAAGTAAAATGTAATTACCTGCAGCCATACCTAAACACATAGTGTTAAACCAGGCACAAACAGGGAGTGGAGACAAAGTAGGTCCAGTAACGTACAGACACTACAGTGACAAGAGATGCCGGTAGAGTGGACAGTGCCCACGTTGTTCTGCCTTTTTATGCGCGGACACAAGGTGCCATCTAGGGGGAAGGGCCACGTGGATATCGGGGTGGCCGGTGTTTCCTGAAAAGGTATCCACTCCACTACAGTTATTTAACCTTGGTTAGGCCAATAATAGAATATGCATCCTCCGTTTGGCACCCCTCAACTCAAGAAAACATTAAGAAATTGGAACATACACAAAATAGAGCATTGAGATTCATAACAAACGAATATTCACATTTGACTGGAGTAGAACCTTTAGTAAAATCACTAAATTTAGACAGAAGACTCAAAAGTAAAGTAGCAATTATACATAAAACACTGAACCACAATCATCAAATACAAAAACAAAATTTAATAAAATACTCTGAAAGACACAAAGATAAAGGTACACTCCTCGTCCCATATGCTATGACAAATTAGTACAAATACTCTTTCTTCCCTAGTGCTATTAGAGCATGGAATGGGTTGCCTGAGCTAGCCAGGAAAACCAGTGACTTGGCAGAATTTAAGTCATTGGTTAATATGCATGACTAAATCATCTTCTTTTTTGAAGTAAGGTCTGTATTATATAAGATAAGATATAAGATAAGATAAGATGACTCTGTCTTTACATTTGACTAGTATATTTTTTCAAAGACAATGTTGTGAACCCATCGCTTTCTCTGTTTGCCTCTTCTTCTTTTTTCTGGTGCTGTTCCTTGAAGAAAAATCTTTGTGAGCCATGAGAACCTTGTGATATGGTCATACAGTTTTAGATTTTGTTTTTGTGTGGTCATTAATTATTCTTCGAAATTAAATATTATTACAAGCATTGCTTGTACAAAAAATAGGAACGCTTAGGCTTAGACGAGTCCAAGCTCTATCCAAAACACAGACATGCAAGTCAAAAGTTATTATAGTATGCCTATCATAAAACAATTACATCAGAGCCGTCAGAGCCCTACTAATAAAAAAATAACATTGCCTTATATAGGGAGATAAACTCTTGCCGAAGAGCAGATTATATCACCGCGTCGAAATGCTTTTAATCACTGCCCCCCCCCCCAACTCCAACTTTACGAATCTGCTACATCTTGGACATAACTTGGACATAACTTGACCAGGCGTGATTTCCTCCTTGTTTCTCAGTTGACCAGTGTATTTCACCAGGAAGTCACGACTCTTAGAATACCGACTTAATTTTTTTTTTATTTTTGTATCTTTCATGGCTTCTGAGGGTAGAATGTGAATATATAAGGGAGGGGCTTGCAATATGGACCATGATCAATTACGGACCACCACGATTTTAGGGGGAAGCTACTCTATATTGCCAAAATAACAACAAATATTAAATATGCAGCAGTGACTGCCCTTACTTGGTTTGCGTACATCAGTACATAGAAAGCGAAAGTATATTAATTAAGAGCTATGTGATTTTCTGTTTTCGCACATTTTTTTCTTCAATTTTTTCCTCGTTCATGTCTTGTATAAAGAAGCAGACATACACCAGAAGACTTACAAAAAAAACTTGTTCATGCTTTAGGACCACTAATGACTTTGTGAACGAACTTTTTACACAGTAATCGTGTTATTCACTTTTTATTGACAGCTTTTTGCTATGCCTATCATTTTTCTAATATGGACCACTTGAATATTCTAATATGGACAAGTGGTCCACATTTGTTTCTCGGCCATATCAGTGGTTCATATGAGATCACATCTCTCTCTCTCTCTCTCTCTCTCGAAAAGAAAATCTAAATCGACCACCTGTGGACAATGGTTATGCTTGCCCTTAATGTGGCAAAATATGTAGGTCACAGATGGGACTGCGCAGCCACGGGAAATACTGCATTCCTCACTAATCTCCGGACTCGAAGACTAGCCTTATATATATATATATATATATATGTATATATATATATATATATATATATATATTTCTGTTGTTTTTTTTTTTCATTTTATTTATTTTATTTTCTGTAGTTGTGAATGTTAGTCTTACAAAATATCTCCAAGAACTCAAGAAAACGGTCACATAGTAGCTTTTGTTTTTCGCCATTGAGATTTATAAACCATAGATGTGAGTTTGAATGATTGTGAAAGAAAAAAAGCAACTCGTCAGAAATCATTATCTTGACTGTTAATGTGGATAGAAGAACTTGATAGTGCAAAGCACACTGTAGTGAATAGCTACAATAGTAGAGCACCATCAGCGTCATAAAAGTGGAATTGATTTTTGTTCAAATCTTTTTGTATATTTTTTAAAAATTATTTTTTCTCTCACAAACCCATACACCCACAATTGTTTTATTTTGTATTTGCTTTAAATTTAAAATAGTCTAAAAAAAAAAAAAAAGATTACTTTTTTAAAACAAAGTTTATCTAAGGGAAAGAACCGCTAATTACTGCAGTATATCTGAAAATGGAAGGGTTTAGCTTCCTTTCTGCTATATAAAACAAATACATTAATTAGTATAGTGTTAAAGTTTTATTTGATTCGTGTATTGTCAGTGACTAATAATAATTGTGCAGAATTTTAACTTTATTGGAGAATGGGAAATGGGAGAATGAACACAGACAAGACTTATCTTATCTTATCTTATCTTATATAATACAGACGTTACTGTAAAAAAAGAGTCCTATGCGTCATGCATTCAGGCGAGAGGCTAAGTGCGCTTGAACTTGGCTTGGCTTGGCTACCTAGAAGGGGGCTCGAGGTTCGACACCCGACTCGGGCAGAGTTGTGTTTACTGAGCGCCTAAAGGCAGCACGGAAAACCAACTCCTAGATACCCCCTCCCCCCCCTCCACTGGTCCACAAATGAGATTGGACCAAAGCGCTCTGAGCATGCTGTAAGTATGAAAGTAGCGCTATATAAAAGCTATAATAATAATTGACCAGTGACTTAAATTCCGCCAAGTCACCGATTTTCCTTGCTATAAGCTTTGTAAACAAAAATGAGCCTCTCGATTTTTCAATTTTTTTTTCTAATTTTTAAAAGACTTTAATAACGTGTTAGATATTATTCCCATTGAGGACTCAGAGGGTGGGGCGTGATGGGTGGGGGGACTAAAGGTACTCTCGAACTTCTACTCACTCAAAGCCTGAGGGCGAAAAATGACTTCCAGTTTTGAAGAGCTTTTTTTGTGAGCGTCAAATTAGACATTCTTCTTCTTGTCTTTATATGTTTTGTAAAATGTTTTACATGTTTCGGATGTTCCTTCAGAGTTGAAGATAGTTTACTTCCTAGTCCAAACCTCCCGCAGGACGACGGGGGATGGGAGCGGGCAGGGTTTGAACCCTCGACCGTCGATAAATCCGAACGACAGTCCAGCGCGCAAACCGCACGACCAGGCAGCCATATAGACACATCTTGTGAAGTCTGCAAGCAGACTGAAATTTGACTTTACAAAAACAAAAAAAAAAAAAAAACAACTAAAGAAAATTTTGACCCCCACAATGACCTGCTAACTACTGTCATAATCGCAATCTAAACTCTTTGCCCATATCACAAGGTCCTCATTTCTCGCAAAGGCCTTCCTTCAGGGGACAGCACCAGTAAATATAAAGTAGAGGCAGACAAGAATGCTATGAGAGGACAACATGAAAGAATAAACAAGCTTATCCAAAGGCAGAGAGGAATGGAGAAAGACGGTTGACAGAGCTTTTGGATGCGCAAACGAAGCAACAGACGAAGAGATAGGTGAAAGGTCAAAGGTGAAGAAGTGTTTCGTAGAAAGTGGCTAGAAAATGTTCTATTTGAGCTTCACTTTTTCTCATAGTAAGAAACATCAAAAAAGGTTAAAGTAAATGAGTGCATAATTGGCCGATATTGAGGTTACTAACTATTCTTGTTAGTTAAAAAAAAAAGTCACACAAAAGTGAAGTCCCTTTTTTTTAATTCACTTTCCAAAAGATACATTGCATAAAAAAAAAAGCTAATTTTATGGTATCACAACAACACATGTAAGAACTTTGTTCAGAATTGTCCATAGTTCTCGGTTTCCTTTGCTTGCCCCTTTTCCAGCCCTAGACATACAGCCCACATGGGCTTTCATCTCAAACGAAATGTTCGGAGTTTTGAAGGTCAGTGTCTTTATTTACTAGTAAAGTCCAACAGTTCTAGGACACTTAGACACACAGTGAAGTCCGATATATGTGAACATTTATACATTTTGCACATATTGACATCAAATGTTAAACATATTTAATACTCCAATGAATGTTTACTTTTTGGTTTAGTTACTTTAAATATTGTATTCTTTCAGCAGCTTAAAATAAAAAACATTTTTAAAATACTTATTTTAAAACACAAAGCTTATATTTAATAAGATCTACAATGTTGGGAATCTGTCTTGTTGTAATGTAGTGAATAGAAATATTTTTAGTAATTGTTTTGGTTTAGCTTCTTGCTTTTTGAATGCGTAATAACCTTATCACTTGTCTGGACCATGTGTGAAAGGTGGGGGGGCACATATGTCTATTCCGTTTGTTGTCAAGCTGTTTATATATATCTCCGGCAAGACGATTCTGTTTGAACCATTATTAATATAAGAAGAAATATCAGGCAATAAAGAAACAGAAATCACAGGGGCATCCTGGTGAATGTTTACATGATCGTCTTATTTTTAAATGCATTAAAATAAATGTTTCACTCAGGGCTTCAGTCTTCAAGGGGATTAACTCAACCTATACAACCACATCTGTCAAGTATCATTTATTTCCCTTGTTCGAGATGAGTTTTGAGTTTATGGCACATCGGCACAATTTAGGACATGTCGTGCCTTGTTCGAGATACCAAACAATATAATTTATTACCAATAGTCAAACTAGTTGGTCAAGTTGTCTGGGTAAAACAAATAATTCTGCAAGATTTCAGCTTGATTCGAAATTGTGTGCTAGATAAATCACGAACACAAACATTTTACCAGGAAGACAGACAGAGTGAGTTGATATAAGTTTTGTAAAAATCTTCAGCTTCGAATGTAAAATATCTCAATCAATATTTTTAAGTTACTTTTTCTTCTTTCAGCAGCTTAAACTAAGAAAAACAAAACTCCATTGTTTAATTTTTTTTTTCAAAACTCTTATCCTCCAAGTTCTACAACTCTTTATTTCTCCTGGTCAATTTCTCATTTCACAGCATTGAGTCACTGCCACTTATCTTCCATGAATCCGTCTGCAGCACATGCTGTCTGCCATTTTGTAAAATGTCCTTAAAATGGAAGCACTCGTCCTTGGACTTACAACTCTCAAGCGTCTGCGACACAATGCCATGAAAGGCACGAAGTCATATCAATCAGGGACCCCCGTGGCTCATATGTCTAACACATCAGTGGTTCTAAAAAATATAGTAGGTAGGGGACAAGACATAGGCCTACTCATTTGCATGTAAAGCGCTCCGTCAGGTATCCAATTTGCACAATTAATCATTGTACTAGTCAAAACATGAATCAATTAGAATTCAACCAATTAGTTATTTAATTATTGGTAAATTATTATTTAGTTAAATATATAAGAATGGGAGATAAACCCTGCCCACTTGAGAAAACTTGCAGTAATTGGCGATTCTTTGTCTTAGATAAACTTTTTTTTAACGTTCGAATTATGATGAAGGATGAAGTTTGAGGGAACAACAGGGATCAAGATTCAATCACAATTTTAGTTTAATCTTATCTTATAGATTGCAGACGTTACTTTAAAAAAAAGGGAGATAATTACGTTCCATACATGTCATGTGTCAATCTATAGACATGCATGTTAATCAATGACTTAAAGTCTGCTAAGTCGTTGGTTGTCCTGGCTGATTCAGGCAACCCATTCTATTCTCTAATGGCACTAAGGAAGAAGGAGCACTTGTATGATTTGTTCCAGAGTATGGAATAAGAAATGTGCCTCTGTCTTTGTGTCTTTCTGGGTATTTCATTAGGTTTTGTTTTTCTATTTGTAAGTTATGGTTTAGTGTTGTATTTTTTATTCTTCTGTCCTGAAGTGGAAAGAAAACAAAAAATTAGAATCCCGTAGATCGGCTTGTGTGACTATAGTCTTCTCTGATTCTTGATAGGATTGACTTCTTAAATAGTAGCTTAGTCTAGCCCTTGTTATATAAAGGGAGAGTGATCCTTAAAGGATTACGGGCACGACATGGCCTAAATTGTGCCGATGTGCCTAAACTCAAACTCTTTTGTCGACACAATGGAAGGAGAAACGAAGGCTTAATAGAAAGGTCGCGTTTTTATTTTACGCAAATTGCGGCGTTTAGGTTGCGAATCTGTCAAAACCGTGTGTTAGTGAGCCCCTAAGAAGAAAATGAACGTGTCTGAGAAATGTCATATAAATCAGTCCCATTTGTTTTGCCAAATTTGTACAAATTCTCCTTCTTCCCTAGTGCTATTAGAGCATGGAATTGGGTTGCCTGAATCAGCTAAGAAAACCAACGACTTGGCAGAGTAACTGATTGTTTGTTTGTAAAATGTTTTACATGTTTCGGATGTTTCTTCAGAGTTGAAGATTGTTTACTTCCTAGTCCAAACCTCCCGCAGGACGACGGGGGATGGGAGCGGGCAGGGTCTGAACCCTTGACCATCGATAAATCTGAACGACAGTCCAGCGCGCAAACCGCACGACCATGCAGGACTCGATTGATCTAGTGACATGCGCATGACGTTACCATTTTCCTCTTATGAAGTAAGGTATGCATCTTATAAGATAAGATGAGTGTCCTTTGAAAATTGTTGAGTGTGTGTAGCGCGTACAATGATTAGACTGACAAAAAAATAATCAAATTGAAGCAATACGCTGTGAAAATGCAGTCAATCAAATGGTAATTAGTTAAATATAAGTACACTAAATAGTCCACGACCTCCATATGGGAAAATGGCTAATAACTGGTGCCCGTGACCAACCAACAAGAACAAGACTAGGGACACCGTTCATTAGCTCTACGCTCCTTAAATATTACCTTTTATTGGCGTACACAGATGCTTATAGATCATTTAGGTCAGTGATCGTAGACTCTACAAGCTTCTACCTTGACCTAACTCCACGTTTATGCAAATCAAGATTATCTGGAAAGGTTTTCCCACACACACGAAACGTGATCGGAATAATAATATTAGGACAATTTACTTTCTTCTGGTCAGCTGTTATTGTGTGCTATCAAGCGTAGCATTATATATATACACACACACACATGTGACAGAAGTTTCCCATACTGCCTTTAGGCGTGGTGTCTGAGTGTAGGGGCGTAGCTAAGAATTTTCCATCGTTTTGGCAACCGGGGGGCTTGACCTCTTTGGGGGGCCCCTGAATTTTTAGTAATATTTAATTTTTAATGTAAGAAACACTCATTTGCCCCCCCCCCCTCAAACTAGGTTATGCGCCTTCTGATTATAGTTTATTTTATCTACATATTCTAATATATTGACATGTAAATGATAATTTAAAAAAACAAAATGTGCTTTAACCTTTTACTTGCCAACACGTGAATTAGTTCTGATAAAGCGTGTTTCGCTAGGCATTTGGGTACTGGATTATTATAGTATTTCAATAAGAATATATTTCTCAAATAAAAAAAAAATGAATGTAACTAACTAAAGACGAACAAATTCAAATTTATTTGTTCTCTTGACATGGCGTTAACATTGGAATTTTAAAAAATGTGTGACACTTTTTTTTTATTTTTTTTATTAAATATTAAATGGCAAAAAAAAATAATTAGAATGAAATATTTTTTATCCAATCTTTATCCAATATATCTAAAAAATAAATAAATAAACAAAAAAAGATTTAAACCACGTTAACACTAAAATCTAAGGAAATATGTAACAAAGTATTTAAAATTGAATTTGTTATAGTTGTATTAGTGTTATGATGACATCAAAACAATTTTAGAACATTTACTTTAAGCATTGAATAGATTTTTATAAGAATTTAAAATACAAATCACAAGCCAATGTTTTTTTTTGGCCTCCTTTAGTCGTAGAACGACTATGGTTCGTCTCGGGGAGATGAAAGCCAGGGCAATATTTATCATGAGATTAAATTCCACACAGCAGTCCCCCCCCCCTCTGCACAGCTGATGTCACCAAGGTAACGGAATATCCGATACAGTTTGGGATCAGTAGCGCTGTAGGTTCTGCCAGGCTGTAGCTCAGTGTGCCACAATCTGCCTATGGGTCACCAGCTCCTGATTTTTTCCTAAATACTTAAGTTTTCAAAACAATAAAAGAAATATGAACAAGCTTTATTTAGTTTATTTAGGAACGAAGCACCATACATATAGTTATAATGTTTTTTGTTTGGTGTAATGTTTATCATGAGATTGTCATCCACACAGCAGCCCCCCCCCCCCTATCTGCACAGCTGATGTCACCAAGGTAACGGAATATCTGATACAGTTTGGGATCAGTAGCACTGTAGGTTGTGCCACAATCTGCATATGGGTCACCAGCTCCTGATTTTTTCCTAAATACTTAAGTTTTCAAAACAATAAAAGAAATATGAACAAGATTTATTTAGTTTATTTAGGAACGAAGCACCATACAAATGGTTATAATGTTTTTTGTTTGGTGTAATGCACCAATTGTAAGACAAATTTCCATACGGACAATAAAGAGTATTATTATTATTACATGCCATAACTATTAATATGTATAATTTTAGATCATCAGACGTGTACTACTTAATGTAGGTCTGTATGAGCAAGTCAGTTCGGTCAGACACAAAATGCATATTAGTCATTTAGTACTTAGATTAATATATAACTAGGCTTTTTTTAAGCATCAATTATTAAAATCAACAAGAAGTCATCACATTAAAACGCTAACATTTACACATGTAATAATTAGCATTATTATAGAAAGCAAAACCTTACTTCGATAGTAGCTCAATGAACCGTATGATCGTTAACAATTATTTTAAATATTAGATTTTCAAAACTAAAGCTAGACAAAACATTCACATTTCAGCCTACAAACATGTTTTTCTACTAGCTGTGCATTACAAAAACTTCTATTACAAAGTACACATTTCAAAGGCAGTCTGTTAACTC
The DNA here is from genome assembly GCF_947242115.1 of Biomphalaria glabrata. Classification (NCBI taxonomy): domain Eukaryota; kingdom Metazoa; phylum Mollusca; class Gastropoda; family Planorbidae; genus Biomphalaria; species Biomphalaria glabrata. The sequence continues at coordinate 36,029,048 of NC_074723.1, forward strand.
TTTCAGTGCGAATTGTTTTGATCGAAAAGAATTTCGTTTTGCGAAACTGGGGTAGACTTGCTAAAACTATATAACTTTTTTATTATATTCATTAATCTTTAAACATATTTGATTTTATTTTAAAGGAAATTGAATGGGCTACAAATTAAAAATAAATAAAAAATTAAATATTCAACAAAATTTTTTTTCCATTTATTTTAAACTGAGCAGGGAAAATGAAAATATTTTTTAAATTCATTAAAAAATCGTTATACTGAAAGATTTAACCTTTTAATTAAACATTTAATCCATAAGTATTGAAAAATCACAATACTAAGCACATTTAATTGCTTCAGATTTCATAAAAGATGAAAAAACTCCCACATCCGGAAATTGAAAAAAAAGAGAGAAATAAAAAAGTTTAACATAAAAAAGATAGTGAAATAAATATTTTAAACCAAGTCACTAGCTGAGAGTAAGGCCACACTGACTAGCGCAAGCAAAGTTACTCACTGAGAGTAACACCGCACTGAAACAGTTAATGTGTATCATTAAATGATTTTTTATATCTCGCAGGGATAAGAACTTGTTATTGCAAAGAATACATTTGAATTGTTTTCCATTAACGTGAGACTCTAAGTGTATTGCTAATGTTAACTTGCTGGACAAAATGGCATTGCATGTCAGACATTTAAGTTTCTCTTTTGAGTTTTGGCTATGAGCACATTGATGTCGTTTTACATCTGATCCGTGAGAAAATGGTCTCCGACATTGAAATAGTTTTTCAACGTTATGAATCTGAAGGTGTTGTTTAAAACTTGAAGTCTGAGAAAATACTACCTGACATATTTGACATTTATATTGTTCTTTACCTGAATGGAGCACCTGATGTCTTTTTAAATTTGAATACACAGAAAAAGCTTTCAAACATATTTGACATTGAAATGGTTTTTCACCTGTATGAACTCGACGATGTGTCTTTAATTCTGAAGATGATGCATAAAATTTCAGACATATTTGACATTGAAATGGTTTTTCACCTGTATGGACCATTCTATGTTTTCTTAAACTTGATGACTCAGAAAAGGCTTTCAAACATATTTGACATTGAAATGGTTTTTCACCTGTATGAACTCGACAATGTATCTTTAATTGTGAAGATGTTGTAAATAATTTCAGACATATTTGACATTGAAATGGTTTTTCACCTGTATGGACCTTTTGATGTTGTTTTAAACTTGATGACTCAGAAAAAGCTTTCAAACATATTTGACATTGAAATGGTTTTTCACCTGTATGGACATTTTGATGTTGTTTTAAGCTTGATGACTGAGAAAAAGATTTTAAACATATTTGACATTGAAATGGTTTTTCGCATGTATGAGTCATTTGATGTTGTTTTAAACTTGGTGACCGAGAAAAAGCTTTCAAACATATTTGACATTGGAATGGTTTTTTGCATGCATGGATGTTTTGATGTCGCTTTAAAGTTGATGACTGAGAAAAGGCTTTCAAACATATTTGACATTGAAATGGTTTTTCACCTGTATGAACTCGACGATGTATCTTTAATTCTGGAGATGTCGAAAATAATTTCAGACATATATGACATTGAAATGGTTTTTCACCTGTATGGACCTTTTGATGTTTTCTTACATTTGATAACTCAGAAAAAGCTTTCAAACATATTTGACATTGAAATGGTTTTTCACCTGTATGGACATTTTGATGTTGTTTTAAACTTGATGAATCAGAAAAACCTTTCAAACATATTTGACATTGAAATGGTTTTTCACCTGTATGAACTCGACGATGTCTCTTTAATTGTGAAGATGTTGTAAATAATTTCAGACATATTTGACATTGAAATGGTTTTTCACCTGTATGAACTCGATGATGTGTCTTTAATTCTGGAGATGTTGTAAATAATTTCAGACATATTTGACATTGAAATGGTTTTTCACCTGTATGGACCTTTTGATGTTTTCTTAAACTTGATGAATCAGAAAAACCTTTCAAACATATTTGACATTGAAATGGTTTTTCACCTGTATGGACTCGACGATGTGTCTTTAAATTTGAAGATGTTGAAAATAATTTCAGACATATTTGACATTGAATTGGTTTTTCACCTGTATGAACTCGATGATGTGTCTCTAATTCTGGAGATGTTGTAAATAATTTCAGACATATTTGACATTGAAATGGTTTTTCACCTGTATGGACCCGACGATGTGTCTTTAAATTTGAAGATGTTGAAAATAATTTCAGACATATTTGACATTCAAATGGCTTTTCACCTGTATGGACCTTTTGATGTTTTCTTACATTTGATAACTCAGAAAAAGCTTTCAAACATATTTGACATTGAAATGGTTTTTCACCTGTATGGACTCGCTGATGTCTCTTTAATCTTGAAGATGTTGGAAATACTTTCAGGCATGTTGGACATTTATTGTCTTTATGTTGTTTTTTATCTTCTTTGAAAAAAGTTCTTTCTTGCTCAAGTTTTTCAAATTGCATCTGAAAAAAAAAAATTAAATAAAAAGATCATGGAACCTCAAAAGTAATAATATTTGGTTCTGCATAGTTCTTTTGTTATGACCAGAATGCTTTTACTGGATAGGTAAATAATCAAGTAGAAAGTTTCCATGTTTCTGTAATAGGAGGAAATCAAATATTGAATTATGAAATCCTAGTCTGTATCAGGAATTAGGTTTCTCAGTTAGGCAGTATAGCAGTTTCTTTTCACTCAGCCTCTAGTCACAACATTCTAATGCTCACATCCAGTACTTTCTAGAAGTAATCTAAAGATAATATTGTTTTCTCTGATTTTATAGAACTGTCTGTAAATGAAACCCCAACACACATTTCTAGAAAGAAGTTTCTTAAGATAATATTCTTTTCTAAGACTAAGACTAAGACTGCTTTATTGATCCTTATGGAAATTTGTTGTGATTACAAGGACTCGTTTCTCATATAAAGACAACACAACAGAAAAATACATTTTATAGAACTGTCTGTAAATGAAACCCCAACACACATTTCTAGAAAGAAGTTTCTAAAGATAATATTCTTTTCTAAGACTAAGACTAAGACTGCTTTATTGATCCTTATGGAAATTTGTTGTGATTACAAGGACTCGTTTCTCATATAAAGACAACACAACAGAAAAATACATTTTATAGAACTGTCTGTAAATGAAACCCCAACACACATTTCTAGAAAGAAGTTTCTAAAGATAATATTCTTTTCTAAGACTAAGACTAAGACTGCTTTATTGATCCTTATGGAAATTTGTTGTCATTACAAGGACTCGTTTCTCATATAAAGACAACACAACAGAAAAATACATTTTATAGAACTGTCTGTAAATGAAACCCCAACACACATTTCTAGAAAGAAGTTTCTATAGTCGGTCTTATTTCAGGAGACGAAACTCAGTATCGAAGCTCGATAGAAGAGTTTACAAACTGGTGCACCGACAACTTTCTAGAACTGAATGTAACAAAAACTAAAGAACTTATAATAGATTTTAGAAAGAAAAAACAAACTATACGTGAACTGCAAATAAACACTATATCTATAGAACAAGTAAAGGCATATAAATATCTAGGCGTTATCATCAACAACAAGCTTTCATGGGAAGACCACCTTGGAACTCTGACAAAGAAAACAGCCCAGCGACTCTTTTTTCTATACTAACTCAACAGTTTTAAATTAAACAAGAAGATCCTTGAGACATTTTACGGCGCGACTGTACAAAATCTGCTAACATACGGAATAAGTTGTTGGCAAGGCAATGCCTCATCTAAACTGTTGCAACGTCTAGAAAACATAATTAAAAAAGCATCAAAAATTACACTCATAACATTACCACATTTAAAGGAACTTTTTGAACAAACGTGCCTAAGAAAAATCGAAAAAATCTTGGAAGACAATGGCCACCCGCTCCATCAGAACTACGCCAGGTCGTCGCGAAGTGGGTGACTGCTGTCAATCAAAACAAGAACGGAGCGGTACAAAAACTCGTTTGTACCTCACTCGGTCAGACTCTATCACCGCCACTCATTGATCAGGGAACATGAAATGCACCAAGATACCTGTGTGTAGTCGCTGAATGAACTCTTTATGTTGTCTGTTGTATTTATGTGTATTTTTCTGTTGTGTTGTCTTTATATGAGAAACGAGTCCTTGTAATCACAACAAATTTCCGTAAGGATCAATAAAGCAGTCTTAGTCTTAAGATAATATTCTTTTCTAAGACTAAGACTGCTTTATTGATCCTTACGGAAATTTGTTCTGATTACAAGGACTCGTTTCTCATATAAAGACATTTCTAGAAAGAAGTTTCTAAAGATAATATTCTTTTCTAAGACTAAGACTAAGACTAAGACTGCTTTATTGATCCTTACAGAAATTTGTTGTGATTACAAGGACTCGTTTCTCATATAAAGACATTTCTAGAAAGAAGTTTCTAAAGATAATATTCTTTTCTAAGACTAAGACTAAGACTAAGACTGCTTTATTGATCCTTACGGAAATTTGTTGTGATTACAAGGACTCATTTCTCATATAAAGACAACACAACAGAAAAATACATTTTATAGAACTGTCTGTAAATGAAACCCCAACACACATTTCTAGAAAGAAGTTTCTAAAGATAATATTCTTTTCTCTGATTTTATAGAACTGTCTGTAAATGAAACCCCAACACACATTTCAGCCCCATCATACTCAAAAAAGTGACCAAAAAGTTGTAACTATAAAAAAAAAATGCATATATAGTCTTCATGTAAGATCTTAATTCTTCATTGTCAGCTAAGAGACTATTTCAATGCTTATTGTCTCTGCTTGGGTCTTTTGGCAGTATCTTTACAGTGTGTTCTGTGCTGTGTATTTGATAGGCCAGCTGCTGCTGCATTATAGTCTTCTCTAAGCCAGATGAGGGCAGTAGAGATTATTTTTCCAATGTTTAAAGAATGGTGGGGGAGCGTTGGCTGAGTGGTTAAACGCTACGCTACAGAACCTGGGGTTCTGGGTGTGAATCTTGGTGAAGACTGGGATTTTGAATTTCGGAATTGGGGGAGCCTTCATGATGTCATCCATCTTTAAATAGATGTTGATAACAGATTTCTCAAGACAGTTACACAAATTTTTTTTTTATCAAGACGGAACTAGTGACCCTAACAATGAGGAGACCAAGTGTATTTTTATATTTTTATTCTATTTATTCAAGCTTAACTCTTTTTCTCTGTCATTATTTTTCCAAGTTTCGACAGAATTCTTCATTTAGCTCATTACTATTTCACTACCCTGTTGTGATTAAGCTTCTATAATTTTGTCGTTTGTCATAAAGTGTATTATTGTGTATAGAATTAAAGAGGAAGACATGCTCTGTTAATGTAAAACAAAATAAAGTTTACAAAATTAAACATTAATTAAATTTTATGAGGTCAAATAAACTGTGGTATCGTCAATTAGGAGAGAAAGAGTTAAACAGTACAAAGTCAAGCATTTTTTTTCTTAATTTTACAGTTTTCAAACATTTTCATTATTTTCAAAACCAGTATATTAATTTAAGGTGATTCAGACATGGATTAAAGTAATTTATAAAATGTTTAATATTAAATAACTTCTGCTTTACCTGGAAATGTTTAAGATTTGATGTTTCTCTCATTTCATAACTGATGTCCTGTTTCAAGTCTGACAATGAGTTCAACTTGTCTGGTTCTTCTCCTGGAACTTCTGGTGCAAACATTGTGTCATTCCTTTCTTCTTTCATCCCATTTCTATGATCAAGAGAAAGGTTTGGCTCGCAGTGTGACATGCAAAACAACTTAGGAGATTCTTCTTCAGATGTTGGGGCTGACAAAATGTCTTCCTCCATTTCCTTTTTAATTACATTTTTTAGTTCAAAAGTAAAATTGTATTCCATGTTTGCTATCACTTAGAGCTAGCTTCTTGGTTTATTTTCAAATGTCTATACACATTATCTGCAACAAATAACACACACAAAAAAAATAAAAAGCTACTACAGGTAATAAATGTATAAACTTATTATTGTTTTAACACTATTCAAACAAACTTACATTTTCTATCAATGAACCACTGATCAATATAAAAATTAGGATACACGTGTAATCTACTAGTAGAATAGGTAGATATGTGAAAATCCGTAAGACCGGAAGTAAAAAAATGGCGTCAAATTTTGAGATCCGTTTTTCTTACTTTCTGTACATAGGCCCTTAATTGAAATCGATTAGAATAAATGATTTTAAATCCATTGAAATCGTTGCTAAAAGAGGTGAATATGGATACATTTTATATTGAGGAACACTTTTTTCATGTACTTATAGAAAATATATCTGGCCATATTTCTGCCAAGTTTTATCACGATACCTTTATTTCTTCAATTGTTATCGATTATAATGTTGAAACATAAATTTGCACTGCTCCCTATGGGATTTTTTATTCTTTTTGAAAACTAAAGTATTTTAAGACTTAAATCTTGCCTAGGCTAGTAGATATAGCAATTATGTATAGGTCTAAAAAGCTTTTAAAGAGTTTAATTTATTTCTTTCTATTTTTTTAATAATTTTAATGCGCATTGGAAAAATATTGTTTCAGACAATTTTGATCCCACTTTTTAAATATTTGGTTATTTTCTGCCATCACAAAGCCACCATTTTGTCCACACCCCTTAACATTTCTTGTAGCTCTAGACCTGATAATTGTTTATTTCATCAATATTTACATTCTAAACAAGTGAAGTTCATGAATATAAATGAAATCAGATTTGTGCGCTAGAAATTTACTACGAATACTAGATCTACTATTAAATTTCTTATTTAACAAGTAGATCTTTTGTCTACGCAACTCAATTCCAACTTTTTCACATTTTGAGGGGGGGGGGGGGGGGAGTCTCGCGGGCTGAGCCAGCTAGAAGCTCTCTTCTTCTTTGTTCCATGTCAACCAATGTTAGCTCAAAACGCCACCAAAAAAAACAAACATAACTTTCTGTTTAACTTACACTTACATTCATAATTTATACACCATTGGAAAGTTCTTTCAAAGTATTTTAATGATGTACTAATGAAAAATTGTTTTTTCAAAGATACTTTTTTTATTTCACATTCCTAGAATAGGTTATAGATCTATAAATATATATAACAGTGTTTGCAATTAATATTTGACATTGGGTGCTGTGAGGGAGTACACAGTACTAAGTAGTAACTAATCTTCAAGTGTATCCTTCTATTCCTTAATCCTACAACTAATCTAATGAATTAATGGGAACTTATCTATATAATAATAATATAATAAAGGCCTATATATTTATAATTAAATCTAGAGATAGATTTACAGAGACCACCATATTCTAGTTTAGAATACATCATGCAAGAACTAGATTTATATGTAATTCATGTCTAATGAGCCGCTAATCATCATATAGGCAATATAGCCAATATAGGAATATAGGCTTAGGGCTGGGCTAATCTTTGTAAATTATCATGAATCATTATCATGCAATCAGTTTGAATCAGTACTTTTAACATTTGCTTTTACTCAATTACTGTTAAAGTTAAAGAGACAAATAAAAATGCAGTTTTCTGGATTATAGATGATTTCAACCTACCTGATATAAATTGAAAAACACTAACCATAGATAAACACTATAACCTTAAGAACATAAATGAGCTTTTCATTGAAACTTTACACAACCTAAGTTTAGATCACATCATTAAAAAGCCAACATGTTGTCATTGGAGATACGCCATTTTTGTTCAACACTAGATTATCTCCCTTACGTTAATTGCCAACTTTTTCTGTTTGTATTTTGTCTTTGTTAAAACAGCTATTATTGAAATTCAATAGTTTAATTCATATAAAAGATGTGTTTTAATAAATTTGGTTGTAAAAAGTAAAAAGTAAATCAAGCTGTTGTGTCACAATAGACGGTGGAATTCTTTAACATCGAGACGGATATGAGACTAGGGCTTATCTTATCCCCATTTCTCTTTCTTGTAGCCATCGACGATATCATAGAAACACGCTAAACAGGCTGCATTCGGGTTCCCATGGCATAAACCAAAACGAGTTGAATTTTGCAGACGACATAGCATTACTTCGAAATACAATTAAATGCATACACCAGATGACGGATAAAGAGGCCCTCAAAGTTATACATATTGGGTGCAGGTTACCCAGTGCCCCATCAACATTGGTCATACAGATCCTGAACAAATAGAAAAGCTCAAATCTATTTAGGCAGTGTTGCCTCAAGTGATGATGATGTATATCATGTTGTTGCATGTCGGAATGGAAAGCAGAAGAAAATCCTATCAGTGTAAACCAATCATCTCTTTTACAAACACAAAGAGAGATATGGAACACCCGAAACATTATAAAAATAAATGACAATAACAATCAAATAGAACAACTGGTTTATAAAAGCCAGTATCTACACACTGCTTGTAGAATTAGATTAACAAGGTGGACATTTAAACATTCTATTTAGGATCTAATTCATATAGTATACTAAACGAACACAATTCAACAAATGGAATCATTTACATGCTGGTTTTCTAAAAATAGCTATAGTCGAACAATATGGGCGAAATCCGGGGGTAGCGATATTCTATGTAGACTACGAAATAAAATAACAATATAAGAAAGTAAAATGTAATTACCTGCAGCCTTACATAAACACATGGTGTAGAACCAGGCACAAACAGGAAGTGGAGACGACGTAGGCCCAGTAACGAACAGACACTACAGCGACAAGAGATGCCGGTAGAGTGGACAGTGCCCACGTTGTTCTGCCTTTTTATGCCCGGACACAAGGTGCCATCTAGGGGGAAGGGTCACGTGGATATCGGGGTGGCCGGTGTTTCCTGAAAAGGTATCCACTCCACTACAGTTATTTAACCTTGGTTAGGCCAATAATAGAATATGCATCCTCCGTTTGGGACCCCTCAACTCAAGAAAACAATAAGAAACTGGAACAGACACAAAATAGAGCATTGAGATTCATAACAAACGAATATTCACATTTGACTGGAGTAGCACCTTTAGTAAAATCACTAAATTTAGACAGAAGACTCAAAAGTAAAGTAGCAATTATACATAAAACACTGAACCATAATCTTCAAATACAAAAACAAAATTTAATAAAATACTCAGAAAGACACAAAGATAAAGGCACATTCCTCGTCCCATATGCTAGGACAAATTTGTACAAATGCTCCTTCTTCCCTAGTGCTATTAGAGCATGGAATGGGTTGCCTGAGCTAGCAAGAAAAACCAGTGACTTGGCAGAATTTAAGTCATTGGTTAATATGCATGACTAAATGCATGACGCGTAGGACGTAATCATCTTCTTTTTTGAAGTAAGGTCTGTATTATATAAGATAAGATATAAGATAAGATAAGATAAGTCTGTCTTTCCTTTGACTAGTATATTTTTTCAAAGACAATGTTGTACACCCATCGCTTTCTCCGTTTGCCTCTTCTTTTTTTCTGGTGCTGTTCCTTGAAGTAAAATCTCTGTGAGCCCTGAGAACCTTGTGATATGGTCATACCGTTTTAGATTGTGTTTTTGTGTGGTCATGAATTATTCTTCCAAATTAAATATTATTACAAGCGTTGCTTGTACAAAAAAATAGGAACGCTTAGGCTTAGAAGAGCCCAAGTTCTATCCAAAACACAGACATGCAAGTCAAAAGTTATTATAGTAGGCCTATCATAAAACAATTACACTAGAGCCGTCAGAGCCCTACGAATAAAAAAAAATAACATTGCCTTATATAGGGAGAAAAACTCTTGCCGAGGAGCAGATTATAGGGGCCTATCACCGCGTCGATATGCTTTTAATTGGTCCCCCCCCCCCCCCCAACTTCAACTTTACGAATCTGCTACAACTTGGACATAACTTGGACATAACTTGACCAGGCGTGATTTCCTCCTTGTTTCTCAGTTGACCAGTGTATTTCACCAGGAAGTCACGACTCTTAGAATACCGACTTAATTTTCTTTTGTATCTTTCATGGCTTCTGAGGGTAGAATGTGAATATATAAGTGAGGGGCTTGCAATATGGACCATGATCAATTACGGACCACCACGATTTTAGGGGGAAGCTACTCTATATTGCCAAAATAACAACAAATATTAAATATGCAGCAGTGACTGCCCTTACTTGGTTTGCGTACATCAGTACATAGAAAGCGAAAGTATATTAATTAAGAGCTATGTGATTTTCTGTTTTCGCACATTTTTTTCTTCAATTTTTTCCTCGTTCATGTCTTGTATAAAGAAGCAGACATACACCAGAAGACTTACAAAAAAAACTTGTTCATGCTTTAGGACCACTAATGACTTTGTGAACGAACTTTTTACACAGTAATCGTGTTATTCACTTTTTATTGACAGCTTTTTGCTATGCCTATCATTTTTCTAATATGGACCACTTGAATATTCTAATATGGACAAGTGGTCCACATTTGATTCTCGGCAATAGCAGTGGTTCATATTAGATCCCGTCTCTCTCTCTCTCTCTCTCTCTCGAAAAGAAAATCTAAATCGACCACCTGTGGACAATGGTTATGCTTGCCCTTAATGTGGCAAAATATGTAGGTCACAGATGGGACTGCGCAGCCACGGGAAATACTGCATTCCTCACTAATCTCCGGACTCGAAGACTAGCCTTATATATATATATATATATATATATATATATATATATATATATATATATATATATATATATATATATATATATATATATATATATATATATATATATTTCTGTTGTTTTTTTTTTTTTCATTTTATTTATTTTATTTTCTGTAGTTGTGAATGTTAGTCTTACAAAATATCTCCAAGAACTCAAGAAAACGGTCACATAGTAGCTTTTGTTTTTCGCCATTGAGATTTATAAACCATAGATGTGAGTTTGAATGATTGTGAAAGAAAAAGAAGCAACTCGTCAGAAATCATTATCTTGACTGTTAATGTGGATAGAAGAACTTGATAGTGCAAAGCACACTGTAGTGAATAGCTACACTAGTAGAGCACCATAAAAGTGGAATTGATTTTTGTTCAAATCTTTTTGTATATTTTTTAAAAATTATTTTTTCTCTCACAAACCCATACACCCACAATTGTTTTATTTTGTATTTGCTTTAAATTTAAAATAGTCTAAAAAAAAAAAAAAAGATTACTTTTTTAAAACAAAGTTTATCTAAGGGAAAGAACCGCTAATTACTGCAGTATATCTGAAAATGGAAGGGTTTAGCTTCCTTTCTGCTATATAAAACAAATACATTAATTAGTATAGTGTTAAAGTTTTATTTGATTCGTGTATGTATTGCCAGTGACTAATAATATTTGTGCAAAAATGTTAACTTGATTCGAAAATGGGAAATTGGAGAATGAACACAGACAAGGTTTATCTTATCTTATATAATACAGACGTTACTGTAAAAAAAAGAGTCCTATGCGTCATGCATTCAGGCGAGAGGCTAAGTGCGCTTGAACTTGGCTTGGCTTGGCTACATAGAAGGGGGCTCGAGGTTCGACACCCGACTCGGGCAGAGTTGTGTTTACTGAGCGCCCAAAGGCAGAACGGAAAACCAACTCCTAGATACCCCCTCCCCCCCCCCCCCCACTGGTCCACAAATGAGATTGGACCAAAGCGCTCTGAGCATGCTGTAAGGATGAAAGTAGCGCTATATAAAAGCTATAATAATAATTGACCAGTGACTTAAATTCCGCCAAGACACCGATTTTCCTTGCTATAAGCTTTGTAAACAAAAATGAGCCTCTCGATTTTTCAATTTTTTTTTCTAATTTTTAAAAGACTTTAATAACGTGTTAGATATTCTTCCCATTGAGGACTCAGGGGTGGGGCGTGATGGGTGGGGGGACTAAAGGTACTCTCGAACTTCTACTCACTCAAAGCCTGAGGGCGAAAAATGACTTCCAGTTTTGAAGAGCTTTTTTGTGAGCGTCAAATTAGACATTCCTCTTCTTGTCTTTATATAGACACATCTTGAGAAGTCTGCAAGCAGACTGAAATTTGACTTTACAAAAACAAAAAAAAAAACAACTAAATAAAATGTTGACTCCCACAATGACCTGCTAACTACTGTCATAAACGCAATCTAAACTCTAAGGCCATATCACAAGGTCCTCATTTCTCGCAAAGGCCTTCCTTCAGGGAACAGCACCAGTAAATATAAAGTAGAGGCAGACAAAAATGCTATGAGAGGACAACATGAAAGAACAAACAAGCTTATCCAAGGCAAAAGGCAGAGAGGAAAGGAGAAAGACGGTTGACAGAGCTTTTGGATGCGCCAACGAAGCAACAGACGAACAGATAGGTGAAAGGTCAAAGATGAAAGGTGAAAAATTAGAATCCCGTAGATCGGCTTGTGTGACTATAGTCTTCTCTGATTATTGATAGGATTGACTTCTTAAATAGTAGCTTAGTTTAGCTCTTGTTATAGGCTTACAGGCTTACGGGCACGACATGGCCTAAATTGTGCTGATGTGCCTAAACTCAAACTCTTTTGTCAACACAAAGGAGGGAAATACGAAGGTTTAATAGAAAGCTTGTGTCAAAACCGTGTGTTGGTGAGCCCCTAAGAAGAGTGTGTGTAGCGCGTACAATGATTTGACTGACATAAAAATAATCAAATTGAAGTAATACGATGTGAAAATGCAGTCAATCAAATGGTAATTAGTTAAATATAACTACACTAAATAGTCCACGACCTCCATATGGGAAAATGGCTAATAACTCCCACGCACACGAAACGTCATCCGAATAATAATATTAGGACAATTTACTTGCTTCTGGTCAGCTGTTACTGTGTGCTATCAAGCATAGCATTATATATACACACACACACATGTGACAGAAGTTTCCCATACTGCCTTTAGGCGTGGTGTCTGAGTGTAGGGGCGTAGCTAAGAATTTCCCATCGTTTTGGCAACCGGGGGGGGGGGGGGGGGCTTGACCTCTTTGGGGGACCCCTGCATTTTTAGTAATATTTAATTTTTAATGTAAGAAACACTCATTTGCCCCCCCCCCCTCAAACTAGGTTATGCGCCTTCTGATTATAGTTTATTTTATCTACATATTCTAATATATTGACATGTAAATGTTAATTTTAAAAAACAAATTGTGCTTTAACCCTTTACTTGCCAACACGTGAATTAGATCTGATAAAGAATGAATTAGATCTGATAAAGCATGTTTCGTTAGACATTTGGGTAGTAGTGAGTGGAAGTATTTCAATAAGAATGTATTTCTCAAATAAAAAAAAAAAAGGAATGTAACTAACTTAAGCCGAACAAATTCACATTTATTTGTTCTCTTGACATGGCGTTAACATTGGAAATATGAAATCTTTTTTTTAAGCACCAATTATTAAAATCAACATGAAGTCATCACATTAAAACGCTAACATTTACACATGTAATAATTAGCATTATTATAGAAAGCAAAACCTTACTTCGATAGTAGCTCAATGAACCGTATGATCGTTAACAGTTATTTTAAATATTAGATTTTCAAAACTAAAGCTAGACAAAACATTCACAATTCAGCCTACAAATATGTTTTTCTACTAGCTGTGCATTACAAAAACTTCTATTACAAAGTACACATTTCAAAGGCATTCTGTTAACTCTTTCAGTGCGAATTGTTTTGATCGAAAAGAATTTCGTTTTGTGAAACTGGGGTAGACTTGCTAAAACTATATAACTTTTTTATTTTATTAAATAATCTTTAAACATATTTGATTTTATTTTAAAGGAAATTGAATGGGCTACAAATTTAAAATAAATAAAATTAATTATTCAACAAAAGTTATTTTTTTCCATTTATTTTAAACTGAGCAGGGAAAATTAAAATATTTTTAAAATTCATTAAAAAATCGGTTTACTGAAAGATTTAACCTTTTAATTAAACATTTAATCCATAAGTATTGAAAAATCACAATACTAAACCCATTTAATTGCTTCAGATTTCATAAAAGATGAAAAAAAAAACACTTTGAAATTGTATTATTTACATTTTTCAGACCTCGGGAATAAACTAAAAAAGAGAAACCATTGACATAATGTTGTCTTTTTAAAAAAAATACTTGGCACTGCATCGTATTTACTACCAAAACTAAAAACAATCACTCCCACATCCGGAAATTGAAAAAAAAAAGAGAAATAAAAAAGTTTAACATAAAAAAGATGGTGAAATAAATATTTTAAACCAAGTCACTAGCTGAGAGTAAGGCCACACTGACTAGCGCAAGCAAAGTTACTCACTGAGAGTAACACCGCACTGAAACAGTTAATGTGTATCATTAAATGATTTTTTATATCTCGCAGGGATAAGAACTTGTTATTGCAAAGAATACATTTGAATTGTTTTCCGAAACAGTTAATGTGTATCATTAAATGATTTTTTATATCTCGCAGGGATAAGAACTTATTATTGCAAAGAATACATTTGAATTGTTTTCCATTAACGTGAGACTCTAAGTGTATTGCTAATGTTAACTTGCTGGACAAAATAGCATTGCACGTCAGACATTTAAGTTTCTCTTTTGAGTTTTGGCTATGAGCACACTGATGTCGTTTTACATCTGATCCGTGAGAAAATGGTCTCTGACATATTCGACATTGAAATAGTTTTTCACCGTTATGAATCTGAAGGTGTTGTTTAAAACTTGAAGACTGAGAAAATAATTCCTGACATATTTGACATTTATATTGTTCTTTACCTGAATGGAGCACCTGATGTCTTTTTAAATTTGAATACAAAGAAAAAGCTTTCAAACATATTTGACATTGAAATGGTTTTTTGTTTGTATGGACCATTTGATGTTGTTTTAAATTTGAATACTGAGAAAAAGCTTTAAAACATATTTGACATTGAAATGGCTTTTTGCTTGTATGGACCATTTGATGTCTTTTTAAATTTGAATACACAGAAAAACCTTTCAAACATATTTGACATTGAAATGGCTTTTTGCTTGTATGGACCATTTGATGTTGTTTTAAATTTGAATACACAGAAAAAGCTTTAAAACATATTTGACATTGAAATGGTTTTTCACCAGTATGAACTCGATGATGTATCTTTAATTTTGAAGATGTTGAAAATAATTTCAGACATATTTGACATTGAAATGGTTTTTCACCTGTATGAACTCGACGATGTCTCTTTAATTGTGAAGATGTTGTCAATAATTTCAGACATATTTGACATTGAAATGGTTTTTCACCTGTATGAACTCGATGATGTGTCTTTAATTCTGGAGATGTTGTAAATAATTTCAGACATATTTGACATTGAAATGGTTTTTCACCTGTATGAACTCGACCATGTATCTTTAATTTTGAAGATGTTGAAAATAATTTCAGACATATTTGACATTGAAATGGTTTTTCACCTGTATGAACTCGATGATGTGTCTTTAATTCTGGAGATGTTGTCAATAATTTCAGACATATTTGACATTGAAATGGTTTTTCACCTGTATGAACTCGACGATGTCTCTTTAATTGTGAAGATGTTGTCAATAATTTCAGACATATTTGACATTGAAATGGTTTTTCACCTGTATGAACTCGATGATGTGTCTTTAATTCTGGAGATGTTGTAAATAATTTCAGACATATTTGACATTGAAATGGTTTTTCACCTGTATGGACCTTTTGATGTTTTCTTAAACTTGATGACTCAGAAAAAGCTTTCAAACATATTTGACATTGAAATGGTTTTTCACCTGTATGGACTCGCCGATGTCTCTTTAATTTTGAAGATGTTGGAAATACTTTCAGGCATGTTGGACATTGAAATGGTTTTTCACCTGTATGAACTTGACGATGTGTCTTTAATTCTGGAGATGTTGAAAATAATTTCAGACATATTTGACATTGAAATGGTTTTTCACCTGTATGGACCTTTTGATGTTTTCTTAAACTTGATGACTCAGAAAAAGCTTTCAAACATATTTGACATTGAAATGGTTTTTCACCTGTATGAACTCGACGATGTCTCTTTAATTGTGAAGATGTTGTAAATAATTTCAGACATATTTGACATTGAAATGGTTTTTCACCTGTATGAACTCGACTATGTGTCTTTAATTTTGAAGATGTTGAAAATAATTCCAGACATACTTGACATTCAAATGGCTTTTCATCTGTATGGACCTTTTGATGTTTTCTTGCATTTGATAAATCAGAAAAAGCTTTCAAACATATTTGACATTGAAATGGTTTTTCACCTGTATGGACTCGCTGATGTCTCTTTAATTTTGAAGATGTTGGAAATACTTTCAGGCATGTTGGACATTTATTGTCTTTATGTTGTTTTTGATCTTCTTTGAAAAAAGTTTTTTCTTGCTCAAGTTTTTCAAACTGCATCTGAAAAAAAAAATTAAATAAAAAGATCATGGAACCTTAAAAGAAATAATATTTGGTTGTGCACAGCTCTTTTGTTATGACCAGAATGCTTTTACTGGATAGGTAAATAATCAAGTAGAAAGTTTCCATGTTTCTGTAATAGGTGGAAATAAAATATTGAATTCTGAAATCCTAGTCTGTATCAGGATTTAGGTTTCTCAGTTAGGTAGTATAGCAGTTTCTTTTCACTCAGCCTCTAGTCACAACATTCTAATGCTCACATCCAGTACTTTCTAGAAGTAATCTAAAGATAATATTGTTTTCTCTCATTTTATAGAACTGTCTGTAAATGAAACCCCAACACACATTTCGGAACCCTCATACTCAATTAAGTGACCAATAAGTTGTAACTATAAAAAAAAAATGCATATGGTCTTCATGTAAAATCTTAATTCTTCATCGTCTACCAAGAGACTATTTCATTGCTTATTGTCTCTGCTTGGGTGTGTTCTGTGCTGTGTATTTTAAAGGACACCTGCTGCTGCATTATAGTCTTCACTACGCCAGATGAGGGCAGCAGAGATTTTTTCCCCAATGTTTAAAGAATGGTGGGTGCATGTTGGCTGAGCTCAGCTCTTGAACCTAAGGTTCTGGGTTTGAATCTTGGTGAAGACTGGGATTTTGAATTTCAGGATTTGGGGAGCCTTCATTATGTCATCCATCTTTAAATTTCTTTAGATTTCTCAAAACAGTTACACAAATTATTCTTTTTTTTTATCCAGATGGAACTAGTGACCCTAACAATGAGGAGACCAAGTGTATTTTTATATTTTTATTCTATTTATTCAAGCTTAACTCTTTCTCTCTGTCATTATTTTTCTAAGTTTCGACAGAATTCTTCATTTCGCTCATTACTATTTCACTACCCTGTTGTGATTAAGCTTCTATAATTTTGTCGTTTGTCATAAAGTGTATTATTGTGTATAGAATTAAAGAGCAAGACATGCTCTTTTATGTAAAAGAAAATAAAGTTTACAAAATTAAACATTAATTAAATTTTATGAGGTCAAATAAACTATGGTATCGTCAATTAGGAGAGAAAGATTTAAACAGTACAAAGTCAAGCAATTTTTTTTTCTTAATTTTACAGTTTTCAAACATTTTCATCATTTTCAAAACCAGTATATTAACTTAAGGTGATTCAGACATGGATATAAGTAATTTATTAAATGTTTAATATTAAATAACTTCTGCTTTACCTGGAAATGTTTAAGATTTGGTGTTTCTCTCATTTCATAACTGATGTCCTGTTTCAAGTCTGACAATGAATTCAACTTGTCTGTTTCTTCTCCTGGAACTTCTGGTGTAAACATTGTGTCATTCCTTTCTTCTTTCATCCCATTTCTCTGATCAAGAGAAAGGTTTGGCTCGCAGTGTGACATCCAAGACAACTTAGGAGATTCTTCTTCAGATGTTGGGGCTGACAAAATGTCTTCCTCCATTTCTTTTTTAATTACATTTTTTAGTTCAAAAGTAAAATTGTATTCCATGTTTGCTATCACTTAGAGCTAGCTTCTTGGTTTATTTTTAATGTCTATACACATTATCTGTAACAAATGAACCACAAAAAAAAATTAAAAAGCCACTACAGGTAATAAATGTATAAACTTATTGTTTCTTTTAACACTGTTCAAACAAACTCACTGATCAATATGAAAATTAGGATGCTCATGTAATCTACAATTCGTAGAAGAGGTAGATATGTGAAAATCTGTAAGACCGGAAGTTAAAAAAATGGCGTCAAATTTTCAGATCCGTTTTTCTTACTTTCTGTACATAAGCCCTTAATTGAAATCCATTAGAATAAATGATTTTAAACCCATTGAAATCGTTGCTAAAAGAGGTGAATATGGATACATTTTATATTGAGGAACACTTTTTTCATGTGGACTTTAAAAAAAAATGTGTATTTTCTTACTTTTTTTTTTACTTGAAAGTATATGTATTTTTCTTTTTACTGATACTCATTTTAGGTAACATTTTGGAAGTTGATTTTTTTGTACTAATAGAAAATATATCTGGCCATATTTCTGCCAAGTTTTATCACGAAACCTTTATTTCTTCAATTGTTAAGAAACATAAATTTGCACTGCTCCCTATGGGATTTTTTATTTTTTACATTTTTTGAAAACTAAACTATTTTAAGACTTAAATCTTGCCTAGGCTAGTAGATATAGCAATTATGTATAGGTCTAAAAAGCTTTTAAAGAGTTTAATTTATTTCTTCTATTTTTTTTTTAATTTTTTTGAGCATTTGAAAAATATTGTTTCAGACGATTTTGATCCCACTTTTAAAATATTTGGTTATTTTCTTCCATCACAAAGCCGCTATTTTGTCCACACCCCTTAACATTTTTTGTAGCTCTAGACCCGATAATTGTTTATTTCATCAATATTTACATTCTAAACAAGTGAAGTTCATAAATATAAATGAAATCAGATTTGTGCGCTAGAAATTTACTACGAATACTAGGTCTACTATTAAATTTCTTATTTAATAAGTACACATCTTTTGTCTACGCAACTCAATTCCAAATTTTTAACATTTTGAGCCGGAGGGGGGGGGGAGGGGGGAGTCTCGTGGGCTGAGCCAGCTAGGCGCTCTCATCTTCATTATGAAATTTCATGTCAACCAATGTTAGGTCAAAACGCCACAAAAAAAAACAACATATTTTTCTAACTGTTTAACTTACACTTACATTCATAATTTATACACCATTGAAAAGTTCTTTGAAAGTATTTTAATGATGTACTAATGAACAATTGTTTTTTCAAAGATATTTTTTTATTTCACATCCCTAGATTAGGTTATATAAATATATATAACAGTGTTTGCAATTAATATTTGACATTGGGTGCTGTGAGGGAGTACACAGTACTAAGTAGTAACTAATCTTCAAAATTTTATTACATTATCTTTAAGCGTTAAAAGGTTATAGCAATTTAAATGTATAAGCTCCTCCTTTCGGTCACAATTTTTCGGGTATTTTAATAGGCTAATTTTCCGACACTAAAATGGTCATAACTTATGTTCTAATTAACCTAGAAGCATAAATGAGGTATCAATGAACTCAATTCAAAAAGATCTATCTAACTATACTAGTTTCATTTAGATTCATTAAAGTTGAATTTTTTATCAAAGTACCTATTCTATTCAAGTGTATCCTTCTATTCCTGAATCCTACAACTACAACTAATCATTAATGAATTAATGGGAACTTAGAATATCTATATTAATAATAGATAGGCAGTATTGCCAGTATTTAAAGAGACCACCAAATTTTAGTTTAGAATACAAATACATCATGCAAGAACTAGATTTATACATTATAATAATATAATCATTATATAAATAATTATATGTAATTCATGGCTAGTGAGCCGCAAATCATCATATAGGCAATATAGCCAATATAGGAATATAGGCTTAGGGCTAGGCTAATCTTTGTAAATTATCATTAATTATTGTTCATCATCTTGTCAGATTTTGGTTGAACTTTTAGTCTTTTACTGTAAGTTGTAGATCTAAATCTAAGTCACTAGTAAGTGACTGGTAAATAAGTGTTAATGTTAAACTAGTTAAAGACTTTAAGTTGAACTTAACTAATAAAAATGCAGTTTTCTGGATTATGAATGATTTCAACCTAGATTCTACCTGATATAAATTGAAAAACACTAACCATAGATAAACACTATAACCTTAAGAACATAAATGAGCTTTTCATTGAAACTTTACACAACCTAAGTTTATATCAAATCATTAAAAAGCCAACATATTGTCATTGGAGATACGCCATTTTTGTTCAACACTAGATTATCTCCCTTACATTAATTGCCAACTTTTTCTGTTTGTATTTTGTCTGTTTCTAACAGCTATTATTGAAATTCAATAGTTTAATTCATATAAAAGATGTGTTTTAATAAATTTGGTTGTAAAAAGTAAATCAATATGTTGTATCACAATAGATGGTGGAATTATTTAACATCGAGACGGATATGAGACTAGGGCTTATCTTATCCCCATTTCTCTTTCTTGTAGCCATCGACGATATCATAGAAACACGTTAAACAGGCTGCATTCGGGTTCCCATGGCATAAACCAAAACGAGTTGAATTTTGCAGACGTCATAGCATTACTTCGAAATACAATTAAATGCATACACCAGATGACGGATAAAGAGCACTGGCGGATCCAGGTGGACGAAATTTAGTAAAGGTTTTACACAATTTGTATACGAATTTATTACTTATGTTAAAAATATAGACTAATTATTTATATTTCAACCTATTTTTAGATTATTTCGCCCCCCCCTCTAGTATGTTGGCCGATTTTTTGGGATCGGGAGGGGGCGATGGTATCAATCTCCCCCCCCCCCAACACTTTCGCGTGGGGGGGGGGGCGGTCCCATTTTTTTGTAGAAATCACAGCTTGCTAACAAAATCAATTAAATATCTATATCTTTAAAACTTGTTATTGATGTTTTAACCGATCTTTATATTATGTCGTTCTCTGTTGGCCGATTGGCGGGGGAAGGGGGGGCGAATACCTCTACTGCCTTTCCCACCTAAACCCTTTGAGTGGGGGGGGCGGTCCGTTTTTATGGAGAAATCAAAATCATAGTTTGTGAACAAAATTAGTAGAATTAATATATAAATTGTATATTATGTCGCTCCCTTTCTGGTATCTTGGCCGATTCGGTGGGGTGAGGGGGGGGGGGGGCGATTGCATTAACTGCCCTCCCCACTCTAGCCCTTTGAGTGCTGGGGGGGCGGTCCTATTTTAGTGGAGAATCATAGTTTGTTAACAAAATTAGTTGAATATCTATGTAATATAAATTACGTATTGATATGTGACCCATTGTATATTATGTCGTACCACACTCTAATCTCAAATTGTATCATTAGTAAATTTAAATGAAAAAGGGTTGTGCCAGGTGGGAGGGGCGATTCATGCAATCGCATTTCCCCCATCGGACAAGTCAATACTTTTTTTTTGTGTATTATAGTGAAGAAATTACAAAATTTTAAGAAAAATCTGTCACTAATATAATTTATATATACTATAAATTAAATTCTTATATCGAGTCGTCCCACCCCTATTCTTTAATGCCAAATGCAATCTTTAGCAGAAATTATTAAAGGCGCGAGGAGTAATCGTTTTCACTCTACCGCCCCTCCCATTTCCAGACAGAGTTTATGTAATTTCACATGAATTTATCATAATTATTTTAAGTAAGACTTTGCATTGGAAAAGTTAGAATTCAAACGAAATTTTTCAGTATAAAAGTCATGATTGAGATGAGTTCTAAACTCAAATAATAATTTCATAGTCGCCTTTTCCCAACCTTTATTCAATCTGATATTTTTCTAGTTAAATAAATTTGGGACTATAGCTCACAATTTAAACCCCGATATTCTTAAATACTATTTATCGAATAATTTTTTTTTTTCGGCGGCGATCCTTAAAGCAAAAATCTAAATATGTGGGGTATCCTATCTTTTCAAGGAACAAATCAGTTTTATTTCTATCTTTTCAAGGAACAAATCAGTTTTATTTGCAATGTATTATGGGTCTATAAATTTATATTAGAATATTTTTCAAGTACAACATTATTCGAAAGGTCCTTTTTAATAGTATGAATAATGAGCTTTAGGTCAGGAGAATGCGTTTCTGCAGTGAAGAATGCAAGAAAATGCTTTTGGCGTCGGGGCTTCGCCCCGAATTCCATTGATGAATAATGAGCTGTAGATGTCAGGAGAATGCGTTTCTGCAATGAAGAATGCAAGAAAACGCTTTTGTCGTCGGGGCTTCGCCCCGAACTCCATTGATGAATAATGAGCTTCAGATATCAGGAGAATAAGTTTCTACAGTGAAAAAAAGCAAGAAAACGCTTTTGTCGTCGGGGCTTAGCCCCGAACCCCACAAGAGAACCTTACAGCGCTGCCCCAGTTGTTTTGTTTTTCGCCGAAGGTTGAGAAATGATAAATATATATATATATATATATATATATATATATATATATATATATATATATATATATATATATATATATATATATATATATATATATATATATATATATATATATATATATATATATATATATATATGTATGTGTGTGTGTGTGTGTGCGCGCGCGCTGTACGCACGTTTATGCATAGGGTTAGGGTTTACTGGGCGTTAGGGTTAGGGTTTGGAAAAAAATCGCCCCCCCCCCACTCCAAAGTTCTGGATCCGCTAGTGATAAAGAGGCCCTCAAAGTTATACATGTTGGGTGCAGGTTACCCAGTGCCCCTTCAACATTGGTCATACAGATCCTGAACAAATAGAAAAGCTCAAATCTATTTAGGCAGTGTTGCCTCAAGTGATGATGATGCATATCATGTTGTTGCATGTCGGAATGGAAAGCAGAAGCCGTCTTAAAAAAAATACGGCCTATCTGAAGAAACGAATCAATTAGCCTGGAGATTAAAATCCATCTATTTAATACAATAATTATCCCAACGGCTACCTTCGTTACGAGATGCGAAGGTTGACAAGAAGGCTGAGCTGTGGTGGCCGAGAAGGATCCTATGAATAACATACCGAGATAATGTTACCAACAGAGAAATCTTCGCCATCTAAGGGAAGTAGCGTCTGAACGTCGATTTGTGGAAAACATCATTAGACAAGACGAAACACGTTCACCAAAGTCATCCTTAACAATGAAAGCTAAAAAGCAGAACGCAACAAAAAAAAAAAAAAATGACCGTCCACATCTAACTTGGCGTAACACTTTTTAGAAGTCCTGAATTTAGTGGGCACCAGCTGGTAAGTAGCCGTGAAAGTCGCCTTAGACTGATTTATGTGGGCACCAGCTGGTAAGTAGCCGTGAAAGTCGCCTTAGACTGATTTCTGTGGGCACCAGCTGGTAAGTAGCCGTGAAAGTCGCCTTAGACTGATTTCTGTGGGC
Organism: Biomphalaria glabrata; assembly: GCF_947242115.1. Taxonomy (NCBI): domain Eukaryota; kingdom Metazoa; phylum Mollusca; class Gastropoda; family Planorbidae; genus Biomphalaria; species Biomphalaria glabrata. Next base: position 36,052,461 of record NC_074723.1, read on the forward strand.
ACCAGCTGGTAAGTAGCCGTGAAAGTCGCCTTAGACTGATTTCTGTGGGCACCAGCTGGTAAGTAGCCGTGAAAGTCGCCTTAGACTGATTTATGTGGGCACCAGCTGGTAAGTAGCCGTGAAAGTCGCCTTGGACTGATTTCTGTGGGCATCAGTTGGTAAGTAGCCGTGAAAGTCGCCTTAGACTGATTTATGTGGGCACCAGCTGGTAAGTAGCCGTGAAAGTCGCCTTGGACTGATTTCTGTGGGCATCAGTTGGTAAGTAGCCGTGAAAGTCGCCTTAGACTGATTTATGTGGGCACCAGCTGGTAAGTAGCCGTGAAAGTCGCCTTAGACTGATTTATGTGGGCACCAGCTGGTAAGTAGCCGTGAAAGTCGCCTTAGACTGATTTCTGTGGGCACCAGCTGGTAAGTAGCCGTGAAAGTCGCCTTAGACTGATTTCTGTGGGCATCAGTTGGTAAGTAGCCGTGAAAGTCGCCTTAGACTGATTTTTGTGGGCACCAGCTGGTAAGTAGCCGTGAAAGTCACCTTAGACTGATTTTTGTGGGCACCAGCTGGTAAGTAGCCGTGAAAGTCGCCTTAGACTGATTTTTGTGGGCACCAGCTGGTAAGTAGCCGTGAAAGTCGCCTTAGACTGATTTCTGTGGGCACCAGTTGGTAAGTAGCCGTGAAAGTCGCCTTAGACTGATTTTTGTGGGCACCAGCTGGTAAGTAGCCGTGAAAGTCGCCTTAGACTGATTTCTGTGGGCATCAGCTGGTAAGTAGCCGTGAAAGTCACCTTAGACTGATTTCTGTGGGCATCAGCTGGTAAGTAGCCGTGAAAGTCGCCTTAGACTGATTTCTGTGGGCACCAGCTGGTAAGTAGCCGTGAAAGTCACCTTAGACTGATTTCTGTGGGCATCAGCTGGTAAGTAGCCGTGAAAGTCGCCTTAGACTGATTTCTGTGGGCATCAGCTGGTAAGTAGCCGTGAAAGTCACCTTAGACTGATTTCTGTGGGCATCAGCTGGTAAGTAGCCGTGAAAGTCGCCTTAGACTTATTTCTGTGGGCACCAGCTGGTAAGTAGCCGTGAAAGTCGCCTTAGACTGATTTTTGTGGGCACCAGCTGGTAAGTAGCCGTGAAAGTCGCCTTAGACTGATTTTTGTGGGCACCAGCTGGTAAGTAGCCGTGAAAGTCGCCTTAGACTGATTTTTGTGGGCATCAGCTGGTAAGTAGCCGTGAAAGTCGCCTTAGACTGATTTCTGTGGGCATCAGCTGGTAAGTAGCCGTGAAAACCGCCTTAGACTGATTTTTGTGGGCACCAGCTGGTAAGTAGCCGTGAAAGTCGCCTTAGACTGATTTTTGTGGGCATCAGCTGGTAAGTAGCCGTGAAAGTCGCCTTAGACTGATTTCTGTGGGCATCAGCTGGTAAGTAGCCGTGAAAGTCGCCTTAGACTGATTTCTGTGGGCATCAGTTGGTAAGTAGCCGTGAAAGTCGCCTTGGACTGATTTCTGTGGGCATCAGCTGGTAAGTAGCCGTGAAAGTCGCCTTAGACTGATTTCTGTGGGCATCAGCTGGTAAGTAGCCGTGAAAGTCGCCTTGGACTGATTTCTGTGGGCATCAGCTGGTAAGTAGCCGTGAAAGTCGCCTTAGACTGATTTCTGTGGGCATCAGCTGGTAAGTAGCCGTGAAAGTCGCCTTGGACTGATTTCTGTGGGCATCAGCTGGTAAGTAGCCGTGAAAGTCGCCTTAGACTGATTTCTGTGGGCACCAGCTGGTAAGTAGCCGTGAAAGTCGCCTTAGACTGATTTATGTGGGCATCAGTTGGTAAGTAGCCGTGAAAGTCGCCTTAGACTGATTTCTGTGGGCATCAGCTGGTAAGTAGCCGTGAAAGTCGCCTTAGACTGATTTCTGTGGGCACCAGCTGGTAAGTAGCCGTGAAAGTCGCCTTGGACTGATTTCTGTGGGCATCAGCTGGGAAGTAGCCGTGAAAGTCGCCTTGGACTGATTTCTGTGGGCACCAGCTGGTAAGTAGCCGTGAAAGTCGCCTTGGACTGATTTCTGTGGGCACCAGCTGGTAAGTAGCCGTGAAAGTCGCCTTAGACTGATTTTTGTGGGCATCAGTTGGTAAGTAGCCGTGAAAGTCGCCTTAGACTGATTTTTGTGGGCATCAGCTGGTAAGTAGCCGTGAAAGTCGCCTTAGACTGATTTTTGTGGGCATCAGCTGGTAAGTAGCCGTGAAAGTCGCCTTGGACTGATTTCTGTGGGCATCAGCTGGGAAGTAGCCGTGAAAGTCGCCTTGGACTGATTTCTGTGGGCACCAGCTGGTAAGTAGCCGTGAAAGTCGCCTTGGACTGATTTTTGTGGGCACCAGCTGGTAAGTAGCCGTGAAAGTCGCCTTAGACTGATTTCTGTGGGCATCAGCTGGTAAGTAGCCGTGAAAGTCGCCTTAGACTGATTTTTGTGGGCACCAGCTGGTAAGTAGCCGTGAAAGTCGCCTTAGACTGATTTCTGTGGGCATCAGCTGGTAAGTAGCCGTGAAAGTCGCCTTAGACTGATTTTTGTGGGCACCAGCTGGTAAGTAGCCGTGAAAGTCGCCTTGGACTGATTTTTGTGGGCACCAGCTGGTAAGTAGCCGTGAAAGTCGCCTTAGACTGATTTCTGTGGGCACCAGCTGGTAAGTAGCCGTGAAAGTCGCCTTGGACTGATTTCTGTGGGCACCAGCTGGTAAGTAGCCGTGAAAGTCGCCTTGGACTGATTTCTGTGGGCATCAGCTGGGAAGTAGCCGTGAAAGTCGCCTTAGACTGATTTCTGTGGAGAGAGCTGCTTGCAGCTATATGCGTCGTATGGCGAGTGGAGGGCTCAAGTCTATGAGTTTCTCAAAATTCTACAATAAAAAATCCTACGTTCGCAACTCAACTGGTCAGATAAGATTTTGGAAAGCTCACTCAGAATTGTCCGGGCGAAGCCCCGCGCGCCAAGCGTTTTTCTACATTTCCAAACTTCAAAAACTCTTTCTCATAACGTTTACAATGCATTATTTTTCTCATAATAGGGAGATTACAAGTCAAATAAAATTAAATTTAAAAGGGCTCGGACATGTTGATACTAAAATGTGAGAGACATTCGAGGTAGCAATTTTTATTTTTATAAGTTGCATTTTTGAAAAGTGAATTTTTCCTACTTGGGTGTCACCCCTAAACATAATTAATAAGCCTAAATGGTTAGACCAAGTAGTACACACAACATCGAAGTCTAAATACTAAATCTTAACAAAAAAAAAAAAAAAAGAAAATCCTATCAGTGTAAACCAATCATCTCTTTTACAAACACAAAGAAAGATATGGAACACCCGAAACATTATAAAAATAAATGACAATAACAATCAAATAGAACAACTGGTTTATAAAAGCCAGTATCTACACACTGCTTGTAGAATTAGATTAACAAGAAAGACATTTAAACATTCTATTTAGGATCTAATTCATATAGTATACTAAACGAACACAATTCAACAAATGGAATCATTTACATGCTGGTTTTCTAAAAATAGAGACAGTCGAACAATATGGGCGAAATCCGGGGGTAGCGATATTCTATGTAGACTACGAAATAAAATATAAATATAAGAAAGTAAAATGTAATTTACCTGCAGCCATACCTAAACACATGGTGTAGAACCAGGCACAAACAGGGAGTGGAGACAAAGTAGGTCCAGTAACGTACAGACACTACAGTGACAAGAGATGCCGGTAGAGTGGACAGTGCCCACGTTGTTCTGCCTTTTTATGCGCGGACACAACACTACAGTTATTTAATCTTGGTTAGGCCAATAATAGAATATGCATCCTCCGTTTGGGACCCCTCAACTCAAGAAAACAATAAGAAACTAGAACAGACACAAAATAGAGCAGTGAGATTCATAACAAACGAATATTCACATTTGACTGGAGTAGCACCTTTAGTAAAATCACTAAATTTAGACAGAAGACTCAAAAGTAAAGTAGCAATTATACATAAAACACTGAACCATAATCTTCAAATACAAAAACAAAATTTAATAAAATACTCTGAAAGACACAAAGATAAAGGCACATCCCTCGTCCCATATGCTAGGACAAATGTGTACAAATACTCCTTCTTCCCTAGTGCTATTAGAGCATGGAATGGGTTGCCTGAGCTAGCAAGGAAAACCAGTGACTTGGCAGAATTTAAGTCATTGGTTAATATGCATGACTAAATGCATGACGCGTAGGACGTAATCATCTTCTTTTTTGAAGTAAGGTCTGTATTATATAAGATAAGATATAAGATAAGATAAGATAAGTCTGTCTTTCCTTTGACTAGTATATTTTTTCAAAGACAATGTTGTACACCCATCGCTTTCTCCGTTTGCCTCTTCTTTTTTTCTGGTGCTGTTCCTTGAAGGAAAGTCTTGTGAGCCCTGAGAACCTTTTGATATGGTCATACAGTTTTAGATTGTGTTTTTGTGTGGTCATTAATTATTCTTCCAAATTAAATATTATTACAAGCGTTGCTTGTACAAAAAATAGGAACGCTTAGGCTTAGAAGAGCCCATGCTCTATCCAAAACACAGACATGCAAGTCAAAAGTTATTAAAGTAGGCCTATCATAAAACAATTACACAAGAGCCGTCAGAGCCCTACTAATAAAAAAAAAATAACATTGCCTTATATAGGGAGACAAACTCTTGCCGAGGAGCAGATTATATCACCGCGTCGAAATGCTTTTAATCACTGCCCCCCCCCCCCCCAACTCCAACTTTACGAATCTGCTACATCTTGGACATAACTTGGACATAACTTGACCAGGCGTGATTTCCTCCTTGTTTCTCAGTTGACCAGTGTATTTCACCAAGTCACGACTCTTAGAATACCGACTTATTCTTTCTTTATTTTTTTCATCTTAATGGCTTCTGAGTGTAGAATGTGAATATATAGGGGAGGGGCTTGCATGGACCACCACGATTTTAGGGGGAAGCTACTCTATATTGCCAAAAAAACAACAAATATTAAATATGCAGCAGTGACTGCCCTTACTTGGTTTGCGTACATCAGTACATAGAAAGCGAAAGAATATTAATTAAGAGCTAGGTGATTTTCTGTTTTCGCACAATATTTTCTTAAATTTGTTCTTTGTTCATGTCTTGTATAAAGAAGCAGACATACACCAGAAGACTTGCAAAAAAAAATTGTTCATGCTTTAGGACCACTAATGACTTTGTGAAAGACTGTACTACACAGTAATCGTGTTATTCACTTTTTATTGACAGCTTTTTGCTATGACTATCATTTTTCTAATATGGACCACTTGAATATTCTAATATGGACAAGTGGTCCACATTTGATTCTCGGCAATATCAGTGGTTTATATTAGATCCCGTCTCTCTCTCTCTCTCGCTCTCTCTCTCTCTCTCAAAGAAAATCTAAATCGACCATCTTTGGACAATGGTTATGCTTGCCCTTAATGTGGCAAAATATGTAGGTCACAGATGGGACTGCACAGCCACACAAATCTCCGGACTCGAAGACTATATATATATATTTCTGTATTTTTCATTTTATTTATTTTCAGTTGTTGTGAATGTTAGTCTTACAAAATATCGCCGAGAACTCAAGAAAACGGTCACATAGTAGCGTTTTTTTTTTTGCCATTGAGATTTATAAACCAGAGATGTGAGTTTGAATGATTGTGAAAGAAAAAAAGCAACTCGTCAGAAATCATTATCTTGACTGTTAATGTGGATAGAAGAACTTGATAGTGCAAAGCACACTGTAGTGAATAGCTACAATAGCAGAGAACCATCAGCGTCATAAAAGTGGAATTGATTTTTGTTAAAATCTTTTTGTATATTTTTTTTTAATTATTTTTTCTCTCACAAACCCAGACACCCACAATTGTTTTATTTTGTATTTGCTTTAAATTTAAAATAGTCTAAAAAAAAAAAAGATTACTTTTTTAAAACAAAGTTTATCTAAGGGAAAGAACCGCTAATTACTGCAGTATATCTGAAAATGGAAGGGTTTAGCTTCCTTTCTGCGATATAAAACAAATAAATTAATTAGTATAGTGTTAAAGTTTTATTTGATTCGTGTATTGTCAGTGACTAATAATATTTGTGCAAAATTTTAACTTGATTCGAAAATGAGAAATTGGAGACTGAACACAGACAAGACTTATCTTATCTTATATAATACAGACGTTACTGTAAAAAAAAGAGTCCTATGCGTCATGCATTCAGGCGAGAGGCTAAGTGCGCTTGAACTTGGTTTGGCTTGGCTACCTAGAAGGGGGCTCGAGGTTCGACACCCGACTCGGGCAGAGTTGTGTTTACTGAGCGCCACTGGTCCACAAATGAGATTGGACCAAAGCGCTCCGAGCATGCTGTAAGCATGAAAGTAGCGCTATATAAAAGCTATAATAATAATTGACCAGTGACTTAAATTCCGCCAAGTCACCGATTTTCCTTGCTATAAGCTTTGTAAACAAAAATGAGCCTCTCGATTTTTCATTTTTTTTTCTAATTTTTAAAAGACTTTAATAACGTGTTAGATATTATTCCCATTGAGGACTCAGGGGTGGGGCGTGATGGGTGGGGGGACTAAAGGTACTCTCGAACTTCTACTCACTCAAAGCCTGAGGGCGAAAAATGACTTCGAGTTTTGAAGAGCTTTTTTGTGAGCGTCAAATTAGACATTCCTCTTCTTGTCTTTATATAGACACTTCTTGGGAAGTCTGAAAGCAGAGTGAAATTTGACTTTACAAAAAAAAACAAAAACAAATAAATAAAATTTTGACCCCACATTGACCTGCTAACTACTGTCATAAACGCAATCTAAACTCTATGGCCATATTACAAGGTCCTCATTTCTCGCAAAGGCCTTCCTTCAGGGAACAGCACCAGTAAATATAAAGTAGAGGCAGACAAAAATGCTATGAGAGGACAACATGAAAGAACAAACAAGCTTATCCAAGGCAAAAGGCAGAGAGGAAAGGAGAAAGACGGTTGACAGAGCTTTTGGATGCGCCAACGAAGCAACAGACGAACAGATAGGTGAAAGGTCAAAGATGAAAGGTGAAAAATTAGAATCCCGTAGATCGGCTTGTGTGACTATAGTCTTCTCTGATTATTGATAGGATTGACTTCTTAAATAGTAGCTTAGTTTAGCCCTTGTTATATAAAGGGAGAGTGATCCTTACAGGCTTACGGGCACGACATGGCCTAAATTGTGCTGATGTGCCTAAACTCAAACTCTTTTGTCAACACAATGGAGGGAAATACGAAGGTTTAATAGAAAGCTTGTGTCAAAACCGTGTGTTGGTGAGCCCCTAAGAAGAGTGTGTGTAGCGCGTACAATGATTTGACTGACATAAAAATAATCAAATTGAAGTAATACGATGTGAAAATGCAGTCAATCAAATGGTAATTAGTTAAATATAACTACACTAAATAGTCCACGACCTCCATATGGGAAAATGGCTAATAACTGGTGCCTGTGACCAACCAACAAGAACAAGACTAGGGACACAGGTCATTAGCTCTACGCTCCTTAATTTTTTAAATATTACCTTATATTGGCGTACACAGATGCTTATAGATCATTTAGGTCAGTGATTGTAGACTCTACAAGCTTCTACCTTGACCTAACCACGTTTATGCAAATCAAGATTATCTGGAATGGTTCTCCCACGCACACGAAACGTCATCCGAATAATAATATTAGGACAATTTACTTGCTTCTGGTCAGCTGTTACTGTGTGCTATCAAGCGTAGCATTATATATACACACACACACATGTGACAGAAGTTTCCCATACTGCCTTTAGGCGTGGTGTCTGAGTGTAGGGGCGTAGCTAAGAATTTTCCATCGTTTTGGCAACCGGGGGGGGGGGGGGGGGGGGCTTGACCTCTTTGGGGGACCCCTGCATTTTTAGTAATATTTAATTTTTAATGTAAGAAACACTCATTTGCCCCCCCCCCCTCAAACTAGGTTATGCGCCTTCTGATTATAGTTTATTTTATCTACATATTCTAATATATTGACATGTAAATGTTAATTTTAAAAAACAAATTGTGCTTTAACCCTTTACTTGCCAACACGTGAATTAGATCTGATAAAGAATGAATTAGATCTGATAAAGCATGTTTCGCTAGACATTTGGGTAGTAGTGAGTGGAAGTATTTCAATAAGAATGTATTTCTCAAATAAAAAAAAAAAAGGAATGTAACTAACTTAAGCCGAACAAATTCAAATTTATTTGTTCTCTTGACATGGCGTTAACATTGGAAATACGAAATCTTTTTTTTAAGCACCAATTATTAAAATCAACATGAAGTCATCACATTCAAACGCTAACATTTACACATGTAATAATTAGCATTATTATAGAAAGCAAAACCTTACTTCGATAATAGCTCAATGAAACGTATGATCGTTAACAATTATTTTAAATATTAGATTTTCAAAACTAAAGCTAGACAAAACATTCACATTTCAGCCTACAAACATGTTTTTCTACTAGCTGTGCATTACAAAAACTTCTATTACAAAGTACACATTTCAAAGGCAGTCTGTTAACTCTTTCAGTGCGAAATGTTTTGATCGAAAAGAATTTCGTTTTGCGAAACTGGGGTAGACTTGCTAAAACTATATGACTTTTTTATTTTATTAAATAATCTTTGAACATATTTGATTTTATTTTAAAGGAAATTGAATGGGCTACAAATTTAAAATAAATAAAATTAATTATTCAACAAAAGTGTTTTTTTTTCATTTATTTTAAACTGAGCAGGGAAAATGAAAATATTTTTAAAATTCATTAAAAAATCGGTTTACTGAAAGATTTAACCTTTTAATTAAACATTTAATCCATAAGTATTGAAAAAATCACAATACTAAACCCATTTAATTGCTTCAGATTTCATAAAAGATGAAAAAAAAAACACTTTGAAATTGTATTATTTACATTTTTCGGACCTCAGGAATAAACTAAAAAAGAGAAACCATTAACATAATGTTGTCTTTTTTAAAAAAATACTTGGCACTGCATCGTATTTACTACCAAAACTAAAAACAATCACTCCCACATCCGGAAATTGAAAAAAAAAGAGAGAAATAAAAAAGTTTAACATAAAAAAGATGGTGAAATAAATATTTTAAACCAAGTCACTAGCTGAGAGTAAGGCCACACTGACTAGCGCAAGCAAAGTTACTCACTGAGAGTAACACCGCACTGAAACAGTTAATGTGTATCATTAAATGATTTTTTATATCTCGCAGGGATAAGAACTTGTTATTGCAAAGAATACATTTGAATTGTTTTCCATTAAGGTGACTCTCTAGGTGTATTGCTAATGTTAACTTGCTGGACAAAATGGCATTGCACGTCAGACATTTAAGTTTCTCTTTTGAGTTTTGGCTATGAGCACACTGATGTCGTTTTACACCTGATCCGTGAGAAAATGGTCTCTGACATATTCGACATTGAAATAGTTTTTCAACGTTATGAATCTGAAGGTGTTGTTTAAAACTTGAAGACTGAGAAAATAATTCCTGACATATTTGACATTTATATTGTTCTTTACCTGAATGGAGCACCTGATGTCTTTTTAAATTTGAATACAAAGAAAAAGCTTTCAAACATATTTGACATTGAAATGGTTTTTTGCTTGTATGGACCATTTGATGTTGTTTTAAATTTGAATACTGAGAAAAAGCTTTAAAACATATTTGACATTGAAATGGCTTTTTGCTTGTATGGACCATTTGATGTCTTTTTAAATTTGAATACACAGAAAAAGCTTTCAAACATATTTGACATTGAAATGGCTTTTTGCTTGTATGGACCATTTGATGTTGTTTTAAATTTGAATACTGAGAAAAAGCTTTAAAACATATTTGACATTGAAATGGTTTTTCACCTGTATGAACTCGATGATGTGTCTTTAAATCTGAAGATGATGCATAAAATTTCAGACATATTTGACATTGAAATGTTTTTTCACCTGTATGGACCTTTCGATGTTGTTTTAAACTTGATGACTCAGAAAAGGCTTTCAAACATATTTGACATTGAAATGGTTTTTCACCTGTATGAACTCGACAATGTGTCTTTAATTGTGAAGATGTTGAAAATAATTTCAGACATATTTGACATTGAAATGGTTTTTCACCTGTATGAACTCGATGATGTGTCTTTAATTCTGAAGATGTTGAAAATAATTTCAGACATATTTGACATTGAAATGGTTTTTCACCTGTATGGACATTTTGATGTTGTTTTAAACTTGATGACTCAGAAAAAGCTTTCAAACATATTTGACATTGAAATGGTTTTTCACCTGTATGAACTCGACGATGTCTCTTTAATTGTGAAGATGTTGGAAATAATTTCAGACATATTTGACATTGAAATGGTTTTTCACCTGTATGAACTCGATGATGTGTTTTTAATTCTGGAGATGTTGAAAATAATTTCAGACATATTTGACATTGAAATGGTTTTTCACCTGTATGGACCTTTTGATGTTTTCTTAAACTTGATGAGTCAGAAAAACCTTTCAAACATATTTGACATTGAAATGGTTTTTCACCTGTATGGACTCGCCGATGTCTCTTTAATTTTGAAGATGTTGGAAATACTTTCAGGCATGTTGGACATTGAAATGGTTTTTCACCTGTATGAACTTGACGATGTGTCTTTAATTCTGGAGATGTTGAAAATAATTTCAGACATATTTGACATTGAAATGGTTTTTCACCTGTATGGACCTTTTGATGTTTTCTTAAACTTGATGACTCAGAAAAAGCTTTCAAACATATTTGACATTGAAATGGTTTTTCACCAGTATGAACTCGACGATGTCTCTTTAATTGTGAAGATGTTGTAAATAATTTCAGACATATTTGACATTGAAATGGTTTTTCACCTGTATGAACTCGACTATGTGTCTTTAATTTTGAAGATGTTGAAAATAATTCCAGACATACTTGACATTCAAATGGCTTTTCATCTGTATGGACCTTTTGATGTTTTCTTGCATTTGATAAATCAGAAAAAGCTTTCAAACATATTTGACATTGAAATGGTTTTTCACCTGTATGGACTCGCCGATGTCTCTTTAATTTTGAAGATGTTGGAAATACTTTCAGGCATGTTGGACATTTATTGTCTTTATGTTGTCTTTGATCTTCTTTGAAAAAAGTTTTTTCTTGCTCAAGTTTTTCAAACTGCATCTGAAAAAAAAAATTAAATAAAAAGATCATGGAACCTCAAAAGAAATAATATTTGGTTGTGCACAGCTCTTTTGTTATGACCAGAATGCTTTTACTGTATAGGTAAATAATCAAGTAGAAAGATTCCATGTTCCTTTAAAAGGTTGAAACCAAATATTGAATTCTGAAATCCTAGTCTGTATCAGGATTTAGGTTTCTCAGTTAGGTACACACATTTCAGCCCCCTCATACTCAATTAAGTGACCAAAAAGTTGTAACTATAAAAAAAATGCATATATAGTCTTCATGTAAGATCTTAATTCTTCATTATCTACCAAGAGACTATTTTAATGCTTATTGTCTCTGCTTGGGTATTTTGGCAGTATCTTTTCAGTGTTTTCTGTGCTGTGTATTTGATAGGCCAGCTGCTGCTGCATTAGAGTCTTCTCTACGCCACATGAGGGCAGCAGAGATTTTTTTCCAAATGTTTAAAGAATGGTGGGGGCGCGTTGGCTGAGTGGTTAAACGCTCAGCTCCTGAACCTGGGGTTCTGGGTTTAAATCTTGGTGAAGACTGGGATTTTGAATTTCGGGTAGCCTTCATTATGTCTTTAAATAGCGTTGAAAACAGATTTCTCAAAACAGTTACACAGTTTATTCTTTCTGTAATCCAGATGGAACTTGTGACCCTAAGAATGCTGAGACCAAATGTATTCTTTTTCTATTTATTCAAGCTGAAATAGTAGAACGTCTAGCATTTTTTTCTTTATTTTAAAGTTTTCATTATGTCATCCATCTTTAAATAGCGTTGAAAACAGATTTCTCAAAACAGTTACACAGTTTATTCTTTCTGTAATCCAGATGGAACTTGTGACCCTAAGAATGCGGAGACCAAATGTATTCTTTTTCTATTTATTCAAGCTGAAATAGTAGAACGTCTAGCATTTTTTTCTTTATTTTAAAGTTTTCAAACATTTTTGATCATTTTCAAAACCAGAGCTAAGGAGCAATACTTGAAAAAAACCAAACTTACTAAAGAAAAAACTTACTAAAACCAAGCATAAAAAGACAGAGAAGAACATTTAGACATTATAAACACATGTTAAAAACTTAAGAGGGAAAAAATTGAATTAAAATTGCATTTAGAGAGATTAAGAAGTGGTATGATTCAATGAATTTAATAAATACATATTTCCGTCTAGATCAATGTAAGATTTAAACAGTATATTAACTTAAGGTGACTCAAGACATGGATATAAGGAATTTATTAAATGTTTAATATTAAATAACTTCTGCTTTACCTGGAAATGTTTAAGATTTGATGTTTCTCTCATTTCATAACTGATGTCCTGTTTCAAGTCTGACAATGAATTCAACTTGTCAGTTTCTTCTCCTGGAACTTCTGGTGTAAACATTGTGTCATTCCTTTCTTCTTTCATCCCATTTCTATGATCAAGAGAACAGTTTGGCTCACAGTGTGACATGCAAGACAGCTTAGGAGATTCTTCTTCAGATGTTGGGGCTGACAAAATGTCTTCCTCCATTTCTTTTTTAATTACATTTTTTAGTTCAAAAGTAAAATTGTATTCCATGTTTGCTATCACTTAGAGCTAGCTTCTTGGTTTATTTTCAAATGTCTATACACATTATCTGAAACAAATAACACACACACAAAATTAATTTGTATATATACTTATTATTGTTTCTTTTAAGTGTTTAAATAAACTTATATTTTCTATCAAAGAATCACTGATCAAGATAAAAAATAAAAATTAGGTGGTAGTTTATGAAAATAGTGGCATAATGTTTCAACTAATAATTACTAATATACATATAATCCCAAATAAATATATGTTTGTAAAGTTTACACCTTGCCAAGCAATTTTTTTTTTAATCTTGTAAAAACATCTTCTGTATGTGAATGTATTACAGATCGGCAATGTGTTGACACTTGTCATGGACAAAAATAAAATTACTGATAAATTAATTCTAAAACAGTTCATGGCCCTTTATTAAAACATTCGTATATAGTTATATTTGAACATTCATGAAGTTAGTTGATGTACTCTGTATAAAATATTTTAAAATGTTTGTGAATGTAAAATCTTCTGAGCAACATCAATGGAAATATCGGACGACATGGCCATTTTCTTCTTTGTTGTTCAATTACCACGCAACTTAGCTTAAAGTAGGTCAGAAATCCAGAACAACTGCATTAATTTAAATCTAGCTAAGCCCTCAACTGTCTAGACAGAAGCCACTAGACCTAGATTATACAATTTAATTTTTTTACAATGCCTACCAAAGGAAATATATATTATATATATATCTAGATCTACTATCTAGGTATATGACCGTATGTCTATCTGACTATATATAATATATAGATCTATATAGATCTAATACAGACCTTACTTCAAGTAAAAAGAAGACAAATCTAGATTCTAATTTATGTCATACGAATTAAGTGCATTTCAAGTGATAATCTTAGAATTCTTGTAAGACTAAAGATCTAGATCTATATATAATGATAATAATAAGGCTTGTCGAGTCCAAAGATTAGAGAGGAATGCAGTTTTTCCCGTGGCTGCGCAGCCCCAGCTGTGACCTACATATTTTGCCACATCAAGGGCAAGCTCAAGGATAACCATTGCCATCGTCCGCAGGTATTCGATTTAGATTTTCTTTTCGCCATCTGTGTTTGTCCTCGGCAGTGGATAGATCTAGATAGATCTAATAACGCTAATATATAGTAAATAATTATTCATTTTTACCAATGTCTTAAATTTAAAACATGCTTTTTTCTGGCTGATTCAGGCAACCCATGGCATGGCACTGCTGTGAGTGACTCAGACTGTGATGTCAGTGATGAAGATCTAGAGTCTAGATTAGTTAGACTATTCTAGACAATCTAGATTATTCTAGGGTATTAGTTTACGTGACCCGAAACTCGGCGAAATGCAAAATCAGATTCTTTAATCTTAGCATCTAGATTGTCTACATCTAGTCTAGAGTCGGAGAGTAGACAGTCACAATCTACTAATAATCTACTAATAATGATGATTTATAATCTAGTGATCTAGATCTAGTCACCTATTGACTAGTCCAGACTCTAGCTAGAGCTAGACTAAACTAAAGTGACTAAGATAGACTAAAGTGTCTAAAGCACTGCTCGACTTCAACTCACATTAGACTTAGACTGACAGTCAAGGCGACTCAAGTGTCTCAAGGCCGCGAAGTTGAGTCAAGGCTTGGGCTTGGGTGTTGGAATGCCGAGCCGAGCGATTGTCAACTCAACAACTCAAGCTAGAACTGTTACTATAATCTAGATCTACAAATTTGAATATAAAAATAATAATGAAATTATTGAAATTTAAATTTTTTCTTTTTCTAACGGTATACCCTAAGGAACACTCTCAGGTAAACACTTGACAAACAAGTTTAATCAGCCATCTTGACTACTAGAATAGTTTCCCCTGTGCATGGGCACAACTCTTCATACTCTTCATACAATATAACATTCCATCAACATCCCCTCTCCTCCCCCCCCCCCCCCAAAAAAAAAAAAGAAAGTTGAAAAAAATATAACGAAAAAAAAAATACAATCAAATTGACAAAACTATTTACAACCGTAAATATGTTTCAAAATTAAATAACTACAATCAGATCAACAAAACTATTTCCAACAGTGAATATAACCAGAAATAGTGCTCCCCCAGACCCCATTTCTACAATTCTACCACTAACTCCAGGAAGAACGTATTCGTCGTCCGTAAGAATGAAGGGTCAGAATGTAATAGAGATTAATTATGTACACACTCACACACATCCAGCTATATATATATATATATATATATATATATATATATATATATATATATATATATATATATATATATATATATATATATATATATATATATATATATATATATATATATTCCCCTGGCAATCAAATCATTAAATAGGAACAATCTGGTATAAACTTTGTCACATGTAAATTATGAGTGAGTCTGGTGTGAATGTACACTTTGGTTTCTTATAGTTATAATAATTTTTGTTTGGTGTGATGCACAAGACACATTTCCATAGGACAACAAAGGTTATTATTATTATTATTATTATTATTAAGAAAGAGAAGCAAAGAGAAACATAAATATAGAGAGAGACACATAAAGAATGAAACATAAACAAAAGAAAAAACATAAAGAAAATAAAGAGAGATAAAAAAAGAAAGAAAGAGGAACATAAAGAGATATAAAAATAAAGAAAGAGGAACATAAAGAGAGATACAAATAAAGAAAGAGGAACATAAAGAGAGATACAAATAAAGAAAGAGGAACATAAAGAGAGATACAAATAAAGAAAGAGGAACATAAAGAGAGATACAAATAAAGAAAGAGGAACATAAAGAGAGATACAAATAAAGAAAGAGGAACATAGAGAGATATACAAATAAAGAAAGAGGAACATAAAGAGAGATACAAATAAAGAAAGAGGAACATAAAGAGATATAAAAATAAAGAAAGAGTAACATAAAGAGAGATACAAATAAAGAAAGAGGAACATAAAGAGAGATACAAATAAAGAAAGAGGAACATAAAGAGAGATACAAATAAAGAAAGAGGAACATAAAGAGAGATACAAATAAAGAAAGAGGAACATAAAGAGATATAAAAATAAAGAAAGAGTAACATAACGAGAGATACAAATAAAGAAAGAGGAACATAAAGAGATATAAAAATAAAGAAAGAGTAACATAACGAGAGATACAAATAAAGAAAGAGGAACATAAAGAGATATAAAAATAAAGAAAGAGTAACATAACGAGAGATACAAATAAAGAAAGAGGAACATACAGAGAGATAAAAAAAAATAAAGAAATAGAAGAGTATAATAATACAATAGTACAATAACTTTCCACATTTTGATGGTCTTAGGCAACCCCTGTCGAGACCCACAGGTTGAGAACCCCTGATCTAGTATATTTAGACTGATAGTTCCTAATTGGGTTCTGGGTTTTTATAGACCCCCGTGCTTGAATTAGAGGGACATTATTAAGCAAATAGATGAGATAGAGTAGAGGCGGAGTACCGTGCCCTTGTCTTTAACTTAAGTAAACATTTTACCATCTTCTCTTTGCTCAATTAACGAAGCAATGTGTATCATCCCCAGAGAAACGGATTCAACTCTGTCCCGTCTTTCGTTTTGTAAGTTATGTTTGAGATTGTTAAAGATTTTTTTTTTGTCTGTATTATTTATGTGACAACCTGGGAGTGTGGTATGCCCTTCGGACTTTGAACGCGATGGTGACGGGTTTAAACCTCGCTTGCTGTTGTGCACTGCTTTCCAGCAGGAGAATTGCGATCTGTGGGGCAGAAGATTTTACGGCCATCTGTTTCTTTGGCCAATGGTAAACGAGCAAGGTGCAACGTAGCCAGCACAACGACCGACCGCCTTCATTTTTTCCCCAACTTAAGTTAGGTACCCATTATGGTTCAGTGGACTCAGGGGCGCACTTAAAATCCCGAAACTCGATATCCCACTCGTCAACGAGATTTGAGCCCAGGACTAAGAAGCCATGCGCTTAATGACTCAGCCACCGCGAGGACTTAAAAATGTCAATTTCCAAAAAAAAGCGTAAAGAAATTTGCATTTTTTTTTCTAATAATATAATTTTTTTATTTTTGAAGTAATCATTTTAATAATGTTAAAATAGTGTAATATTTTTCACAAAGGTCGGAGAAAACATTTCATATTATCTTATATCTTACAGACGTTACTTCAAAAAAAGAAGATGATTACGTCCTACGCGTCATGCATTCAGTCATGCATATTAACCAATGATTTAAATTCTGCCAAGTCACTGGTTTTCCTAGCTAGCTCAGGCAACTCATTCCATGCTCTAGTAGCAATAGGGAAGAATAATCATTAGTACAAATTTGTCCTAGCATATGGGACGAGGAATGTGCCTTTATCTTTGTGTCTTTCAGAGTATTTTATTAGATTTTGCTTTTGTATTTCATGATTATGGTTCAGTGTTTTATGTATAATTGCTACTTTACTTTTGAGTCTTCTATCCTAAAGGCTTTCTAAATTTAGTAATTTTACTAAAGGTGTTACTCTAGTCAAATGTGAATATTCGTTTGTTATGAATCTCACTGCTCTATTTTGTGTCTGTTCCAGCTTCTTAATGTCTTCTTGAGTTGATGGGTCCCAAACAGAGGATGCATATTCTAGTATTGACCTAACCAAGGTTAAATAACATTTTAGTTTTATGTTCTTATTTGATTTATAGAAATTTCTTTTAATAAACCCTAATGCTTTGTTTGATTTTTTAATAGTTTCATCAATATGGAGATTCCAGTTTTTCATTTACTATAACACCTAGGTATTTAGCGTTTTTAGTCAGTGTTACAGGTTTTAGAAGTCAACCTCTACTTGCTCCATCATAACACTATGTCAAGTCGTATCGAAGTGGGGAGACTTCTGTTCAGGCAAAAACTGAAAGCTACAACAAGCAAGAGAAAAAAAAATATTAAAATCCAAAGCATATGTAAGGGGAAATATGTGATCCTCGAACTACTGATACAATCAATTAGTTGGCCACAATGTGAAATCTGTCAAAAAAATAACAAAGTGTTCCGTTAACTAATCAGAATTTGCGAAGTGTTCCGCTAACTAATCAGAATCTTCGAAGTGTTCCGCTAACTAAACAGAATGTGCGAAGTGTTCCGCTAACTAATCAGAATCTGCGAAGTGTTCCATTAACTAATCAGAATTTGCGAAGTGTTCCGCTAACTAATCAGAATCTGCGAAGTGTTCCTCTAACTAATCAGAATTTGCGAAGTGTTCCGCTAACTAATCAGAATCTGCGAAGTGTTCCGCTAACTAATCAGAATCTGCAAAGTGTTCCGTTAACTAATCAGAATCTGCAAATTGATCCGCTAACTAATCAGAATCTGCGAAGTGTTCCTCTAACTAATCAGAATTTGCGAAGTGTTCCGCTAACTAATCAAAATCTGCGAAGTGTTCCGTTAAGGGAAAATCATGGGAAACACTGCATTAATTTTTTAGTGCTACAAAGTTGGTAGCGTTTTAACGGCACATATGCGACATGAACATCAGTACTTTAATAACAATAGTACTACAGGACGTTAGTACATCAGTACTTCAAGAATAATAGCGCTACACGGCGTAAGTACATCAATATTTAAAAAAAAAATAATGCTACAGTACGTTAGTACATCAGTACTTCAAGAAAAATAGTGCTTCAGGTCGTTAGTACATCAGTACTTCAAGAACAATAGTGCTACAGGATGTTGGTACATCAGTACTTCAAGAAAAATAGTGCTTGAGGGCGTTAGCACATCAGTACTTCAAGAACTATAGTGCTACAAGAATGCTAGTGCTACAAGAACGAAATAGTAATTAAAAGAAGATTGTGATACAAATATCGTGATACTACAGAGACGCTAGTGATGCAAAGTCTCTAGTGATACAAGAACGCTATACAAGCTCGTGTCACGAGTCGAGACTGTGACCTATTTCGACCAGTTTCTAGAAGCTCGAGGTCAAACCAGTGCTGTCCAGCGTAAACAAGTTAATTTTAGGTATCCAATTAAAGAAAGAGTTTAAGGGAAAAAATAGCTACAAAGTCTCCAGTGATACAAGAATGCTATGAATACGAGGAAGCTACAAAGTTGCTATTGATACAAGAACGCTATTAATGCAACCTTCCTACAAAGTTGCTAGTGATACAAGAACGTTATTAATACAAGCTTGCTACAAAGTCGCTAGTGATACAAGAACGCTATTAATACAAGCTTGCTACAAAGTCTCTAGTGATACAAGAACGTTATTAATACAAGCTTGCTACAAAGTCGCTAGTGATACAAGAACGTTATTAATACAAGCTTGCTACAAAGTCGCTAGTGATACAAGAACGCTATTAATACAAGCTTGCTACAAAGTCTCTAGTGATACAAGAACGTTATTAATACAAGCTTGCTACAAAGTCGCTAGTGATACAAGAACGTTATTAATACAAGCTTGCTACAAAGTTGCTAGTGATACAAGAACGTTATTAATACAAGCTTGCTACAAAGTCGCTAGTGATACAAGAACGTTATTAATACAAGCTTGCTACAAAGTCGCTAGTGATACAAGAACGTTATTAATACAAGCTTACTACAAAGTCGCTAGTGATACAAGAACGCTATTAATACAAGCTCGCTAAAGAGTTGCTAGTGATACAAGAACGTTATTAATACAAGCTTGCTACAAAGTCGCTAGTGATACAAGAACGTTATTAATACAAGCTTACTACAAAGTCGCTAGTGATACAAGAACGCTATTAATACAAGCTCGCTAAAGAGTTGCTCTGAGAGCTCTTGTGGAAATAGGGCGTCGCTGCTCAAAGGAAGATAGTTCTACAACTATGCTAGAGATACAACCATGCTAGAGATACAACTATGCTAGAGATACAACTATGCCAATGAAACAAGGCTGGTGGTGATAGTTAGACGTTAGTGATACAAGGTTGATAGTGATACAAGAACGCAAGTGATACAAGGTTGATAGTGATACAAGGTTAATAGTGATACAAGCACGCAAGTGATACAAGGTTGATAGTGATACAAGCACGCAAGTGATACAAGGTTGATAGTCATACAAGCACGCAAGTGATAAAAGGTTGATAGTGATACAAGCACGCAAGTGATACAAGGTTGATAGTGATACAAGGTTGATAGTGGTACAAGGTTGATAGTGATACAAGGTTGATAGTGATACAAGCACGCAAGTGATACAAGGTTGATAGTGATACAAAAACGCAAGTGATACAAGGTTGATAGTGATACAAGAACGCAAGTGATACAAGGTTGATATACAAGAACGCAAGTGATACAAGGTTGATAGTGATACAAGAACGCAAGTGATACAAGCACGCAAGTGATACAAGGTTGATAGTGATACAAAAACGCAAGTGATACAAGGTTGATAGTGATACAAGAACGCAAGTGATACAAGGTTGATATACAAGAACGCAAGTGATACAAGGTTGATAGTGATACAAGAACGCAAGTGATACAAGAACGCAAGTGATACAAGGTTGATAGTGATACAAGAACGCAAGTGATACAAGAACGCAAGTGATACAAGGTTGATAGTGATACAAGAACGCAAGTGATACAAGAACGCAAGTGATACAAGGTTGATAGTGATACAAGGTTGATAGTGATACAAGGTTGATAGTGATACAAGAACGTAAGTGATACAAGGTTGATATTGATACAAGGTTGATAGTGATACAAGGTTGATAGTGATACAAGCACGCAAGTGATACAACGTTGATAGTGATACAAGAACGCTAGTGATATAAAAATCTTGTGGAAGCCTTTGATACAAGAATTTTAGAGATGCAAATAAATGCTAATGACACAAGGAAGCTAGTGATACTAAACCCAAGTCTAACAAGGATGCTTATTCTACAAAGATAAAAGATCTATAATGACCTGCAATGTATAGAGACTATACCAGAGGGTCGCAAAGAGTTTCTTCTTTAATGTGCACTTTATTTGATCATATTTTGTTTCTTTTAATCGAAAAATATTTCCCTATGCAAGGCCCTCTCCAATTGGAGGCCCTAGGTTGATGCCTAATTTTCCAATGCCTACCACCGATTTCAAAGATTATAGTTAGAAATCTTTCTCTATTTAGTATCAATAATTCCAAAGATTATTGCCAGAACTCCCCCCCCCCCCCACAGACACACACACCTATTTTTTAAATAAAAAAAGCTTCTAGGCTAATAGTCACCCAAAAATGAAATGTCTAATTTTATAATGTTGTTTGTGGGTTCGATCAGCAGCGAGCGTGATACACCGCGAGTATAGGTGATAAATTTGGAATCAATTAGACTAATGAGGATAAAGTAATCGACCCACGAGGCACGGGATGTGGGAATCGTGACAAGTAATCGTGAAACTGTTATGCTATTACTTAAATTTGTTGAGATATGGGCTAATGTTTTGGAATGAGCCGGTATCGATGCCATAATGTGCCAGGAAAAGACAACTAAAAGAACAGAGACCAAAAAAAAACCTTAGAAGTTTGGGTAGATATTT
This sequence comes from Biomphalaria glabrata, assembly GCF_947242115.1. Classification (NCBI taxonomy): domain Eukaryota; kingdom Metazoa; phylum Mollusca; class Gastropoda; family Planorbidae; genus Biomphalaria; species Biomphalaria glabrata. The sequence goes on from NC_074723.1 coordinate 36,073,805, forward strand.
GTTCTCATAGGCACGTAATACACTCAACACGCAGGAAGTAAATTAATGCATAAAGAAATAACGAAATGACGTAATTAAATTATGTGTACCCTTTTGTCGTACACAAAAGATAAGGCAAGTCACTCACCTAATGCTTAAAACTAATCACGTCATTCAGAAAACATACTAAAAAATAATGCTATGTACAAAACATACAACAAAAACTGATGAAATACGCAAAAATAAAGAAACTGTTATTCAATGGATACCAGCTCATATACAACTAGAAGGAAATGAGAAGGCTGACACACTCGCCAAGAGTGTGAGAACTAACTCACAAATAAACTCTGCAATCTATCCAGAAGAATTGAAGAAATTAATTGTAAATAAAATAAATGTGAAATGGACGAGCTCTCATCCAAATCACAAGAAAGATGACGCTTACTATAAGCTATCCCAACGTCTAATCTTTCGACTCAGGACCGGACACAACAGAATGCGACAACACATGCACCGGAAGCTCAAAATTGGAACCAGTGAAATCTGCCCATGTGAAGTATCACCAGAGAATGCCGACCACGTCCTACAAAACTGCTCTCTTTACCAAGAGGCCCGTATAAGACACTGGCCCCAAAACACCCCAATAGAAAGAAAACTATATGGAGATCTCCCTGATTTGGAAACCACTGCGCAGTTCATCTCATGTATTGGTCTAGTCATCGGAACATTCCAACATAACAATGAGAACGTGGAAGAAAAAAGAAACTCACAGAAACGCCATATTTATGACGTAATGCACACACACAAACTACATGAGGTGACGTAAACCACTAAAGATAGTAGCTTGTAGGCCTCTATGTCACGTGCGAAAGATGTTGGTAAATGTTTGTGTGTTTAAAATGTTTACAATGTTTCTGATGTTTCTTCAGAGTTTAATAAGATAACCTACTTGCTAGTCTAAACCTTAGACAGGACGACGGAGAATGGCAGCGGCCATGGTTCGAACCCGGGACCACAAAAACGACAGAAAGACCGAGACCATTGGTTAAAGAAGGCCTCAACACTGACCTGCAACGTCACAACCTGTGGCCTCCTGTTTAAACCAATATCTCGTTGTCACATCGTACAGACCTGCGACGTAGCAACGAGCTAAAGGTCTAAACCTCTTACAGGCGGCCCACGTAATTATCTTCTTATTTGAAGTAACGTCTGTTATGTATAAGATAAGATAAGGTGTGAATACTATTACTAAATACACACTATAGATCTACTGTCGTTTCACAACATTGAAAACGATTAACAATTAATACAACCGAATTGATACGGATGTATGCAAACGCGACATGAAGCTCTTCAAAATCGACACTGGCAGCTGGGAAGAGGTGGCCCTGGACAGATCCACGTGGAGAGAGAGCATAAAGGAAGGGTCATGGTTTGCACACGCAATACACAACAGAAGCAGAAAGAAGGGTGAAAATGGTACAGCGCCTGGTGATTACATATGCCCAACCTGCGATCGCAGCTGTGTATCAAGGATTGGCCTCTTTAGTCACACAAGAAGTTGCAAAGGGAAAAGATCGTCTCTCGAGACGTAAAATGCCACAGACAACCGAATTGATATTTCTTTTTTTATTTAGAAAACAAAAATACCAAGTGAAATGTAGAAATAAAAATGGGGAAGTTTATGAAGGACTATTTTATAGCTGTTGGCGTGGGGGTGGGGGGGAGGAATAAGTAAAAGTGCTTCTAAAATTCACGGGCCTAAAATAGAGCGTTTAAGTATCGGGGGCACATTACGAGTTGGATCTTTCCAAATCAAGTCAAAAGTCTAAGTGGGAGATATTATGATGCGCAGATAAAAAAAAACCCACTACAAAATGGGGGCTCTAGAGAGAAAGAGAGAGAGAGAGAGAGAGCCGTGAAATTTTATCGAAACAATTACACTATTACATAATAGTGTTGCTGTACAGTGTAAAACATTTTATCATTTATAGTGGATTTATAGTCTACAAAGTACTTGTGATCTAGAAGCAATTACTATGCATTTGAAATAAAACAACATAATTTTTAATATGTAATCATAATATTAGAGTGTGTTCAAGTGTCAATTATTACTTTCGTTTTTGCTCCGATTTATTTTTAAGACTAAATATTGGTTCGCCTCAAGCAAGGACGGTAATCTTTGTGGGAACTTGTCACACGTACAACAAAGTTATCTTTTCTTCTTTTTTTTAGAAGTAGTACTGTCTTGCTTGCTACGGCGGCCATATTGATTCCGAAAATAGAGTCCAATCACAACTTCCTACAAGGACGTATGACGTATTGACGAAAACAATATTCAGTGTTTGTTGACCCATTGGTTATTGAAGGATTTCTGCGGTGTACCTGTGTGTCTGTGAATGTGTCTGTGTGTGTGTGTGTGTGTGTGTCCGTATGCTATGTCGTTGTTTTGGATGGTGTGTTTTTTTTCCTAGTAAAAGTTCAGTACAGAAGTACTTTGGAAAATAAAAGAAAATGAATTCAAAGCATGAGTTCTGAAAAGTTGAACTTTTTACTAGACTATTGAGCTATAGTCTACTGGCAGGGCCGGTCTTAGGCCACTGCAACCTATGCGGCCGCAGTGGGCCCCGCACTTTCATAGGCGCATATTCTAGGTGTACATTATTAAAGAAGTTCGAATACTTAATTTACTTTTATAGTCACTAACATATAAATATAGATCTAAATCTATCTCGACCAAGTGATATTTTGCTAGTCGATAGTAAATCTGGAAAGGCAGATTTGAATGTTTATCGGCTTTTTGTTGGAAAACTACAATCTACTGTAGATGGCTCCTAAAGTTAAAGGATGGCTGCCTGGTCGTGCGGTTTGCGCGCTGGACTGTCGTTCGGATTTATCGAGGGTCGAGGGTTCAAACCCTGCCCGCTCCCATCCCCCGTCGTCCTGCGGGAGGTTTGGACTAGGAAGTAAACTATCTTCAACTCTGAAGGAACATCCGAAACATGTAAAACATTTTACAAACAAACAAACATTTTAAAACATTTGATAGTGGTTTTGTTCTTAGTAAAGTATCAATAAAATGCAAAGACCTATCTTAATTTTAACTTATTATCGTTACCACACGCAAGAATGGGCCCCGCGCAATCCGTTTCGCATATGGCCCCGCAATCTATAAGACCGGCCCTGCCTACTGGTCGTTGTTATAACAACGTCGTCTATGATTTTCTGAATTTTTTAATTTTTTTTTTGTTGTGTTTTCATCAATGGCTAGAAAAAAAAACTATAAATGGCTAGATTTTAGCTGTATCCTATGAACAGAAAACGTTAATAAGCTATTTTGTTGAATATATACATGTGTGTGTGTGCGTGTGTGTGTGTGTGTTTGTGTGCTTGTGTGTTTGTTTGTGTGTGTGTGTTTGTGTGTGTATGTTTGTGTGTGTGTGTTTGTGTGTTTGTGCGTGCGTGTTTGTGTGTGTGTGTTTGTGTGTTTGTGTGTGTGCGTGTGTGTGTGTTTGTGTGTGTATGTGTGTGCGTGTGTGTGTGTTTGTTTGTGTGTGTGTGTTTGTTTGTGTGTGTTTGTGTGTGTGTGTTTGTGTGTGTGTGTGTGTGCGTGTGCGTGTGTGTGCGTGTGTTTTGTGTGTGTGTGTTTGTGTGTGTGTGCGTAAGTGTGCGTGTGTGTGTTTGTGTGTTTGTGTGTGCGTGTGTGTGTTTGTGTATGTGTGTTTGTGTGTGTGTTTGTGTGTGTGTGTGTTTGTGTGTGTGTGTGTTTGTGTGTGTGTGTGTGTGTGTGTGTGTGTACTTAAAATAAAATAGATTTATATTTTAAAACAAATCTAATTCTTTTCACTCAAGGGCTTCGTATAGTCGTATAGCGTACCCAAGACTGCTTATGACAGTCCCGCTTATCTTGCATCATTCACACTGCAACCAACCAATCGCTGGACTCTTCTCACCGTCTCCATAGAAACACATACACAATAAGTTTCCCCTTTCAGACCTTGCGATCTATGGGGCAGATGGCGTTAAGTTCATCTGTTTCTATGGCCATACGGTTAACACAGCAGGGTTGTCCTGTGGCCAGCACATCGACCAACCGTCTTTACTCCCCCCCCCTCCAAACTAAAGTCAGGTACCCATTAAAGTTTGGTGGACGCCCTAATCATCCCGGAATTCAAAATCCCAGCCTTCGCCGAAATTTGAACCCAGGACCTAAGCCTCGAAAGCCAAGCGCTTAGCCACTCAGCCACCGCGCCTCCTACACACACACACACACCCCACACACATACATATATATATATACATATATACACACACACATATATATACACACATACAGAGAGAGAGACAGAGAGAGAGTCACACACACTTTCCATAACAATAAATAAAGCACTCAATCAGCAAAAAACAAACAAGCAAAAACGTTGCGATTGACATCATCTGGTCTAGTCCAGTTGACCTAGGATGTATATAAAGGCTTAGCAGTTTATTATATCGTTAGTTGTTGATCCATAATTGGATATATTTTTTTTTTGTACTGCTAATGCTTCAAGAGCAGAGTAACACTGGAAACATGCCACACATTTCTAGTATAGGACTAGACAACGAAGACTTAAACAATATTTTTGTTTGTTATTTTAATAAAAATATTTCAAATTCCAAATGTGAACAGACAATTAAAGGGGAAGAAATAAGTAGACACTAATTTCTCTAATTTAAAATAAACCTGCATTTATTTTTTTTTTGTACTCATTCGCAGTGTCGTCTGCACTAAGCGCCATAGCCCTCGAGACGCTCCAGTGTCAACTGACAATCAATATATTATCAGCGGACCTTGGTCAAATGTTTGTCCAACTCAAACACAGTTTATGGCGTACTTGGGAAAATTAGGAATATGGAATATTTTCTTCGTGTCATTCTGTTTAGTGCCCTAAATGTCCTAGTATCTCCAGTATCTTATCTTATCTTATATAATAAAGACGGAAGATGATTACGTCCTACGCGTCATGTATCTAGTCATGCATGTTAACCAATGACTTAAATAATTCTGCCTAGTCACTGGTTTTTCTGGCTGGCTCAGGCAACCCATTCCATGCTCTAATAGCACTAGGGAAGAAGGAGCATTTGTACAAATTTGTCCTAGCATATGGAACAAGGAATGTGCCAGTAATATTTAATATCTTGACCCTCTAGTGCAAGAACTATGAAGGGCTTGTCCAAGAAATCTGAAATTTAGAAAACATACTTTTATTTGCACTACAAAAAAACATACCAATTCTAATTTTAAACCACTAATTCACGGAACGTGTGTGTGTGTGTGTTTAAAACGTCCATTATGGTGGACTCTAGGCTTTAGTTAGAGTTTAAACAATTTGGTAACAGTAATATTTATAATAAAAATCAACTAGAAATTATAATAAAATAAGACATTAAAAGTTGTGCCTTTTAAAATTATATGGTCACCTTTTGTTGACGGTCGTTGACTTGTAGCCTCAAACTGCTGGTAGACAACTAAACCGATGTAGGCGTATTATATTTACACTTTATTATAGCTTTTATATAGCGCTACTTTCATGCTAATAGCATGCTCAGAGCGCTTTGGTCCAATCTCATTTGTGGACCAGTGGGGGGGGGGGAGTTGGTTTTCCGTACTGCCTTTAGGCGCTCAGTAAACGCAACTCTGCCCGAGTCGAGTGTCGAACCTCGAGCCCCCTTCTAGGTAGCCAAGACAAGCCAAGTTCAAGCTCACTTAGCCTCTCGACCACGCTTCCCACCACACTTATAAAACTTGAAAAGCATTTTTTAGCACTAAACTAAATGAAAGTTTTGTTTCAATATAAACAAATTCAACGCGATATGAAATGAAATAAACTAATGTTTAGAAAAATCTAACTCGCGATAAAAACACGTCTTTACTCTCTGGCAATCAGGACTCATGCGTCGTTTTTCAATTGCATTATGCAATACCCTTACATTATCTGCCTTTTGTTTTCATGCGTGCAATAACCATATTAAGAGCATTTTAAGAATTGATTTTAATAATAATAAAGCTTGTCTTCGAGTCCAGAGATTAACGAGGAGTGCAGTAATTCATGAGGCCATGCAGGTGATGCACCCCCCCCCCCAATCTGATAAATGGAATGTGTAATCCATTGTGGACGTTTTTTTACAAAGTAAAAAAAGTTATCCTTCAAAAATTCAACAAAACGCATTAAAAAAAATTTCAAGGGATTTACAAAAAATTAATTGAAAAAAAAAGTTTGTCCACGATACTTCTCCCATTTTTGGATCAAGTTAAAACTTTGCACACTCATTTATTATCGATGGCAACACGTGAATCAATGCAATCGAGAAATTGACTAATTAAAAATCACAAGCTTCATCCAGTCTTTCCCAAGTTTTGAACCAGAGACTTGATACAAAAACCAAACGGTTTACCATTCAGCCACCACGACAAATATATGTGTCACGAGTTGAGTCTGTGACCTATTTCGACCAGTTTCTAGAAGCAAATTCAAACCAGTGCAAGTGTCCAGCGTAAACAAGTTAATTTTAGGTATCCAATCAAAGAAAGGGGTTAAGGAAAAAAAATATCACACGTCAGCTTCTAGAAGGTCAAAGTTACTAAAATAATTATCTGAGAAGTTTCCATGATTCTGGAACGTACGATCAAAGAAAGTATAAATTAGGGGAAAGTCAGTTAGACGGGGTCCTCGCATAGTAGTAGTTCCTGTAGAGCGATGGTCCTCGCTTAGTCCTCGATTAGTAAGGGTTATAAGTTTTGTAATATTAGCGGGGCCATTAGTTAAAGTTTTATAAGTTGAAGTTGAAGTTATACTAAGTGAAGTTTCATGTGTCTTTAAGTTTTATTTATAAAGTATCAAGTCAAGTTGTTATTGAATTGAGAAGTTAATTTGATGTGAAAGTTGAAGAAGTATTATTAAAGAAGTTTTAAGAAAATACAGAGAGATGTTTCCTTCTTCATTTCATTGAATTCATCAACTTATTAATACAATCCTCGCCCGGCAAATCAGTTCATCACAATATGGACAACAACCTCAATGATTATTACCTTTTATTTATCAGCGTATTTCAAATGCGTCTGCTATCATAAATTACCTTTCGGATACAACATATTGCACTATTACAGATTCTAAACTGGTGAAAGGCTAATGGCATAAAAAAGGAAAGGAGTTTTAAAAAAGGAAGTTAAAAAAGGAGATAAAAAGAAGTTAAAAAACAAAAAGAGATTAAAAAAAAGGTGTCAAAAAATAGGAGAGTTTAAAAAAGGGAGTTAAAAGAAGAGCTTAAAAAAGGGAGTTAGTCGGATAGAAGGGGGAGGGAAGACAAAAGTGAAAGTCATAATACAGCAGTACAGTACCAGTCTCATTTCCGCTCAGCCTTCCATTTGATTGGTCCTCTTCAGCAGACGTCATTTGAACTAAGAACTTATTGTGCTTGACGAATCTAGCGCCACGACTTGACTTGTGGTAAGTCTAAATAGCTTCAGGAAATGAAAGAAACCTTCTCTGACAAAGAAAATTGTAAATGAAATCGCGCAGAGTTCAGGAAAAAAAAATCTAATCCAGTTTTATTTGTGCTGTTATTTTGGTATTATTATATCGTTGTTTTAACAGGATCTTTTTATTTCTAAATATTTCTTATTTTTGTATTAAGAAAACACGAGAGTATCCTCGCGTCAGGATGCACTCTAGTTCATGACATTTTCGACGCTTTCCGCGGTCTTCCGGCAGAAAACTTCGGGTTGACTCGTCAGGAGCTTACGATTTTTTTTTATATCTAAAGGTATGTCTCAATCTTTAAATAATAATGATCAGTGGCGTAGCTATGGGGGGGGGGGGAAGAATTTGAAAACCCATCCGGTCCTCTACTTGAGGGGACCCCAAAATGAGTTTTCGAATTTTAATTTTTTTTACATTTGATATTAAATAGTACGGCATTATCTCATATCAGGATGTCGAATGTCAAATGCAGGGGCCCCCTAAAGAGGTCTAGCCGCCATTTCTTTATTCCATTTTTAAAATAGAGCAAAATAGGTAAGTGGCTAAATAGATAAGTGGCTAAATAGATAAGTGGCTAAATAGATAAGTGGCTAAATAGATAAGTGGCTAAATAGATAAGTGGCTAAATAGATAAGTGGCTAAATAGATAAGTGGCAAAATAGATAAGTGGCAAAATAGATAAGTGGCAAAATAGATAAGTGGCTAAATAGATAAGTGGCTAAATAGATAAGTGGCTAAATAGATAAGTGGCTAAATAGATAAGTGGCTAAATAGGTAAGTGGCTAAATAGATAAGTGGCTAAATAGGTAAGTGGCTAAATAGGTAAGTGGCTAAATAGATAAGTTGCTAAATAGATAAGTGGCTAAATAGATAAGTGGCTAAATAGATAAGTGGCTAAATAGATAAGTGGCTAAATAGATAAGTGGCAAAATAGATAAGTGGCTAAATAGATAAGTGGCTAAATAGATAAGTGGCTAAATAGATAAGTGGCTAAATAGATAAGTGGCTAAATAGATAAGTGGCTAAATAGATAAGTGGCTAAATAGATAAGTGGCTAAATAGATAAGTAGCTAAATAGATAAGTGGCTAAATAGATAAGTGGCTAAATAGATAAGTGGCTAAATAGATAAGTGGCTAAAAAGATAAGTGGCTAGATTTCTAATGTATCCGGTGTGCAGAGAATAAGCGGTATATTTGTAGAGGTCCGAATTTCTGACGTCACGATCTGTGACGTGGCAACAAGCTATTGGTCAAAGCTGCCCACAATGTTCAGACCTACTAGATCAATTAGTCTCGGCTGAAAGGATCCACTCACGCATATCTGGCACTTTTCAAACAAATACAGATTATATGTTATATGTTATATGTTATGTGTTATATGTTGTGTGTTATATGTTATATGTTATGTGTTATATGTTATGTGTTATGTGTTATATATTATGTGTTATATGTTATATGTTATATGTTATGTGTTATATGTTATATGTTATGTGTTATATGTTATATGCTATGTGTTATATGTTATATGTTATGTATTATATGTTATATGTTATATGTATGTGTTATATGTTATATGTTATGTGTTATATGTTATGTGTTATATGTTATGAGGATGGCTGCCTGGTCGTGCGGTTTGTGCGCTGGACTGTCGTTCGGATTTATCGACGGTCGAGGGTTCAAACCCTGCCCGCTCCCATCCCCCGTCGTCCTGCGGGAGGTTTGGACTAGGAAGTAAACTATCTTCAACTCTGAAGGAACATCCGAAACATGTAAAACATTTTAGAAACAAACATTTTATGTGTTATGTGTTATATGTTATATGTTATGTGTTATGTGTTATATGTTATATGTTATGTGTTATATGTTATATGTTATGTGTTATGTTTTATATGTTATGTGTTATATGTTATATGTTATATGTTATGTCTTATATGTTATATGTTATGTGTTATATGTTATATGTTATATGTTATGTGTTATATATATTCTTCATCATAAAAAAGGTCGTCCGTTTCTGTGGCCCCCTGTTAACGACGGTGTCATGTGATCAGCACAACGACTAGCCACTTTCACTTTTCCCACAATTCATGCCAGCCACCCATCAGAGCTAGACAGACTCAAGGGCGTCCTAAAAAATCAGAAAATTTAAAATCTCAGTCTTCACTGGGATTCGAACGCGAAACCCATTTCTTTATCATTTCGCGACAATTTTATTTTTTGTTGTTTTTTTCCTCTGTGATCTTCCACTGGCAGGCTAAAGTCATAGGTCACAATACATTTATCAAGCAGCTTCCTTCACCTATCCCCCCCCCCTTTTTTTTTCCCCCCAAATCACCCAATGCAAGAAAAAAAAATTTATGACAGAAAATAAGGTTCCATAACTCTTAAACCAATTTCAGAAAAGCTGTTGTAGGTAGTCGCCCATTAACAGCCTATTTACCCTCCCGCTTTCGATGTTTGTGTTGTCTGTTAAGATTATCTCTAATCTTCAAATGGCCGTAAATTTATAGCTCCCCACCATAAGTTCAATGTCCGCCGTTGGGGCTATCTCATGCTGTAAAACCCTTCAGTTCTGAAAGGTCATAAAAATCGATCTCTAATCTTTCGTAATTCTACTTAAAACATCTGTTACAGTCGAAGGATCCCTTTTATCACTGGCTATATATAATTATATATAATTAGTGTGAACTGTACGAAAAATCGTTGATAAACACATTTAGTGCAGCTGTGGGAATAGCGAAAATTTGGACATAATATTAACATTTTTGACACTGGCTATATTCAAAATTAACGTGAAGTAAAAATTAATTAATGATCACCTAAAATTGTGGGAATAGCGAAAGCCGTGCATGGATTTCAAATATTTATATCAAGCTTATTAACACTAATTGTGAAAATAGAAAACGAAAATAAAAGGAATGGCGAAATAGACGAACTCTTCTGATGATTGGCACAATATTTGTGCTTTACGATGCCATTCAATTTTTGTCTCATTTTTTGGTCTCCATCGTTGGATCCACCTCTGGCAATTTTACAATACAATGTTGATCAAAAGAAAATTTTTGTTAAATACTTTTTAAAATGTCTGTCTGTCCGTCCGTTCGTCCGTCCCAAGGCTAAGATTTAAAAATTGTGTGTTGCCTGGGATGATGGTATTTATAGGATTCAGGTTCTTATAAAGAATTTTATGCACATTTTTAGCGGTCCCCTAAAGGGGAAAAGACGCTTTTAGTTTTGTGTGGAATGTCTGTCCGTCCGCCCGTCTGTCCGTCCGTCCCGTTTAGATCTCGTAATTATCAATTTTATATTATAATTTCAATCTATATTTGACTATTAACGAAATACCAGGATAAGAACACGAGACCCCCCGTTTCGGAAGCAAAGCGCTTTTCCACACAGCCACCGCGACACCCATCTTCTAATAAAAACCCTTTAAAGTGTATAGGCTACCGTTTTCACGAAAGAAGTCTGTGTCAACTAAAAAATTACTGTTTGAAGAAGGCATTTCAAAGTATTGATTATAACGCAATTCTTATTAGCTATTCTATAGTAGAATGGTCGAAAAACTCCAGATGTTATGTTGGTAACTTTTGCTTGACGAAACAAACAAAATTCTGAGACAATAAGTTTTCTTTAAGATGGAGATGATCTCAATACTAGTTTTCTTGAAGGTGGTTGACTTGTAACCAGGGCCGGTCATAGGCCACTGCAACCTATGCGGTAGCAGTGGGCCCCGCGCTTTCATAGGCCCCGCGCTAATTCTATGTGCAATTATTAAATTGCAAAATATATACGAAAAATTCCTGGAAATGTCCTGCATTTATTACAATCTCCTGAAAACTCATAAAAATCTCCTGAAAAATAGACAAAATTGTCATTTGTGGGCGTCATTTATTACGGAAACGTCAATCATAAGCGCGATAAAAAAGGCATTGTCAGCTTTCATTTAATAAAATGTAATAATCGGATGAATTTTCCCCTTAACCGAAAGTTTCAATACCTTAGTTACTTTTATAGGCACTGGCATATAAATATGCCATAGTTTGCAACGTTCGTAAAGTAAAGTTAACTTGAATGAATAAAATGCAAAGTCGAATTTATTTTCTAATACAAAATCTTAATTTTCACTTTTTATCCTTATTCCCACCCAGATTAGGCCCCGCGCAATCAGTTTCGCATAGGGACCCGTAATTGTTAGGACCGGCCCTGCTTGTTGCTCCAAACTGTTGATCGACAACCAAACCGTTGTCAGAGTATTATAATTTAGCTTGTAAAACTTGAAATGACTTGAATAAAGTCCTTGGGAACTATTCTTGATTTATACTTTTTATTGTAATATAGACAAATTTAACTTGAGATGAAATTGAATGAATATAGTAGACTATAGAACAAAATCTAGCTCACTACAAATCTGGAGTCATAAGCCTACCCAAGACAGCTTACCACAGTGCTTATCTTGCATCATTCACACTGCATAGCTATCAACCAATGGCTAACTTCTTCTAAGCATCTCAATTGAAACACACACACACACACACACACACACTATCACACTGCATAGCTATCAACCAATGGCTAACTTCTTCTAAGCATCTCAATTGAAACACACACACACACACACACACTCTATAACAGCCATTCTTGACTTTACTTAGATTTTATCTTATCTGACTTTCGCTTTTCTTACCATGAGAAAAAGTGTTTTCTAAACCTCAGCAAGAATATTTTCTATCCTACAAAACACTCACAATTATATACAAATTCTATTTTCAACACAAAAAGACTAAATTGACTAGCTTAAATGTTCATTTAGTAAACAAACTCGAATTCTAAACATATTGTAAATATATTTGAAAAATAAAACCTAAATATTGGGTGATAATTATGTCATTAAATTTATTTTTTTTTAAATACATTCCGAAAGCTCTACTGAACCCCACTTTGGGAGACTAAAGCACTCCTCAAGTTCTCCAGCTTTCTAAGGAGAACGCAAAACGAATTTCTTCTTGTTTAGTGCGGTGCCATCAGCAAAAAGTTTGAGAAACACTGGTGTAATCTATATTTCTCGGAAGTGCTAATCTGTTAGCAGAATTCTCAACTGGCCACCCGCAAGGATCATCTCCAGGTTAATGGCGTAGTGCTCGGCGATCCTACTTGATAACAAAACAAACAAACACTCGTGTAAACAAAACAATGTCTCCATTTCCTTCTGATTTTCAGGTGACTCTGTTTGTCACTCTACAACAGGGGGTTCTCAACCTGTGGCTCGCGACACCATTGGGGGTCGATTGACGATTTGCCAGGGGTCGCCTAAGAACATCGAAAAAATGGATTTTTTGGGTCTATTCTTCTATTACTTTGGTGGGTGGGGGGGGGGGGGTTGCGGCAGAGTGGGTGATTGTAAAAAGGGGTCGCCGAGCCTAGAAGGTCAAGACCCGCTGCTCTACGATGATTTATAGAAGAAGTAAAGGCGATTGAGATCAAGATCTCGTTTAGGGTATGTGGATGGTGAAATAATAAAGGAAGTGATAATATAAATTCATTAATTAATAACAAACTAATAGGGAAGCCGTCACCGTGACCTTTGACCTCTAGGTCATCACTCATGTTATGGAATGTGTGTATGTGTTTTATATGGTGACGGTCGGAAGCGATTGGTTGTGAATGATGCAACATAGGTGGCATTGTCGTCACTTGGTCTTAGGGGAGACGACTCCAGAACGTGAGACCGAAAGGTTGTCTTATTGTAGTGAGTTACAGTTCGTTAAAGAATACTATTACTTAAGTCTACTGCAGTTATTTTATCTCGTTTCAACCTCATTTTGTGTATATTATAAATAAAGTTCTATTTAGCTTGTTCACATAAGGAATTTTTTCAAGCTATTTGAAGTGTTATTAGTTAAGATACATGACGCCTACCACAGTTTAGTTGTCTTCTAGCGGTTTGGTGTTACAAGTCAACGACCGGTACCAACAATTCTAACGTTGCAAATCATAAGTTAAAGGGTATTCAGAACGTGCGTGTAATGGAGTGTGTGTGTGAGTGTGTGTGTATGAGTGTGTGTGTGTGTGTGTGTGAGTGTGTGTGTATGAGTATGTGAGTATGAGTGTGTGTGAGGGTGTGTGTACAAGTGTGTGTGAGGGTGTGTGTGTATGAGTGTGTGTGTGTGTATGAGTGAGTGTGTGTGTATGAGTGTGTGTGTGTGCGAGTATGAATGTGAGTGTGTGTGTGTGTGTAAGAGTAAGTGTGTATGAGTGTGTGTATGTATGAGTGTGTGTATGTATGAGTGAGTGTATGTGTGATTGTGTGTATAAGTGTGTGTGAGTATGTGTGTATGAGTGTGTGTGTGAGAGAGTATGTGTGTGTGTATATAAGTGTGTATGAGTGTGTGTGTGAGTGTGTGTGTATGTGAGTGTGTGTGTGTGAGTGAGTGTGTGTGTATGTGTGTGAGTGAATGTGTATATATGAGTGTGTGTATGAGTAAGTGTGTGTATGGGTGTGAGTGTGTGTATGAGTTTGTGTGTATGAGTGTGTGTGTGAGTGTGTGTGTGTAAGAGTGTGTGTGTGTGTTTCCTAGGTGACGATGACGCCAGGCTAGGCGATTGGTTGGTGGCTGTGGGATTCAGACTGATGAAATAGGATCAAATTTGTCGTCATTCACCTGACCTGCGGATTCAGCGATGCCGTTAACACTGAGTAACTCTTCCGTCAGCTGAAACGTAGTATCAACTCCCCGGATGAATATCAGTACTCGCTGCGGACAGTAGGAACCTAAGTTTAGTTGAGAGTAGTCACTTGAGGTCAGTAAGACAGTACACCTATTTATGATAGCTATTTTCTATTTAGAGCTGGATACATACTACCATTGTTTATGGTTACCCACTGTGATGCGGACGTTACTTGTAGTCTATTCTGGAGAACTTAATTAACATGTTAAATATATTTGATACCGCTGTTATGCTGATGTGATTATGTTTCTTATTGGATTATGTAACTACAAAGAAGTGCATTATTATTATTATTATAATAATAAACTTTATATTTTGTCTGCTCAAGTGGATTTAAGTCAATCTGTAATATCTATGTTTGTCACGTGCTGAGTGGACCCACGAACCCCAGCATTCTTCAACTATACACAACAAGTATGATACAGTTTTGCCATAATAATAGTGATAACAGCTTTTTTTTTTTCACCCTCTCTTGAACTAAAGTTTTAATTGGTGAATGACCTGACTTAAAAGAACTTGAAATAAATATCTAAAAATCTACATTCAAACTGGGGTCGCAGAATACGCAAAATAAACTTATAAATTAACTCCCCGCTGACAGCGTCTTCTTTTCTCTGGAGAACTATGTATAACGTACTCTTATAGTTTTCATGCTAGAATTTCATCCATAATTCTTTTGAAACGCATCTCACAGCTCCGCCTATGAGACGACGCCTTGACACTAACCAACAAAACACAATTATATAGGACGCCTATTCTACATATCAATGCGAGCTTTATCCCTTCCGGTTCATAGCGAGGCGAGCAAGTACATTAACTCTATCCTCGTGGGACTCGCGAGACCGCCGGAATCTACCGCGGCCATTTTCTCCCGCACCCCACCCCCTTTTTTTTTCTCTTATTCTCTTATTCTACAATCCTTTTACATTTCGGGGTGGAAAAAAATGGGGTGGGGCGTTCTTCTAACTCATTTCATCCCTCACCTTTCCACTTGGCCGGGTCTTGATGAAACGAAATAATGGCCCGAATACATCTTTCAACCTTTGACCTTAGCCATTTGTGTTTGGGTTTTTTGTGATTAATAAAAAAAAAAAAATCTCAAGGTTTTTGCTATATCTTCTTGAAGGAATCAGAAATACGTCTTATCTCAAGAGTTACAAGAACGTCTTAAAATTATAAGATAGTTATCAATAACCGTCTCTGTGAATGTAGTTTATGGTGGTTGTACAGGTGCGTCTTATGGCTGGAAAAGTGTATTACAAACCCCAGTCCAGTCTTTTGCTGTCGGGGTGATCTTCTCTGCGCTGAGTTGCTTTTGCGTTGAGAATATATTTTTTTCTCCCGGGTACGCCACCCTGCCTCAACGCGGTGAGAACGAACGCAACAGGAAGCGCTTTGGTTAAATGTGTAGCAAAACTTTCTCGAGGCACTGTTTCCAGAAGGAAAGTCTTTGCGAGCCCTGAGGAACATTTAAAGACCGCATCACAAACCAAGAGATTAGAGACAGGGTCACTGCAGCGATTGGACCCCATGATGACCTGCTTACTATCGTAAAAAAAAACGCAAGCTTAAAAACTATGGTCATATTACAAGGTCCTCGAGGCTCGCAAAGACCTTCCTTCAGGGAACAGTACCAGGAAAAAGAAGAAGAGGCAGACAGAGATAGCGATGGGAAGACAACATAAAAGAATGGACGGGCCTGCCATTGAAAGTGGTTCTAACTAAGGCAAAAGACAGGGAGGAATGGAGAAAGACGGTAGAAAAATCTTGCATGGTGCCCCAACGGTCCAGCAGACCAAGGGATAGGTTAAGGTAAAGAAGAACTTGTGATTTAGTCATCTGTCGACCGTCTCTCCATGCCTCTATGTCAGCGGTTCTCAACCTTTTATGCTCGGCGACCCATTTTAACAATCCCCCACTCTGTCGCGACCCCCCCCCCCCACTCACACATACAGCAATAGAAGAGTAGACAATTTTCGATGCGACCCCTGGCAAATCGTCAATCGACACCCCAAGGGGGTCGCGACTCACAGGTTGAGAACCCCTGCTCTATGTCGTTTGACTTGACTAGCCTCTTTCTTGAATAGGCCCGACCATACTTATATCCTCTTTCAACGCTTACGCTGTCTGCTTTTTGTCCTGGTATTGTTCAAGCAGGAAGGTCTTCGCTAGCATTTCGGACCTCTTTTTATAGTCACACAGTTTAAAGGTGTGTTTTTATTTTCAATGGTCAGCGGTTCAAGTGAGGCCCATGATACATTTGTGGCCCTGTTGCGATTTTCTCATTTGTGATGCGGTCTCTCTTGGTGGTAGCCTAGGGTCCTTCTAGAACAGGGGTTCTCAACCAGTGGGTCGCGACCCCTTGAGGGGTCGATTGACGATTTGTCAGGGGTCGCCTAAGTCCATCGAAAATATGGATTGTATTTAGTCTATTTTTCTATTGCTGTGTGTGTGTGTGGGGGGGGGGGGTCGCGGCAGAGTTGGGGATTGTAAAAAGGGGTCGCCGAGCTTAAAGGTTGAGAACCGCTGTTCTTGAGTTTCTTGGGTCTACCTCCAGGATGTTCGTCTCTACTACTGCCTTTGGCGTTCAAGATTTGCAAGCTTACTAGAATTTTGCCGTGACCAAGGAACGCATCCGTCTATTTTTACGCCTTTGTCTTTCAGACTGCCATGAGCTTCGCGAGTTCTGTTGTGGACTGTGCAATTCTGGCCAGTAATTTAGGGTTTGGTTTTTTTTTTCGTCTGAAACAATAGCTACGAGATATTTAAAACGTCTCACTTGCTGTTAATCATAATCTGCGCCTTTTCTGGCATCGCTTTCTACTCCACGCGAGGCGTAGTGGCTGTGAGGTAAAGCGTTTGGCTTCCGAGCCGATGGTCTCCGGTTTGAATCCAGGTGAAGACTGGGATTTTTTTTTCCGGGTTATTTGGGCGCCTCTGAGTCCACGCAGCTCTAATGGGTACCGGACATTAGTAGAGGAAAGTAAAGGTGGTTGTTTGTTGTGCCGGCCACATGACACCCTCGTTAACCAAGGGCCAAACAGACCTTTACATCATCTGCCCTATAGACGGCAAGGTCTGAAAGAAGAACTTTACTTTACCTTTCTGCACCATATGTATTGAAAGTCTTGTCCTTTTAAACAAAATAAATAAAAATAGCATACGTTCAATCTCATTTATTCGGACATTTCTCTTCGACACTTTTCATAAGACCTTTGCTCCTTTCATCTGGAGACTTACAAGCCAGTGAAAAGCCTGGGGGGTCAAGGCCGGGTCATTGCAGACGTACGATAAACTGGACACATTCATTCCCATCCACACTTGCACACGTGATCCCTCCAGGCTTCTGTCAGTTTCGCCAACGTTAAATAATCACGTCTGTCACAGGGTGTCATCATTCAGATGCATAACCTGACAGCTGTCTGCGTGCGACAAATGAAAAAAGTTTACCCCAATTAAGAACGTCTTCCGTTTCCTAGTGCGGTAGTGTGCCATTTTTTACGACTCATTACCTCCCCTTGTCGTGATCATTGGTCAAAAAAAAAAAACGGTCATATATCATTTGCATAAAAATAGTTATCTCATGATTGGGATGCCCAGAAACTCATTTCAAAAGTTATGGGAATAATTTATAAATGGCATAACCAGAAAAATTTCTAATAGACCTTTGAACGAGATGCATTATCAATTTAAGTTACTTGCATTTTAATACTGAAGCATATTAAATATTTCATGCCTCTTATTTTATTATTTATTTTATATCTAGGGTTCTTAAAGGATATTATGTATCTTGAAGACAATAAAGCTAATATGATGTGCATGCATAGATAGAAAGATAGAAAGATAGATAGATAGATAGATAGATAGATAGATAGATAGATAGATAGATAGATAGATAGATAGATAGATAGATAGATAGATAGATAGATTGATTGGTTGACTGACTAACTGAGTGATTGATTGATTGATTGACTGCTGACTGATTGATTAATTGATTGGTTGATTGATTATATAGGTAAATAGATAGATTAGATAGATAGATAGATAGATAGATAGATAGATAGATAGATAGATAGATAGATAGATAGATAGATAGATAGATAGGTAGATAGATAGATATGTTTTAGTTTGTTGACGCTTTACCCAGAGGCGGCCTTAGAGGGTGGCTACTGGGGCAAGCGGCCGCAGGCCCCGCGAAAAAAAAAGAGAATCCTTTGACACAGTTAGCTCATCGTACAATTATTCGTGGCCCTGATATTCGTGGCACAGCTAAGGTTGCCTCTGCCTTTTTCTTTTTTTTTTTTCGAGAATCAGGACCTTTTCGGCTGATTAGTCTGCACTATTGTAAACCCGGCCCTGTATCTCTGTGAGAAGTCAACATGCATGCTCTTGGCGTCTTTATGTGACAGAACGTGGCGTCCAGAGCCCATTATTCTTTGTTAATCTGCACGTCTGAGATTGAACACATTATTATAAGATGGCCTTAATTTGCCACATGGTGGCCTATCAGCTGGATATGTATTGAAGCCAACCCACTGGTTGACACACGCAACCCTCATAAAGATCACCCTAGACATCTGCTATATTATTAAGTAATGTTATATTGATGTATCGAAAAGAATCGATGTAAACGCAGCCTCGTTTTCAAATCGAGGTTGATACGTAAAGAAGAATTATGGAAATACTACGTTGACAAAAAAATGCATTTTAATGCAGACAACACTTTTCGCTGGTATTAGTGTCGTACTGGAAGCGTGGTGGCTAAGTGATGAAGCGCACGGCTTCCGAACCAAGCGGTTTTGGGTTCGAATCCTGCTCAAGACTGAATTTCTGGATTTTAAAGGCACCTTTGAGTCTGCCTAACTCTAATGAGCACCTGATATTGGTTGGAGAAAATTAAAGAATATTCGTGTATGTGCTAGCCACATGACCCCCTCGTCAATCGAAACAAAAAAAAGATTGGTTTTACATCATCTTGCCCATAGATCTTATCTTATCTTATCTTATATAATACAGACGTTATTTCAAAAA
The DNA here is from genome assembly GCF_947242115.1 of Biomphalaria glabrata. Classification (NCBI taxonomy): domain Eukaryota; kingdom Metazoa; phylum Mollusca; class Gastropoda; family Planorbidae; genus Biomphalaria; species Biomphalaria glabrata. The sequence goes on from NC_074723.1 coordinate 36,093,064, forward strand.
AGAAGATGATTACGTCCTACGCGTCATGCATATTAAACCAATGACTTAAACTCTGCCAAGTCACTGGTTTTCCTGGCTAACTCTGGCAACCCATTCATGGGTCACGGTATCTTAATCCAAAAGCAATGGATTTCCCCGACCCATGTGAGGCCGAAGGCCGAGCCCAGGAGGGGACATTTAATATTGCTATAATGTACCATTGCGTTCCGTGGCAGATCATGTTGAAAATTCGAACAATTATTCACTGTACCTAGCAAAACATAAATCAATCAAAAAGGAAACCAATTAGTTAAATAGTGGTAATTACGTTTTCTATAGCGCGTGTGAGTATGTGTTAATTCCTTAATCTTTTTGATTGATTCATGTTTTGATAAATACTGCAAATAATTGTGTAAAGTATCAACTTGGTCCAAACATGTGTGTGGGAGAAATAATGTGCAGAAAATTGTACCAGACAGACGGAGACCAAACATCATGGTTTGTTCAACCAGGCTTTTGCAAGCCTAGGGTTCGAAGAGCCTTCGGCTTAACCGTATTGACAATCAAACGGAGTGAGCACTGGCATGTGACCTGGCAACCTGTGGCCAGTGGAGACCAACAGCTTGTTGCCACGTCACAGGTCAGTGTTCCGGCCTACTATGAAGATTGGTGTCGGACAGACAGACAGACAGACAGAGTGAGATGATATAAGCTTTGTAAACACTTAACAACATACGTCTTTGAAAAACATACTAGGTCTAATTAAATAGCAGTTGCTTGTAGATGGAGTATAGTTCTAAACAGGCGGAGTTTTACAGTATTTTTTTTTATGCATCAAATAGCTATACTGCAGTGTTTCCCAAACCTTTTTTTCCTAACAGAACACTTTGCACATTCTGAGTATTTAGAGTAAACCTTTGTTTATTTTTTAGAGACATTAATTCACGTGGCGGCCTACTAGTTAACATTCTGGTAGTTCGTAGAACTCTTCAGGCCTCGGGAAACACTGATGCTCCGCTGAACAGTTTGGGAAACACTGATCTATGATGTTGTTAAATTATCGGCAACCGCAGAAATTGGGGATGCCGTCACCAGCTGCAGAACTACAATTCACATAAGCTTACTCGTTCGGGTCTTTTATGCTCCTCCCATCTGTTGCGCTCGGCGGTATTGAATCCCCAGCGGGTCGGCGTCCTATTAAAGACCGCGTCCGCTTGATCTGGCCCCCTCAGGCATGACGCATGGTAATTTACTGATCAAGATTTGGGACATGATGCATTCGTTGCGACCTGGTGGGGAAATCTGGGGGGAGGGTGTAAAAATGCTTAAAATGTCAAAATTTAAGTTAGGAAAGTTCATACGAAAATGAAGTGGTAAATAATATAGTGGCGTAGCTAGGGTGGGGGGAGGAGGGGGGAGAATTTGAAAATCCCCCCGGACCCCCACTTGAGGGGGGGCCCAAATGTTTTTTACATTAAAAATTAAATATTACGCAAAATGCTGGGGCCCCCGAAGAGGTCAAGCCCCCCCCCCGGGCCCCCAAACGCTGGAAAATTCCTAGTTACGCCCCTGAGTAAATAATATCTTCAAAAGCAGCTGCATAACTTCTGTTTCCCTTCTTCTCGTGATAGAATTGAAAGGTTAAGATGACTGTCTTGTAATGTACTAGTTTAGAGAGTAGGTTAGTTTTATTAGTTTAATATATTGTGTACTGTTTTTAGCGACGGTAAAAGTAGTGACGTAGCACGACTGCCTAATGACGTAGTAGACTTGGGCGAACAGGAGACCAACATGGCGTTCGCCTAGAACAGGGGTTCTCATCCTTTGGGTCGCGACCCCCTTGGGGGTCGAATGACGATTTGCCAAGGGTCGCCTAAGACCATCGAAAATATGGATTGTTATTGTCTACTCCTCTATTTCTGTATGTGTGTGTGTGGGGGGGTGGGTCGCGTCAGAGTGGTGGATTGTAAAAAGGGGTCGCCGAGCTTAAAAGGTTGAGAACCGCTGTTTTGAACAGTAGTTGAATAGTAGTTAGAAATAGCGACGTTTTAGGAAGACTGGACGGATTTCCCAGTGAGAAATAAAGTGCCATTGTATACAAGTGAACTTAGTTATTAAGTATATTCCTAATTTGTAATGTTCTGTGGCTAATGAGAAATAATAATTAGTAACAATTGAAGTCAGATTTGATTAGCCCACGACAGTCTATTAATTTTGCTTTGGGTTTATTTTATTTTTATTTCTTTTTATTTGTCAGAGGGATTGAAATGGAATATAACTATTAACTAGGCAGTTGGAGAGGAGTATTAGGCATCTGTTTTATTACCGTGTAAGAGAAATTATAAGGTTTTTCGAAATATTGGATATATCGTGAATGTATTTCTACTTTCTTTTATCGACTCTTGCGGCTAGTCTGTTGTGAGCAAGTTATATGAAATATTGTATTGACTCCAGCCTGCGCAAAAATTTTTATAAGTGATAATTGGCTCACGCCAATACCACTCTTTACTCGAGATGTGCTGAATGTGGCTCACAGCTGGGGCTGCGTGGTAGGGCCGGCCTTAACAATTGCGTGGCCATTGCGAAACGGATTGCGCGGGGCCCAGTCTGGGTAGAGATGAGATCAAAAAAAGTGAAAATTAAGATTTTGTATTTGAAAATAAATTCGTCTTTGCATTTTATTCATTCTTTTCTGAGTACAAAATCACGATCAAATAAAAGTCACTTTACGAACTTTACGAGCCCCACTTTCTAATTTTCTACCAGGGTTTGAGGTATTTGGTAGAATATGCCTTAAAGATAAATTAATGTCACTTTACATCAGATAAGCTAAAAATTCTACCAAGGTTTGGGGTATTTCGTAGAATATGCCTTATAGATTCCATTTCATCTGCTAATTCTGGCCCACATATATCTGCCGACTGGTCTGATGATGACGTCAATGCTTGCTCGAGGCTCGCTGTACACTTTCGTATTTCATCATGCTGAAGGCTCTTGAAGCTGACGAGAAACCCCAAAAAGATTCTGGTTTGATTTCAGCTGTTCAAATTTCGGCTGGAAGGATTAAATTGCAGTGTCCACAATTCTGTTGAAGCCATTTATCCTGTAGTCATCTCCAGGTGTGACGTTTACCACAGATTTGTCATACTGCCTTGTCGTTTGACGTTTGGCTGGAAAGATTGTAACAACTTCCATGTTTTTAGCCAATTCCTTTGCAAAAAAAAACTGTGCTATACGTTACAAAGTAGAAAACACCAAACTGTGGGCGATGAGAGGACAGAAAAATATAGAAGTGCAGATCTTAGAGAGGAAGTGGAGATGGATTGATCACACCCTTAGAAAAGATACCAACAACAGAGCTAGACAGGCCTTAGAGTGGAACCCCCAGGGAACAAGACGTAGAGGAAGACCAAAAAGAACATGGCGACGGAGTATACTAGAGGAAGCCGAGAGGACAGGAAAGAGCTGGGAAGCCATAAAAAAAACTAGCAAGAGACCGTGGAGAGTGGCGTGTTTGTACTGAGACCCTATGTTCCACGAGGAACGCAAAGGAAAGATGATGATGATGATGATGACGATGATGATGATGATGAACAATAATATGAACAGATCTATCAACTCTCAGTTGCCTTAGCCAAGTCGTCCGGTTGTTCTAGAAATCTATTGCACTGCTCAAATCTACTGTCTCGCTTTACAGTTCTTCACTCATAAAATTGACTTGGAAGAGTTCGTTGCATTTAAGTTACACATAGATTTAGCGCGGGGGCCTATTAAAGTGCGGGTCCCACAAGCCTTATTATTATTATTATTTCTAATTACTGGACTTATATATCAACGCGCTGTCTTTCCGTCTGTCTGGTAAAATATTTGAAGACGTTATCTCCCCTACAACCATTCTTGGATCAAGTTGACACTTAAAATCGATTATCCATTTGCGTAGACAATACATGTGTAATGACATGATAACGACTAGTATACCAATACCATGGCTCTATTCGACACAATTAGACTACAGTAAACAGTGTATGAAGCCAGCACGTCTCGCATTACACTGATGCAGTACTATACACACACACACACTGGACATGAAACACACACACACTGGGCATGACCTTCTGACACGCTGGACGCAAGCAGAAAATCAACTCAGTTACACTACAACATGAAACAAAACAACAACAATTAGTCAATTAATTACTGATACTGATATATTCTTTGATACCAACAATGGCAACTAATCCTTCAGTATTCACAAATATGATTAAATATATCGTGTTTCTCCCCTTATGAAATTTCATGCGTTATCCCCCCCCCCCAAATCCTTTCTTGGATCTAGGTCAAACCTAAAAAAATGATTTATTGTGCCTAACAAAGCATGAATCAATTAAAAAATAACCAATTAGTCAATGAATTATTGCTAATTTATTGTTTTGTTTGATATCGAAAAGGGGAAATAACTTTTACATTCTTGAGTGATATAGTCACAATTTGAATTGTGGGATTTTTTGGAGCACCCAACTCTAGTGGGTACCTGACTTAAGATGGGGAAAATAAAGGCAGTTGTCCGCTGTGCTGGCCACATGACACCCTGCTTGTTAACCGTTGGCCAAAGAAATAGATGACCTTATCATCATCTGCCCCATAGATCGCAAGGTCTGAAAGGGGAACTTTACTTTTTTTTTTACTAGCAGTTTAATTTTTTTTTTTATAGTCAATAAAATTCTTTTTACAAATGTATATATATAATGTAACATGAGTGCATACTTATATGCTTGTGTGTGGTCGATCAAGTTTTATATATTTTTCTACAAAGAGCTTCTAAAAGTGGGTCACATCAACTGGCAACAGGTTTCCATTACGGCCATCTGATCAACATGTTAGAATTTCGTATGACATCGTGTTACTACCATTCGCCAGGAAAGGGACACTTTTATCTGTGATACGAACATTAATTTGTTTTCAGCAATATTTACAAAGAAATAGGATAGCCTTATTTTTTTTGCCAAAATACGAAAAAAAAACAATACCAAAAAAAACAACATAGAGTAGACAGAATCTAATGCACTATAATTTGTGTTTTATTTAAAAGCGAAAAATTCTTAATATTTTCGCATTTTTAAGCCAGCGTTTGAAAATTTTATAGTTTTCTTAAAGCCAAAGTCGGGGTTTTTAAACCAAGGTTTGCAGCATTTAAATCTTCTATGATAAAAGGTGGCAGCTTCTTTACCTTTCTTTGCCCAAATACAATCTTACAATCAACAAGCATATATATTTCTAGTTAGACCGTATCAGAAACGCCCTTAGTAGGAAATCATGTTGAGTTTACTCCCTTAGAGCACGTGAAAGTCGTATTGTCGACCCTGTCCCGTACAAGGACAGACCAGTTGCCGAACAAGGACCAATCAGGTTTCTCTCGTGTCGTTGTCCCGATCGCCTTTCATGCAAAACTCGACATTCGCAAAGAATGGGGTCTACTGCATCATAGTCCTAGAAGCAGTGGCGGCACCGTATGTCGTAACCGCCCGACGTAAGCATTAATTATACCAACCACCTCCGTAATTATTTACCACATTCAGGTGGAATCAACGTTGGTATCGTCAGTTAGGAGAGAAAGAGTTAAGTTGTATTATATTTGTTTATATTTTTATGACGTGGGATTGAACCAAAGAAAACAACTCACCGATTCTCAGATCGCTAGTATCTCTCTGATTGCAGAAGCACAATCCAACTATAATCAATCAATATCCACCATACAAAGAAATAATGTCACAATCTCCAAATGAAATTTACATATCCCGATTCACTAACATAATAGAAAACAATCCTCAATCCTCAGTCAAGAAATCCAATAAATCATAACTTAAGTTTCTTAACACAGTTACACACTTGTCAAGGTCATTTACGCCCAACAGCATAAACAAAAAAAATCAACCTACTTTGCAAGTGGAAAAAAAAATGGTATGGTTAGTCAGGGAGGAACAGGGTTACAACACTATGATAAGTCATCTCACTATTTTATTTCATCCAGAAGCAATTTGACATTTGTTGAGGGGATGTTTGGTGTATAATGACAATGTCTTCGATTCCGAAGATTAAGGATGAGTGCAGTGTATCACGTGACTACGCCGTTTGATCGTCTTAAGAGCTGAGCCGAAGGCTCTTCGAGCTCTAAGTTTGAAAAAAACTCTGTTTGGACGCCAAACAGTAAAAAAAAAAAACCCTGTGAGAACACAGTTCTGTTTGAGAGAGACCCGAGTCAATGCCTATGTAAAGCATTGCTATTTCCAATGCCTTTGGCCCCCGACGCATGCTTGGCTGCACATGGCCGAAGGCCGAGGACACCGGGAGCCTCCGCCATTTTCCTTCGTTATACCAAGCTAACCGTGGGGGACTCGCCATTTATGTAACGGTCCCTTGAGGGACAGCGCATGGATGTGTGACAGGTTTATGGGGACTCTTTTGCAACTCCGCCCGTGCAAGAGCTGGACCCTCGTCTACCCGTGGGCATCCCCACGGGAGTTATGTTTCACCATTCCTTTAGCCTAGCAACCCCCTCAAGTAGCCGTTTCCAGCCGGGTGCCACGATGAGGCAGAACAGCGTGCCCGGGCGTGACTACGCCAACCCTGGGGCATAGTATAACAGAGCCTAAGGACACACCAGTGGGTCTTTATATCTGCTGTAGTTCGCTGTGTGGTTGTGAAATGTACATTGGAAAGCTTTATGATTATCTTATTCTAAACCTCAGAAAAAAAATATTAGTACCGATGATTGTACTTTATGTACCGGTAGTGTGCGGCAAGTCACGCTTTACACATGTGGGGTAGATAAGCGTCAGCGTCAGCGTTGTACGATGCTGTTACTTATTTTAAAATGAAATAAAATAAAAACGCGGGGTATACGCATGTAAGGGCTATACGCATGTAGGGGCTATACGAATGTAGGGGCTATACGCATATAGGGGTTATACGCATGTAGGGGTTATACGCATGTAGGAGCTTTACGCATGTAGGGGCTATACGCATGTAGGGTTATACGCATGTACGGGCTTTACGCATGTAGGGGCTATACGCATGTAGGGGCTATACGCATGTACGGGCTATAGCCTACGCATGTAGGGGCTATAGGCATGTAGGGGCTATACGAATGTAGGGGCTATACGCATGTAGGGGCTATAACCATGTAGGGGCTATACGCATGTACGGGCTATACGCATGTAGGGGCTATACGCATGTAGGGGCTATACGTATGTACGGGCTTTACGCATGTAGGGGCTATACGCATGTAGGGGCTATACGCATGTACGGGCTTTACGCATGTAGGGGCTATACGCATGTAGGGGCTATACGCATGTACGGGCTATAGCCTACGCATGTAGGGGCTATACGCATGTACGGGCTATAGCCTACGCATGTAGGGGCTATACGCATGTACGGGCTATAGCCTACGCATGTAGGGGCTATAGGCATGTAGGGGCTATAGCCTACGCATGTAGGGGCTATACGCATGTACGGGCTATAGCCTACGCATGTAGGGGCTATAGGCATGTAGGGGCTATAACCATGTAGGGGCTATACGCATGTACGGGCTATACGCATGTAGGGGCTATACGTATGTACGGGCTATACGCATGTAGGGGCTATACGCATGTACGGGCTATACGCATGTAGGGGCTATACGTATGTACGGGCTATAACCATGTAGGGGCTATACGTATGTACGGGCTATACGCATGTACGGGCTATACGCATGTAGGGGCTATACGCATGTACGGGCTATAACCATGTAGGGGCTATACGTATGTACGGGCTATACGCATGTACGGGCTATACGCATGTAGGGGCTATACGCATGTAGGGGCTATACGTATGTACGGGCTATACGCATGTAGGGGCTATACGCATGTAGGGGCTATACGTATGTACGGGCTATACGCATGTAGGGGCTATACGCATGTACGGGCTATACGCATATTCGGGGTATAAGGTAATACTGTTTTACTTTAAATTCATTTACAGAGCTTTGTTTGTTTTTAATAATTTCATATAACAGTAAATCGAATTGCACACACAAAGAAAACTCCCTTACAATGATGAAACATAAGGAACAACGACCTGTTCGGAATGGCTCGAGTCAGAATGACCTCACCTCTCTTAAAATAGAAATGACCTAATCACTAGTGTCAGTGGTGCAGTGGGACGGGATTGCTGCACGCGAAGGTTTGTCACATTCCCCAAAAATCAAGCAGTTCTTTCGAGCGTCATTATTTATTATCGTTGAGAGATTTTATGTCGCCTGCACCCGGACATTACATTGTTTCTCAATGGGCTATGGGCAGTGGTCCAGGAGGCTAGATACATTTCTGGTTCATGTCAAGGGCTGCGTAAAATAATGTCGAATCCAAAAAAAAAAAAAAACAACCTCTATGACTACATTACCTACTTTTATCCGAAGTTTCAAGTGGACAGGCCATATATAGCCCACCGGCCGTAATTTAAGGATCCCTGGCCAAGATCTTCTGCTAATAATTCAAATTCTTAAAATTATTATTAATATGATTTTCGCTATTAGAAATTTTTACGTTTCAGAATGTAGACAGCATTTCAGGTGAAGACAGAACCACATCCGCATTGAATTTATCACAGAAACATAGGGCGATATTAAAGTTCCTTTCACCCGGTGCGGTAAGCTAAAAATCAATGTCAACTCCTGACACCACTTGACCAGATAAACTTTCACAGAATTTTTTTGCCACATCCGTTGTTGTAGCAATCATGGCGCGGATGGGTTCAACGCGACCAGGCCCAAGACCAACGAGGGTTTAAACAGAAAGCGTTTAAATGCTACAAATTCTTGCATAATTTAGCTTCAACCTTTGTGGTGAAGCGCTTGGCTTCGGAACCTGGGGGTCCTGGGTTTGAATCTCGGTGAAGACTGGTATTTTGAATTTCGTGATTTTTAGAGTCCCCCCAACTTTAATGGGTAAATAGAACTAAATCGAAACATCAAATCAAAGCAAACCTTATTGATTACAAATAATAAGTCTTGTTTTCTAGTCCGATTGTTAATTAGGAATGCCGTATTTTCGGACGCTACTTAGCCTAAACTGTGACCTACATATTTTGCCACATTCGTCGCAGACATAACCATTGTCCGCCGTTTGTCTTCGGCAGTGGATTTTCTTTTAATCTCAAATGTGTATCCCGCGACCTTTGTAAATATCTCGTTCTGAAGCCGCCTGCAGCCAGGGTGGTGGTGGAACAATTGGGGGTGGTGGTAAATTGCAAAATTAATTAGAAATGAAACTATTCCAAATGTTTAAGAAATTAGTATTAAATTTTCGTTCCTCTTACGTCATCACGTCTACAATTAGGGCACGCCTATGGGCCGGGACATTCGTACAAAAATGGGGGGGGGGGGCAAGTCATTTAATGTTTTAAGAGGCGATAGTTGTATTTTGATCTCAGCAATTAATCAATGTTTGAATAAAAAAACAAATAAAATGACACTGTTATTGCTTTAAAATATATAAATAGTTAAAGTAGAAGACGTCATTACGTCCCCTGATTAGGGCTTTTAAAATGTAAACTAATATTGCAAAGAAGACGTCTGCAACATTATTGTCAATAAACATTTTGAAGAAGACATTTCAAAAGGTCTCCGCTAACGTGATTCTTGTCGACTTTGAAGAAGATATTTCAAAAGGTCTCCGCTAACGTGATTCTTGTCGACTTTGAAGAAGGCATTTCAAAAGGTCTCCGCTAACGTGATTCTTGTCGACTTTGAAGAAGGCATTTCAAAAGGTCTCCGCTAACGTGATTCTTGTCGACTTTGAAGAAGATATTTCAAAAGGTCTCCGCTAACGTGATTCTTGTCGACTTTGAAGAAGATATTTCAAAAGGTCTCCGCTAACGTGATTCTTGTCGACTTTGAAGAAGATATTTCAAAAGGTCTCCACTAACGTGATTCTTGTCGACTTTGAAGAAGGCATTTCAAAAGGTTCCGCTAACGTGATTCTTGTCGACTTTGAAGAAGACATTTCAAAAGGTCTCCGCTAACGTGATTCTTGTCGACTTTGAAGAAGGCATTTCAAAAGGTCTCCGCTAACGTGATTCTTGTCGACTTTGAAGAAGATATTTCAAAAGGTCTCCACTAACGTGATTCTTGTCGACTTTGAAGAAGACATTTCAAAAGGTCTCCGCTAACGTGATTCTTGTCGACTTTGAAGAAGACATTTCAAAAGGTCTCCACTAACGTGATTCTTGTCGACTTTGAAGAAGACATTTCAAAAGGTCTCCACTAACGTGATTCTTGTCGACTTTGAAGAAGACATTTCAAAAGGTCTCCACTAACGTTATTCTTGTCGACTTTGAAGAAGACATTTCAAAAGGTCTCCGCTAACGTGATTCTTGTCGACTTTGAAGAAGACATTTCAAAAGGTCTCCACTAACGTGATTCTTGTCGACTTTGAAGAAGACATTTCAAAAGGTCTCCACTAACGTGATTCTTGTCGACTTTGAAGAAGACATTTCAAAAGGTCTCCACTAACGTTATTCTTGTCGACTTTGAAGAAGATATTTCAAAAGGTCTCCGCTAACGTGATTCTTGTCGACTTTGAAGAAGACATTTCAAAAGGTCTCCGCTAACGTGATTCTTGTCGACTTTGAAGAAGACATTTCAAAAGGTCTCCGCTAACGTGATTCTTGTCGACTTTGAAGAAGGCATTTCAAAAGGTCTCCACTAACGTGATTCTTGTCGACTTTGAAGAAGACATTTCAAAAGGTCTCCGCTAACGTGATTCTTGTCGACTTTGAAGAAGGCATTTCAAAAGGTCTCCGCTAACGTGATTCTTGTCGACTTTGAAGAAGATATTTCAAAAGGTCTCCGCTAACGTGATTCTTGTCGACTTTGAAGAAGATATTTCAAAAGGTCTCCACTAACGTGATTCTTGTCGACTTTGAAGAAGGCATTTCAAAAGGTTCCGCTAACGTGATTCTTGTCGACTTTGAAGAAGACATTTCAAAAGGTCTCCGCTAACGTGATTCTTGTCGACTTTGAAGAAGATATTTCAAAAGGTCTCCACTAACGTGATTCTTGTCGACTTTGAAGAAGACATTTCAAAAGGTCTCCGCTAACGTGATTCTTGTCGACTTTGAAGAAGACATTTCAAAAGGTCTCCGCTAACGTGATTCTTGTCGACTTTGAAGAAGATATTTCAAAAGGTCTCCACTAACGTGATTCTTGTCGACTTTGAAGAAGACATTTCAAAAGGTCTCCGCTAACGTGATTCTTGTCGACTTTGAAGAAGACATTTCAAAAGGTCTCCACTAACGTGATTCTTGTCGACTTTGAAGAAAACATTTCAAAAGGTCTCCACTAACGTGATTCTTGTCGACTTTGAAGAAGATATTTCAAAAGGTCTCCGCTAACGTGATTCTTGTCGACTTTGAAGAAGACATTTCAAAAGGTCTCCGCTAACGTGATTCTTGTCGACTTTGAAGAAGACATTTCAAAAGGTCTCCGCTAACGTGATTCTTGTCGACTTTGAAGAAGGCATTTCAAAAGGTCTCCACTAACGTGATTCTTGTCGACTTTGAAGAAGACATTTCAAAAGGTCTCCGCTAACGTGATTCTTGTCGACTTTGAAGAAGACATTTCAAAAGGTCTCCACTAACGTGATTCTTGTCGACTTTGAAGAAGACATTTCAAAAGGTCTCCGCTAACGTGATTCTTGTCGACTTTGAAGAAGACATTTCAAAAGGTCTCCGCTAACGTGATTCTTGTCGACTTTGAAGAAGATATTTCAAAAGGTCTCCACTAACGTGATTCTTGTCGACTTTGAAGAAGACATTTCAAAAGGTCTCCGCTAACGTGATTCTTGTCGACTTTGAAGAAGACATTTCAAAAGGTCTCCACTAACGTGATTCTTGTCGACTTTGAAGAAGACATTTCAAAAGGTCTCCGCTAACGTGATTCTTGTCGACTTTGAAGAAGATATTTCAAAAGGTCTCCACTAACGTGATTCTTGTCGACTTTGAAGAAGACATTTCAAAAGGTCTCCGCTAACGTGATTCTTGTCGACTTTGAAGAAGATATTTCAAAAGGTCTCCGCTAACGTGATTCTTGTCGACTTTGAAGAAGATATTTCAAAAGGTCTCCGCTAACGTGATTCTTGTCGACTTTGAAGAAGATATTTCAAAAGGTCTCCGCTAACGTGATTCTTGTCGACTTTGAAGAAGACATTTCAAAAGGTCTCCGCTAACGTGATTCTTGTCGACTTTGAAGAAGATATTTCAAAAGGTCTCCGCTAACGTGATTCTTGTCGACTTTGAAGAAGATATTTCAAAAGGTCTCCGCTAACGTGATTCTTGTCGACTTTGAAGAAGGCATTTCAAAAGGTCTCCGCTAACGTGATTCTTGTCGACTTTGAAGAAGATATTTCAAAAGGTCTCCGCTAACGTGATTCTTGTCGACTTTGAAGAAGATATTTCAAAAGGTCTCCACTAACGTGATTCTTGTCAACTTTGTGTCAGAAAGGTCAACATTCTCATACTATTGTAAAATGTTGTTGTCACTTTTGTATTACAAAGAAACAATTTTGAAAAGTGCGCGGTAACAATTTTGACTTATCACAAAGATTATCTTACGATAATCTCAATCGTTACAGTCGTACGTACGCTATTTGTACTTCGAATATGCATCACATATTAATATTGGTTATTCTCCTTGATTATACCTAATTTAAACAGCAATTTTATATGTATATATAGAATTAATAGTGTGGTCTGATTTATAATGAATACAAAATTATAATATCGACCAGCCCCAGTTCCTATTATCCATTAGAGTTGGGTGGAATCAGGGTGTGCCGTAAAAATCACGAAATTCATAATACCACTCTTCACCAAGATTCAAACCCAGGACCCCCTAGGTTCCAAAGCCAAGGGCCCCACCAGTCAGCCACAGCGCTGAAGGCGGTTGGTTGTTTTAGGGCGCCCAAAGTGTAATGGGTACCTGACTTCAGTTGGGGTAAAACAAAGTTGGTTGGTCGTTTTGCTGGCCACATGACACCCCGCTTGTTAACCGATGACCAAAGAAACAGATGATCTTCACATCATCTGCCCTATAGATTGCAAGGGTCCTCAACATTTTGTCACATAGGTACATTATCGTTGTACATTATAGTAACGCCGCTATTTAGTGACGGGTGAACACTTTCCGAAAGACACAGTTGTCCAAAGGGGGAGTGTTTGGGCGAACGACTGCGTGTGTATGCATGGAGAGCGAGAAAGGCGTGGGTGCGGGCGGGAGGGGGCAGAAGAAGGGCCTGAGAGTCGGCGTGCGTGCGTGTGTGGTGTACCGCAGGTTCGGGCGACGAAGAGAATTATATATCAAGATATCAAGGCAACCTTCGACCAACTCTCCGATTTTTCCCCATTTCGGTCAGAAATGTAATTATGGGGGGTGGGGGGATAGGTACATGTGTGTGGGTGTGTGTGGGATGTGTGTGTGTGTGTGTATGTGTTTGCGTTTGTTTGTTTTCTTGAAATGTGTTACTATTTTGGTTTGTGACAGTGTTAAATTTTTTTCTGTGTGTGTTTTACTAGTTAGTGATTTCTTGGTTCGAGGGTTAGCGGTGTTTGTGTAGATTTGCCTGCGATAAATGCTGGATTAACTTGTTAAATCTATTCCATATGCTGGGACAAAATCGTACAAGTCCTCATTAACCATTAGTAATGTTTGAGCATATAACGGGTTGCCTGAATCAGCCACGACTTAGCATAATTAAAGTCTCTAAATAACATTCACGAATAAATTAATACGTGGATACCACTATAACGTAATGTAATATATAAAGCACAAAGTAAGGCGTATGTATGTATGTATGTATGTATGTATGTATGTATGTATGTATGTATGTATGCATGTATGTATGTATGTATGCATGTATGCACAGTATGTATGTATGTATGTGTGTATGTACAGTATGTATGTATGTATGTATGTATGTATGTATATATATATATGTATGTATGCATGTATGCACAGTATGTATGTATGTATGTATGTATGTATGTATGTATGTATGCATGTATGCACAGTATGTATGTATGTATGCATGTATGCACAGTATGTATGTATGTATGTATGTATGTATGTATGTATGTATGTATGTATGTATGTATGTATGCATGTATGTATGTATGTATGTATGTATGTATGTATGTATGTATGCATGTATGTATGTATGTATGTATGTATGTATGTATGTATGTATGTATGTATGCACAGTATGTATGTATGTATGTATGTATGCATGTATGTATGTATGCATGCCTGTATGCACAGTATGTATGTATGTATGTATGTATGCATGTATGTATGTATGCATGCCTGTATGCACAGTATGTATGTATGTATGCATGTATGTATGTATGCATGTATGCACAGTATGTATGTATGTATGTATGTATGTATGTATGTATTTGTGTATGTATGCACAGTATGTATGTATGCATGTATGTCCCGCATAGAAATTAAAACCGTTTGACCAATCTTGATAAAACTTGGCATAAATGTTCCTTGCATCATGGCGGAGACCGTAGTGTATGTTTAATTTCCCGACCACTACCGGAGGAACCTAAATATAGACAAAAATTACCTAATAGTATTTCAATTAATAAAAAAATTAAAGGGAACATTCTCCAAGTTTAACATAGATTTAACCACTAGATCAGTAATACCAATAGTAAGGCCCGGAGGCCGCAGGTCATATCCGGCTAGTTAACTTATAATTGTAAGTAACGTCTGTAATTTATAATTTAGAACACATTCCTAGAAATTGTGACGTCAATGCAGTGGCGAATCGCGTAATCAAGGCTTTCCACTTCAAAAAAAGATAAAACATTTATTTTTATTCAAAGACTCCAGACCATTTGCCATACCTAAGGAATTATCCTCTGATCTATCATTTTTTCCGTACCGTTAGACCGAGGCTACGTCTGCTAAGAAACTGCGCGTGCGATAAGTCTGCACCAGTTATATCCCTTCTGCTCGCCCAGGTGGATGGTTAGGGCGAGGCGAAATGTTGTCACCAACGTGTGAAGTGACTTCAAGTGAGAGGCGCGCGAGAGGGTGCTCCCCCCCCCCCCCAATCCAGACCGCAGCTAATGACAACAGGGCGCTTACTTCTTCTCCCCCACCCCCACCTCACTCGCTCCCTACTCTTTTGTCTCCCATACTGTCAGGGGTGAGCAACTCTTAAACGTGAAGTCGACCAACTGGCGCGCGGGCTATCGTCTGCCAACTTGTCTTCTATCCGTATACATTTAACGTGAATAGTTTCGTGTACGGGATTTGTTTCGTTGTTACGAGTTCGTGTTTTACTTTTTTTCCTGGTAAACTTTTTTTATTTTACAAAGGATAACTTTGTGATTTCTCTGATTTCTGTTAGTTGCCCTTTGCTGGACATTTTGCTTGGATTATGACTTGTGTTTTATGTAGAAGAAAGTGTAATAGCCGCCACACCAGGTAAGAAACTATATCTGCTTGAAAGCTTTCTGACCAATAGATAAAAACGTTGTCGAAAAACAACAATAAATGCCTGGCTAGTGGGGTGGTATGCGCTCTGGACTGTCGTCTCGATGGTCCAGGGTTCAAACCCTGCTCGCCGCCGACCTCCGTCGCGCAAAAGGCAGAATGTCACATGTTTGATTAGTCTTTATCCAGTTAAATAATGGCTGTCTGGACGTGAGGTACGCGGTTCCGGCTGCTACCATGAAGGTCATGAGTTCAAATCCTGCCGGTGTCATCTCATCCCTCCCCCCCTCCAGCTCTGCGTAAGGATTGGGCTACGATGTAATAGATTTCAAATCTCAAGGAATATCCGAACTTGTAAAAACATATAACAGCAGTAACAACAACAATAGCAGCAATAGCAACAAAAAAATAGTAACAACAATAAAAGCAGTAGCAATAGCAACAAAGACAAAAAACAGCAACAACAACAGCTTTAGAAATAGCAATAGAAACAACCACAGCAAAAACAACTAAAACAGCAACAACAGCTGCAATAGCAATAGCAACAACCACAGCAACAAAACTAAAACAACTACAACAGCAATAGCAAAAAACATAGTAACTAAGACAAATAAGCAACGACCACAGCAATAGAAATAGCAATAGAAACATTCACAGCAGGAAAAAAACAATATAGCAACAACAATCGCACCAAAAAAACCCAGCAACATTGCGTGGTCGAGAGGCCAAGTACGCTTGAACTTGGCTTGGCTTGGCTACCTAGAAGGGGGATCGAGGTTTGACACCCGACTCGGGCAGAGTTGTGTTTACTGAGCGCCTAAAGGCAGCACGGCAAACCAATTCCTAGATACCCCCTCCCCCTCACTGGTCCACAAATGAGATTGGACCAAAAGTGCTCTGAGCATGCTATAAGTTAAGCATGAAAGTATATAACAATATAAAAGCTATAATAATAATAACTATTCTTACACATATTTCACGTATCTTCAAATCATAGCATCCGAAGGAACTTACTGCTTTTAATTTAAATATAACGACAACAGAAACAGCAATAGCAGAGCCTACAACAACAGCAGCAACAGCAATAGCAGAACCAACAACAACAGCAGCAACAACAAAAAAACAACAGCCACATTCTAACATAGTATTACACTCGTTTAATGTTATCTTCAAATCATAGCATCGGAATGAACTTACTTCTTCTAATCAAAGGGAGGGTGAAGCAGAGGCGTCAATAGGGTTGGGGTTAACTTGGTGCGGTATATTGATGATGTCTCCTCATCACCCCTTCAATTATATCGTAACGTTCCGTATAAAATATGACCTTGTTTTTTTTTTTTATATTTTATTTTCTTCTTTTAAACTTAACACAAATAGTTAATGGCATAATGTATCGATTACTACACAAACTGTAACATATGTGACTATTCCCTTTTTTTTCTAGATGCATTTGTTTGTGACAGTGGATCAATATTTATAATTAAAATGTAAGCATATTAAAAAAACGAAAAGGATTTAGCATAAACAAAATCTTGCTTCTTTTTTCATGAACATAGAACAGCTGCTACGGAATGAGTTTTAAGTTTTACTGTAAGTTTTTGTAAAGACGACATTAAGCGATCGGATTAAATTACATTAAAAGTACACAATTTGAGGACAAACATGTATTTAACAAGGTTACAAAGACGGTTTGTGTGGAAACACAAACTTACAATCGGCCCCCGAAGTGGTCCACCCAGGCAGGCTTTCAATATTTTCAGAAAGAACATCCAAATGAAATTATATCAAACAAATGAGAGATAAGAATGGAGAAAAAAGGTTGACAAATCTTGTGTACTGCCCCAACGGTACAGCAGATTAAAGGATAGGTGCAAGTGAATGCAAAGTTAAATGTGAACCTGGCCTAACTAGTTCCCCTTTCAGACCCTGTGGTCTATAGAGCAGATGATGTAAAGTTCATCTGTTTTTGTGGCCTACGGTTAACGAGGGTGTCATGTAGCCAGCACAACGACCAACCGCCTTTACTTTTCCCCAACTAATGTCAGGTACCCATTAGAGCTGGGTGGACTCAGAGGCGCCCAAGGATTCCGAAGTTGAAAAACCCAGTCTTCACCAGGATTCGAACCCGGGGCCTCCGGTTCGGAAGCCAAGCGCATTTACCGCTCAGCTACCGCGCCTCTCCTGGCTTAACTGAAGTCTTATAATTGATGTAATTGTTTTGAAAAGACTCAATCTCTTTTTTTTTTTTAAACTGCTTGCATAACTGATTTTAAAAATGAGATTTTTCGCTTTCAAAAAAAAAAAGTAGCCATTGCATCCGAACTTTGAATGGTCTAAAATATTGTGATGTCGGATTTTCAATATCTTTTTCTAGTTTACGAGATCTAAACGGGACGGACGGACAGACGGACAGACATTTCACACAAAACTAATAGCGTCTTTTCCCCTTTCGGGGGCCGCTAAAAAAAGTAAATAAAGGTACCAATTTATGTTTGGGGCGTCTTTTTCTTTACCATAGAGTTCCTTCCCCTTGACCGATCCCTTAGTGTGTTGGACCGAGACCATCGTTAAAGAAGTCCTCAACACTGACCTGTGACGTCACAACCTGTTGGTCAGTTTAGGCTAATAGCTCATTGCCACGTCGAACAGGCCTGTGGTCTAAACAACCCACATATTGTGACGTTCAATGTCAGTTTTCAGGCTTTTTTATAACGATTGGACTGTTTGGGCACCACACAAGATTTGTTCACCGTCTTTCTTCATTTCTCTTCTACATTTTTACCTTGGATAAAATCTTTTGCAGGCCCGTCCATTATTTTATGATATGGTTGAGGGTTAGCGAGCTTTAAAAAGCCATTAATTATGTACTTTAAAAAAACAACAACCTTTCAGACCATGGAGGCTGTTGACGTAATGTCTTATCTTTCCCAACGATTCCCAAGACGTAAAATACACCAGAATGCCACAAATTCTATGGATACTATGTACTATTAAGTACCTAGCGCCTGTGTCTATAAAGTATTGGTTTGTATGTATGAGGAATCTCTGTTGTCAGTAGTACATTGAGGCTTAATGAATTTTCGTTGTAATCTACGTAAGCTTCCGTAAGGTTCCGTAAGCTTCCGTAAGGTTCCGTAAGCTTCCGTTAGTTTCCGTAAGCTTCCGTGAGCTTCCGTAAAGTTCCGTAAGCTTCCGTAAGGTTGCTATTATCGGATATGGTAATCGATACAAACAGTCCACTAACTTTACAATGCTTCCAATGGCATGGGTCAGCCTTTGAAATAGCCTCTGACAACGAGTTTAACTCCTGACCTCCCCGTGTGGCTCAAATAACGGGTCCAGCGGAATTACCTTTGACTGGGGAAGAGACAGGGGCGAGTAAGGGGCGCCTAAACCAAGACCAAGAGAGAACTCGTTAGCTTTGGCTGGCTACCCCTATGAGAAAGAAAAAACAACTCTAAATCCAATTTTTTATTCCAAACCTCTGGTGCTTCTATGTAAGACGTGAATACATAAGGTAAGCGCAAGACGTGTATGTGATAATTCTTTGTCACGTCCCCATTCTAATATTTATAATAGTGTTATAACCCTAGTGGCGGACTGAAAGGGTTAATCTGTGTGCGGCCTACTGACACACACGATTCAGGCCAATCACACAGGTCAAGGGGCTGTTGAACAAGGGACATTACTGCTAGTGCACGCAATATGACCAATGTTGTGGTAATGTGACTGAAAAGCCTTTACAGACGAGAGACAGAGCGTGTTAGAAAGGACAGTTGAGTCCAGGACAGCAAGAGAAGGACTGTGCTATACCTTGTGAGTCCTCGAAGCTGTAGCTGTACTAGCTAGAGCGGCGCCTTCGAGGTCACGGCTAGAGGGACTTGTAGCGGCGCCTTCGAGGTCACGGCTAGAGAGACTTGTAGCGGCGCCTTCGAGGTCACTGCCAGAGAGACTTGTAGCGGCGCCTTCGAGGTCAGGCCAGAGAGACTTGTAGCGGCGCCTTCGAGGTCACGGCCAGAGAGACTTGTAGCGGCGCCTTCGAGGTCACGGCTAGAGAGACTTGAAGTGATTAGTTAGGCAGTTCTGTAGTGTAGCCAAGCATTTGAAGTTACTGTAGCCCAGCAGTTCTCAACCTTTTATGCTCGGCGACCCCTTTTTACAATCCCCCACTCTTCAGCGACCCCCCACACACATACAGCAATAGAAGAATAAACAATAACACTTTTTAACTAATTTTCGATGGTCTTAGGCGACCCCTGGCAAATCGTCAAACGACCCTCAAGGGGGTCGCGACCCACAGGCTGTAGCCAATTGTGTTTATTCGCTGTTGTTGATGTAATTATAAATAAACCGCCACTTTGTTTATTGAAGCTCTTGTTGTCAAGTTGATGTTTTAGATGTGTTGTGTTGTTGGGCAGTGTTTGCAGAAGGCCTGATTAGGAGAGAACGTTAACAATATCACGCGCACATTTCTATATTTAAATTAGTCTATAATTGCAGTCAGTCTATACAGACTAGCGGTTCTCAACCTATATAGTTCTGTGACCTTTATTTTTTTTTTTTTATTAATTCCGTATTACACTACACGGCGACTCACAACTGTTAAGAAGCCTAAGTCACTGTACCTTTCATAATGTCAAAAAAAATGGTAATTATTATGTAAATATCTAATACCCGTTTTAAACACGGAACTCTGCCGAATTATCTAAAATCACGAAGCAAAATGTAATTACCGGAGGTACAGCGTATATACACAGGATTGAAACAATAAAATAAAGGACTTCTCGCCAAAACACAACAAAGTTGTAATGAGTCGATAATCCCTGTAAAAGAAATACTTTACAATACTCTAACACGAATTCACATCCACTGCAGGGGCGTAGCTAGGAATTCCGGAATTTAAAAAAAAAATTACACATACATGGAACAAATGGCTGAGTGGTAAGAGCTTGGCTTTCGAACCGAGAGATCCCGGGTTTGAATCCTGGGGAAGACGGATTTTTATTAAATTTCAGTATCTTTAGGGCGCCTCAGAGACAGCGCAGCTCTGACATTAGCTGCGTCGTTGTGTTGGCTACATGACCTAATTATCCGTGGGTCACAGAGATGACCTTAAGGTCCGAAAGCGGAACTTTACTAAAACTTAATTGCAAATAAATGAAATTGTATCTTTCTGACTTGCATATGTTTACTTTTCGTAAACGTAGAAACCATTGTAAAAGGCATGTTGGAGAAGGGGGACTCGGTTACAATAAACATTGCAACAAAATTATGCAAACAAGGAGGCTGAGGTAGAACTTTTTTCTGTTTTAATGGATCAGGAATTCTCGGGGCAGTCTTTGTAAAGATGTGTTGGAAATGGAAGAAGGCTTTATACAAAGTACTTCAAATACTTGATCTATTCTTTTTCGGTTCATCTTTATTAATGAGTTTAATAAATGTATCTTATAATAACACATACTAACCTATTCAACAACTTAAATTTCTTCTTTAAAATATCTTCAACTAACACAAATTGTTTGGTCATACATTTCATATCCGGAGTCGGTTTAGCCGCTATCTTGGGTTGGTTTAATGACAACTTAACATCTGAAAACCAGTGCTGGTCTAACTTGTGGAGGTTTCTCCACTAGTGATTTGGGAAAAGCGGTCATTGTGGTAAATTTCCTTAGGGCCTTTTCAGCCTGTATCCAATGGCGAAGGACACATGACTTGTACACAACGTGATAATGTGTAATGTACAGGGACATTCTTTACGTGGATTAGCCCAGCTCTAAGTACACTTTGTTGGACATAAAAAATGTTACAATAGAAATTCAAGCTTGTCGGCTGGTAAACGCAACAACAAAAGACATGTATGTTTCTTGGAACCTTTGGGCTTCCATAGAAACTAAAGACAGTTCTTTTCGAAAGAATCACACTATCAAGGACTCCGTTTGTGTACGTACATGTGTCTACAGCAGAAGACAATAGGCTGAGAACCCCTGATGTATAGTATTGTTAACTTTCATTGGTTTGCCTATTTATTTCACAATCCCTATGTAACAATGTCTGAACGATGTGAATATTAATAGTTTTGGAAGACACGGAGCTTTACGGTTTCGTGTTATCTGTTTTTGGCCAAATGTAATCTTGTACTGAAAAACATTGGCAGTAAGACGTAAAATAATACAGTCATACTAAGTATCAAAATAATTAACTTTCGTCGAGTAAGGCCTGTACCCAGGCCATGGGCGTAGCCAGGATTTTTTTTTCGGGGGGTTTGGGGGTTGTTGTTTTTTTTTTGGGGGGGAATTTTGTGCTTTAGACTAAAATTGAAGAGAAGTTTTCAACTTCAAAGCTCTCTGTATGGGGGTATTTAAACTCAAAACCATCTGGAGGGGTTTTAAACTTAATAGAAAAGCCCTCTGGAGGAGGGGGTTTAAACCCTGCCCCCTACCTTGGTTACGCTCATAGAATTTTGAGTGTTTAATTTGCTTTTTTTTTATATTGAAGAGGTATCGTTTTCGCTTCCAACCAATGAAAGGGGGGTTTAAATTCAAAACCCCTTGGCTACGCTCATAGATTTTTGAGTGTGTAATTTGCATTTTTTTTTTATCGAAGAGGTATTTTTTTTCGCTTCAAACACCGCTGAAGGGGGTTTAAACTCAAAACCCCCAATGGCTACGCTCATAGAATCTGATGACTGATGTATGGATATTCTTATATTGATGAGGAGGGGGGAATCGTAAATTTCGGAGGGGGTTTTAAATTCAAAATCTTCCTTAGCTATGCTCTTGGAATTAGGGGAATGTGGCTTGCATTCTTTATTATTTTTTTTTTTTGGTTTTGTTTTATAGAAGAGGGGGATTTGACTGCAAAACTCCCTGGGTTGGAGGTTTTAAACTTAAAAGCTCACCTAAAGTAAACAATCAAAGCAAAATATCAGTCACTAAATTTCGATCCCCTCCTGCGGAGGGGATTTCATTTGCCCCCCCCCCCCTGGCTACGCCTGAACACTGACCAGCAACTTTACAGGCATGTGACGTGGCAACGTGCTTTCGGCCCACAGGTTGTGACGTTGCACGTTGGTGTTGAGGCATTCTATATCGATTGGTCTCGCCTGTACACAAAACGTGTGTGTGTGGGAAACTTAAAACTATGACGTGTTGTGTAAGACAGAGCTTTGAGAAGGTTAGATGGGTAACCCCTATATTCGATTCTTTAATGATCCATAGTCTAAGGACACTCCCTTCCGGGTGTACCTTTTTTACTATGTTTACAAAACTTATTTCAGCTCATTCTGTTTCTATGGTATGGTAAAAAGTTTGTACACGTTATTTTTTCCCACACCAATTCTCGGATAAAGCTGTAATTTTGTACATTAATTTCTTATACCTGACAACACTTGAAACAATAAAAAATATTTCCAATTAAATATTTGGGATTTTTTTTCCCTTTCAGGACTCTTGAGCCTTGGGTGAACATTTTTTTTAACTTTAAAAAAAGCGATCATGTAAACATTCACAAAGAAACCCCCTTCTTCCATCCCCTTTCACAACTGGTCCAGACAAGTGATAGGATCATAAGCGCATTGAGAAAGCTAAAAGATAATCAGAAACAATTGTTAGAAATATTTCTAATCACACAGATATATTATGCCTACTTGTACAAATAGTTACATAACTGACCTGAACTGTTTGATTCAATTAATATATTTGTTTTGTTAATTTATAAAGTCTGTGTATGGCTCCTTCTGTCTTGGAAGACGATGAATTCCCCAAGATGAGTCACTGGTTTTGGTTTCATCTTGAGACGGGGCAGAATCTGGAGTGACTGATTTTTTTTTAAATATTTTTTTACTGACATTGTTCTCGTTAAAAATTGTCTGTAGTTGGAGCCAATGGTCAATTTAAAAGACCAGAAAAAAAAAAACAATTACAGAATGACGTTCAATTTGCCCCTCAGGAGGACCTGGACATACGACGGATCTTGCAAGGTGCCCCAACGGTCCAACAGAATAAGGGATAGGTAAAAAAGCACACCGTTATTATGAGTGTTTAGTTGGCAACTGTAACCTTTCAGTGTATAGCGTTATTAAAATTCATTAGTTTGCCTTTATTTAGATTTATTTCACAATCTCTATGTAACAGTACATAGTTTTTGTTAGGGTTAGTGACAAAGGGAGGTCACTCAAGAAGATTAATAAAGGGGAGAAGAAGACTTTCCTGGCAGAGTGATGGCCTTGTTGTTAGAATTGGTGAGGTGATAAATATGTCTTGAAAGTGATATACCTTTTAACCTGGGTGTTGATCTAGACTCTAGAAATCTAGACTAACAATAATAAGGCTTGTCTTCGAGTTCGAAGATTAATGAGGAGTGCAGTATTTCCCGTGGCTACACAGCCCCAGCTGTGACCTACATATTTTGGCACGTCTAGGGTAAGCATAACCATTGTCCGCCGGTGGTCGATTAAGATTTTCATTTCGCCATCTGCGTCTGTCCTCGGCAAATGATTTTATTTTGGTCTCAAAAGTGTATCCCGCAGCCTTTGTGAGTGACCTTCAGCTGTCTCGTTCTGAGGCACCATGCAACCAGGTGCTCTCTTCTATGTCTGCTAAGGCAAGTTGGCGCCTAAGCTGAGCCTTTCCGTGTGACACCTCTGTTGCGTCGACCACCTTTCATCTCACCCTAAAAAAAAAAAGGACTGCCTTTGACATGCGGTTGTCTCCCATACATCTATATATAGTTAGCCCTAGTTATGGATTTGCATTATTTGACAATGAGATCTATTATTTTATCAATACATGTTTTGAGTAGGACTCATCGTGGTGTTATGTCTATCATATGCATGGGGGGGACTGAATTAGGAAGCTAGAGAAACTTAAGGATTGATCTAATATTAGTATACTAATCTTATCTTATATATTACAGACGTTACTTCAAAAAAAGAACTTAATTACGTCCTACGCATTTCATGTGTCAATCTAGTCATGCATGTTAATCGATGTTTTAATCTCTGCCTAGTCGTTGGTTGTCCTGGCTGATTCAGGCAACCCATTTCATTCTCTAACGGCACAAGGAAAGAAGGAGAACTTGTACGAATTGGTTCTAGCGTACGGACTAAGAAATGTGCCTCTATCTTTTATGTCTTTCTGAGTATTTCATTAAGATTTGTTTTTTTCTATTTGGTTATGTTATTAAGTTATTATTTAGCTAGTTTACTTTTTATTCTTCTGTCCCAAAGTGTCCCTAAGTTTAGTGAATTTTACTAATGGTGTTACTCTTATCAAACTGGAAGATTCGTTTGTTGTAATATTTTGTTACCGCCAGTAGTATAAGTCTGGCCTCTAACACTCTCCCAATCAGCCTCACAAACAATTTGTTTTTAGTATTCCTGACAAAGCCTTCACATTTCCCCATGTCACTTTCTCTTCTTGTTCTATACTACTGTATTTCATTGCTTAAGAATGGTGTTATTCTAATTTGTAAAAAAATCGAAATAAAAAGGTGTTTACTGTGTTTAAAGCGAATTTTGCGAATCAACAATATGACGAGTTTTGCGAATTATAGCCTCGTTCTGAAACAGAGACATGGTTAAAGTAAATTGCGAAATGTATGGTTTGGGGAAAAAAGAAACGGAAAAGAAAGTAATCGATAAAATTGTCCAGTTCGAAGACTGTGAGGGACTCTTTCTGTAAACGTTGTCAGGGTTCACTTCTGCTTGGCTGGACTTGGTTGGTGTGTTTCTCGACTTGGCTCGTTAGGCTCGTTAGGGGGTTACTTAAATATGAATAATTATCACAAACAAACTCCGACTCCAAATATATATGAATAACACAAGTAATACTTTAATAGTATCTGATAGTATCTGATTGAGCACAAAAAATGATATCAACCTCAGTAAATATTAAATACACACAACACAAGTCCAGGAACATAATACAACTAACGAACTACCAAATCCACTCTATCAACCAGCGGAAAAACTACCATTCAAAAACATCACGTGTATACTGTTCACATTCATGCCTGGGGGGGGGGGGGAGAGAAGAGGAGAAATAAACAAAGGGATATAACTCTATCATACTTAAATAGTACAAAGAAATAACACAATCACTCTCACCATACCTGCCCCTGACAAACGTTTATAATAACTCCCTCTTTTACTCTTGCATGGGGAGTGAGGAGATATATAAGGAGGAGGGGGGAGACGGGAGACTTGGCGATGCACCAGACGTGGAAGCTTGGGGATAATCTGGAGAGTTTTAAAGTTGTCAAGTCCAACATGTCGTCCGAGTTATTGACTTAGCTGCTCACAAAGATAACGTAACGGGTAATAAAAAGTTAGACTTAACAAGTTATTCGATGTTAATTAACTGAAAGAAAGAACGGGAGAGAGAGAGAGAGAGAGAAAGAAATATAGAAGAACAGATAGATTTAAAAGGAGACAGAACGGTAGAGAGATAAAAAAGAGACAAAGATTAATAGAGAGAGAGAGATAAAAAAAGAGACAAAGATTGATAGAGAGAGAGAGAGATAAAAAGAGACATAGAGGGATAGAGAGATCAAAAAAGAAAGGGAAGAAATAAAATGAGTTATATTAATAGTAAGAGATTCTTAGTGCGACTGTTTAATTTAGCGACGCGCCATAGATGACGGACTTTAAACGCCTTAATGATAGTGGCGTCCTATGACCATACACAGGGTAGAGTCTTTTGAAGTATGTCTCGTCCTATGACCATACACAGGGTAGAGTCTTCTGAAGTATGTCTCGTCCTATGACCATACACAGGGTAGAGTCTTCTGAAGTATGTCTCGTCCTATGACCATACACAGGGTAGAGTCTTCTGAAGTATGTCTCGTCCTATGACCATACACAGGGTAGAGTCTTCTGAAGTATGTCTCGTCCTATGACCATACACAGGGTAGAGTCTTTTGAAGTATGTCTCGTCCTATGACCATACACAGGGTAGAGTCTTTTGAAGTATGTCTCGTCCTATGACCATACACAGGGTAGAGTCTTTTGAAGTATGTCTCGTCCTATGACCATACACAGGGTAGAGTCTTTTGAAGTATGTTTCGTCCTATGACCATACACAGGGTAGAGTCTTTTGAAGTATGTTTCGTCCTATGACCATACACAGGGTAGAGTCTTTTGAAGTATGTCTCGTCCTATGACCACACACAGGGTAGAGTCTTTTGAACTATGTTTCGTCCTATGACCATACACAGGG
Organism: Biomphalaria glabrata; assembly: GCF_947242115.1. Taxonomy (NCBI): domain Eukaryota; kingdom Metazoa; phylum Mollusca; class Gastropoda; family Planorbidae; genus Biomphalaria; species Biomphalaria glabrata. The sequence continues at coordinate 36,119,797 of NC_074723.1, forward strand.
TAGAGTCTTCTGAAGTATGTTTCGTCCTATGACCATACACAGGGTAAAGTCTTCTGAAGTATGTTTCGTCCTATGACCATACACAGGGTAGAGTCTTCTGAAGTATGTTTCGTCCTATGACCATACACAGGGTAAAGTCTTCTGAAGTATGTTTCGTCCTATGACCATACACAGGGTAGAGTCTTCTGAAGTATGTTTCGTCCTATGACCATACACAGGGTAAAGTCTTCTGAAGTATGTTTCGTCCTATGACCATACACAGGGTAGAGTCTTCTGAAGTATGTTTCGTCCTATGACCATACACAGGGTAAAGTCTTCTGAAGTATGTTTCGTCCTATGACCATACACAGGGTAAAGTCTTCTGAAGTATGTTTCGTCCTATGACCATACACAGGGTAAAGTCTTCTGAAGTATGTTTCGTCCTATGACCACACACAGGGTAGAGTCTTTTGAAATATGTTTCGTCCTATGACCATACACAGGGTAAAGTCTTCTGAAGTATGTTTCGTCCTATGACCATACACAGGGTAAAGTCTTCTGAAGTATGTTTCGTCCTATGACCATACACAGGGTAGAGTCTTTTGAAATATGTTTCGTCCTATGACCATACACAGGGTAAAGTCTTCTGAAGTATGTTTCGTCCTATGACCATACACAGGGTAAAGTCTTCTGAAGTATGTTTCGTCCTATGACCATACACAGGGTAAAGTCTTCTGAAGTATGTTTCGTCCTATGACCATACACAGGGTAGAGTCTTTTGAAATATGTTTCGTCCTATGACCATACACAGGGTAGAGTCTTCTGAAGTATGTTTCGTCCTATGACCATACACAGGGTAGAGTCTTCTGAAGTATGTTTCGTCCTATGACCATACACAGGGTAGAGTCTTTTGAAATATGTTTCGTCCTATGACCATACACAGGGTAGAGTCTTTTGAAGTATGTTTCGTCCTATGACCATACACAGGGTAGAGAATGTTTGAAGTGTTTTTCCGCTTATATCCCGCATACGCGTATAGCATAAGCACAAATAACGAAATAGGTAAAAACTAGATTGTTCAACCCGCACCCTTATATAACCCGCAAGTGCAAGGTCTGCCTTGCCGTAAGCGTGTCACACTCGATTACAAATATATTAAAGATTCTTTGCAGCATCGATACTATACATATCCTTGACGTATTTATAAAGCTTTCAAATGTACATTTCACATCAACCCAGCGAACTATAGGAGGTATAACAATTAACCAGTAAGTTCATATGTTCCTTTATACTATGTTGATAGGTAAAATAAATTTTGTAATTTGTAAAAAAAAAAAAAAAAAACAAAAAAAAAAAACGTGTATAACCCGCGGGTTATATGCGCGCCCATACAGTAGTCATAGTGCTTCTAAAATTTAAACATTTCCCCTTTCAGACTTTGCGATCTTTGGGGCAGATGATGTTAAGGTCATCTCTTTCTTTGGCCAGCTGTTCAAGAGTAGGGTGTCAAGTGGCCAGCACAACGACCAGCCGTCTTTACTTTTCCCAGCTAAAGTCAGGTACCCGTTAGAGCTGGGTGGACTCGGCGCCATAATGATCCCCGAAATTCAACATCCCAGTCTTCACCGAGATTGAAACACTAGACCCTAGTTTCTGAAGCCAAGCGCTTAACCACTCAGCCATCGCTCTCCTTCATAATGCTTCTAAAATGGTTTCAATGAAAGAGACTTTACCGTGGAGTGGACATTTTGTATTACATTTTGCTCACTGTTGAAACTTTGTGGAGTCATTTCCAGTGACGTCTTCGTGTAGGTCATGCATAATAACCAATGACTTAAATTCTGCCAAGTCACAGGTTTTCCTGGCTTGCTCAGGCAATCCATTCCATGCTCTAATAGCACTAGGGAAGAAGGAGCTTTTGTACAAATTTGTCCTAGCATATGGAGTATTATTAACATATGTTTCTTTGTGTCTTTAATGAGTATTTTATTATACTTTGTTTTTGTTTTTGAAGATTATGGTTCAGTGCTTTATGCATAATTGCTACTTTACTTTTGAGTCTTCTATCCTGAAGGCTTTCTAAATTTAGAAAATATTATCTGCAGAAATATACTCTCGCCTCGAGCTTCAAAACCTAAAGATAGTAGAAAGATGGGATCAGTGATATTATATCAGGGCCGGTCTTAGGCATAGGATATTTAGACAGCTGCCTAGAGTCTAGAGCTCCAGATTGGTGGTGGCCTCCACACTGCCATAGTGCATTTTAAAGAAGAAATAGTTAAACCTATTTATGTTATTATCGGAGTACACTAGGTTTTTTTTTTTTTTTTAATTTTATTTTATTTAGATCCACTATATTCACATAGGGCAGCTGTTCTCAACCTTTTATGCTCGGCAACCCCTTTTTACAATCCCTCAGTCTGCCACGACACCCCTTCCCCCCCCCGCATACACACACAGCAATGGAGGAGTAGACAAAAACATAAATTTTTCAATAGTCTTAGGCAACCCCTGGCAAATCGTCAATCGACCCCCAAGGGGGTCGCGACCCACAGGTTGAGAACCCCTGGCCTAGGGCGTCCAATTATCTAAGGCCGGCTGCTTTTTAAAAAAAAAAGTAGTCATTGGGACAAGGACCTTACGTATCACTGACAAAAAAAAATTTAAAACGTCAATTTGAAAGATGAACAAAAAAAAATACCATATTTTGTAACAGCTGGATTAAAACTGCTAGTAGAATTGTGTAAACTCATTACAAAATTGTCTGTAATCATTTCTTAATCCACTGACCGTGTGGAAAATATTTCCCGCTTCGCTACGCTTGACTGAGTTGGATAGCAAATATAAAGGTGAATGCGCTAGAACCCAGAAAAAAAAACGTTATAGATCGAGTGCCTAGATGGCGTCTCAATCGGATGTTTGACCGAGAAGCAAACACCGCTTGGATAGCTGACAAGAAGGCAGGAGTTCAAATCCAAATTCGAGATGAGCTTTATTTGCAGATCGCCTCAACGGAGGTCACGCCTAAAGACAGCAAGGAAACCTTCACCCTGATACTCCCACTCCCACATAAGAACAAAAGAGATTGTACCATAGCGCTCTGAGCATGAAAGATAATCTATACAAAAGTCAAGTGTCTGGTGTCAATAACGTGTCTATCTTGTGTCAAAATGAGTGTTTTTAACCCCCTCCCTTCCCTGAACAAAAAGATATTCCACTATCCCATAATTTAAGGAAAACCGAAATGGAAAAACTAAGAAAATAAGGGAATCTATAAGCGTAGCTTGGAAATTCAGCGTTTACGGAAGTTATCCAAAATAACAACATATCATTTTGTTATATCAACCGAGGGGATAATAACAACTGACTTCACAGATACCTTCAAGGCGCTTAACATTCCTAGGAACATCCTGGTTGCCTGTCAGAGGGCGGTACTGCTGCAGACCTGCCACATCACCAAACAATTTCTCGGTGAATGCTGTTAAAGGGACTACAATGAATTTCGTTTCTCTCTAACGAAGCTCGATCCTGGCAGCACCAGAGAATCCTGAAATTCAAAATCCCAGTCTTCAGCGAGAATTGAACCCAGGACCCCAGGTTCGGAAGCCTAGCGCTTAACCACTCAGCCACCATGCCTTATAGTCTATAATTATTCTTAAGAAAGACTAGAAGATCGATCAAAGACGAGGGGGGACCCAATTGAAGCCCCCCCCCCCCCGCCCAAACGTGACATTCTTACCAAATAACTGAAGTTTCAACGCACACAAATAGTCTGAATGTGTGTATTATTTAACTTACTATACGTGACAGGAAAAAGAGAAACCAATATTTACATTTGTGTATCTAACACACACACCTGCAAGGACTCACACACACGTACTAGTTGAACGGTAACTAAACTTGATCATGTAAGTACAACGACCCTTCCCCCCCCCCCCCCCCGCCCCGCGAGTAGCTGAAAGCGAGGCTGTAAATAAAATCTGTGTCCTTATGTTGTATTCACACACTCTGGTCAGTGTCCTAGCCTCAACAATAATATCAAACAAGCAAATTATATTTAAAAAAAAAGGCTTTTCAAAAGGGGAAGAACTTCGTCCTTAAAACGATATCTACCTATAATGTAGAAGTTATTTCCCTTTTTTGATATCTAACAAAACAATTAATAACCAATAATTAATGTAATACTTGAGTATTTCTGTTTATGATTCATGTGTTGTTTAAAACTTGATAGGAGAATATGTTAGGGAGAAATAGCATTAACAATTTTTATTTTTTATTATTATTATCTAAAAATTTAATTATTCCAGTTGACAATAATTTAATTATTATTTAAGTTTAGTCAAACCCAACTAATTTAGCCATATGTGTTAGTACTAAAGCATTAGTTTCCCTTGTTGCTATCGTGCAGAGAAATGGAGAACCTAGCGGTTCTCAACCCTTTAGTCTCGGCGACCCCTTTTTGCAATCCCCCACTCTGCCACGACCCCCCCCCGCACACACACACAGCAGTAGAAGAATGGACAAAAACAATCCATTTTTACGATGGTCTTAGGCGACCCCGAATAGGGTCGCGATTAACAGGTTGAGAACCCCTGGAATAACCAGTAATTATTTGTCTACATTTCTTCAGTGATTAATGTCTCGTCAATAAATAGATAGTATCACCTTAATTCGAAGATAGTATGAGACAACATATAGTGTACAGCTGCTTCTACTGACATCAAAAAGTGTGAGTTGATATAAAATATATAGAAAGGATTTATAAATTGAAATGGGTTTGATTATTATGAATATGACAATGAAACAAGTAAAATATTTTTAAAAATTCTAAAAAACCAAGACGTATATAAATGAAAGACCTGCACATTTACATGTATATCTGTTAATATCGTACGATTTATTTCCCTTTTATGTATCAAACGAAATTAATTGATCACAACTCATTAATTTAATAATAATCTACTATTTTTGGATTGATTCATGTAGATGTTCAGAACGAAAAGATGTTTTGAAAGAAAAGATGTTTTGAAAGAAAAGATGTTTTGAAAGAAAAGATGTTTTGAAAAAAAAGATATTTTGAAAGAAAAGATGTTTTGAAAGAAAAGATGTTTTGGAATGAAATGATTTTCAAAAAATATTTACTAATGTGTATGGCCTTTCATGTTACGATTCGAGAAATGGCTACTGACTTCCCTGAAGACTCGAATGACACTTTAGATAATGCTACCAATGTCGTTGACTTAAACATCCCTGTACCATGTCAAGTAGTAATAATTTGTTCGATCACGCCAAAAAGCAATGACACATCTGAATCAAGCCAAGTAACAATACTGGTCGAGATCATGCTAAAAAAGCAGCAACTTGTCTGTAAGACGCCAGGAAATACTATGTTTTTAGTCACTTAACATCATCAGCATCTTTACAGTCCTCAGACAACGCCGCCTCTCGGACATGTTCGCCAGATGGAGGACAATCGCATCCCGAAAGTCATTCTCTACTGGCAACTCGCGTTTGGCACAAGAAAAACTGGTCGCCCCCACCTCCGTTACGTGGATGTACTAAAACGTGACCTCAAATCAGTGAGCATTGATACTGACCATTAGGAAGACATAGCCCTAGACCGCACCAGATGGAGAGAGACAGTGACCAAGAAAGCTATAGACAACGAAAAAACATGGGCCTCAGCTCTGGAAGAAAAGCGTAACATGCGTAAAATGGCCAGCCCCTCTAACACAACAGCGAAAGCCATCTTAACCTGCGATATATGCAGACAGGAGTGTCTCTCCAATATAGGTCTCCACAGCCACATGAAAAAAAAAGTGTTTGAGATGAACCATAGTCGTTCTACGACTGATAGAGGCCAACCAATAACATCGTCAGAAAAACTTGGCATGCAGAAAGCTACACTAAGGTTCCAGAAGCAATCTCTCCAGTACTTCCTCGGTCTGTTGTTATGGTTTAGAGATTCCAGAAGCATTTCAAGTCTCCGACTTTTATAACCGCGTCACCACAAGCATAATATAATAAAATTAGAGCGCATAGAGAAATTCATTTCCTTGGATACAGACGCCTACCTTGACCTTGACCCTCACACGAATGTCTATTTTGCATAACAAGGGCATTGTACTCTTAGGGAAAAAATCTTGTATACAGGTTAATAAACCAATTCTGTTGTCACCCTTGGACCAGTTCGATTACAGTAAAGGAGGGCTATGTCTAGGGGAGTCACAGTTCCTTGCGATGTATCGATTCCACGGAGAGTTCATTGTCCACTTGATTAACGTGTCCGATATTGGACTAGAGACCTCTGGTAATGGGTGGATACTAGAGGCGTTGGTCTTAAGTTGTTGAGTTTATTTTTTTTTTACGATGGTATTTACTTTTAGGTAGACCTATATTTTCTTGAGAGGAAGTATCTCACGTGGCTGAGTGGTAGCTTTCAGACCAAGGCGTCCCAAGATCAAATCCCGTCGCAGACTGGAAATTTCAAGGTCGGCTTTTTAGGACGTCCCTAAGAGTCCACTTTAATAGGCACCTGATATACGTAAGGGAAGAAAGGGTGGTTGGTCGTTGTTCTGGCATCATGACACCCTCGTTTACTTTCGACCAGTTGAGCTTGACATCATAGATTGCAAGGTTTAATTATTGTATCCCACAAGCCATCAAGTAATGTGCGTGTCTTTTATAAACAAGACTCCTTTTGGGGAATTTAAAAACAACAACCACACAATTAAACGGAAACGGATTTAATTGTAAAGAGTTAGTGGAAACATAACAAAATAGTTATGAGATGAAGAGAAAAAAAAACTGAAACTAAAATAAGATGTAAAGTAAAAACTAAATTTTCTGTGCTTAAAAAACTGATATGATACTTTATCTTATATAATACAGACGTTACTTCCAAAAAGAAGATGATTACGTCCTACGCGTCATGCATTCAATCATGCATGTTAACCAATGACTTTAATTCTGCCAAGTCACTGGTTTTCCTGGCTAGCTCAGGCAATCCATTCCATGCTCTAATAGCACTAGGGAAGAAGGAGTATTTGTACAAATTTGTGCTAGCATATGGGACGAGGAATGTGCCTTTATCTTTGTGTCTTTCAGAGTATTTTATTAAATTTTGTTTTTGTACTATGATAGTTTTCTGTTTGTAAACGTATATAATATTGCTATTATTGTTGATATTTTTTTATTCGGTTTTGGTCTAGCCCATTACTTTTTCACGTGATGCAAATACAGTATTCTTGTTGTGTTTGTAAATAGAAGAATAAGGAACTTTTTTTTTACATAAACATCAAGATACAACTTATACGTATATACTATCTCAGACAGACAACATGCTACACCACTTTTAAGAAGAACATTAAGACCTATCTGTTTAAAACTTTTTTAGATTAATTGTCATTTTAGCCGTCGTGTTTGTGTTTGTAATGTTATTACAGCGCCTTGAGCCTACATTTTGTTTGTTAACAGCACTTTATAAATAAAATTATTATTATTATATTCATATCTATATCAGCTCAACCAGCCTCTAGAGCGGACAGCCGAAATAAGAGCAGCTTGTCAAGCCCCCAAACACCGGTTAGGGTCATCGATAGCTCGAGATCACTTGATCATATAAAAAAAAGTCAAAACTGTGCAACCTGTGTGATGATAACATACGAGTGGGAACTCTAGGGCTTGGTGCACTCAAGGCGACTGTGTTTGTGTTTGTGTGTGTGTGTGTGGGGGAATCCTGGGAATGCTTTTTCTTGCACTGAATATATGGAGCCAGTCTCACTGGCACGTTGAACGCCCTGAAGAGGAATATAGCAAACAATTAGGGAGCCAAACTCTGCAAAGCCTCCCCCCACCCCATCTCGACCCGATTAAAAAAAACACAAAAAAAAAAAACACGGCGTTCGAAAAACACGCGAATTTATTTTAGCTTTTTACAAAGCTTATATCAACACAGTCTGTCTGTCTGGTAAAAAGTGTGTACACGGTATTTCTTCCAATACCCATTCTTGGATCAAGCTGAAACTTAGCACAATTATTCATAAATACAGACAAGGCATGAATCAATAATAGGACCTAATTTTATTTTAAAGTAATTAATTAGAGAATTAATTACTGGTTGATTCATCACATTGTTAAATAGCAACAGGTGAAACTAATTCAATATTTACAGTTGAGGCTAAAATTGTTATTTTTAGTCCCCTTAAATAATTGTTAACGCTATTTCTCACTCATGCATTCTCCGATCAAGTTGATACTTTAAACAGTTATTTATTGTACCTAACTAAACGTGAATTAATTAACAAAATTATTCATTTAGTCAATCTATTTTTAGTCAACTATTTATTGGTAATTAATTACTTTGTTAAGGGAAATAAATCTTACCTAATTGGTATATATAGTTTTAAAGTCGGAGTGCTTCCCCTTTAGATGGGCTTTTTTTCTCTTATAATTTGCTTGTCTTTTTTTTAACATAAATTTTCATGTTTCATTATACACGAAAATATTTAAGTAAGTTTTCTTCAAATCTGAAACATAAATCGCTTCGTCGGGATGGTTGCCTGGTGAGGTGGTATGCGCTCTGGACTGCTGTCTTTATGTCATGCATTTGAGTCCTGCACGCAGCCATCCCCACCTCCGTCTTGCAATATTTTATAGGCTAGAATGTAACAATCGTTCAATCTGAAGAGACATTTGAAACATTGAAATCAAAACTTAATAATATTATTTTTTAAACCAGGGGCAGAACCATGTTTTAACCGCCTTTACTTTCCCCCCAACTAATGTATTGTACCCATCACTGTTGGATGAACTCACAAGGCCCTATGAATTCCCGAAATTCAAAACTCAAGTCTTCACCGAGATTCAAACCCGAGACCGCTCGATGTGGAAGCCAAGCGCTTTGCCCTTCAGTCACTTTATAGCCCATTATATATAAGATGTTTAAGATTATAGTGTCAGCTTTAATTCTTGAGACATTGTGGTCAGTGGTCTATCGGGGAACAGCGAAGGACAGCTTATCTGAAAAGTTGTTCTTCCACAAAAGATTACATTTAAAAATAAAACTGGATCTCCTAGCGGCCTGGTCATGTGGTTGACTGTCTGGATTGCTTTCTCGATGGCCCCCGTGTTCGAGCACTATCCGCTGCTGTACTGCGAAAGTCATGGCCTAGGTCTTAATAACCTTGAACTCTAATGGAACATCCGAAACATGTAAAATAGACAAACAAACAGACCCAGAAAAACAAACAAACTAGTTTTGTCTTTTGTATTTCAATGTAGAGCAAAGGTTGTTTTTAACTTTAAAAAAAAACAAAGTTTATATCTACTCAGTCTGTCAACTCAGTCTGTCAACTCAGTCTGTCAACTCAGTCTGTCTGTCAGGTACAAATTTTTAGCACCTCATTTTTCTCACTTTCCATTCGCGGATCAATTTAAAACTCGTCATAATTATTCATTGTTCCTAATAAATAAACAAGAACCAATTAAAGAAAAAAAAAAGTTAATTAAATAGGTTGAATTAACTAAATTAGTTAGATTATTGAAAAAGGGAAATAAATCTTACACTACTGAGATATGTTTCTGGACATAGGGAATTTTTCCCCTTATAAAACCTTTTTTTTTTTAAATGTTATCCTTTATATATATATTTGGTTTCATTGTACGTTGTCCTGTCTGCTTAGAAAAATATCTCATATATTATTATCGCTTCTATTGACCTGATCAACAGGTAGATCAATAGAAGACGTCTTTTCTCGTGTGTAGGCCAAACGATATCAGATAGGAATTAGAGATTCAGGGGATACACACAACCTGTCGTCCAGTCCTCTAAAAATTTAACCGTTCCCCCCCCCCCCCCCTCCTCTTCAGCTTTTTTTTTTTTTTTTTTTAGATCGAGGGAAACAGTTTGGCCGTGGGATAACTGGAGAGGGGGGGGAAGTGGAAAAAGGGGGGGGGGTCAATTTTCGGCTAGTCTTTATTTTTATTACAAAGCTTATATCCACTCAGTTTGTCTGTCTGTCTGGTAAAAATGTTTAAACCATAGACATAAATAAATATAGACTGGCCGAAGGAAGTAACTTCATGTAACTTGAAAACATGTACATCTATTGTATTCGGATTTCCGAATTATGAAAAGTTGCATGATCTTCATTCTTAGAGATTTAAAAAAAAAAACACTAGTGAAAATAATGTAATACTTATATAGGTGATGGCTGAAATAGATGTGAATACTTCACTTTTATACTGCTCATAAATGCTGTATAATAAAGTACACAAAATTGCAGGTCACAAATTTTCGTTTCATAAAACTCTTTAATCGGCCAGTCTATATTTATTTATGTCTATGGTTTAAACATGTTTTTTTTTTTCCATTTCCCATTCTCCGATTAAGTTAGCAATTCGCCACAATTATGCAATGAGTGTGACAAGACATGAATCATTAAAAAAAAAATTTCGAAAAATAATTGTTAATTAGTTTAGTTGTTAGTGATTAATTATTTTCTTTGATTTCGAAATAATGGTAATAAATGCTACTTAATGATATCTATATAACTATATATATCTATATCTATATCTATACCTATATATATATATCTATATATATATATATATATATATGGATTTAGTCCCCCCATATTACGTAATCGTAATTAATTTTGTTTTATATAACAGAAGGGGAGCTCAAATCTGTAATTTTCAGATAAATGGCAGTAATTAACGGTTATTTCCCATTAGATAAGCTTTGGTTTTAAAAAGTAACCTTTTTTTTTTTTTTTGCTTGTTCTGCATTTTCTTCTCTCTCAAAAACTATCTATATATATAATTCTCTTCTTCCCTCAACGGTTTAAACGAGTAGTAAAGAGTAAAGGAAAGATCACTCTGCGGATAGTCCAGGAGAAAACAAGGGGGGGGGGAGGAGGAGATCACGTAGTCACAAAATATCAGGGCAGGACCGTTGCAATATCACTCTTTTTTTAAAATTTCTACCTCACGTTAAAAAAAAAGGGGGGGGGGAGTAATCTACTCTGTAGTAACTATCGAGGCGACAGAGCACGCTCAAGAGTTTGGACACAATGGAAAGATCACTCTTTTATTTTTGCAACTCGGACGGAGGGAGTTATCCCAGGTAATTTAAGAGTGAAAAAAAAGACAATTTTCGTCCGTATATTTCAGGAGATTGGTATGATGTTTCAAAAGATTTTAATAATTTCCGGATATTTCCAGGACTTTTTCGTATATTTTGCAATTTCAGGAGATTTTCAGGAGCTCCTTTTAAAAGGACAGGAGGTCGCAGGAAATCTGTTAAAAGTTATAAAATGGTTTAATTTAATAATGTATGCACCTAAAATTAGCGCGGGTCCTATAAAAGTGCTGGGCCCACTGAGGTCGGATAGGTTGCAGTGGCCTAAGGTTGGCCCTGCAAAATAGCGGCGTATGCTACGCCGCCGGTCGACTAGTAGTTTTTATTTTTGGATTGTGTGTGCTGCTTAAGCATCTGTCATGTTTATAGTACAGCTGTTTCGTTACAGCTATGTGTTATTACTAGCTTTACCCACCGGCTAGGCCCGTTGACTCAATCAGCCTATAGAGGGTGCGGCTACCGTTCCCATTCCATTTGTTTTCTTACTTATAACAATTATTATTGTCGTGTAACAGGTTGTCATCTACTTGCTTGCTGGCTGGCCTGCGTTCAAGTTTTTTTTAGTCAACATTTGTACCTGGAAAGGGGGGGGGGGGAATCTACCATATTCTTGTGCACGCATCGAACACAACTCAGAATAAACAGCATTTAAGTCTTATAATCGATATTTGAACAGAAGCCAACTCAGTTGGGTAACCCAGTGGCTTATTCGCCCTAAATAAAGTTTCAATATAATCCATCTATAAGTGCAAAGCCCTGAGCCCCATGTATAATAGAATTAATCATCATCGAACCACGATGATGGATATTGTATACAATATAACTAAAGCTTTGCTCAGTTCATTGTGCAACCATTATGCATAAGCTACTAGACCAACACAGATATGTAAAGGAGATACCTATATACAAACGCTTAGCATTGATGCGCAAATACATGCAATATCCATTTAAATAAAAAAAATGTATAAAATTAAATTACATCAGGGTTCACAGTCGGAAAAAAATGACTTCACAGACTTCAAGGATTTAATAAATATGATTCTACAATTCGATATTGTTTCGACACCTGTAAGCAACCTGCTGTTATGTGCACAAATATTGAAATAAAGGTGTCGATATGAAAGCTTCAAGGAGATATCCTCCTCTTATACTTACAGTCCAGGCACAAAGATTTCAAAGAAGACCATCATACTAAACGAAATTCTGTTCTTAAGCAGAACCGTGCCATTGGAGATTTTCATGATAAACCAGACACTATCAAAGACGTTAAAGTAAATTTTTACTCATATCAACTACGAGAAAAAGAATTTAGCTTTTATTTTGACACTATCTCAATGCGTGGCAGCTGTTCTGCGTATCAGATCTGCTGCAGTACCGCTGGTTACTTGCCCTTTGGTTCTCAAATAAAATTTGTAACTCATACACCAAAAGTCTAGTTGGTCTGAGCTCCTGGCATGGCTTTGACATGGACACACAAACATGTCTTTCAACAATTTAACTCTTTCTCTCCGTAATTATTTTTCCACGTTTTGAAGGAATTCTTCATTTTGCTCATTACTATTTCACTACCCCTGTTATGATTGGGCTTCAAAAGCTTTTTTTGTTTGCTATCAGAAACTGTTGTGTTTTGGTATAGAATTAAAGGAAAATGCATGCTCTTTTTATATAATTCAAAGTTAAGTTTAAAAATGTAAACATTAATTTAATTTAAAGAGGTCAAAATCAACGATGGCATCGTCGATTAGGAGAGAAAGAGTTAAAGAAACACTAGGGATGTAGTAAGAACAGCAATAATAAGGCTTGTTTTCGAGTCCGAAGATAAATGAGGAACACATTATTTCCCGTGTCTACACAGCCCCAGCTGTGACCTATATATTTTGCCACACGTCGAGCATAACCACTGTCCGCCGGTGGTCGATTAAGATTTTCTTTTCACCGTCTGCGTCTGTCCTGGGCAGCTGATTTTATTTTGGTCTTAAATGTGTATTAAATGTGTCCTTGACTTAGTAAGTTTTGTCATGACTTACCAGTGACTTACCAAATTGAGATTTTCACACATGGCGGGAAAACTATAAACAGCAACCCTCTTTTGGTGTAAGAGGTGTACAATGATAAGGGCAGTGTTGATAAGTGATGTTTTGTTACAATGCAAATGATAAATTTGTGCCCGTTAAAGTCTAAAAATGTGAACTGAACTTTTTTTTTGTCGATGTTATAATTAAATGTGAAATTTGAGAACCACTGCTTCTCGTTCTTCGATCGTCTGCTCCTATATCCAGTCACAGTGTCACGCACTTCTTTGAAGTTTGCTAAATTGCATCTTTCAGTTTTTACAAATTCGTATCAAACTCTTTCTTTGATGTCCAGTGAAGGTTGGCATTTGTCCTCGGGTATCAGAAGTGTTCTATATTTCAATGTCAGGTAGTCCAAGTGTTGTTAATGCCACGAGATTTTCCTCCCATTCCCGCCCTGTCATTCCCAGTCCCCCACATATTACTGCATACAAATGAATGCACATTTAAAAGTTTTCTCCGAGAACTGGATGTCGAGACTAGTTTAAAGGGAAATAACTTTGACGCTGGAAGTTCGACAAGGTTCTAAAAGGTTATGGCAGCTTGTTAGTGATGAGCTCACGCGTAGTTGGTATAAAGTTATTGGTTGCAGCCAGGCGTAGACTAACAACTCTTTTTCAAATTAAGTATTATGGTAAATTTTTTATATCTAAAACACAAAAAGTAAAGTAACCCTTTCAGACATTTCGATCTATAGGTCAGATGATTTCAAGGTCATCTGTTTCTATGGCCGACTGTAACGAAGTTGTGATGTAGTCAGCACGACGACCCATCGCTCCTTTACCAACTATTAGAGTTGGGTGAACTCAGAGGCGTCCTAAAATTCACGGAAGTCAAAATCCCAGACTTCTCCAAAATTCGAATCCAGGACCCCAACTTTGGAAGCCAGGCGCTTAATCACTCAGCCACCACGCCCCTTAATATATAATATAATATAATATAATATAATATAATATAATATAATATAATATAATATAATATAATATAAGATAATATAAGATAAGATAAGATATATTGTACATTTTTTATCTATTGATTGTACTGTTGTAATACAATCTTGCTTAAAACAAAAGCATAAAGGTTACAAAGATAGTTTGCGTGGAGACACACATTCAGAACCGGCCCCCGAAGTGGTTCACCCAGGCAGGTAGAGAGGCAGATTTTTATATTTTCAACCAGAATATCAGAAGCTATGAACTACAAACTAGCAACGGCCACAACCCTAACTCGGCCAATCCAACAAGAAGGGACATGTGACCTTTTGAAAGTATTGCCTATGTCATTGTTCAGCTAACAGGTGCGGAGACAGATAAATGTATAAGCTTAGCTTATCTAATATTATAGCTGCGAGTGCATTGATAATAGCCATATGAATGTTAATATATTTATAATTGTACTCATAATAGCTCATAACTAATTGCTAGTATATGTGAGTTCACGGTTACTGGACATGTATGATTTAATTTCAATTATTGCCTATTAAATCTTGTGTTCAAATAGATTTCACTTTTACAGTACTACATGTATTTCTCTTTTCTTTAAAATACTTTCTTATAATTAATATAAGCTTCTGTAACGAAATACGAGTTAGTAATACAAATATTTTTGTATCCTAAGTTTAGAAAAAAAAAGTTTAAATTTAAGTAAACTTCCTTTCCTCTATAATATTGTCTCCCTTGGCTTTATCTATTAATATTGAATAGTTGTAAAGATGGTGTATTTTAATTGAAAAAAAAGATTTTAAAAAAATGCTTGCCCTGAGCCAAGAACTTTTGTCTCTGGGGTAGATCAAAACTTCACGAGTGGTACAGATCTAAGCTAGATTATGATCTTGACCTGATTTCAGAAATATGTAATTTTGCACAATTACAGGAATCAGTGACGACATAAATCTAGCTCTCTCTTTCGCTCCACACACACACACACAGAAACAGGATGGCTGCCTGGTCGCGCGGTTTGCGCGCTGGACTGTCGTATGGATTTATCGATGGTCCAGGGTTCAAACCCTGCCCGCTCCCATCCCCCGTCGTCCAGCGGGAGGCTTGGACTAGGAAGTAAACTATCTTCAATTCTGAAAGGAACATCGGAAACATGTAAAACAAACAAACAACACACACACATACATACACACACACACACATATCATATTTATATTCGCACAAAATACATATTCATCCTGCTATTTACTTGCATTATACATGTAACGATCGAGACGCAAGCAGTTCGATTCCCTAAAATGGCAATTTTTTTTAACGCGATGTTTGTAAAAAATGTTTTACATGTTTCGGATGTTCCTTCAGTGTTGAAGATAGTTTACTTCCTAGTCCAAACCTCCCACAGGACGACGGGGGATGGGAGCGGGCAGGATTTGAACCCTCGACCATCGATAAATCCAAACGACAGTCCAGCGCGCAAACCGCACGGCCAAGCAGCCATCCCATGTCATCTAAACAACGTTTATACAAAGTCACCATTCAATGTTTAACATTACAAAATAATACCTCCTTCTGCTTCAAGCGCTCATAACACTATCGGCAGCGTAATTTGTCGATTGATACACTTTTAGTGTTTGATTATACTTCATTCAAATTGACACAATGCGTTTGTTTTTATAGACTTTAAAATATCCGAATGAATATATCTTTCGATATTATGGTTTCTAACGACAGCATAAAATGTAAAGTCTTCAGCATTTTGACTACCATCTTATTTCAACTTAATCAAATCTACATATAATCTAGATCTAGAAAAAAATGTATAGAAATAATCACAGTGAGTATGAGGGCCCATTAAAGTTTTTTTTTTTAGTGAGACCTATGTTAGATTTTTTTTTTGGGGGGGGGAGGGGGGGGGGGGAGGGAGTTATGTAAAATAGTTTATATTTTTGGCTATAACTAATGGGGACAAAAAGTTTAAATGTTGTTGGTAGCATCAACGCCAGCGGTTCTCAACCTTTTAAACTCGGCGACCCCTTTTTTTACTATCCCCCACTCTGCAGCGACCCCCCGCCCACACGCACACACACAGCAATAGAAGAGTAGACAATAAAAATCCATATTTTTGATGGTTTTAGGCGACCCCTGGCAAATCGTCAATCGACCCCCAAGGGGGTCGCGACCCACAGGTTGCTCTACGCAGTGTCTTGAATAGGCTCGGTTCAAACCGAAGGTGATGACTAGACTTCTAACTAATAGTCGAACAGAGGCGAAGGGGAGCATTGCTAAGAGAGATGCCGCTTTCCCTCATCTTCACCTATCCTTTACTCTGTCGGGCCGTTGGGGGCACCACGCAAGATTTGTCGACCATCTTTCTCCATTTTTGTCTCCATTCCTGTCTTTTGCCTTGGATAGAGCCCTCTTTCAATGGGAGCCCGTCCATTCTGTCCATTTATAAACATGTAATAGAGAATGAAGGGTTGCTAAACTAAATACCTAAGCTCAACATCTTCTCAGTGAGAGACTCTCTAAGGACCAGGGGTTCTCAATCTGTGGGTCGCGACCCTTTTGGGGGTCGATTGGCGATTTGCCTGGGGTCGCCTAAGACCCTCGAAAAAATGGATTGTTATTATCTACTCTTCTATTGCTGTGTGTGTGTGTGCGTGGAGGGGGGGGGTCGCGGCAGAGTGAGGGGATTGTAAAAGGGGGCCGCCGAGACTAAAAGGTTGAGAACCGCTGCTATAGACGATAAACATATGAATTGTTTCCTTTCTTTCAGATCTACTTCTAGTTTTTTTTTCTTTTTATATTGACTGCGCTGGATGTGGCCAAATATGTAGTTCTCAACTGGGGCTGCGTAACCACGGAAGATATTGCATTCCTCATTAATTATTATTATAGCTTTTATATAGCGCTACTTTCATGCTTATATCATGCTCAGAGCGCTTTGGTCCAATCTCATTTGTGGACCAGTTGGGGGGGGGGAGGGGGTATCTAGGAGTTGGTTTTCCGTGCTGCCTCTAGGCGCTCACTAAACACAACTCTGCCCGAGTCGGGTGTCGACTGTCGAACCTCGAGCCCCCTTCTAGGTAGCCAAGCGCACTTGGCCTCTCGACCACGCTTCGGTCTTGAAGACTAGCCTTATTATTATTGTCCCTAACGTAACTAGAGAGGCGCGGTGGCTGAGTGGTGAAGCGCTTGGCTTCCGAACCGGGGACCGGGGTTCGAATCCTGGTGAAGATTTTTAATTCAACGCCTCTGAGTCTACCCAGCTCTAATGGGTATCTGGCATTAGTTGGGGAAAAGTAAAGGTGGTTGGTCGTTGTGCTGGCCACATGACACCCCCGTTAACCGTGGGCCACAGTAACAGATGACCTTTACATCATCTGCCCTATAGACCACAAGGTCTGAAAAGGGAACTAGAAATAAACAATTGAAATCACTCTTACTTTTCACGCCAAATTCCCTATTGTAAACTCATAGCTTAACCTAGTTACCTATTTAGTTATATATATATATAAGTAGCTTTTATATAGCGCTGCTTCAGCATACATAGCAGTTGTGGACCAGTGGGGGAGGGTGTATCTAGGAGTAGGTTTTCCGTGCTGCCTTTAGGCGCTCAGTAAACACAACTGTGCCCGAGTCGGGTGTCGAACCTCGAGCCCCCTTCTAGGTCATGCGCACTTGGCCTCTCGACCACGCTTCCCACCTTATGTACCTATATGTGTATGTATGTATGTATGTATCTATATCTATCTACTTAAGATTGTTCAATCTATGTCAATGTATGTAGTTATGTACCTATATGTGTATGTATGTATGTATGTATGTATTGTTACGATCTTCTCTATCAGGGCCTTCTGCAAACACTGCTAAACACAACAGCACATCTAACACAAGAACTTGACAACAAGAGCTTCAATAAACAAGGTGGCAGTTTATTTACAACTACATCGACAACAGCCAATAAACACAATTGGCTACACTAACTTCAAATGCTTTGCTACACCAAAGAATTGCCTAACTAAGTCTCTCTAGCTCAGCGGTTCTCAACCTGTTAAGCTCGGCGACCCCTTTTTACAATCCCCACTCTGCGGCGACCCCCATCCACACAGCAATAGAAGAAAAGACAAAAACCATCCATATGTTCGATGGTCTTAGGCGACCCCTGGCAAATTGTCAATCGACCCCTGAGGGGGTCGCAACCCACAGGTTAAGAACCTCTGCTCTAGCTCGTACAGCTACATTTTCTCACTTCGTCGCACACAGTCCTTACTGCTTGCTGTCCTGGACTCTACTGCCCTTTTTAACACACTGTCTCTCGACCGTGAAGGCTTTCGGTCACATGGCCATAATGCTGGTCATATTTGCGTGTACTAGCAGTAATGCCTCTTGTTCAACAGCCGTTGACCCGTTGACCTGTATGATTGGCCTGAGTCGTGTGTATCAGTAGACCGCACATACATTAACCCTTTCAGTCCGCCACTGTAGTTATAACAGTATCTATATCTATCTACTTACGGTTGTTCAATCTAAATCAATTTATGTACCTATGTATGTATATATATATATATATATATATATATATATATATGTACTGTCTCTTGGAAGAATTTCAATCTGCATATAGGAAGTGCCGTAGCACAGAGACAGCGGTGGTCAGGGTACTAAACGACTTACTTCACAATTCCGACAAAGGCCACATATCAATTCTTTCTATGCTGGACTTGTCCGCAGCCTTTGATAAGCTAGACCATGAAATTATGATGGCCAGATTCTCTGCAACTTTTGGTTTAGCAGGAGTCGTCCTAAAGTGGCTTGGATCCTACCTGACGGAACGCACCCAAAGTGTCGTTGTTAGCGGAACGGAATCAACAAGCTTACTTTTGAAGTACGGAGTACCCCAAGGATCAGTTCTAGGCCCAGTACTGTTCACTATGTACACTTATCCACTCAGCGGTGTCATACGGCCAACCGGCATCCTATACCATTTCTTTGCCGATGACTCACAGTTATACGATTCATCAGTACCCTCAGAGGTGTCGCATCTGGCAGAGAAAATCAGTAGTACCGTTGCAAGGGTGAGCGATTGGATGGTTGAAAATAAACTCAAGATGAACGAAGACAAGACAGAAATAATTAAGATTGGCACTAGGAACAATGTCTCAAAAGTTGAAAGCACAGATTCTCTCTTTATCACGAACTGCCATGTTCCTTTTGTCCATGTAGTGCGGAATCTTGGAGTTTTCTTCGACTCAACACTATCTTTCGACCCACACATAAATCAGCTCTGCAAAGGTCTTTATCTGCAGCTGCGCAGATTAGGCCAGATCCGACCATATTTAACAACGGAGTCAACAAAAACGCTAGCTGTGGCATTCATACTCTCCCGCCTTGACTACTGCAACGCCGTGCTAGCAGGTATACCTGATGACAAAATAGCCAAGCTGCAACGTATACAGAACAACGCCGCTCGAATAGTCCTTAAAAAAACTAGACAAGATTCTGCTACTACGCTCTTGCGCACGCTCCATTGGCTTCCCGTGAAAGCGAGAATCGATTACAAGGTCGCCACACTTTGTCATCAGTGTATATATAACAATGAGATGCCCTTGTACCTTAGCGAACTGATTACTCCATATGTCCCCCAGAGAACCCTGCGCTCAAAGGACTCAACGCTTTTAGTAGTGCCACGTTTCTCCCTCAAAAGCTACGGTCTTCGTGCTTTTTCAGTTCACGGACCAAAGGTTTGGAACTCACTCCCCATTGATCTCAGACAGACAACATGCTATACCACTTTTAAGAAGAACATTAAGACCTACTTGTTTAAAACTTTTTTAGATTAACTGTTATATTAGCAGTTGTGTTTATGTTTGTAATGTTGTTACAGCGCCTTGAGCCTACATTTTGTTTGTTAACAGCGCTTTATAAATAAAATTATTATTAAAATTATTATATATATCTGTCAATTATTAGTGGATGAGAAATAATAATTTTAAATTAACTTTGGGCTTCAAAACACTAAAAAACTGACACTTTTTTAAAAGATATGACAATTTTAAAGTGTGAATGAATGATAAAATGTTTTCAACCAATTACTAATCTTTTCCTTTCTTGTATCTTGGTAATAGATTGTGAAGCTGCCTAAACATATACTTGACAGGTATGTCACTGACTCAAACCCCTCCTGTGATCTAAACACAACAAGTTTAGCCTACGGAATTATGCTCATTAATCCTTAATGCTAACACTGTATTGGATTATTCTAGGAGGCAGAAACCAAAATTACAACTAATAATCTTTATGAATAAGCTCAATGAAATACATTAATTTCATTTCCTCAAATTTCTCTAAATGTTTGTTTAATGTAAGCATTTGAGTCAAGGACATGTGCTTCCTCTGTATTCACATCTACATGTATCGAGATTCGTAAATTGGATTAACTGGATATTCGATTCTTCCAC
Source organism: Biomphalaria glabrata (assembly GCF_947242115.1). Taxonomy (NCBI): domain Eukaryota; kingdom Metazoa; phylum Mollusca; class Gastropoda; family Planorbidae; genus Biomphalaria; species Biomphalaria glabrata. The sequence goes on from NC_074723.1 coordinate 36,140,390, forward strand.
TTTTCCAAGCCACCACGTCTTGGGCATCGATACTCGGCAAAGAGATTTTTATGCTAAAGTCTTCCTCTTCAAGCCTTTCTACATGAGTATCGATTCCAAGGAGCTGCAGCTGATGTATGAGCTTGTGGAGGAAGGTCTCGACTCGAGGTGAGTACATATTTAGCTCATTGTCTTGCAGGGGGGCTTCATTGTATCTACCTCATATAAAGATCCAGCTTGAACTAGCTGGCCTGTTCAATGATTTGGCATGATGCATACTTCATTGACTACTGGTCTACTGAGTCTCGAGAAAATTGGATGCGTTGTTTTGTCAACTTGATCTGTAAAAAAACTTAGGCCCCCTTGTCACTTAACTCATTGCCACCTTAACCTGAATTCGTTTAGAAAAAAAAAAAGTACATTGAAAGGGGAGAAAGGGTTAAAGTAAATAAGAATTTGACTATCAGTGGTATAGCAAGGGATTTGGGAACACGGGGGGTTTGACCCCTTTTGGGACCCCTGCAGTTTGACTTTCGACATCATGACATGAGATAATGTACTTAATACGTAAATGTCTAAATTCAAATTGGTACAGTATATCAGTGACATCCTTCAGAGCAGGGGTTCTCAACCTGTGGATCGCGACCCCTTTGGGGGTCGATTGACGATTTGCCAGGGGTCGCCTAAGACCATCGAAAATAAGGATTGATTATGTCTATTCTTCTATTGTGGTGTGTGTGTGTGGGGGGGGGGGGTCGCAGCAGAGTGGGGGATGGTACAAAGGGGTCGCCGAGCCTAAAAGGTTGAGAACCGCTGCTTTAGAGTAATGCTGTTTTATAACCGTTCGGTAATGCTGCTTTTTGGATTTTGGTCCAAGAGACGTTTCTGCAGGTCAGACAGACGGCCACTCATTTTGGCTGCCTTATCATAGGTCAAAGTCCAGTCCGCGCGGAAAGAGTTAATCTGTGTGGGAAACATGCAACAGGGTCACTAACCTATATAACAACGTGAATAGCAAGATTACATGGCATTGACGTAAAAATTAATATTTTAGGTTCAAAAAAAAAAATTCGATTCGGACACTCATTTGGAGCCTCCTCAAGTGAGGGGCGGGGGACAGTGGGAGTTTCAAATTTGGACCCCCCCCCCCCCTCTCCCTCCCTCCCACCCTAGCTACACAACTGGTTCTGGGTGCTTGTGTTGTTTTTTGAATCTTAAAACATTTAAATTTGTAATCTAAATTCCGAAAGCAATTGCAAATACTGCTCTTACTCACACACATACATACACACGCACACACACATGCATACACACACGCGCACACACACACACACACACAAAAGATCGCTTTCTGAAGCATTATTCTTAAAAATGCATCTGATGAAAATCTTTTCTTCGCAACATGTCATCATGGGTTCTCAAAATCAAACAAGGCATACCCCCCTCTGAGTACTTAACTGTACGAGATCATTTTGAATACACAAACCATGGGGATTCACATTTTCGTATAATGTATGAAGCCTATGTTAGGCATCCAGTCTAGAGACGCACCATAGTTGAAGGACTTTTGGAGTGACTATTTGGGACAGCACGATTTGTGGGGTTTAGCTTGTGGGTGTTAGTATTCTTCAGTTGGTGTTGGGTCTTCAAGGTGATAACATCTTAATTGCAGGTTTAGGAGTTATTTGTGTTGCTGAATAGGTGTACACAATTAAGGTCCCGAGGTTCAACCCGACAAGAACATCTTTCACATACAGTCGTACATAGAGTAACCAACTATGTGGATGGTTTAAATAACAAAAAAAAAATAATTTAATTGTAAGATACTGATAGTTGTACATGCACAATGACAATGATAAAATGATGAATAGATAATATATATATAACATATATAGATAGATATTATTCAGTAACTCACATAAGCACCTTGCTACTGCTGCCACTTGTCACTGTGATTTCTTAGTCAACCAGACGCTGATCGACTGACGTCAGAATACTGCCAACATCGGCAATAATAAAGATATACCTCAGCTGATCCCAACTGGTGTGTAACGGCCCTGACACTCAACGCCGTCGACGATCGCCAATCTGACAATGGCACTCAAGTCTGTGCAATATATTTCTGAGACGACAAGCGACGCCCACACTGGCATAGAATCGAGCTCAGTACATACAACTCCAACACTGGCATAGACTCGAGCTCAGTACATACAACTCCAACACTGGCATAGACTCGAGCTCAGTACATACAACTCCAACACTGGCACCCTATTTACGAAATAAACACAAAATTCAGCCTCTATTCCAAAACTAGAAACAGCGACAACCTTTTATATAACATACAATAAGAGATATCACAGCGAAGTAACTCACCCTAAAACAGGGGTCCCAAGAAATCCTACTGAATCATAGAAGTCCAAGAAACTAGTACAGACTAATAATCTTTTACGGACTAACACACCGTCCGTTTCGACCAAAATCAGAGGGTGGGCTGTCTCAGGACAACGAATGACCAATAAATGTCACCGGACTTTGTGACTTAGCAAAAAAAAAAAAAAATTCTAACAAAAATACCAGGCACTATCGCCCCGTACAAGTATTTGTAACGAGTAAAAGAGAAAAAAAAAAAAACTAAACAGAGCTGGGGGAAGGCAAAAGACACTTGTCTATACAACGTGGCACTTATTACGAGCAGAGACTCGACTGTGGCCATTATACATTTGTAAGCCTCCATGCTCCGCACTGGGATTAATCTCTTACAGCACGGTCCAGGTATCTGGCAGTGTTCTGTATGGCTCGCTTGTCTCCTTACAAGGCGAGACCCCCCCCCCCCCCCCCCCCGCGCATGCACTAGTTCTATCTGTTTCAAGACTAGTCGTATCTTTGATTGTGCATCTGGGCACCCTGCAGTCGTAGAGGATGTGCTCCACGGTCTCATCCTCTGTGTGGCAGTGTCGATGTCTGGGATAGTGATTCTCTCGGATCCTAGCCAAGATTGCTTGATCCTTTCTGTCTAGCTGCCATTATATCGTACCATTTGGAACTTGATCCATTCAAAATTCCCATTATGTACTAAACTTCATTCAAGTATCTATCGGTCTAGACTTAGTCCTTACATCTTGTTATTGTGGTTAGTTTTAGAGCACGCTGAACACACCAGTTCAAGAAACTAAAACATCTTCTGAATAATCTGTTTACGTCAGACAGCCGTTTACGACTACAAGATTAGGGCTTATTAAACATTACATGTTATTATGATTATTAAAGATGTTTTTACTGATACTGAAACATTGTTTGATTCGTTTAGATTTTATTTTTTTTATATGTTACTTTCAGCCTACGCTGTTTTCGGTAATGACACTATAGAAATTATAATTGCATATTATTATTATTATTATTATTATTATTATTATGTCAGAAACGAACGAGTATTAAAGGCACATTCCTCATCCCATATGCTAGGACAAATTTGTACAAATACTCCTTCTTCCCTAGTGCTATTAGAGCATGGAATGGGTTGCCTGAGCTAGCCAGGAAAACCAGTGACTTGGCAGAATTTAAGTCATTGGTTAATATGCATGACTAAATGCATGACGCGTAGGACGTTATCATCTTTTTTGAAGTAACGTCTGTATTATATAAGATAAGAAATTCTTTCTGGGCATCATTTGCCTTATAGATCGCAAGTTCTGAAGCAGATTCTATCAAACCTTATTTTAATATAACTTAATATAAAATAATTTTTTTAGCCACTTTTAAATACAGTTATTCTTATTCGTCTTATTATACTGAACAATGAGAATTCTAATAACGGCGAGGCTCAGGATAATTTAAATTTCTCGAAGACAGAAACCATCTCTTTTGGGGAGTGATTTTTTTTCATGTTAACACAATATCAACACCTACAAAAATGACGCCAAAGTTAAAGAAAAAAAAAACACAACAACAGATATTAATCTTGTTAAGCTTGTTATTTTGGGGTAAAAAGTTTTTTGGAAAACTTGCTAATTGAATTTAAAAGCATCGCAAGAACAGGGCCCGAGTGTTGCTGTACTTGGATACGATGCCTTTGTGAGGGCGTGTAGGTGTGTTTGTGTGAGCGTGTGGAAGTGTTTGTGTGGGCGTGTGGAAGTGTTTGTGTGGGCGTGTGTGTGTTTGTGTGGGCGTGTGGAAGTGTTTGTGAGGGCGTGTATGTGTGTTTGTGTGGGCGTGTGTAAGTGTTTGTGTGGGCGTGTGTGTGTGGGGGGGGGCGTGTGAGTGTGTGTGTGAATGACTAGTTAAAAGAATGCTTTTTACAGGAGAATTCTGTTTAACAGCGGGGGGAAGGTTCTCACGTCAATTCTCGCTATGTATGACGATATTTGTTATGACAATGGACATTTTTACAAGACATTCGCTATGATAAGGAATTCGTTAGATGACAATTGACACTTGGATGACGTCATCAACAGAATACTTTTTTTTTTTTTTCGCCCTTTATTAAGTAAAGTGAAGCACCCATCTCATACCTTGTTATCTATCGGGCAGATGATATTTAGGGTCGTCTGTTTCTATGGCCGATGGTTTAACGAGCAGGGCGTAGTGCGGCCAGCACAACGACCAGGGCATTGACTTTCATAAACATAAGTCAGGTACCCGTTAGAGTTGGTTGGATCCAGGGGGCGACCCTAAAAATTACCGAAATTCAAAATCCTAGTCTTCACCGAGATTCGAACCCATGACCCTGGAACCCAAGTGCTTAACCACTTGGCCACTGTGCCCCCTCATAGTTCTTACGGTCAGAGAACAAAATCTACACATTTTATATTTAATCATATCTATTCAGCATCCACTTGTTACGACTTTTAAGTACTTAATTGTAATAGCATGTATTGTTATCTCTATCATCTATTATCTATATCATTATATCAATTAATCGACGTAACAGAGGCGTCCCAAGGAAACGCTTCAAATACCATCTTAGGCGACAACTTTCCTTGGCTGACATAGAAGAGAGCACCTGGCTGAATGCGGGGTCGGAACGAGACAGCTGGAGGTCACTCACTCAAATTTGAGACCAAAAGAAAATCTGATGCCGAGGACAAACGCAGACGACGAAAAGAAAATCTAAATCGACCACCTGCGGACAATGGTTATGCTTGCCTGTATGTGGCAAAATATGTAGGTCACAGCTGGGGCTGCGTAGCCACGGAAATACTGTATTCCTCATTAATCTTCGGATTCGAAGACAAGCCTTATTATTATTATTATTATTATTATTATTTTATCAATTAAATGCTTATATTTTAATTACGACAAATTGGTTATGTTATACCCAAAAAAAAAAAGGGGGGGGGGGGTTTCGAGTTCTAAAATTAGAACATCATCTCCCAGATATCCCCCCCCCCCCCCCCATGACTCAAGTTCCACAAACGATATTAGGTCATAGCGTACTTAGCATACCGTGGCATGAAAGATTCACTGCTAAGGGTGGTTTTTAAATTAGGCTGTTAATTATTTAATTAAGAACGCCGGCCCACACCATTTCACCAGTTCCTCACTGTCTGAGACTGTAACAGCCCCCGCTCGTTTGTGGAAGAGAATAGGTTCAGACTTACGTGTGTGTGTGTGTGTGTGTAAAGATGTTGTTTCACAAAGACTGCATGCAATTATTGTATTTTCTCTAATTGGGTATCTCTTCCTCTCCTTCTCTTTCTCTTTCTCTTTCACTCTCTCTCTATCTCTCTTTTTCTCCATCTCCTTCTATCTATCTCTTTCGTTTTCTTTTTTTATCACTATTTATGTTTCTCTTTTTCCTTTTCTCTTTTTTAAATCTTTTTTCTTTCTCCCTCCCTCTCTCTCTCTCTCATTCTCCTTAACTCTCTCTTTTTTTCTTTCTCTCTATCGCCTTGTCATTTTTTCCCTTTTTCCTTTTCTTTTTCTATCTTTCTTTCTTTCTCACTTTCTCTCTTTTTCATCTTTCTCTTTTTCTCTCTCCTTCTTTCTCTCTCTCTTTCTATCTCTAGATATTACCCCAAAAAAACAAAAACATTTTAAACTTCCAAATTCGTTATTTTCTTAATTGCGCCTCAATAGACACATTTTTGTCGTTGTTATTGGATAAGCGTACCATTTTGTGTGCACATCCATATAGACCAGTTTTAGAACAAAGACTCAAAAAACAAAGATTTACTGCTGCAGGGGTAAACGGTACCGTATACTGTAAAAAACACCAGCAATCTATGTAACCCTGCCGGACCAAGTTAAACAAAGGACGTTTGGGCCACGAGGCCTTCATCAGCTACAAAACAAACAAAAAATAGAAAACAATGAACACAAAATAGTCTTAAGTTAAAACTTCTCTGTCCGATGTTGTTCTAAATCGAGGCAGAAAAGAAAGTTTGTGTGACTCTAAAGATGATATTAGCGTGTTGTTTTACATGCTTCAGGGGATCCCTCAGAATAGAAAATTATGTCATCATGGCCAAAACCTCCCACGTGAAAGCGGGTGATGCAGCGGGTAGGGTTCAAACCTTATAAGCTACATATGCACCTTCCAAAAACACAATACCATTACGTTGAGAGCACACATCAGGTAACCATCCTCTATGGATACATTACGTGTTACATGGGTTCAAGTATACATTTAAACAAGGTTTGTAGCATTGGAAAATGGATTGTAACATTGATTGAAACATATAGCCACTTTGATTGTTACATTAATAACAATAAGGATTAAACGTGGATTGCTTTACGGACTAACAATGCATACGCCATAACAATATTAATTGCAGCATGGGTTCTTACTAGGATTAATAGCAATTAGCAACTCTTTAGTTTACAACTTGAGCCATTCTACATCTGGCCAGGCCATGACAGCGTCCTCCTTTCTTACCCACGCACTACTTCAAACGACATTGCAAACTACTTCGCTAATGATCTCCTGTCACTAATGAAGCGTGTCCTTGCTGAGCTCGGGTGGCCTGGTTAATAGAGACGCATTGTTAGTGTCAGACACAGCGAGACAAAAAAATATTCTGGACATAAAATGCATTTTGTTTTCCGGGGTCATGACTTGGTTTAAAAAAAAAAATATAATAAAGTAGAACTCAGTTATCTGCCCTTGCAGAAAAAGAAAATGTCTATTTTCGATCAGGTTTCAAAGCGTGTGACATTTTATTTCATTTTATTTTTTTTTGAAGAAGAAAAAGATGAAAAGATTTAAAGGGAAGAATACAGAGAGAAATAGAGAAATGTCGATTACAGCGGCGTCATCTCATTTCATGGTAAAGAAACAAATATAAAAAGATAAGATAATTACGCCTATCGCGTGTCTATATATTGATCTAGTCATACATGTTAATAAGAGACGAAGTCTGCTTAAGTAAATGTTGATTTTTTTTCCTGGCTGATTCAGGCAACCCGTTCCATGCCCAAATGGAACTACGAATAAAAGAGTACTTATATGATTTTGTCCTAGAATATTGAATAAGAAATACATCTTTGTATCTTTCGTTCAGCAGACACAACAATATCATCACATTTATTTTTTATACCTTTTTTTTGTTGCATGTTCCACTATAACAGTCACTCCCAAACTTTTTCATTAACGGAACACTTCGCACATTCTGAGTATTTAGAGGAACACTTCCCACTTTCTGAGTATTTAGAGGAACACTTCGCACATTGTGAGTATTTAGAGGAACACTTTGCAGATTCTGAGTATGTAGAGGAACACTTCGCACATTCTGAGTATGTAGAGGAACACTTCGCACATTCTGAGTATGTAGAGGAACACTTCGCACATTCTGAGTATTTAGAGGAACACTTCGCACTTTCTGAGTATTTAGAGGAACACTTCGCACATTCTGAGTATGTAGAGGAACACTTCGCACATTCTGAGTATGTAGAGGAACACTTCGCACATTCTGAGTATTTAGCGGGACACTTATGCATTTTTTTAGAGAGGTTAATTCCAGTAGTTTTTGGAACACCTATTCAGGCTTCGCGGAACTACTAGAGACTCTACGGAACACAGTTTGAGAACCGCTGCACTAAAATATAAAAGGTGGTTAAGATTATGAAGAAAATCTCTAGAACACTTGAAGGTTTTCTTCCAATAGACTCCGTTCTTACACTGCGTAGCTAAGAATTCGACAGCGTTTGGGGGCCCGGGTGGCTTGACCTCTTTGGGACCCCTGCATTTAAAAAAAAATATTAAAAATTTAATTTTAAATAATCATTTGGCGGACACCCTCGAGTGGGTTCCAGCCAGGTGGATTTTCAAATTCTCCCCCTCCTTTCAACCTATCTTAGCTTCACCTCTGCCTTCTAGCCAGATTGTTGCGGATTATCGCCAGTTTTCTTGTAAGTCTTCTCTGGTGGAGTTTGGCGGTGTTACTTTTTTATAGTGCTTCCTTGGTCAAAGTCATGTGTCTGACTCAATACGTTTTGAAGTTTCCGCAGAAATTTGACATAACATTGAGAAATAAAAAATTTCTTTGTTATTTCCCTTTTTTCCCCCTTCTTTTTGGTTTTCCTTCAAGCTTTACAATTGCAAAGTCACATCCCAACGCTATTAGTCGATAGTACTCCAAATACTATGATTATAAGTTTTACCTTCTAGATTAGCATAGTCATTCTGGCAAGACGGTTTACACGAGTCAATAAACGAGAGAGAGAGAGACAGAGAGAGAGAGAGAGAGAGAGAGAGAGAGAGTGGAATAGAGAGAGAAAAAGGGAAGATTAATCATCAAAATCATCTGCGTTGGGGGGGGGGGGGGGGAGGGGGTTAAACTTAAAAATTTCTGGAGTTTTTTTTTTAACCAATTCAAAACTTCCTTAGCTACGCTCATAGAATTTGGTGACTAGTTTGCTTTGGAATAAATATTGAAAACTATCTGTAGAGGGGTTTTAAACTCAAAACCATCTGAAGGTGTTTTAAATTTAAATCTCTCCGCAGGCGGGGCATTAAAATGAGAACCTCCCTATGGCTAAACTCATAGAATTTTGAGTGTGTAATTTGCTTTTTTTTTATATTGAAGAGGTTTCTCTCATAGAATCTGGTGACTGAAATTAAATTAAAGATGGGGTTTATCCTAAAAGAGACAGAAGGAAATAGAAAAAAAAGATAGAGAGAATCAATACAATAGAAAAAAAGAGAGAAATAGATAGAGATATAAAGAAAGAGAGAAGGAAAGAGAGAAAGAAAAAAGAAAAAAAAGAGATAGAAATGAAGATAGAGAAAGAGAAAATAAGAGAGAGAAAAAGAAAGAGAAAAAGAGAAAGAAAGAGAGAAAAGAGAGATATAGAAAGAGAGAGAGAAAGAGGAAGAGAAAGAAAGAAATAAAGAGAGAGAGATATATATAGAAAGAGAGAGAGAAAGAAAGAAAAACGAGAAAGAGGCAGAGAAGGGGAAGAGAGGACAAAAGATGGTGAGAAAGGAAGTTTGGGAGAGAGAGAAAAAGGAGAAAGAAAGAGAAGGAGAAGGAGAGAAAAGGCGAAAGTGAGAGATCACATTTAATGGCGACGTACACAAATCTATTTTTCTCTTCAGGCCTTGTCATTGAGGATAAACATATCTCTATTTCCTGTCCAAGTATTATGAAGTCTCGTCTGGTCTCGGCTAGTAGCGCGACTCTCGTGTTTACTTTCAATCACTCTGCCCAGAATTCCGTAGCAGGAAGTTATTATTCCATAGATTTATCTCTCTTTGAAGGAATGCATTTTTCTTTTCATTTGCTTGTTTTTTGTTGTTTTTTTTTATATTCTACTATATTATTATACGCATCTTGCAAGAAAAGATATTTTATATTTTTATTTTAAAAATGAATATTAAAATTTAAAAAAGCTGTATTGACACGCTTTTGGAGATACAAAATATTTGTCAACATAATGAAAGATATTCTGATAATTCTATACAATAGCATAGAGTGAGAGAGAAAGAGGGAAAGAAAGAGAAAATAGAAAAAGAGAGAAATAGATAGAAAGAACGTGAGAGAAAGGTAACACTATACCCAAAAAAAATGAAATTTACACTTTTTAAACAGTAATATATAGAAAGAGCAATAAGGACAACACAAAGATATAGAGAAATGTGGTGACAATATAATGTACTGTAAAAAAAAAACACTAAAAATTAGATTAGACGAAACTTTGAAAGTAATAGACAAGGCTACCCTATTGAAGGATCACAGTTACCAAATACACAATAAAAATTACTTTGAATACAATAATACACTAAATACATAGTTTATGATTTTAAAGGACGAAGTAAAAGCTTTAAAAACTATGCAGTATAAAAAAATGTCCTAATTCTTTACACCGGATGCACCACAATTTTTGCTATGTATGGGTTTGCTTCCATTGATAAATATCTCCCAGAGAGAAAAATGAAATCAATTTTTTGAGATTGCGCTTTTAGTGTTTTGAGATTGCGCTTTTAGTGTTTTGAAATTTAAATGTAACAGACGAATGGATGGACGGACAAACTTACAGATGAACTGCACAAAACTTATAGTGTCTTTTCCTTGTTCCGGAGTCGCTAACTGTTTTAAAAGTCGTTTTATAAAGAAGGACATTTGAGATACACTTGTTGAGACATTAGTGAATTCTTCAAGTCGTGAAATAAAAAAAATTGTGCGCATAAAATAGTAAGGTCTGTAGTCTATACGATAAGATAATCATGTATATTAGATCTAAAAGTAAAATTCAACTAATTGTCACAAAAAATATGGGGCATATTAATCTAGATCTAGACTTTGATTTTTTACTATCTTTTACAAGACCTATTGTACAAGGTGTTACTTCAGTTGTTTTTAACTTTACATTTTGTGGGTAATTTTCTCCAATTAGCAACACTCGCTTAGCTGAGTTGGTCAAGTAACGTTAAGTTTCCCTTTTAATCCTTGCAATCTATAGGCCTGAGGATGTAAAGGTCATCTAGCTCTGTGGCCCACGGTTAACGATGGTGTCATGTGGCCAGCACAACGACCAGTCGGTAGAGTTTCAGACTTTAAATCGGAGGGTCATTCCAAGACCCAAAGTGTGCGACATATTTTTATAAATTATTTTTTAGATATATTTTTAAATATCGTTTTTCGCACAATTATATTTTTAGTAATTCGATCTACACTAAAACTTGAAATGGAATAAATAGCCTCGATCCTAAAATCATTTTCAAACCTTGATTTAAAAATGTATCCAGTGTGAAAGCGTCAGAGATACTTTCAATGATCTTGATAAAAAACTGAAAGATCGAAGATTGTTCATATTGTATGTAGGACTAATTTCATAGGCGTAGAATGTGTGTGGCTGGTGTGTGTGTGTGATGACATTTGCTGGGGAAAAGTGTAGGTGAACATTGTGCTGGCCACATGATGCCCTCGTTAACCGTAAGCCACCGAAACAAGGAACATTGACTTTTGGACTGTATAGTGCTTGCTACAAATAGATGTCAGGATGTTTATTAGATGTCAGGATGTTTATTAGATGTCAGGATGTTTATTAAATCATTGACAGATACTAAACAAATAAACGAAATTGTGTAAAAAGACATTTTTAATTTTTACAGTCTTGACATTTGTTTGTTGAAGGGCTTCTGTTGAGACCTTTTGGTCACTAAATACCTTCGCGCATTGGTATAGCTTCACTTCAGAGTCTGCAAGGTCTGACCTTTCTCTGGGCAACCGTGGGCAACCGTGGATCTAATAAGCTGGAATGTGTGTGTATGTGTGTGTTGACGCATAATCTTTTCCATGTCTTTGGCACCCTGATGATCATGGGATTTTTTTTCGGGGGAGGAGGTTTTGAAATCCCCCCCCCCCGTCACATATGTGTGTGTTTGTGTGTGTAATATTTATTACATTCTGACCATTCATTCTTTCGGATGACGTTTATTGTACCCAAGATAAGGTTCTTCCAGGAGTTAGTGGAAAAATTGTAGACACCCCGCCCTCGCCAGCACCGAGAGCTTCCCCAGCAGGGTTCGGGGACTCCGCCAAGCACTATTTCCGTTATTAAAAGCCAAAAAACTGCATATTCTGAGGTATCTACAGTACATTATCCTGCTATTAAAAGTTTTAGTTCAAAACCCAATCTGATATTCTTGCTTATTTAGGACTTAGATCCCCCCGCGCCGTTCGGCGCATTGGACGAAATGGTGCCTCCACAAAAATCTGTTACAGGCAAGGTCTGTAGCCTCTTCCCACCTGGTGTCCACTGCTATGAGGACCTCCGTGAAAGTGTGGCGCCAAGTTGTACTAGGATTTCTCTGTTTGCGCTTTCTTCGTAATGGCCTCCATGTCATCGGAACTCTTAGTATGCGTAATTCATATTGTCGGAGAACTAGTCCCGCAAACCTCATGCGACGCTCTTTCACAACCTTACTAAGGGGTCGACTCCCAGTTCGGCATAGGATTTCCTTGATTGAGACCCGATGTCTTTAACTTACTCCTAAAATCCGTCTTAGCCATCTTTGTTGAGCCACATTTAGTCTTTTTTTTTCAATTTCGGCAGATGACTATTTACTGCACTCTATTAATGAAGCCCAGCGACTGGTAGAAATCTGTAACCTCTCTTTGCTACGCTCTTGGAATTAGGTGACTGTAGTTTGTTTTTGATTTTATATCGAAAAGGGAAGATTTATCATCAAAATCATCTGCGTGGGGGGGGGGGGGGGGGGCTAGACTTTAAAATTTCTGGAGTTTTTTTTAACAAATAAAAATCTCCCTTAGATACGCTCATAGAATTTGGTGACTTGTTTGCTTTAGAATAATATTGAAAACTATCTGTAGAGTGGTTTTAAACTCAAAACCACCTTAAGGGGTTTTAAATTTAAATCTCTCCGCAGGCGCGGCATTAAAATGAAAACCTCCTATGGCTTGGCTCATAGAATTTTGAGTGTGTAATTTGCTTTTTTTATATTGAAGAGGTTTCTCTCATAGAATCTGGCGACAGATGTATGTTTAGTCTTAAATTAAAGATGGGGTTTATCGTAAAAAATAATTTCGGAGGGGGTTTTAAAAATCTTCCATAGTTATGCTCTTGGAGTTTGGGGATAGTCGTTTGCATTTTTTGTTTGTTTATATAAGAGGGGGGTTTAATCGCAAAACTCACCCCCCTCCCCCTCTTTTTAGCTGCGCTGGTGCAAGTGATGGTTTAATATTAAAATCACACCTAAAATAAACAAAATCAAAGCAAATAATCAGTCACAAAATTCCTCCTTGAAGGTAGGGGGAGGGATTCCATTTCGGGCCTTGAACCCCAAGACCCCCCCCCCAGGCTACGCACATGCTGATGATACCCGTTGCAGGTATACTCATTAAAAAGCGTCAACAATAGATTGCTAGGAATAAACTTACAGTGACACATCTATCAAAGTAAGGCATGCTGAATCACGCTCACAGGTTTGACCCAGTGGCGTAGCTAGAATTTGCCATCATTTGGGGGCCCGGTAGCTTGACCTCTTGACATGAGATAATGTATGAAAACTATTTCGAACACTCATTTGGGCCCTCCTCAAATGGGGGCCAGTGGGGGATTTCCAATTTCTCCATTGCCTTTTCCCCATCATAGCTACGCCACTGGCTTGACCGGTTTTAAACGTTTCTTCTAGTAGGAAGACAAAAAGAAATGGAGTGAGAAGGTCGATAGATCATATGTGGTGCCCCAACTGTCCAACAAACAAATACAGAAAAAGACAGACAGACAGAAGGCGATGAGAAGACAGCATCAAAGAATGGACAAGCTTGTTATTGAAAGAAAATCTAGTCAAATTAAAGAGAAAAAAAGAAATGGAGTGAGAAGGTCGACAGATCATATGTGGTGCCCCAACTGTCCAACAGACAAATACAGAAATGGACAGACAGACAGACAGAAAGCGATGAGAAGACAGCATCAAAGAATGGACAAGCTTGTAATTGAAAAGAAAATCCTAGTCAAAGTAAAGAGAAAAAAAGAAATGGAGTGAGAAGGTCGACAGATCATATGTGTTGCCCCAACAGGAAAACACGGAAAAGGCCAGACAGACAAAAAGAAAGCGATGAGAAGACATCAAAGAATGTATCTATCAATAGATAAACAAAATAACAAATTCTAGTAAAAGATAGACATGAATGGAGAATGTCTTGATTTCATGAGTATTGCCCAAACTATCTAAAATGCAGGGGAAGATGAAGAAGCCCACATCAGCTTTCAGGAGTTCAAACCCAGGACCACCATTTATTTATGACAGCATACGACCAGGGAACCACCACTTCCTTGATTCAATGTTATCTTTCACTGGCTGACCTACTTTTAAAAAAAAATAATAATAATATGTCGAATTCTGGGTGCGGGGGATGATGGAATGCGAGATTAAAATTGAACGATGACATTGTCACGGCTACAGCAATCACCCCAAGTGTATTTTCATGTCTGTAAAATTGGCATCTATTTCTGTGCGTGCTGTTAATTAGGGCCATTTTATTATTACTGCTATTATTTTATTTTATTGTGTGTGTGTGTTTAAAAATAGAAATCTCGGGGGACGCACATTTCTTTGAGTGAACTCCCTTTGCAATGTGATCTACGTCAAATGAAGACTATGCCAGGCCTCCTTAATGCTTTCTCGCTACGTGCATGTAATTAGAAGCTAATAGTAGAAAAAGTAAACAGCGGCGTCGCCAGCACGTGCGAGGGGTGCTGGCCGCACTGGGTGACGCAAACAGGAGGTGCCCCTATAGAGATAAAATGTCACAGATATCCAAAGTTTTTGAAAACAGAATCGGCCCAGAGTGTACAGGTGTCCGTGGGTGTGTATCAAGGACTATTGACATCTAGCGGAAATAACTGGGCGTTACCCGTGGTCAAAGTGGTGGGAGGTGTTTCTTTTAAATATATACGCCTTCGCAATGATCTACGAAACCTTCTTGCCAAGTTTCATAAAGACTGGTAAATTGTAATCTGTTTCGCTTTATATATGTCTCGGTCAAATGACTCTGTTTGTGGTAATACTTCACAGTCAAATGTTTCTGTTGTTTGTGGTAATACTTCACAGTCAAATGTCTCTGTTGGTGGTGATACTTCACAGCCACATGTCTCTGTTGGTGGTGATACTTCACAGCCACATGTCTCTGTTGGTGGTGATACTTCACAGTCAAATGTCTCTGTTGGTGGTGATACTTCACAGCCACATGTCTCTGTTGGTGGTGATACTTCACAGCCACATGTCTCTGTTGGTGGTGATACTTCACAGTCAAATGTCTCTGTTGGTGGTAATACTTCACAGTCACATGTCTCTGTTGGTGGTGATACTTCACAGTCAAATGTCTCTGTTGGTGGTGATACTTCACAGCCACATGTCTCTGTTGGTGGTGATACTTCACAGTCAAATGTCTCTGTTGGTGGTGATACTTCACAGCCACATGTCTCTGTTGGTGGTGATACTTCACAGTCACATGTCTCTGTTGGTGGTGATACTTCACAGCCACATGTCTCTGTTGGTGGTGATACTTCACAGCCACATGTCTCTGTTGGTGGTGATACTTCACAGTCAAATGTCTCTGTTGGTGGTGATACTTCACAGCCACATGTCTCTGTTGGTGGTGATACTTCACAGCCACATGTCTCTGTTGGTGGTAATACTTCACAGTCAAATGTCTCTGTTGGTGGTGATACTTCACAGTCAAATGTCTCTGTTGGTGGTGATACTTCACAGCCACATGTCTCTGTTGGTGGTGATACTTCACAGCCACATGTCTCTGTTGGTGGTGATACTTCACAGCCACATGTCTCTGTTGGTGGTGATACTTCACAGCCACATGTCTCTGTTGGTGGTGATACTTCACAGTCACATGTCTCTGTTGGTGGTGATACTTCACAGCCACATGTCTCTGTTGGTGGTGATACTTCACAGCCACATGTCTCTGTTGGTGGTGATACTTCACAGCCACATGTCTCTGTTGGTGGTGATACTTCACAGCCACATGTCTCTGTTGGTGGTGATACTTCACAGCCACATGTCTCTGTTGGTGGTGATACTTCACAGTCAAATGTCTCTGTTGGTGGTGATACTTCACAGTCAAATGTCTCTGTTGGTGGTGATACTTCACAGCCACATGTCTCTGTTGGTGGTAATACTTCACAGCCACATGTCTCTGTTGGTGGTAATACTTCACAGTCAAATGTCTCTGTTGGTGGTGATACTTCACAGTCAAATGTCTCTGTTGGTGGTAATACTTCACAGTCACATGTCTCTGTTGGTGGTGATACTTCACAGTCAAATGTCTCTGTTGGTGGTGATACTTCACAGCCACATGTCTCTGTTGGTGGTGATACTTCACAGTCAAATGTCTCTGTTGGTGGTGATACTTCACAGCCACATGTCTCTGTTGGTGGTGATACTTCACAGTCACATGTCTCTGTTGGTGGTGATACTTCACAGCCACATGTCTCTGTTGGTGGTGATACTTCACAGCCACATGTCTCTGTTGGTGGTGATACTTCACAGTCAAATGTCTCTGTTGGTGGTGATACTTCACAGCCACATGTCTCTGTTGGTGGTGATACTTCACAGCCACATGTCTCTGTTGGTGGTAATACTTCACAGTCAAATGTCTCTGTTGGTGGTGATACTTCACAGTCAAATGTCTCTGTTGGTGGTGATACTTCACAGCCACATGTCTCTGTTGGTGGTAATACTTCACAGCCACATGTCTCTGTTGGTGGTGATACTTCACAGTCAAATGTCTCTGTTGGTGGTGATACTTCACAGCCACATGTCTCTGTTGGTGGTAATACTTCACAGCCACATGTCTCTGTTGGTGGTGATACTTCACAGTCAAATGTCTCTGTTGGTGGTGATACTTCACAGTCAAATGTCTCTGTTGGTGGTGATACTTCACAGCCACATGTCTCTGTTGGTGGTGATACTTCACAGCCACATGTCTCTGTTGGTGGTGATACTTCACAGCCACATGTCTCTGTTGGTGGTGATACTTCACAGCCACATGTCTCTGTTGGTGGTGATACTTCACAGTCAAATGTCTCTGTTGGTGGTGATACTTCACAGTCAAATGTCTCTGTTGGTGGTGATACTTCACAGCCACATGTCTCTGTTGGTGGTAATACTTCACAGCCACATGTCTCTGTTGGTGGTGATACTTCACAGTCAAATGTCTCTGTTGGTGGTGATACTTCACAGTCAAATGTCTCTGTTGGTGGTGATACTTCACAGTCAAATGTCTCTGTTGGTGGTAATACTTCACAGCCACATGTCTCTGTTGGTGGTAATACTTCACAGTCAAATGTCTCTGTTGGTGGTAATACTTCACAGCCAAATGTCTCTGTTGGTGGTGATACTTCACAGTCAAATGTCTCTGTTGGTGGTAATACTTCACAGCCACATGTCTCTGTTGGTGGTAATACTTCACAGTCAAATGTCTCTGTTGGTGGTGATACTTCACAGCCACATGTCTCTGTTGGTGGTGATACTTCACAGCCACATGTCTCTGTTGGTGGTGATACTTCACAGTCAAATGTCTCTGTTGGTGGTGATACTTCACAGTCAAATGTCTCTGTTGGTGGTGATACTTCACAGTCAAATGTCTCTGTTGGTGGTAATACTTCACAGCCACATGTCTCTGTTGGTGGTGATACTTCACAGTCAAATGTCTCTGTTGGTGGTGATACTTCACAGTCAAATGTCTCTGTTGGTGGTGATACTTCACAGTCAAATGTCTCTGTTGGTGGTAATACTTCACAGTCAAATGTCTCTGTTGGTGGTGATACTTCACAGCCACATGTCTCTGTTGGTGGTAATACTTCACAGCCACATGTCTCTGTTGGTGGTGATACTTCACAGTCAAATGTCTCTGTTGGTGGTGATACTTCACAGCCACATGTCTCTGTTGGTGGTGATACTTCACAGCCACATGTCTCTGTTGGTGGTGATACTTCACAGTCAAATGTCTCTGTTGGTGGTGATACTTCACAGTCAAATGTCTCTGTTGGTGGTAATACTTCACAGCCACATGTCTCTGTTGGTGGTGATACTTCACAGTCAAATGTCTCTGTTGGTGGTGATACTTCACAGTCAAATGTCTCTGTTGGTGGTGATACTTCACAGTCAAATGTCTCTGTTGGTGGTAATACTTCACAGTCAAATGTCTCTGTTGGTGGTGATACTTCACAGCCACATGTCTCTGTTGGTGGTAATACTTCACAGCCACATGTCTCTGTTGGTGGTGATACTTCACAGCCACATGTCTCTGTTGGTGGTGATACTTCACAGCCACATGTCTCTGTTGGTGGTGATACTTCACAGCCACATGTCTCTGTTGGTGGTGATACTTCACAGCCACATGTCTCTGTTGGTGGTGATACTTCACAGTCAAATGTTTCTGTTGGTGGTAATACTTCACAGCCACATGTCTCTGTTGGTGGTGATACTTCACAGCCACATGTCTCTGTTGGTGGTGATACTTCACAGTCAAATGTTTCTGTTGGTGGTAATACTTCACAGCCACATGTCTCTGTTGGTGGTGATACTTCACAGCCACATGTCTCTGTTGGTGGTGATACTTCACAGCCACATGTCTCTGTTGGTGGTGATACTTCACAGCCACATGTCTCTGTTGGTGGTGATACTTCACAGCCACATGTCTCTGTTGGTGGTGATACTTCACAGTCAAATGTTTCTGTTGGTGGTGATACTTCACAGCCACATGTCTCTGTTGGTGGTGATACTTCACAGTCAAATGTTTCTGTTGGTGGTGATACTTCACAGCCACATGTCTCTGTTGGTGGTGATACTTCACAGCCACATGTCTCTGTTGGTGGTGATACTTCACAGCCACATGTCTCTGTTGGTGGTAATACTTCACAGCCACATGTCTCTGTTGGTGGTGATACTTCACAGTCACATGTCTCTGTTGGTGGTGATACTTCACAGCCAAATGTCTCTGTTGGTGGTGATACTTCACAGCCACATGTCTCTGTTGGTGGTGATACTTCACAGCCACATGTCTCTGTTGGTGGTGATACTTCACAGCCACATGTCTCTGTTGGTGGTGATACTTCACAGTTAAATGTCTCTGTTGGTGGTGATACTTCACAGCCAAATGTCTCTGTTGGTGGTGATACTTCACAGCCAAATGTCTCTGTTGGTGGTGATACTTCACAGCCACATGTCTCTGTTGGTGGTGATACTTCACAGCCACATGTCTCTGTTGGTGGTGATACTTCACAGCCAAATGTCTCTGTTGGTGGTGATACTTCACAGCCAAATGTCTCTGTTGGTGGTGATACTTCACAGCCACATGTCTCTGTTGGTGGTGATACTTCACAGTTAAATGTCTCTGTTGGTGGTGATACTTCACAGCCAAATGTCTCTGTTGGTGGTGATACTTCACAGCCAAATGTCTCTGTTGGTGGTGATACTTCACAGCCACATGTCTCTGTTGGTGGTGATACTTCACAGCCACATGTCTCTGTTGGTGGTGATACTTCACAGCCACATGTCTCTGTTGGTGGTGATACTTCACAGTTAAATGTCTCTGTTGGTGGTGATACTTCACAGCCAAATGTCTCTGTTGGTGGTGATACTTCACAGCCAAATGTCTCTGTTGGTGGTGATACTTCACAGCCACATGTCTCTGTTGGTGGTGATACTTCACAGCCACATGTCTCTGTTGGTGGTGATACTTCACAGCCACATGTCTCTGTTGGTGGTGATACTTCACAGTTAAATGTCTCTGTTGGTGGTGATACTTCACAGCCACATGTCTCTGTTGGTGGTGATACTTCACAGTTAAATGTCTCTGTTGGTGGTGATACTTCACAGTCAAATGTCTCTGTTGGTGGTGAGACTTCACAGTCAAATGTCTCTGTTGGTGGTGATACTTCACAGCCACATGTCTCTGTTGGTGGTGATACTTCACAGCCACATGTCTCTGTTGGTGGTGATACTTCACAGCCACATGTCTCTGTTGGTGGTGATACTTCACAGTCAAATGTCTCTGTTGGTGGTAATACTTCACAGCCACATGTCTCTGTTGGTGGTAATACTTCACAGTCAAATGTCTCTGTTGGTGGTAATACTTCACAGCCACATGTCTCTGTTGGTGGTAATACTTCACAGTTAAATGTCTCTGTTGGTGGTGATACTTCACAGTCAAATGTCTCTGTTGGTGGTGATACTTCACAGTTAAATGTCTCTGTTGGTGGTGATACTTCACAGCCACATGTCTCTGTTGGTGGTGATACTTCACAGCCACATGTCTCTGTTGGTGGTGATACTTCACAGTCACATGTCTCTGTTGGTGGTGATACTTCACAGTTAAATGTCTCTGTTGGTGGTGATACTTCACAGCCACATGTCTCTGTTGGTGGTAATACTTCACAGCCACATGTCTCTGTTGGTGGTGATACTTCACAGCCACATGTCTCTGTTGGTGGTGATACTTCACAGCCACATGTCTCTGTTGGTGGTGATACTTCACAGCCACATGTCTCTGTTGGTGGTGATACTTCACAGCCACATGTCTCTGTTGGTGGTGATACTTCACAGCCACATGTCTCTGTTGGTGGTGATACTTCACAGCCACATGTCTCTGTTGGTGGTGATACTTCACAGCCACATGTCTCTGTTGGTGGTGATACTTCACAGCCACATGTCTCTGTTGGTGGTGATACTTCACAGTCAAATGTCTCTGTTGGTGGTAATACTTCACAGCCACATGTCTCTGTTGGTGGTAATACTTCACAGCCACATGTCTCTGTTGGTGGTGATACTTCACAGCCACATGTCTCTGTTGGTGGTGATACTTCACAGCCACATGTCTCTGTTGGTGGTGATACTTCACAGTCAAATGTCTCTGTTGGTGGTAATACTTCAGTCAAATGACTCTGTTTGTGGTAATACTTCACAGTCAAATGTTTCTGTTGTTTGTGGTAATACTTCACAGCCACATGTCTCTGTTGGTGGTGATACTTCACAGTCAAATGTCTCTGTTGGTGGTGATACTTCACAGTCAAATGTTTCTGTTGTTTGTGGTAATACTTCACAGCCACATGTCTCTGTTGGTGGTGATACTTCACAGCCACATGTCTCTGTTGGTGGTGATACTTCACAGCCACATGTCTCTGTTGGTGGTAATACTTCAGTCAAATGACTCTGTTTGTGGTAATACTTCACAGTCAAATGTTTCTGTTGTTTGTGGTAATACTTCACAGCCACATGTCTCTGTTGGTGGTGATACTTCACAGTCAAATGTCTCTGTTGGTGGTAATACTTCACAGTCAAATGTTTCTGTTGTTTGTGGTAATACTTCACAGCCACATGTCTCTGTTGGTGGTGATACTTCACAGTCAAATGTCTCTGTTGGTGGTTATACTTCACAGCCACATGTCTCTGTTGGTGGTAATACTTCACAGCCACATGTCTCTGTTGGTGGTGATACTTCACAGTCAAATGTCTCTGTTGGTGGTGATACTTCACAGTCAAATGTCTCTGTTGGTGGTGATACTTCACAGCCACATGTCTCTGTTGGTGGTGATACTTCACAGCCACATGTCTCTGTTGGTGGTGATACTTCACAGCCACATGTCTCTGTTGGTGGTGATACTTCACAGTCAAATGTCTCTGTTGGTGGTGATACTTCACAGCCACATGTCTCTGTTGGTGGTGATACTTCACAGTCAAATGTCTCTGTTGGTGGTGATACTTCACAGCCACATGTCTCTGTTGGTGGTGATACTTCACAGCCACATGTCTCTGTTGGTGGTAATACTTCACAGCCACATGTCTCTGTTGGTGGTAATACTTCACAGCCACATGTCTCTGTTGGTGGTAATACTTCACAGCCACATGTCTCTGTTGGTGGTGATACTTCACAGCCACATGTCTCTGTTGGTGGTGATACTTCACAGCCACATGTCTCTGTTGGTGGTGATACTTCACAGCCACATGTCTCTGTTGGTGGTGATACTTCACAGCCACATGTCTCTGTTGGTGGTGATACTTCACAGTCAAATGTCTCTGTTGGTGGTGATACTTCACAGCCACATGTCTCTGTTGGTGGTAATACTTCACAGCCACATGTCTCTGTTGGTGGTGATACTTCACAGCCACATGTCTCTGTTGGTGGTGATACTTCACAGCCACATGTCTCTGTTGGTGGTAATACTTCACAGCCACATGTCTCTGTTGGTGGTGATACTTCACAGCCACATGTCTCTGTTGGTGGTGATACTTCACAGTCAAATGTCTCTGTTTGTGGTAATACTTCACAGTCAAATGTCTCTGTTGGTGGTGATACTTCACAGTCAAATGTTTCTGTTGGTGGTGATACTTCACAGTCAAATGTCTCTGTTGATGGTGATACTTCACAGTCAAATGTTTCTGTTGGTGTTGATACTTCACAGTCAAATGTTTCTGTTGGTGGTGATACTTCACAGCCAAATGTCTCTGTTGGTGGTGATACTTCACAGTTAAATGTCTCTGTTGGTGTTGATACTTCACAGTCAAATGTTTCTGTTGGTGGTGATACTTCACAGCCACATGTCTCTGTTGGTGGTGATACTTCACAGCCACATGTCTCTGTTGGTGGTGATACTTCACAGTCAAATGTCTCTGTTGGTGGTGATACTTCACAGTCACATGTCTCTGTTGGTGGTGATACTTCACAGCCACATGTCTCTGTTGGTGGTGATACTTCACAGCCACATGTCTCTGTTGGTGGTGATACTTCACAGTCAAATGTTTCTGTTGGTGGTGATACTTCACAGCCACATGTCTCTGTTGGTGGTGATACTTCACAGCCACATGTCTCTGTTGGTGGTGATACTTCACAGCCACATGTCTCTGTTGGTGGTGATACTTCACAGTCAAATGTTTCTGTTGGTGGTGATACTTCACAGTCACATGTCTCTGTTGGTGGTGATACTTCACAGCCACATGTCTCTGTTGGTGGTGATACTTCACAGTCAAATGTCTCTGTTGGTGGTGATACTTCACAGTCACATGTCTCTGTTGGTGGTGATACTTCACAGCCACATGTCTCTGTTGGTGGTGATACTTCACAGCCACATGTCTCTGTTGGTGGTGATACTTCACAGTCAAATGTTTCTGTTGGTGGTGATACTTCACAGCCACATGTCTCTGTTGGTGGTGATACTTCACAGCCACATGTCTCTGTTGGTGGTGATACTTCACAGCCACATGTCTCTGTTGGTGGTGATACTTCACAGTCAAATGTTTCTGTTGGTGGTGATACTTCACAGCCACATGTCTCTGTTGGTGGTGATACTTCACAGCCACATGTCTCTGTTGGTGGTGATACTTCACAGTCACATGTCTCTGTTGGTGGTGATACTTCACAGTCAAATGTCTCTGTTGTTTGTGGTAATACTTCACAGCCACATGTCTCTGTTGGTGGTGATACTTCACAGCCACATGTCTCTGTTGGTGGTGATACTTCACAGCCACATGTCTCTGTTGGTGGTAATACTTCACAGTCAAATGTTTCTGTTGTTTGTGGTAATACTTCACAGCCACATGTCTCTGTTGGTGGTGATACTTCACAGTCACATGTCTCTGTTGGTGGTGATACTTCACAGTCACATGTCTCTGTTGGTGGTGATACTTCACAGTCACATGTCTCTGTTGGTGGTGATACTTCACAGCCACATGTCTCTGTTGGTGGTGATACTTCACAGTCAAATGTTTCTGTTGGTGGTGATACTTCACAGCCACATGTCTCTGTTGGTGGTGATACTTCACAGCCACATGTCTCTGTTGGTGGTGATACTTCACAGTCAAATGTTTCTGTTGGTGGTGATACTTCACAGTCACATGTCTCTGTTGGTGGTGATACTTCACAGCCACATGTCTCTGTTGGTGGTGATACTTCACAGCCACATGTCTCTGTTGGTGGTGATACTTCACAGTCAAATGTTTCTGTTGGTGGTGATACTTCACAGCCACATGTCTCTGTTGGTGGTGATACTTCACAGCCACATGTCTCTGTTGGTGGTGATACTTCACAGTCACATGTCTCTGTTGGTGGTGATACTTCACAGTCACATGTCTCTGTTGGTGGTGATACTTCACAGCCACATGTCTCTGTTGGTGGTGATACTTCACAGCCACATGTCTCTGTTGGTGGTGATACTTCACAGCCACATGTCTCTGTTGGTGGTGATACTTCACAGCCAAATGTCTCTGTTGGTGGTGATACTTCACAGCCACATGTCTCTGTTGGTGGTGATACTTCACAGCCACATGTCTCTGTTGGTGGTGATACTTCACAGCCACATGTCTCTGTTGGTGGTGATACTTCACAGTTAAATGTCTCTGTTGGTGGTGATACTTCACAGCCACATGTCTCTGTTGGTGGTGATACTTCACAGTTAAATGTCTCTGTTGGTGGTGATACTTCACAGTTAAATGTCTCTGTTGGTGGTGATACTTCACAGCCAAATGTCTCTGTTGGTGGTGATACTTCACAGCCACATGTCTCTGTTGGTGGTGATACTTCACAGTCAAATGTCTCTGTTGGTGGTAATACTTCACAGCCACATGTCTCTGTTGGTGGTGATACTTCACAGTCAAATGTCTCTGTTGTTTGTGGTAATACTTCACAGCCACATGTCTCTGTTGGTGGTAATACTTCACAGCCACATGTCTCTGTTGGTGGTGATACTTCACAGTCAAATGTCTCTGTTGGTGGTGATACTTCACAGTCAAATGTCTCTGTTGGTGGTGATACTTCACAGCCACATGTCTCTGTTGGTGGTGATACTTCACAGTTAAATGTCTCTGTTGGTGGTGATACTTCACAGCCACATGTCTCTGTTGGTGGTGATACTTCACAGCCACATGTCTCTGTTGGTGGTGATACTTCACAGTTAAATGTCTCTGTTGGTGGTGATACTTCACAGTCAAATGTCTCTGTTGGTGGTGATACTTCACAGTCAAATGTCTCTGTTGGTGGTAATACTTCACAGCCACATGTCTCTGTTGGTGGTGATACTTCACAGTCAAATGTCTCTGTTGGTGGTGATACTTCACAGTCAAATGTCTCTGTTGGTGGTGATACTTCACAGTCAAATGTCTCTGTTGGTGGTGATACTTCACAGCCACATGTCTCTGTTGGTGGTGATACTTCACAGTCAAATGTCTCTGTTGGTGGTGATACTTCACAGTCAAATGTCTCTGTTGGTGGTGATACTTCACAGTCAAATGTCTCTGTTGGTGGTGATACTTCACAGTCAAATGTTTCTGTTGGTGGTGATACTTCACAGCCACATGTCTCTGTTGGTGGTGATACTTCACAGTCAAATGTCTCTGTTGGTGGTGATATTTCACAGTCAAATGTCTCTGTTGGTGGTGATACTTCACAGCCACATGTCTCTGTTGGTGGTGATACTTCACAGTCAAATGTCTCTGCTTGTGGTAATACTTCACAGTCAAATGTCTCTGCTTGTGGTAATACTTCACAGTCAAATGTCTCTGTTGGTGGTGATACTTCACAGCCACATGTCTCTGTTGGTGGTGATACTTCACAGTCAAATGTCTCTGTTGGTGGTGATACTTCACAGTCACATGTCTCTGTTGGTGGTGATACTTCACAGTTAAATGTCTCTGTTGGTGGTGATACTTCACAGCCACATGTCTCTGTTGGTGGTGATACTTCACAGCCAAATGTCTCTGTTGGTGGTAATACTTCACAGCCACATGTCTCTGTTGGTGGTGATACTTCACAGTCAAATGTCTCTGTTGGTGGTAATACTTCACAGTCAAATGTCTCTGTTGGTGGTGATACTTCACAGCCACATGTCTCTGTTGGTGGTGATACTTCACAGTCAAATGTCTCTGTTGGTGGTGATACTTCACAGTCAAATGTCTCTGTTGGTGGTGATACTTCACAGCCACATGTCTATTTTTGTGTTAATACTTCACAGTCAAATGACTCTGTTTGTGTTAATACTTCACAGTCAAATGTCTTTGTTTGTGGTAATACTTCACAGTCAAATGTCTCTGCTTGTGGTAATACTTCACAGTCAAATGTCTCTGCTTGTGGTAATACTTCCCAGTCAAATGTTTCTGTTGGTGGTGATACTTCACAGTCAAATGTCTCTGCTTGTGGTAATACTTCACAGTCAAATGACTCTGTTTGTGGTAATACTTCACAGTCAAATGTTTCTGTTGGTGATGATACTTCATAGTCAAATGTCTCTGCTTGTGGTAATACTTCACAGTAAAATGTTTCTGTTGGTGGTGATACTTCACTGTCAAATGTCTCTGCTTGTGGTAATACTTCACAGTCAAATGACTCTGTTTGTGGTAATACTTCACAGTCAAATGTCTGTGTTTGTGGTAATACTTCACAGTCAAATGTCTGTGTTTGTGGTAATACTTCACAGTCAAGTGCTCCTGTTTGTGATAATACTTCACAGTCAGTTACCCGCATGTCTCCATATTGTTATGCTTATAGTAAAGTGGAAGAAATGCAGTCAAACTGAATATCCAACTATTTGTAACAATAATTATCTTATCTATCTTATCTTATAGGTTTAGATATTACTCAGTCAAATGTTTCGTAACCTCACATAACTAAAACGACATACGCTTCTCATCCCATTCCCTTGGGGATGATACTTATGGAGATCAATTGGACATCTGCCCAACCCCTATAATATCATCGGGGAGTCGCTATTGAAATCTCAAAACAAGCAAAAAAACACCTAAATTGTCAGAAACTAGTTCCTGACCAAGCGCTGTCTACATCACTTCGAATACCCATGAATGTAAACTGTTGCCAACTCTCTATCTTTCTATGTTTCTGTTACAATCTCCAAAGTCCAGAGAAATAACGCTGGATAGAAAGAAATGAGCTAGTCTGAAAATCAATAAATTGTACAGAAGTGATCTTGTCAAGTCAAATTTCTTGTCAAGTCAAATTTAAATCCGCACAGTCCAGTTTTTTTTTGTTTTTTTTTGTTTTGTTTTTTGACATTTTAAATTACAATGCCTGGAGCCAGTCGCTGTCTTTATGTTCTTGACTTGCATGATCATGAAAACCATTTTTATAACATATTGATTTGTTATTTATTTACGCTTATACAACCTTTTATTTATTTCTATACAGTATGTGGTCGTTATGTCAAAGAAACAAAACTAACAATTATATCTCCAATTAATATGGAAGTTATTTCCCCTATCGATATCAAACAAAATAAATATTTACAAATTATTACTTGACTAATTAGTAATTAAAAAAAAATTAATCTATGTTTTGTTAGGTACATTAAATAATCGTTTAAAGTCTCAACTAGGTCCAAAAATGGGTGTGTGAGAAATAACTTGTAAAATTATCTAAGGGAACAAAACCCTACATATTTAGCCATATTTATGAATACTGAAGGATTAATTTCCCATGTTGGTATTAAAAAAATAATCCATTACCAGTAAATATCGACTAATTGGTTAATTTTTTTTTATTAATTAATGTACAAACTTTTTTCCAGACAGACAGACCGAGACAAGAGTTATTATAAGCTTTGTAAAAACAAGTACACTATATTTTTTACAAATGTCGCTGCCCACGTTACAGGGTATTTCTACATTGGATCAATGCTACACATTTGTCTCTGCCTTTTCCAGACATCATCCACAAGACAATGATTTTCTTTTCATGGTATTTTACTTCTTTAAAAAAAATCCGATTTTTTCAAAATCCCGCTTGCTGTTCGTAAGAAAAGACAAGCCTGTCTGAATTTTGTTTTAACGAGGATAGAGTGTCTCTGAAATGCGTTCTGTCTCATTGTCATCTTTCAACCATCTGTCTTGTCCAATAATAAGTTGAAGAAAAAAAAATGAAAGAAAATTTGTGCTACATAGCACCATAAAATTTTTTTTTTTAAAGTTCTCCCTTTCAAACCTTGCCGTTGATATGTCATCTGTTAACGAGGGTGTCATGTGGCCAGCACAACGACAAACCGCCTTTACTTTTCCCAAACTAATGTCAACTACCCATTAGAGCTAAGTGAACTCAGTACCCCCAAAAGATCCCAAGCTTCGAATCCAGGACCTTCGGCTCGGAAGTCAAGCGCTTTACCGCTCAGCCACAATACCCTAAACAGTATTTCGAACATATTCTCTTTTTTTTTGGTCAATCTTATTATAAGTTTCTTAGTTAATTATTTCGTGTTAAAACACGTTAAAATACATATCATCTTATCTTCTTATCATTTTATCTTCTTATTATCTTATCTTCTAATAAGTAACAGACGTTCTTTCGATAAAAAAAAATAATTACGTCCTAAAAATAAAGACTTTATTACAATACTAGCCATATGTTACCCGCGGCCCGCAGGTCTCAATATGCTTGTCACTGATATAGTACATTAGAATAGTGTGCGGGAAGCGTGGTCAAGAGGCTGAGTACGCTTGAACTTGGCTTGGCTTGGCTACATGTGAAGGGGGGATCGAGGAAAAGATATATATTGAGATATATTTAAGAGAGTAAAATATTGAACTCTCAATAATCTAAATATAACGCAAAATAGAGTTTATTCAATTTATTAGTCTAAAGCCAACATCTGTTTTTAATTTTATTTAGAGCCGAAAGTTCATGACCTCAATACGCGTTGCCTTGACAAAGAGCAATAAAATATATTTTATAATCAAATCGAACGCGTGAATGAAATAATTTATATACCATTGTTAGTTTAATTGTATGTAGCTCTAGATTTAGAATCTAAACAATTTGAATGCCACAGTAGTCTAGTCAATCAATACAAACTTTGAGCCTATAATAGTAAAAGACTATAAACACTGTGATGTGAGCTTGTGTCGACCTAGTGTTGACCTAGATACATTAGCCGTGTTTCATTCATCATTTCGTAGCTAAGTTGCTAAGAGATCTAAATGCGCATGGGTAAATCTTAAAGACAAAAGTAAATTAAAAAGAAAGACTTAAAATTAAACCGAATCGGTAACTGTATGCTTAAATGCTTTAAAAAAACACACTGGAAAGTAAATTGTATTATGTAAGTAGTTTATTAGTTTTATAATATGCCTTTATATTGGGCGATATTATGACCTCTGACGTTCATTTCATTTGTATTACTACGCGATATAATGGTGCCGCAAGTTACGGAAGAGTATGTCAAGACGTTCAAAGCTATTTACATTTAGAGCGAACGATTTTATGTAAAAAATGTTTTGTAAACTGAAATTTGAAGGTTAATGTGCATCAGATGATGAAATGAATAGACACGTATTTGTATGTTCATGTGTAAAATAACAAAATTATGTTTTCTTGAATGAGAGCTAATTTAGATCTAGAGGTGTTCATCTCTGCTGCGCATGCATGACCTCTCGGTCTTGTGTCATCATTTAGACACAGCATGTAAACATGGCCTAGATCCATAAAATACTATAGCTGTAATAGAGTTGGTCTTTTTTTTTCGTTGAGGGTCTTAAGTTTGTTTTAGGGCTACAATACATACACTACGGTCTAAGTTGGTACCCAAGGAACATTTCTGCCAAGTTTTATCAAGATCGGTGAAACGGTTTTGATTTCTATACGGGGACATACATACATACATACGCTTCACATTCTGCTTTATATATTAGATTAGGGCTCATGAAGACCTTCCTTAAGGGAACAGAACCAGGCTAAAGAAGAAAAGGCAGACAAAGAAAGCGATTGGAAGACAGCATCCAGCCTGATCAAGCCTGTTACTGGAATAGGTTCCACTTAAGGCGAAAGACCAAAAGTGGAGGAGAGTGGTGGACATATCATGTTTGGTACCCCAAAGATTCAACAGACTTTAGCGATAGGTGATATTCTAAAGGTGAAAGCATATTAATTAGAGACTTCAACTCAACCAGTATTTCGTTCTCTTGGCTGATTCAGGCAACCCGTTTTATGCTCCAATAAATGATTATTAGTGTATGATCTAATAATAATAGTAATTAGCATATACTTAAAGCTAAATCTAGATGGTGTGATTATAAGTTGCAACATGGTTCATCCATTTGACCCGCCTCTTTCCATCCATGTTGTTTTTTTATCTTCTTCGCGTTGCAGTAACAAATCAGCTTTTCTCTAATTGCATAATTCCACTTTCTATGACAGTAAGATGAAATTTTCTAAAGTTGTTTTAAACATACATAAAAGAGTTTAATATTTCGAATGCTTTTGATATTTTTTGTTTCCGAAAATCAAACATATTATAAAACGAGTCTTTTAACATCTGTGACCTATCTGGGCTAAATTTAGAAGGCGTTGACTTTTGAGCACTACATAGTATTGACATTGACTAATGAGTTTGTTTTCCTCCAAGAATGAAGAGGTAGTTTTACCTTTTAAAGCCACACACACACAGACACACACACAAATAAACACGTAATTAAGCTGTGATCATTTTTTCACGTAAAATTAGTTTCATTTGACAGAATGAAACATTTCTAGTAGACGAGAAACATTTTACAATTATTTCATAGTCAAAGACCACGGGTGGAGGATGGTTGTTTTTTTTATTTTGTAGATTAAAAATAAAGCTAATAATGATTCTAGTCAATAGAGTTGGCAAAAATAAGAATACACTTTGTCAAAACTAATTTTTTGAAACGATGGATTGTGTGGTTGTAATGTACTAGTTTAGAGAGTAGGTTAGTTTTGTTAGATAAATATAGTGTGATAGTTTTAGCGACGGTATAATGACGTAGTAAGACAGACTAATGACGTAGTAGACTTTGGCGAACAAGGGACCAACAAGGCGTTATGCTAGAAGTAGGCTGTGTTTTGAATAGTAGTTGAATAGTAGTTAGATATAGCGACGTTTTAGGAAGACTGGACGGATTTCCCAGTGGTTAATAAAGTCTTATTTTATAGAACTGAATGTTGTTATCAACTATATTCAACTTGTAATGTTCTGTGGCTAATGTTAAGTAATAATTGATACATAGTCGAAGTCAGATTAGATTAGCCCACAACATGATCGATACAAAGATGTAATATTTACTGTTAGTCTGTTAGACATTAAAACAATGTCAGATCATTCAAACACTATCGTAGTGTGACATGTCAGAGATACTAATTTAAAGCATGAGCTTAAAGCAGCGGTTCTCAACTTTTTATGCTCGGCGACCCCTTTTTACAATCCCCCACTCTGCCGCGACCCCCCCCACACACACACACACACGCACACATACAGCAAAAGAAGAATAGACAACAACAATCCATATTTTCGATGGTCTTAGGCGACCCCTGGCAAATTGTCAATCGACCCCCAAGGGAGTCGCGAACCACAGGCTGAGAACCCCTCGCTTAAAGAGAAACGTTTTTTTTCCAGTAAATACAAAACATTTATTCTAGAACTTGAAATCACTATAATAATGAACATACTTCAAAAAAAAAAAAAACAATTAATATGGTTAGACATTTACACACAAAGAAATAGGAAGATTCTGAACAGCTGAGATGTGATATAGGAACATAGAAGTTTGTGTCACCACAAACAAATTTGATAGAATTTGAGCTGTAAAAACATAATTTCAAAGTTATTAATAAATAGAAGCTAAATAAAAATAGATATAAACTGGATAAGATTCGAATTAGGTAAAGCTTAATATTCGCAATGGGCGAGTCGATAACAGCTAATGACAGCAGTTTCATTTAATTAGGCTTTTGACTAGGATTTATGATAACAGCCTTTTCCTTTTTTTTGTATATATCGTTCGGTAAAAGTAAAGTAAAGTTCCCCTTTCAGACCTTGTGGTCTATAGGGCAGATGATGTAAAGGTCATCTGATTCTGTGGCCCACGGTTAACGAGGGTGTCATGTGGCCAGCACAACAACCAACCGCCTTTACTTTTTTCCAACTAACGTCAGGTACCCATTAGAGCTGGGTGGACTCAGAGGCGCCCAAGGATCCCGAAATAAAAATCGCAGTCTTCACCGGGATTCGAACCCGGGACCCCAGGTTCAGAAGCCAAGCGCTTTACCGCTCTGCCACCGCGCCTCCATATATCGTTCGGTGCTGGCTTCATATCTCGGGACTCCGTCACTCACAGCTTCATGTTATAAGGAGCGATCCAGGCCTTCTTAAACAGTTTCACTTGCTCAAGGTTGTACTCTCTCTAAGCCTCGAGCCTCTGTGCGGTTTTAAACTTTGCTTACTACTAAGTTATATAGCTCTGAGACCTGGGTGCTCTAGAAAAGGCATGTAAGGCTCGTCGAACGCTTCCGGGTGCTCCAGAAAAGGCATGTAAGGCTCGTCGAACGCTTCCGGGTGCTCCAGAAAAGGCATGTAAGGCTCGTCGAACGCTTCCGGGTGCTCCAGAAAAGGCATGTAAGGCTCGTCGAACGCTTCCGGGTGCTCCAGAAAAGGCATGTAAGGCTCGTCGAACGCTTCCGTCAATGGTACATTCGCTCAATAATGGGCATATGCTGGCAGGGCTACCTTCAGGGGAGGACTGGGTGTCGAAATCGGCCTGGGCATTTCTATACAATCCGGCCAATTAATTGTATATTATCATATAATGGGCATCTAATTATAGACCTACCTGTGCTCAAAGTCATTATGCTATGTGTGATAATGTATCGGTATGCATTCATACAGTGAACTCTAAATCTTTATAGAAATGTAGGCCTTATGTTTCTTTTTAATCGCTAAATGTGTAGGCCCCAAAAGGATGAAGCCTTCTAGTAGCAGTATCTACGGATGTAGGCCATCACACTATTTCGGAAAATGTGTTATATTAAAACAGTATTACACTGTAGAGTCTTTAAAAGTTTTTTTGTTTTTTTAAACACAACGCTCAGAGGGCCATTTTATAAGGTTTTATAAAACAAACCTTTAACAATTTGATGCTTGCCATAGTGGCATCCTTGCGGCCCATTCGTGGCCCTACCAGCCCATTTGGCTACCGGCCCACCGGGCATTTGCCCGAATGCCCATATAGCCAGTCCGCCCCTGGCTACCTTACAACTAGCCGTGTTCTACATGAGGCACTACTTAATCATTCGACAACTGCGCATGGGTATGACCGCATGCTTAAAGCGATCTTTTTTTTTTTTTTTTTGGGGGGGGGGGCGTGGACGGCGTAAGAGAGGTGCCCTCCGTAAGGGCTTGAAAGATCATCTTATGCGCCATTTCGCCCTCATCGGCGTAGAAGAATGTAGATAGCACTTGATGACCTCTGAAGGAGACAGTTGGACAGTCCTCACAAAGTCCGCGGGACACTCATTTGAAGCTCAGAGACAAGCTCTTGCAGAAAACAGGTCCAGAAGACGTAATAAAACCCCGATGGACAAAGGCTTTGTCTGTGTCAGATGTGGAGAAATATGCAAGTCGAAACTGGGTTTGCTTGGCCACGTGAAACACTGCACTCATTCTTAATCTTCGGAATCGAATACATTTTAATAATAATTCATAATATTGCCCCTAGTATTATTGATAAGTCCAGGCCAGCGGAAATATTCATAGATACATGTTAAGGACAGTTTGCAGTGATTAGCGGTACATTAATATGCACACACTAAGTAGGGTACCTACAAGCTTCACATTTCTTATCTCTCATCTCTGCCTGTGATCCCGTCTGGGGCGACCAGCTTCCACCGGGCGTCTCGGTTCTGCGCGAATCTCTCCAACTGTCCCCACGTCTTGCGCATCTGCTTGGCATCTGCTTCCGAATCACGGCGCCATTTATTCCTGGGCCGTCTCAACTTCCTCTTTCCGTGGGTGCTCCAGGTTATATTCACCGTTACAATATTAACTCTTTATCTCCGTAATTATTTTTCTACATTCTGACAGAACTGTTCATTTTCCCCATTAGTACATTCTACCCTGTTATGATTACACTTAAATAACATTTTTGTTTGTTATCAGAAAACGTTACTTTTGGTCTAGAATTATAGGGGAATTCATGCTCTTTTTATATAACACAAATTAAAGTTTATAAAACCAGAAATTCATTTAATTAAAAGAGGTCAAATCAACGACGGTATCGTTGATTAGGAGAGAAAGAGTTAAAATGCTTTGTACTGATTCCCTCGGCTGGTACAAGAAGAATAGCTAGACGACACAATTAAAAAAACCCAGAAAAAACAAGAACAGCTATTTCTGCTATATCCCTAGAGAGAGAGAGATGACAGCATTACATAAACATTTCTATTCTACTCAGCCTTGTTACTAATTATGTTATGGTCCCAGTTCTTGGTATCTCTAATCAAGGTTGTCTGTTCGAGAACTTTCTCAAGGATTTTTGTTACAAATGTCTGTAATATATTTTGAGATTCTAAGTATTATACAACTTTTGAGGCTTGAAAAGCTTTTTATAAAGGCCAGTTTTAACAATAAATATATATTAAATTGGTTGAGTGGTTAGGCGCGCGCTCGGCTTCCGAACCTAACGTCCTGGGTTCGAATCTCGGTTAAGACTGGGATTTTGAATTTCGGGATTTTTAGGGCACCCCCATCCAACTCTAATGGGTACCTGACTTTAGTTGTGGAAAATAAAAGGCGAATGGTCGTTGTGCTGGTCACATGACACCCTGCTCGTTAACCGTTGGCCACAGAAACAGATGACCTTAACATCATCTGACCCATATATCGCATGGTTTTAAAGGGGAACTTTACTATATTTTTATAGAAAAGGCTACCTATTTATATTATTTGAGCTAGAGTCAATCTCACCTCATACGTCCCTTGACATTCGTCGTAAAGGTGATGTGACAGTTCGCACATACAAAACCCTACACATGTCCCAGACAGCATTTGGTCTTAGCTGGACATCAAGAGAGATGCTGGTCAGGTCTTTTACGTTGTCCAGCCAGATTTACTTTGGACGATTCTGTCTTCGTGCTGTAACAGTAAGTCTTACACTATAACCGAACTAGCTCAGCTTTCGCCACAGTATTGAGGAGCTACTGCCTGTCACACTGTTGACTTACAACAGTATTCCTAATAAGATTATGCTCAGAGGTATAAACCGTTTGGCTACCAAACAAGGGGGGGGGCCTCGAGTTCGGACTCAAACTGCGTTGTCAGAGAAACCTCGCCCCCCCCCCTACCCCCAGCATGTGAACAAAAGAGAATTGTTCAAAAGCGAGATGAGTATGTTAAAGCTTTAAACACGAGCTATAAGAGTGGAAGGAAGGATGGAAGAGGAGGAGGAATGAAGAGGATGGAAGAGGAGGATGGAAGAGGAGGAGGAATGAAGAGGATGGAAGAGGAGGATGGAAGAGGAGGAGGAATGAAGAGGATGGAAGAGGAGGATGGAAGAGGAGGAGGAATGAAGAGGATGGAAGAGGAGGATGGAAGAGGAGGAGGAATGAAGAGGATGGAAGAGGAGGATGGAAGAGGAGGAGGAATGAAGAGGATGGAAGAGGAGGAGGAGTGAAGAGGATGGAAGAGGAGGATGGAAGAGGAGGAGGAATGAAGAGGATGGAAGAGGAGGATGGAAGAGGAGGAGGAATGAAGAGGATGGAAGAGGGGGATGGAAGAGGAGGAGGAATGAAGAGGATGGAAGAGGAGGAGGAATGAAGAGGATGGAAGAGGAGGATGGAAGAGGAGGATGGAAGAGGAGGAGGAATGAAGAGGATGGAAGAGGAGGATGGAAGAGGAGGAGGAATGAAGAGGATGGAAGAGGAGGATGGAATGAAGAGGAGGAATGAAGAGGATGGAAGAGTAGGATGGAAGAGGAGGAGGAATGAAGAGGATGGAAGAGGAGGATGGAAGAGGAGGAGGAATGAGGAGGATGGAAGAGGAGGATGGAAGAGGAGGAGGAATGAAGAGGATGGAAGAGGAGGAGGAATGAAGAGGATGGAAGAGGAGGATGGAAGAGGAGGAGGAATGAAGAGGATGGAAGAGGAGCAGGAATGAAGAGGATGGAAGAGGAGGATGGAAGAGGAGGATGGAAGAGGAGGAGGAATGAAGAGGATGGAAGAGTAGCAGGAATGAAGAGGATGGAAGAGGAGGATGGAAGAGGAGGAGGAATGAAGATGATGGAAGAGGAGGAGGACTGAAGAGGATGGAAGGGGATGAAAGAGGAGGAGGAATGAAGAGGAGAATGAAAGAAGAGGATGGAAAGGAAGGATGGAAGAGGAAGGAAGAGGAGGATGGTAGAGGAGGATGGAAGAGAATGGAAGAGGAAGATGAAAAAGAGGATAAAAGAGGAAAATGAAAGAGGAGCAAGGAAGAAAAGGATGAAAAAGGAGAATGAAATAGGAGAAATAAAAAAGAGGAGGAAGAAAGAGGAGGATGAGAGAGGAGGATGAAAGAGCACGAGTGGAGAGGAAGTGCTAAGGACGAAGTATGAGAAAAGGATGTAAAAGAAACAAGAGAGCGGAGGATAAAGAGTGAACAGGAAGATGCCTAGAGTTGTTCCTTAA
Organism: Biomphalaria glabrata; assembly: GCF_947242115.1. Lineage (NCBI taxonomy): Eukaryota > Metazoa > Mollusca > Gastropoda > Planorbidae > Biomphalaria > Biomphalaria glabrata. Next base: position 36,176,737 of record NC_074723.1, read on the forward strand.
ACATCCAATGTAGTATCTACACCAAGAACAAAAGCCTTGTTACAGATGTACACTGTGCCTTCATACCCAGCAACCTTTAGCCAGGTCTCTCGCTAGATCAACACATGCTACAAATGAGTTCCCGACACCTGTTGCAGAACAGACAGACACTGACCTTTATGTGAACCACTATCTTCATCTACTTAGTAATGACAGTCCCATAGATCTAGATAACATTTAACCTAAGCTTGTACATTCGCTTCTGTGTCTATAGTTTGATAAACATAAAAGGCATGTACTCTAAGCTAGTGGTTCTCAATTTGTCGTTCCTCCAGAGTCCACAAGGCCATCGTCGGGGGGGGGGGGGGGGGGGGGTCCGCGGAAAGGTGGAAATTGTATACAATTAAAATAAATTTTTCACTAAAAGTCAATTTATTCGATCTGATAATGTTATTAGTAATCAACTCGCCAACCCGCTACTATTTAATAAGTCTATTACTTGCTATTCTATGACGACCTAGACCAAAGATTTGAAAACATTCTTCACTTGCATAGTCCCGACTGGGTATAGAAATTTTTTGCGCGTGGACAAACTCAGATCCCAATCACAGAGTAGCGGCTTATTAAAAAATCTACAATTAAGGATCTTGAACCGAAGTTTAAACAAGTATAGCACTAATTGTGGTTACAAAAACAGATGCCAATTTTATATCCTGTATTGTGGGTCATTGTAAAGACATTGTTGACTGCTTTCCCTTCCTCTTGTTCGGTACAGAGTGGATTCACTGTAATGAACCTCATCATGAAGGAACCGACTAGAAACTTGTAAAATGTAAGTAAAGTTCCCCTTTCAGACCTTGCGATCTATAGGGCAGATAATGTAAAGGTCATCTGTTTCTGTGGCCTACGGTTAAGACTAAGACTAAGACTAAGACTGCTTTATTGATCCTTACGGAAATTTGTTGTGATTACAAGGACTCGTTTCTCATATAAAGACAACACAACAGAAAAATACACATAAATACAACAAACGACATAAAGAGTTCATTCAGCGACTACACACAGGTATCTTGATGCATTTCATGTTACCTGATCAATGAGTGGCGGTGATAGAGTCTGACCGAGTGAGGTACGAACGAGTTTTTGTACCGCTCCGTTCTTGTTTTGATTGACAGCAGTCGCCCACTTCGCGACGACCTGGCGTAGTTCTGATGGAGCGGGTGGCCGTTATCTTCCAAGATTTTTTCGATTTTTCTTAGGCACGTTTGTTCAAAAAGTTCCTTTAAATGCGGTAATGTTGTGAGTGTAATTTTTGATGCTTTTTTAATGATGTTTTCTAGACGTTGCAACAGTTTAGATGAGGCGTTGCCTTGCCAACAACTTAACGAGGGGCCAACACAACGACCAACCGCCTTTACTTTTCCCCAACTAATGTCAGGTACCCAATAGAGCTGGGTGGACTCTAGAGGCACCCAAAGAAATAAAAAGCCCCAGTCGTCACCAGGATTCGAACCCGGTATCCCCGGTTCAGAAGCCAAGCGCTTTACCGCTTTACCGTAACTTGTGCTCGTTGAGATTTGATGTAACTACAGACAACCCACCAGCCTCATCCGTTTCATTAATTTTTACAATTGAAGCAAAACTTATCATATAAAGTAATGGCGCCTTTTCTTTAACATTCATTATTTATACACTAGCCATTTATGTCATTTTTGCAATTAAGGGACGTATAGTGGGGTCCCCGGGTCAATAAAGTTTGAGAACCACTGCTCTAAGCTATACTAATTACCTCAAGCAATAAATATCCTTAATAGAAACGGGACGTTCTTTAGATAGCTTTAATAAGGCAATTTCAAGAACATACCGATGGCAAAACAACGTATTAGCGAAGTTAGAAATAGCAACCAACTAACAACATAGAAAATGAAAAAAAAAAGATAAACCTAACAACGGATGGTTGCCTGGTCATGCCTGGTCATGCGGAGTGCGTGCTGAACTTTCGTTCGGATTTCGTTCGATGGTCACGGCTTCACACCCTGCCCGCTGCCATCCCCCGTCGTCCTGCGGGAGGTTTGAAATAGGAAGTAGATTATCTTTAACTCTGAAAGAAAATCCGAAACATGTCAAACAAATAAACTAAAAAATAAATAAGCAAAATATATTTAAAAAACACTTTTTAAAAAAAAAAAAAAAAGCTTATCTAAGGGGAAAAACAGTGAAATCGCAGTCATATTGCTCAATACTGCAAGGTTTTACTCCCTTTTTCTATATAAAAAAAATATTAATTACGGCTAATTGATTGACTAAATGGATTTTTTTTTTCATTGATTTATATATTGTCATCGACTATGAATAATTGTGTGAAATTTCAACTTGATTCGAGAATAGAAATTAGGAGAAACTACGTGTAAAAAAATTTTTACGCGACAGACCTGTGGAGTATTTAACATAAGCTTTGTACAAATATAAAATGACAAGATCCAAAAGATATACCTATCTCAGAAAGACACAAAGATAAAGGCACATTCCTCGCTGGACAAATTTGTAGAAATACTCCTTCTTCCCTAATGCTATTAGAGCATGGAATGGGTTTCCTGATCTAGCCAGGAAAACCAGTGACTTGGCAGAATTTAAGTCATTGGTTAATATGCATGACTAAATGCATGACGAGTTGGACGTAATCATCTTCTTTTTTTAAGTAACGTCTGTATTATATGATATAAGATAAGACCTTCTTACAAATAAGGAAGGTTGGTAAGGATATCTTATTTAATCTTTCGTTCTAAAGGAAACATCCAAAACATGTAAAAAAAAACATATTTTAAGTACTCTTATAGGGTTGCTGGAAGACTCAATGACGCTTTGAGAAATTGTAGTCTTAATCGGGAAGAACTCTCGGTTTGAAACCCAAGCGCTTTACCGATCGACCACCTAGCTCCATGTTTTGTAAAAATGTTTTGACTAACATGTTTCGGATGTTCGATCAGAGCTAAAGATCATTTCATCCTAGCCCAAACCTCCAGCAGGACGACGGGGGATGGTATCGGGCAGGGTATGAACCCGGGACTATCCCAATTACAGTCCAGCGCGCATACCACACGAACAGGGCAATCATCTATAAACTAACTCCTATAGCCCAATTTAAAAAAAAACAACTTTGTTTTCAGCAAATATGTTTTCATATTTTGTTTATTTACTCATTCCAAAAGGAAAATAAAATCTGACCTATTGACCTACATTTTGGTTTGTCGATAAATATGTGAGAACATTATCGCCCTCGGAACTAATTCAGCAGAATGACTATGACTTTGTGTTTGTAAGGTATAACACGTGACCCGATTCTATTTTCCCTGTTAAATGTAGATGAACAAAGAAAAATACGTGATAAATGTTACATTTAAATTGTTTGTGATTAATGGCGAATCGTTACTGTCTTATGCCTAGTGTTTATATCATGTCCTACCGGTATGTGTCACCGTTTTTTTTTTTGTTTCATTCTTGGTTTTGATTAGTATGCATAATTTGACTTATTTTAAAAAAAATGTTTACCTGTTGTTTTTTTTTTTTTTCTTTTACGTTAAACGATGTCCATGACGCTAAAAATAAAACAACTAAAAAAAAATAAACTCTAATTCTGACACTGGCTCAAGTGTTACAGTAACATATTTTCGCGCATATAACCCGCACACCCGTATACCCCGCACAAATTACACAATTAAGTAAACACAAAATCGTACAACCCGCACCGTAATATACCAAAAGCATGACTAGCCGTAAACTTGTCACAGTTGATTACTGGTATATAAAAGATTCTTTTTTTTTATGGATTCATGTTTAGTTACAACAATGACAACAACAATGTTACAAAAATGTGATAAAATAAAATCATGGTAAAAAAAAAAAAGATTTCTTACGAAACATCAAGGTCTTTCACCGGAAGTCGGAAACTACAGTCACAGAAGCGCTCCAAGTTATTACCTGAAGAGACAAGGTCAAACGAAAATTTAACACATCAAAGACACCAAAATAATCTCCAGTTGAGGTTATGAAACATTCTGAGTACATTTTGATCTAATTCCTAGAGATTCGAGAATATTCGTGTGAATACGTATAGTGTAGGTACAGATTGACACTTGTTATCGTTAGATGAAAGTTCTCTCTCTCTTTGCAAGGGAGCTTATTATATTTATATCACTGTGAAATACTGAACTCTTCATTTATCTTCGGACTTATTAATCACCTTCATCTTCTCTTAATCTGTTGGAACGTTGGGGGTACCACATAAGATCTGTTGACCGTCTCTCTCCATTCCTCTCTCTTTGATAGAATCCTTTTTTCGTCATTTCTTGTATGTTGTCTTCCCATCGTCTTCTTCTTCTTTTTCCTGGTACTGTTCCATGAAGGAAGCTCTTTGCGTGCCTTGAAGACCTTATACTATAGCCGTGAGTTTTAGTTTGAGTTTCTTGACAGTAGTTATTGTGTATCTAAGGCACTAAGAGGATACCATTTTGTTTTGACACTGTGAAGATTGTTAAGTAATAAAGTAAGTGTTCCAGCGAGTGATTGACAACTTCAATACAAATTGGGGTTTCAAGACCAGTACTATTTTGGGGTGGGGTTTGGGGGGTTGGAGCAGAGACGATTTTAGCAGTGCACGGGTTCCCGGGAGTGTGTCATATCAAGGCCCTGAATATGTGTACGATGGGCTGGTGGGGACAAAAGATTCTCTTTATCGCATCCCACCCCCCTTATGGCGCAAGGCCTGGGGCGGTTTCCCCACTCGCCACCCCCTAAGGCCGCCTCTTGATGAAGGTACCGGGTAATACAATCTCGAAAGTCGTGTGAAGTGTACCCTGGCTAAGTCATTGAAAATTGAGCAAATTAATTTTAACAATACTATTTTAAAAATATGAATAAATTAAAAAATTAAAAATTTCTTTAGAAAATAAAAGGTTATAATATTTTATTTCGACTCACACGAGTAATTAATTGATAACTCAAAATAAAACCCCAGAGACCCAAAGAAAAGCCCTTACTGAAGAGACTTAGTCTAAATTGTTGGACAACGACTTAGTCAGCACGAGATACGGGAAATTATGCAGGTCAAAGATGGGTAGTCATTTGAAGCACAGAAATCGTTTCTTTGTCTACGGAATCGAGGACACTGCAATTATTATTGAATTCAGAGCTCTAGACTTACAATAATACATGTGTGTGATTGGAAAAAGTTTTTGTTTAGCGAAACAATTATGCCTACAGCAAGCTTATTGTGATATGGTTCAATCACTTTTGTGGACCAGTGCTGGGTGAGGGGTGGGGGGTGAAGGGATATTAGGGAGAAGGTTTCAGTGCTGCCCTTTCAAAGGCGATTTATTTAAAAAAAAAAAAAATTGCTTGAGTCTGAATTCGAACTCGGGATCTCGATAGTCTAGGGTGACGCACTACTAACTGACCTATTTAAGTACTAATAAAACTAAAAGGTTTTATAGTTTTAAAAAATTCTTTAGGTTCAAGTTTTAGCAAACGACCTAATTCTCTAGACATGGCTTATCTCCCCTTGGCGAAGTCTATTTCAATATAAAGTGATATTGACTCATAACGACTAATTGATGAAATAATTGGTTCATTTTTTTTTTCATTGATTCTTGTTATGTCATGGGCAATGAATAATTGTGCAAAGTTTCAACTTGATCCGAGAATAGGAAGTGGTAAAAATAACGTGTACAAGACTCTAACTAAACAAACAGACAGACAGACAGAGAGCTTTGTTAAGAGAATCAATACCACAACTATCTACCAAAAAAATAAGTCACTTGTCAAGCACGATTTCTCTTAGTCGTGTATATCAAATTATATTTGATCTATAACCATGGACCCGTCATACAGAATTTATTATAAGTTGATAAATAGTACACGTTGATTATATATCTCAGATGTCTAGACTATGTCTGTTTCTACCGCATGAAAGAGGTTGAGGCCAACTATGGAGTGTCATTGCATTAAATAAAAAAATTAAGTTATAGACTAAAGACACATGAGTGGGTTAAAAGATTGTTGTCGACGGACTTGTAGAACCGTTTGATCGTCTAAAGAGCTGAGCCGAAGGCTCTTCGAGCTCTAAGTTTGAAAAAAAACCTGTTTGGACGCCAAACAGTAAAAAAAAAAAACCTGTGAGAACACAGTTCTGTTTCAGAGAGACCCGAGTCAATGCATATGTAAAGCATTGCTGTTTCCAATGCCTTTGGCCCCGGACGCATGCTTGGCTGCACATGGCCGAAGGCCGAGGACACCGGGAGCCTCTGCCATTTTCCTTCGTTATACCAAGCTGACCGTGGGTGACACGCCATTTATGTAACGGTCCCTTGAGGGACAGCGCATGGATGTCTGACAGGTTTGTGGGGACTCTTTTGCAACCCCGCCCGTGCAATGAGTGGACTCTCGTCTACCCGTGGGCATCCCCACGGGAACTATGTTTCGCCATTTATTTAACCTATCTACTTCCTCAAGTAGTTGTTTCCACCCGGGTACCACGGTGAGGCATAACAGCGTACCCGGGACTTGTAGCACCAAACTGCTGGACGGAACTAGACCCGCTGCAGGCGTAATACATTTTAACTAATAAAACTTCAAATAACTTGGATATCTTACTTGTGAACAATACTAAATAAAACGTGTATTATTATATAGACACAATTAAGTTGATATGAGATAAATGATATGAGATAAATGATATGAGATAAATGTACTGTACCTTACTTACTGAGGACTTACATTCTCCCGTGCCGTTCGGCGCATTAGGCGGCAAGCTGTCTCCACAAAGATCTCTCACTGGCAATGTCTGAAGCCTCCTCCCACCTGGTGTCCACTGTTCTGAGGTCCTCCATGAAGGTGTGGCGCCAAGTTATACGAGGGCGTCCCTGTTTGCGCTTTCTTGGAATTGGCCTCCATGTCATCGCAACTCTTGGAATGCGTAGTTCATTTTGTCGGAGAACATGTCCCGCAAACCTCATGCGTAAGCATCCCCATCGTCTGTTATTGATGTTGCCAAGGTATGTGAACTTGTCCAACTCTTCAAGCTTTGACTCACCAAGTCTGACGGGGACACCCTTTGCCTTATATCCCACACTCAAAATTTTAGTCTAAGCATCGAGACAGGTGTGAGATAGGGGTTTAACTAATCTCCCTTTCTTTTCCTCCTAGCCATCGACTACAAAGGATTTACTTTTTTGAGACCCGATCTATATAGCTGACTCCCAAAATCCGCCTCAGACATTTTTGTTGAGCCACATTTGGTCTTTTCTCAATTTTGACAGATGACTTCCATGTCTCACATGCATATGTTGCAGTTGGAATGACGATTGTGTTGAGAAGGTGTATTTTTGTCTCGAGTCCAATGGCTTGGCTTGTCCAAATAGGCTGCAGCCTTTGGAAAATGCTCCCTGCCTTTCCTATTCGGCACGCTACATCATGGTAGACCTGTTATGATGCTGCCTAGGCATGTGAACTTATCCAACTCTTCAAACTTTGACTCGCCAAGTCTGACGGGGGCACCCTTTACCTTATATTCCACTCGCAACATTGTAGTCTTAGCATCGAGACAGATGTGAGACAGGTGTGAGACAGGGGTTTAACTTATCTCCCTTACTCTTCCTTCTAGCCATCGACTTCAAAATGAGGAGAACAATTACCCAGACTGCCTTTGGTATTGCATGGCGTGAACAATTTACACTCTTCATTGTCATTGTATTATACATACTGGAGTTGATCAATTATAAAGTCATTGTCGCAGATATAAGAGCTTAAAAGAGTGGTCAAACCAAGAAATTTGTAATTACTTTGATACTTTTGTCATTTTGACAATACAAAAAGTATTTAACATTTAACTACAAATGTTTAATAAATTGTAATTTTAAAAAAGTTTGAATGTATGTGCATACGAATTGCGTTCTTAATTTTTTTTTTTTTGTATTGTATAAAGCTCTCTGTGGCATTTTACGTCTCGAGAGACGATCTTTTCCCTTTGCAACTTCTTGTGTGACTAAAGAGGCCAATCCTTGATACACAGCTGCGATCGCAGGTTGGGCATATATAATCACCAGGCGCCGTTGCCATGTGGATCTGTCCAGTACCACCTCTTCCCAGTTGCCAGTGTCGATTTTGAAGACCTTCATGTCGCGTTTGCATACATCCGTATAACGTAAAAGTGGGCGACCAGCGGCTCTCCTGCCTTCTATTAGATCGTCATACAGGATGTCCTGTGGAAGTCAACCTACTGGCATTCTACGAACGTGGCCAAGCCAGCCAAGGCGTCTGCTGCTGATAACAGAGCGGATGTCCTGGCACCCATCTTATCCAACAACACTCTACTGGATAAAGACATAAACAACAGGATAGCCAAGGCAGTGGCCACTATGTCACGGTTGCAGAAAAGAGTCTGGGACAACATACTGCTGACTAGCAGTACTAAAGCCCTAGTCTACCGGACCTGTGTGTTGAGCACCTTGCTGTACGGAAGTGAAACATGGTCAACCTACTCATGGCAGGAAAAAATCTGAATGTGTAATGCACGACTTTGGAAATCAAAAAGTATCTACTGGAACACTCATTTGGGGGCCCCCCTCCTTCCGCACCCTAGCTACGCCACTGACGACAATGCCACCTATGTTGCATCATTCACAACCAATCGCTAACCTCTTCCCACGGTCACCATAGAAACACACTAACACATACACACACTCTATAAAATGGATGTTATGTGCCTACAGAAGAATCAACTACAATGAGAATATGTTGTCATTTCCTCCCCTTCTCTCTAGATCTTATTTTCTATTTCGCTAACTCAGTCCTTTTCTCATTCTCTTCCCTTTTTTCTCTTTCTCTCTTTCTCTTAGACTCTCTTCTCTTTTACGTCACTCTTTATTCTTTCTTTTATTCTCCCTTTGTACCTTCTGGTTTCCTCCGTCTCTACCCTTTCTTTTTCGCTTCTTCTCCTCCAGTTCTTATTGTTTCTTACCTCTCTCTCCCTTTTTTTTTATTTCCTCTCTCTCTTTTTGTTTCTTCTCTCTCTCTCTCTCTTTCTTTTTTTTCTTCCCTCTCTTTTTTTTTCTTTCCTCTCTCTCTTTTTTCTTTCCTCTCTCTCTATCTTTGTTTTTCTTTCCTCTCTTTTTTTTCTTCCCTCTCTTTCTTTTTTTCTTTCCTCTCTCTTTTTTCTTTCCTCTCTTTTTTTTTTCTTCCCTCTCTTTTTTTTCTTTCCTCTCTCTTTTTTCTTTCCTCTCTTTTTTTTCTTCCCACTCTTTTTTTTCTTCCCTCTTTCTTTTTTCTTTCTTCTCTTTCTTTCTTTTTTTGCTTTCCTCTCTCTTTTGTTCTCTACTCACTCTCTTTTCACCATTCCTTTCTATTCTCTATTTCAATCTTTATGGTTTTCCCCACTTTCTCCATATAATTAGTTGTCTCTATGACCCTCTTTTTTTTATCTCTTTTATCTGCATTTTCTTCGCCCTTTTTATTGTACTTGTCTTTTTCTACTTTTAAAAAGTATTATCCTCCCTTAAAAGCCTGGTCCACTCTCCTCAATGGACACTCTTAAGTCCCATGTATCGCATTGCCTCTTTCCTAGGACGCAGGACGCTAGACAGTGTGCATACACCCAGAGCACTTAAAATGTAAACTACTTGAAACCTCGCTCAGTCCTTGCGCTGGCAAGTACAGACCGCAAAGTGGAATTATAGATTTCGGGCTGGAGATAGGTGCTTAAACTCTTGAAACTTGAGCGATTTCTTTTCACGATTTTATTGACTTTAAATAGAGATCAATGGAGTTGTCGTAATATCCTGAAAAGTTTTTTTGTAACTGTAGCTCTCTGTATTCATTCATATATGTGCATCATCTCTCTCTATCCGTCTCTGTCTTTAACTGTCTCTCTATGTCTCTCTTTCTCTTGGTCTATGCCTCTCTTTCTCTTCCGCTCAGTGTCTTATTAGATCTCTCTCTATCTATCTCTATGATTCTTTCAGCTCTCTGTATTAATTCATATATGTGTATCATCTCTCTCTCTATCCATCTCTGTCTTTACCTGTCTCTCTTTCTCTCTATGTCTCTCCTTCACTCACTCTATGTCTCATTTTCTCTTTCACTCTGTGTCTCTTTAGCTCCATTTCTCTCTCTCTCTCTCTCTCTCTTTATTTCTATGATTCTTTCAGCTCTCTTTATTAATTCATTTATGTGTAACTGTCTCTGTCTATGAATATTTTCTAAATGCCTTTAAATACTGGTGGCAAATAATGTTATGTAAATATAGATCTATATGCTTAATATAAATAAATTTACATTGCCAAAACAACTACATAAAAGTCTATATTATATTTTGTGTGTGTGGTTGATTCAGATAATATCGTCACTTATAATAACACACAAGACAAACAGGTTAACGCATCCATGTCCAGACCATAAAATACTGTTGAGCAGTCAAGGTTATTGAGAAGTTGTATATAGTTCATGATCATTTTAACTGCTCATTGTTATTGTATTATACCCGCTGGAGTTGATCAATTATAAAGTCATTGTCGCAGATATAGGAGCATAAGCGAGTGATCAAACAAGAAATGTCTAATTTTTTTTTTTTTTTTTTTAAAGGAAACCTCAGAATTTGCGCTATTCAGTTTTAGCTTTAGGCCTCTTTTCTTTGCCTCTTTTTTTGGGCTTTATGTGCCTCTTTTATGGGCCATCTTGCCTCTTTTGTGGGCTTTTTTTTTTTTTTATATATATATGTTTTTATTTGTAAATTATAATTTTTTTTTTTTTTTTTTTTTTTTTAAAGGAAACCTCAGAATTTGCGCTATTCAGTTTTAGCTTTATCATCATAGGAATCCTTGGGCCTTGGGCCTCTTTTCTTTGCCTCTTTTTTGGGCTTTATGTGCCTCTTTTATAGGCCATCTTGCCTCTTTTGTGGGCTTTTTTTTTTTTTTTTTTTTTTTTTTTTAATATGTTTTTATTTGTAAGTTATCATAATTCACAAGTATTAAATCATAAACAATTGAAAAGTGATTAACCTAAAAATATAATAACAGTCATAGAAATATTATTTAATATCAAAGACATACTACCTAACCAATGAACCCCCTAAAGACAGAAAAATGATACAAGTATACTCTACTCCAGAACAATCAACACAATATCAGATATCCCTGACGCCCAACACCCTATTTCTAAAAAAATACATGAGCATTGTACAGGTATATGAAAATCAAACTAGATAATTCTCTACCCTAAAGTCCATTTTTTTCCTAAATGTTAATTCCAAGTGATTAGGATCAAACACCATATTATTATGTAGACATTTAAGCCAGCTAGCCCAAACAAGATTCCTGTATTCGGAAATAATAATCAAGTTAAAGTTATGTATCATTTTATTTTTTAGTTTTGGCAGCTTGTTTAAAATAATAGACCTAAATGGAACACTGCATAGTAAAAGAAAAAAGTATACCATTTAACTACAAATGTTTAATAAATTGTAATTTTAAAACAGTTTGAATGTATGTGCATATAAATTGCATTCTTAATTTTTATTTTTTTTTTAATAATGCACGATTTTGGAAATAAATAAAGTAGCTATTGGAACAGACGCAAAATAGAGCAGTGAGATTCAAACCAAACGAATATTCACATTTGACTAGATTAACACCTTTAGTAAAATCACTAAAGACTCAAAAGTAAAGTAGCAATAATGCATAAAACACTGAACCATAATCTTCATAAACAAAAACAAAATCTAATAAAATACTCAGAAAGACACAGAGATAGAAGTACACCACTCGTCCCATATGCTAGGACAAATTTGTACAAATACGCCTTCTTCCCTAGTGCTATTAGAGCATGGAATGGGTTGCCTGAGCCAGCCAGAAAAACCAGTGACTTGGCAGAATTTAAGTCATTGGTTAAAATGCATGACGCGTAGGACGTAATCATCTTCTTTTTTGAAATAACGTCTGTTTTATATAAGATAAGATACTTCAATTAAGAACAACGATCTAAAGTTTTTAAAATAGAATTATTTTATATTCGGAGGCGTAACTTAAGGGGGGAGGATGTGAACTAAAAGCTATAAGCATATGTACATATTACAACAAGAGAACGGTTCAATACTTCTATTGTGATCCTTATAATGTATAGCGATTGTATCCATATAGAATGTACTCGAGTTGTCAGAGGTGTACCGAAGGGAATCCATTAAAGAGAAGGGGGGAGGTATTCCCTAGTGATCAGGACATTATTATTATAGCTTTTTTTATAGCGCTACTTTCATGCTTATAGCATGCTCTTTTGGTCCAATCTCATTTGTGGACCAGTGGGGGGAGGGGGTATCTAGGAGTTGGTTTTCCGTGCTGCCTTTAGGCGCTCAGTAAACACAACTCTGCTCGAGTCGGGTGTCGAACCTCGAGCCCCCTTCTAGGTAGCCAAGACAAGACAAGTTCAAGCTCACTTGGCCTCTCGACCACGCTTCCCACATTTCATTTCATTTGTCAACCCTGTGTTACCTCGTCACGCTTACGGACCCCTTTTGAGCACCATCGACTACACAGTGGGGCTAGCAGTACTGAATTTAGCTGTAAGCAATATCAGTTATAGCTTAGAACCTCTGTCAACTTCGGGGCCACGGAAATTGTTCCAAAAAATATATTCAATTATTTTAAAGAAAAAGCTAAAGAAAAAATTGTTGATTACAAAGGGGCCTTATATTTTAAATAGTTTTGGACCTGATCAAGTCTAGATTGGGTCATGGGGGTAGATCCATGAACCTTCTTCGGACCAGCTTTGCTATCACATTAAGTGGGTACTATATAAAAAGTGAGTCGTGATTAGAGACCCCTTGGCTGGATTCTGGTTAACCGAAAAAAAAAATGTTTTTTTTTTGTAGCCACGTCATATTGTTCTGTAATACACTGGTCGTTTGGTGAGTGAGTACTAGAGCAGCCAATGAAGGGTGAGAAAGGAAGTCTAAGAGTCTTATCCTGTCTTGTACTAGCGCGTGTGTGAGTAATTTTCATGAGATTTTATTTTTTATCATGGCGTAATTTTGTAATGCCTGAGTGCCTCTGTCTCTCTCTCTTTTTTTTTTTGATTTCTTCAGTCTTCCTCTTTCTGCACCTCTCTATCTCTCTCTCTCTCTCTCTCTCTCTGTCTCTCTCTCTCCATCTCTCTCTCTCTCTTTCTCTCTCTCTTTCTCACTCTCTCTCTCTTTCTCTCTCTCTTTTTCTCTCTCTCTCTCTTTCTCTCTCTCTCTCTCTGTTTTTACACCTCACTTTAGTATTTCCTGCATCCTCTATTCTATCTGTTTCTTTTTCTGTTTCTTTATTTGACTGTTTCCCTTTCTCTCTCTTTTTTTTAAACGATATTCCGTGTAAACGTCTAAAATACGTGAAAGCAAGCCATTGAGCTTCTAACACATCTCAATAAGGTTTACATATTGCTATGAAGCATACGCATATTAGGAGGCTCGGTGGCTGAGTGGTCCCGTATTCGAATCCTTGTGAAGACTGGATTTTTTTACTTTCAGGATCATTTGGGCGCCTCTGACATTTGTTGTGGAAAAAAATTAAGGCTGTTGGTCGTTGTGCTGGCCACATGACACCCTCGCAGACCGTGGGCCACAGAAATAGTTGATCTTTACACCATGTACTTCATAAATTGCTAGGTTTGAAATCAGCGGTTTACTTCTTACAACGCAGATAAAAATGTAAAATTTGTTTGTTGTAAAGTGTTTGACATGTTTCGGATGTTCCTTCAGAGTTGAAGATAGTTTACTTCCTAGTCCAAACCTCCCTCAGGACGACGGGGGATGGGAGCGGGCAGGGTATGAACCCTGGACCATCGTTAAATCTGAACGACAGTCCAGCGCGCAAACCGCACGACCAGGCAGATATCTTATATGTATAACAAATGTTATATTATGCTATAGTAATCTTATCATTCTATTCTTATCTTTCCTACATTATGCATTAAAAATAAATCACGTGCATATGAATGTGTGTATGTGCGTGTGTGTGTGTGTGGGGGGGGGGGTGAAATGGGGTCTTGAAAAGAAAGTTATGTAACAACTATTATGCCGACTCACTGAATCTTGTAAATATACATGTCTCTGGAGTGACCGCTTTTGATGCTATTAATAATAGATTCATTGTTACAGGACTGTCGTGTTGTATCCGTTTCCATGACAACCGGGGCGTTAACTCTCGGTGGTTTAATTAATATGTGATAAGGTGTCTTTGTCTTGTCAGAGCGCAGTTGAAAGAAAACCTTAAGATTGATAATAGCCAGGAGCGTAGCTAAGAATTTTCCATCATTTGGGGGCCCCGGGGGGAGCTCGACCTCTTTTGGGGCCCCTGCATTTCGCGTAATATTTAATGTTAAACACACTTATTTGGGCGCCCCTCACAAGTGGGGGCCTAGGGGGAACTTCAAATTCCCCCTTCCTCCCCCATCCTAGCTACGCCACTTATAATAGCGCACACACACACACACACATTCATATGTATGTGATTTATTTTTAATGGCTAATCAAATGTCGTAAATGAGTCACCATTTGGAGCCCCCTAAGACCTTCTCAAAATGTTACTGTAAAAAGGTTTAACAATATTTGTGTTTGTAGTCCCATAGATTTATATATAGTGGAACGTGAACGGGTGAGACATTAAAGATCACTAAGGCTACGCTGAAATGGAAGCATCAGTTTATAGTTCTGACATAGTCCACTAGGGCTCTAAGACACTAAGACATTGGAGATATGTCTAAAATGAATTACAGGTGTTCTGTATTCCTTATTTTACTAGGCGAGTTGAAAAAGAATGCCTTTATAAAGCTACTTTCACGTTGTTATCGAAGGCGTTTAAACTCTCAACATGTTACACTTAAACACATTTTGTTTAATACATACATTTAGTGCTGTAAATACGAACAAAAAAAAATAGTATGCTCTTTCATCAATAGATCAGTTTCACCATCAAGTTGTATCCCCTGAAGTAGATCTACATCTCCGACGGTTAAATGATGCGGCGCGGGGAGCGGGGAGCGTTCATGGCCGTGCTGACGTCACGTGAGAATAATTTATAGCGCTAGCAAATACGCGTCTAGTATTAGTATTATAACGTTGTTTTTTTTTACATGTTATAGCATTCAAAATTAGCCTTTATCACAATTGGAACCAGCTACAAATTGTAAAAAAAAAAATGGCCTTGAATACTGGACATAAAAGTAGGTAGTTTCCCTTTCAGAGCTTACAGTCTATAGGGCAGATGATGTCAAGGTTATCTGTAGCCTACGGTTAACGAGGGTGTCATGTAGCCAGCACAACGACCAATCGCCTTTACTTTTCCCCAACCCATGTCAAAGATCCCGTCATTAAAATTCCCAGACTTCATTCACCGAGACTTGAACCCGGGACCTTCGGTTCGGAAGTCATTTGCTTTTGCTTAGCCACCACGTCTCCGGACAACTGGACAGTCACAGCAAACTTGACCTTGACCCTAGCCCCAGTAAAACTAACGGAAAGAAAAGGCACCTTGTGATCTAAAGAATAGTGCACACTCTAGTAAGCAAAACGTCTAGATGTTTTAACAAAAAAGTGAATGGGTCTATTTCAGTGATGCCAAAATACGGCCCGATGGCCAGATCCGGCCCGAAACCCATCAAAACATTGACAAAAAGAAAAGAAAATTTCCCCCTCCCCATATTTAAAAAAAAAAAAAAAGAAACATGTATCTACGTTAGGCTCCTCCCTTTTCCTCTGATGAATCACACGAATCACATGAATCTCATTTCCCAATCAATACGCTCACGCATACAATCTATGTAATAGTGTCACGCTCCACTGCACATTTAATCCAGTAAACTTGTTAAGAGGGTCAGAAGAGATTGAACAAGCGAAACATACCAATTTTTTTTTCTTACAAAAGGGAAATAACTTTCAAAATTTTCTCTTAACACTTTAAGATTTACTTCCCCTTTTCAAACGCAAACAAAATAAATGAACTACCACTACGGACCTATGACGTGGCAACGAGCTATTGGTCTCGTCTGCCCACAGGCTGCGACGTCGCATCTCAGTGTTCAGGTCTTCGACGACGATTGGTCTCGGTACTGCTAGTGCCCCGTTGCCTCCGTAACAGAATTAGTGTCCCCTCCAGATACCTGCCGCTTAGCTCTCGGGAAACTAGTGCAAGAAATGTGACACTGTCTCCTTGAACTCTTCACAATGGCAGAATCGGGACGTGGGCATCACCTGGGCATCACCTGAGCATCACCGGGGCATCATCTGGGCATCCCGTGGACATCACCGGGGCATCACGTGGGCTCATTCACGTTAAGAGATCGTCCTCTTCATAACAGCCATAAGTACAAGTCAAGTTCCTCCTCTCAGACCTTGTGGTCTATAGGGCAGATGATGTAAAGGTCATCCGATTCACTGGCCTTCGGTTAACGAGGGTGTCATGTGGCCAGCACAACGACCAACCGCCATTACTTTTCCCCAACCAATGTCAGGTACCCATTAGAGCTGGGTGGACTCAGAACAATAGCATGAATCAATTGAACGTAGATTGTGTGTGTGCGCTGTTACAGATTTCGTATCTTCAACTAGACACAAATACATGTCTTGGTAACAAGATTGCTCAGACAAGCGAGATAAGACTCACAGCATGTAATACTTCATAGCAGGACACGAGTCTGCTGTCCCAACGCTGTTCAGAATTGATATTGATTTTTTTCGCTACTTCTTGTCTGTCAGTCTGTCAGTTAAAGTTAAAAATGGAAATTGTTTCAGGAAACGTGATTGAGTTTGTTTGTCGTCTATCTGTTATAAGGGATGTATAGTGTAAAGAGTTTTATTTATATCGAGAGTCAGAGAGAGAGAGAGAGAGAGACAGAGAGAGGGAGAGAGACAGAGAGAGACAGAGAGACAGAGAGAGAGAAAGAGACAGAGAGAGAAAGAGACAGAGAGAGAAAGAGACAGAGAGAGAAAGAGATAGAGAGAGAAAGAGACAGAGAGAGAAAGAGATAGAGAGAGAAAGAGACAGAGAGAGAAAGAGATATAGAGAGAAAGAGATAGAGAGAGCGAGAGAGAGAGAGAAAGATACAGAGAGAGAAAGAGATAGAGAGAGAAAGAGATAGAGAGAGAGAGATAGAGAGAGAAAGAGACAGAGAGAGAAAGAGAGGGAGAGACAGAGATAGACATAGAGAAATGGAGACAAAAAAAAAGAGTCAGAAAGTGACATAAAGAGAGAGAAACAGAGAGAGACTGAGAGAGGTTGGAGAGAGAGGGAGACAGAGAGCGATTAAAAAAGAGACAGGGAGAGAGAAAGAGAGACACAGAGAGGTATACATAGAGAGAGACTGAGAGCGAGAGAGACAGAAAAAGAGATAGAGAGAGTGCCAGAGAGAAAGAAAGACAGGCAGACCGACAGAGAGAGAAAGAGAGAGAGAGAGAGAGAGAGAGATATACGGAGAGAGAGAAAGATACAGAAAGTGAGCCTGAGAGAGATAGAGAGAAAGAGAGAAAGGAGAGAGATGTCTTTTATTTGTTCTTTCCTGATCAGCTTTGTGTTACCGAGAAGCTTTGGTAAGATTCTTTCCTGTGTTTCCCAAGGGAGATATTAAGAGGACGATAGCCAATGGTCAAATTGTAATTTTTTTTTTGTATTTCCCTTTCTCTGTCTTTCAAACAAAAAACAAAAAACAAAAAAAAAATTGAACCTGATTTTATCAAACGGGCGTAAGACAGGTCTCAAAACTAGAACCTACAGAAAAAACAAAACAAAACTATCCTATATTATTAAGTAATATATCAAACTTTAATTCGAAAACGACTCGAACGATTTTCTTTAAAATTGTAAGGTATGTGTATATTAATGCGCAAAAAAATTCTCTCCACTCCTTGGCCACATCGCGAAAACTCGAGGTCGGTCGTCATATTGGTTTGAAATGTTTCATTATCGAAAAAAATGATATTTTTGGCAAGAATGTTTTATGAATGAACATTGTCCATATGACATTAAAGGGAAAAAAGCTTGACACCGCTTACGTCACTGGCTTACATCAGTACACTTAAACATTTCTTTGCAAACATGAATAAGTGTTAATGAATTAATAGACCTAATTAAACATTCAACCATCGATGTTTTTTTGCGAATGCCGGTATGAGCTTCTTATAATCCGACAGTCACGCTGGGCAGGGCGAGTAACCCGTAATGGTGGACGAACTTATGCCAAAGGCAATCTTTTTTTAGTGAGCTGCGAGATGGTCGGCGTAACAGAAATGTCCCACTGAAACGCATTTTTAGAATACTAACTCAATTATTTAAAGTCTCTTAGGAAAAAAAAAATTCGCCCTTTAAGTTTGTTACAATGTGTATCTTTTACCATATGGCACCATGTGGTAGAGTCACTTAATATTTAGTACTAAAGCTATAATGAATATACTTATTGCAATATTAGAGATGGGGGGGGGGTCCTTGAACACATCTAGCGGCAATGTATTCAAAAGTCTGACGTTTGACAGAGGGGCAGTAAGTACGATTACTAATTCTGTTGATTATCTACCTTCTTCTGAGACGTGAGACTATTTGAGAAATTCTTTCCCAACGTAAATTCCTGTTCTCTGGGTAAAACATCACAGGTTTCCCCACGCACAGTAACAGCTCTTTCCACTTTGGTAGCGTTACCAAAATAATTATAGACATTGATGGAACCGCCTAAATTCGACCTATTTTTCGGTCGATTTTACCGCAAAACAGCATCTGAACATCTCATCTCTGCCTGCGGTCCCGTCTGAGGCATAAGCCACCAACCTACTAGCTCTAGGCGTCTTGGTTCTGGGCTAGTTTCTCAAAATCGAGGCGCCATGTAATCTTAGGATTCTTCTTTCTTTGGAGGTTCGAAGTGAGAACGTTTCCTTGTAAGGTGTGACCTATCCATCTCTAGCGTCTCTTAAGGATATCTGGTGGGAAGCGTGGTCGAGAGGCTAAGTGCGCTTGAACTTGGCTTGTCTTGGCTACCAAGAAGGGGCTCGAGGTTCGACACCCGACTCGGGCAGAGTTGCGTTTACTAAGCGCCTAAAGGTAGCACGGAAAACCAACTCCTAGATACCCCCCCCCCCCCCACTGGTCCACAAATGAGATTGGACCAAAAGCGCTCTGAGCATGCTATAAGCATGAAAGTAGCGCTATATAAAAGCTATAATAATAATATCTACCTCAATGGGCTACTGCTTTGTTCTTTGCCACAGTTCCTCATTCGAGATCTTGTCTGGCCAGCGGACCATAAGCGGGTCATCACGAGTCAGCATAAACTTGAAATCTTAGTGTTCCTCTCCTAGATAGATGACCTTAATAAGCTGAGCTCTTCAAGACCAAAGCGCCTGACTCTTAAGTCGCCGTGTGTCCGCTGGTAAATTCTCAATAGCCAATGAGATTCAAGTTATTATGCCGTTGGGGGAGTGGGGCGCCTTGAAGTTATTTCACAACTTCTAGAAACGCCTTTTGTTGTAAGACTTTGTGGAATTTCCATGAAGCCTCATCAATGCGAATTCTAAACACAAAATAACAACAACAACAACAACAACAAAAAGAAATATAATAGTTGTCCATGCTTCGGATATTCCTTCCGAGTTGAAGATAAATTCATCCAATACAAAACCGCCCGCAGGTCGACGGGGGATGGCAGAGGGCAGGATTTGAACTCGGGAGAATTGAGATCCCCGACAGTCCAGCGCGCATATCGCACGACCATACAGCCACACAACCAATAAAACATCTACACGACTTCGACGCGTGAGTTTCTCTGACCAATGGCGGATGCCTCGACCAGTAACACGACTCTAATGTCATGGATATACTCCGAGAACACACCGACAGCTTAAAGCTAATGTCGCAATCAATACTTGATGAAATTAGACTCCCTCACAACATTGGCACATACCTATTTTCATTGCTCTCCCCGAGGATCTAGACTGGTGTATTAAATTGATTACTAGACATAGTATTCAAATTTTGAAAGGGAGCAATTTTTACTAAATAAAAAAACTAAATCTAAAAAACATAAAAATATTTTTTAAATATTTAAAAAGCAGATACGAAGTGTAATTGTATCAATTAGTTTAGATCTTAAATTATATCTTAAAAGATCTAGGCCAACAACAATAAATCTTTGCGATTAGAAATATTTTTTATCTATTTCATGATTTTAGCTTTCTCAATACTCTATGATCCTATCACTTGTCTGGACCATTTAGGATAATGAAGGTAATAATTAAATTACCAATACCTAATTAACTAATTAACTAATTGGTTAATTTTTTTTTTATTCATGCGTTGACAAGCAAAATAAATAATTATGCCAAATAGTATCTTGATCCGAGTTTGGGTGTCGGAGAAATAACGTGTACAAACTTTTTACCAGACAGACAGACAGACAGACATAGAGATTTGATATCTGATTTGTAAAACAAAAGATAACCTGGAGCTCCCGATGAAGTTCCGTTCCCATGTTCCGTTCCCATGTTAAAGATGCTCAGGGTTAGGGTTGTTGGGTTGTCATGTTGCCATCCTAACCACTAAACCACTTCTAATATTTCTGAGTCAAGGTACCCATCCAGGGATATTTTAAGTCTGTGACCTACAAACATATCATTTTCACCAAGACTCAATCCCATGGATTAGGCAGTTAAGAACTCAACCCACACGACCCCTTGTTATGGAGTGTGTGTTGCTATGGTGACGATGGGAAGAGGTTAGCTGTGCAGTGTGAATATTGCAGGGATAAGCGGCATTGTCGTCAGCGGTCTTAAGTAGGACAGACGACTTCAGAAAGCCAGACTGAAAAGACGTGTTTATGTAATGAGTTAGATTTTGTTCAGAATACCATTTTATGTTATTACTAAATTCTACTATAATTATTTCATTATCTCAAGATGCGTTTTTGTTTATATTGTAATAAATGTTATATTTAGTTTTATTATTAAAAGAAGTGATTTTCAAGTTGTAGATCTATAAGTACAAATGAATACACCAACATCGGTTTAGTTGTCTACCAGCAGTTTGGGGCCGCAAATCAACGACCGCCAACACCACAAGTCTTGTTTCTGAAGATGGAAATGTAGTATTTGTAAATTTAATTTCATTTCCTTATCTATTTATTATGCATATTTTGTAAGTCATTATTTTATATATTTTACCCAAAGAGACGCCCTTTTTAATCAGAGTTATGGTTAGACCCCCAGCGGACAACGGCTTTGTCTGTACTAGATGTGGAAAAATAAGTAGGTCGAAATTGGTTTTGCATAGTTATGTGAAACACTGCACTCATCCTTAATCTTTGGAATCGAAGACATTGTCATCATTTGTATTCGTTAATCTGAAGCCCCCCTTTAAAAGTGAGGCCCTGTCAGCACAGTCTAGCACTGTGGTATATCCGGCCCTATAAAAAAGTGGATACAAAATTCTGCTTAGTTTATCAGGCCAAAGGCTAAAAATTTTACGCACAGTCTTGCTCGGTATATGGTTTAAGTCAAGGTCATATTAATGTAGATATCAAGTTATATGACATATGTTAACAATGGAGCTAAATTCTTACCAACATATTCATTTCTGGGCGCCACGGCCCCAAGTGGCTCCAAAGCACGTTCTGCACCTTGAGGGAGGCAATTCTCTTAATGACTACAGTGTGCAGTTATGGTCAACTTGCGCCCTAAAGAAGACACGACTTTCTGACAACTTCGACCTGTGGGAATACAGATTATTTTCGACCTTACACTATGACTTTGGACAGTAGCCAATGTTGTAAATGAATTGATGTATATATTTAGATCCTGTCTTTTTTATCATAATGCTATAATATTAACTGTGCAGTGCAGTCCTTTGACTGGACTTGAAAGAATGTAATTGATAATGTGGTCTAGACATTTGTTTATGTCTAGAGCTGAGCGAGATTTATTGTCTTATGTCTTTGTACAAAATCATTTAAATTTAGCTTCTATTTTCAAAAAAAAAGCTTGGCATCCTTTAAAGTATTTCATCTCTATTCAATCTCTTTGTCTCTTCTCCTCTATCTCTCTTTCACTCTCTCTTTTTCTCTCTCTCTCACTCTCTCTCTACCCCCCCCCCCCTCTCTCTCTCTCTCTCTTTCTCTCTCCCCCTCTATCTTTCTCTCTCTCTTTCTCTCTCCCCCTCTCTCTTTCTCTCTCTCTCTCCCTCTCTCGCTATCTCTCCTTTTCTCTCCCAATCTCTTTCTCTATCTCTCTATACCACCTCCCTCTCTCCCTCTCTCTATCACCTCCCTCTCTCCCTCTTTCTATATCTCTCTATCTCCCATCTAATGCTTCTATGGTTAATAGCTCCTTTTAGTTTTGCACTGTTAACCAATATTATGGGATATGTATGTGTGGGTCAGAGGCGTAGTCAGCAATGTGAGGTTGGAGCAGGCCGCACGGGGCATAAAGTGGTGAGGGGCATCAGATTCCCCCCCCCCCCCCCAACACTATGTATTAATTCAAAGACGAGGACTCAAAAATTAAAGTGAGTTGAGAAATATTAGAAAAATTTTGAACATCTTGTGATTTCGTTAATATTTTGTGTATCTTTACGCTAATATTGAAAGCCTCTAAATATATACAATCGAAACATGAAGTTTATTTTGTTATTTAAATGAGAATTTCTAACCTTAATTGAAATTTGTGTGACAAACTGTCCACTGAATTACTTCTAAAATGTTGTTGCTTTCTTTACGACATTAAGGTTGTCATAGCATTTGAAAGTCAGGGTTAGACTATTGCTACTTTTAGTGCAAATAATTTAAAAACAAAATTCACAGCTTATATAATGAGAAATTCAAAACAATATGACAGTTTAATTAAAAGAGTAATCCTACGAGAATATTAACCTATAATTTGATAGCAGCTTGAAAACTAATGTCCGAGAAACACAATGTTCAATGTTTTGTTAGTGCGTTTACCAGCTGACAGGCATGAATGAATTCCTAGTGTAAATGTCTTTATGTCCAACAAAGTGTACTTAGAACTGGGTTAATCAACTCAAAAAAATGTCCCTGTACACCGCTCAGTCATTATCACGTTGTGTATAAGTCGCCTGTCCAGCGCCATTGTATATAGGCTGTAAGGGTCCAAGGGAAATATGACCACATTTTCCAAATCATTAGTAGAGAAGCCTCCACAAGTTGACAGGCCGGTGCCTCTTTCCTGATGTTAACTTATCTTATCTTATATAATACAGACGTTACTTCACAAAAAGAAGATGATTACGTCCTACGCGTCATGCATTTAGTCATGCATATTAACCAATGACTTAAATTCTGCCAAGTCACTGGTTTTCCTGGCTAGCTCAGGCAACCCATTCCATGCTCTAATAGCACTAGGGAAGAAGGAGTGTTTGTACAAATTTGTCCTAGCATATGGGACGAGGAATGTGCCTTTATCTTTGTGTCTTTCTGAGTATTTTTTTCAATTTTGTTTTTGTATTTGAAGATTATGGTTCAGTGTTTTATGTATAGTTACTATTTTACTTGTGAGTCCTCTGTCCTGAAGGCATTCTAAATATAGTGATTTTACTAAAGGTGTTACTCTGGTTAAGTGTGAATATTCGTTTGTTATGAATCTCACTGCTCTATTTTGTGTCTGTTCCAGTTTCTTAATGTTTTCTTGAGTTGAGGGGTCCCAAACGGAGGATGCATATTCTATTATTGTTAACTTGTCATCAATCCAAGACTGAGGATAAGCATTGAGCTCATGAGAAATTTAGTGGATTAGATATTAGCAGATTATTATTTCTAATATGTCTGGTCTGGCGATAATTTTTTCCCCGAAGAACCCCCCCGGGACAACTAATCTTCACCAGTTGACACCGAAAGGTCCCGAAGTTCTGATAGAATCAACACATATCGGCGCTAATTTTTTTAAAAATTGAATAGTGTAAAATGTTGGTATGAAAAATTTATTTTGTAATTAATAATGAATGATTTATTTCTGATCTAAAACAGGTTTTATTTTTTTAAATTAAGTAGCAAGTTTATTCAGTTTGTCTCTGTGGCATTTTACGTCTCGAGAGACGATCTTTTCCCTTTGCAACTTCTTGTGTGACTAAAGAGGCCAATCCTTGATACACAGCTGCGATCGCAGGTTGGGCATATATAATCACCAGGCGCCGTTGCATTTTCACCCTTCTTTCTGCTTCTGTTGTGTATGACATCTGCAATCTGTGACCCTTTCTTTATGCTCTCTCTCCATGTGGATCTGTCCAGTGCCACCTCTTCCCAGTTGCCAGTGTCGATTTTGAAGAGCTTCATGTCGCGTTTGCATACATCCGCATGACGTAAAAGTGGGCGACCAGCGGCTCTCCTGCCTTCTATTAGATCTCCATACAGAATGTCCTGTGGAAGTCGACCTACTGGCATTCTACGAACGTGGCCAAGCCAGCCAAGGCTTCTGTTGCTGATAACAGAGCGGATGTCCTGGCATCCTGCTCTATGTAGCACTTCCTCATTGGTTATCTTATCTTGCCACCTTATTTTAAAGATCCGTCTTAGGCATCGGAGGTGGAAGACATTCAGCTTTTTTTCCTGCCATGAGTAGGTTGACCATGTTTCACTTCCGTACAGCAAGGTGCTCAACACACAGGTCCGGTAGACTAGGGCTTTAGTACTGCTAGTTAACAATATGTTGTCCCAGACTCTTTTCTGCAACCGTGACATGGTGGCCATTGCCTTGGCTATCCTGTTGTTTATGTCTTTATCCAGTAGAGTGTTGTTGGATATGATGGAGACAAGGTAACAAAAGTGATCAACAATTTCTAGTGGTTGGCCATTAATGCTTACTTGAGGTGCAGTGTTTGTGTTTTGGACAAGTATCTTAGTCTTGCTTTGACTGATGTTTAAGCCGAACTTCTGGCAAGCAGCAGATAGTTTGACAACCATGGACTGTAGCTGAATATCAGAATCAGCCACAATAGCTGCATCATCAGAATACAGGAGTTCCCTGACGAGTAGCTTCCTAACATTGGTTTTTGCCCGCAGCCTTGATACATTAAATAGTTTTCCAGAGGATCTTGTATGGAGAAACACACCTTCGTTTATGTCGCTGTACGCATAATGCAGTAGACAGGAGAAGAATATGCCAAACAGAGTAGGTGCGAGCACACATCCCTGCTTGACACCACTGCAAACCTCAAAAGGTGCAGATTGAGCTTCATTGAATTTGACAGTACATTTAGTTTCCTCGTGAAAACACTCAATTAACTTCAGTAGTTTGGAGGGCATTCAATTCAGTTTGTAGTTAGTTGCAGGCGAAACTCATGCTGCTTTGTACACTATTTTATCTGTGACAAAACGTTTTGTCTTTCGATCTGTACAATTAACTCGGTCTGTCTAGGAAAAACTTTCGCAACCCTCAAGATGGTGACAGTTAAACACAGCGGTCTGTTTTCAGGACCGTAAGAAACATCTCTTCGAAGTCCTTGATAAAAGATGAAACGAAGTTCGAAGATTCACGAGGACATCATTGGATTCACTTTTACTTCTGAGCTCAGGTACCCAGATAGTGAGGGAAAAACCTCGGGGTCATGATCTAAAGGTCATCTACCTCATGGTCCATATTCACCTTCACCTTTTGCTTAGTCTGATGTACTTCCAATCGACTTTGTCCATTCCACTTCTTTTTTTTTCCTGGTACTGTTCCTTGAAGGAAGGTTTTTGCGAGCCCTTCGAACCTTGTGATCTGGTCATTAAGTTAAAGCATGTCGTTGTCTGACAGTAGTCATCGTGGGGCCCAGGCTCCGTTGTGATCCTGTTTTCTAAATTCTTCGTTTTGTAATGCAATCTTTCTATGATACCTAGGATTCTTCAATCTATAGCATATCCTGCTAAGAACAGCTGCTGGCCGGTAAAAGGTGGAGAAATTTGTTGCGCGAACTATTACAACACCCCTAAGACCAAGTCGAGGGTCAGATGAGACGAGAGACTCTCTAGTTCTGCAGTTAGCGTCTAAGATTCTCAAGCATACAAGGCCATGTTAAGGCTTACAATATAATAGTATCTTTATATGATACTGTTACGATTCTCTCTCATAATCAGGCCTTCTGTAAACACTGCTAAACAAAACATAGTACATCAACACATCAAGAACCTGACAACAAGAGCTCCAAAAAAATCTGGTGCCTTAATAATGAGTGAATAAGTAGATAACAGCCAAAACTAGACTATTGGCAACACATCAACTAAAATGTTACACTGTACATCACCGTACAAAACTCTACTGTCTCTATTTCATCCTGGACTCGTACATAACACTTTGAGGACTCAACCAGGACCGACCTCATAGACGACTAACAGTCCCGGTCTCCGGTCTCGAACTGCGCGGCGTTCCAGTACCACCTCATCGTGGTCGCCGCGTGAACACTCCGCTCTCCTGGAGTGGCCAAGGGTACTGGTTGCTTGCCGCTGATGAATGAGCAGCCGGCAAGTGTAAAAGGAACTCAAAGGGGTTATGTCCAGCCCCCCCCCCCTGTGGGGCCCCGGGGCAACGGTGAGTAAGAGACCTAACGGGATCTCCGAAAAGCGGATAGCGCTGGACACCAACTCGAGGGTTGGTCGGGTTCTCCTGGGACTCGGCTGATTCGCGGGTCTCACTTTGGGCAAAGACTGGACTGACTGGCGCGGCCTTAGCGGGCTAAGGCCTACAATATAATAGAGACTTTTGATTACCTTGCCATTCTTGTCATCATCCTCAAACTCTATTTGAGAGCTTCAAAAGGCTCATATGCCTTCCCCCCGAAAGCCCTGGACCCTGCAAGTTTGCATCATACAGATCAAGAACTTAATGCTTCGCAGACGTGTCGAAACGGAAATCATCGTGTGTGGGACACTACGCATGACATGTTTAGATCAGCAGAAAAACAAGCAAGAAAAAAAAAACCTTAAAAAAAACAACTTATATAAGTGAAAGAACTGCACATTTATAACCATATTTCTTAATACTGTAAGATTTATTTTACTTTTTCTTTATCAAACAAAATCAATTAATTTTGATTAATAGATAAATAATTGGCCAATTCGTCTATTGATTCATGTTATTTTAGGGACAATGAATAATTGTGCAAAGTTTTAACTTGTACCGAGAATAGAAATAGGGAAAAATAAAGTGTACAAAATGTAATGAATCTCACTTGAGAGCTTTTCATCCGCTCTGCATTCATTAATAACAATTTAGTTGGTCCATTAACACAATAACCGGAAACGTATAGTAAATTTTAACTCTTTCTATCCGTAGCTATTTTTCCACGTTTTGACAGAATTCTTCACTTTGCTCAGAAGTATTTCAATACGCTATTATAATTAAGCTTCAATAACTTTTTCGTTTGTTATCAGAAGATGTTTTATTTGGTATAGAATTGATGGGAAATGAAGGCTCTTTTTTTTCTATAACACAAATTAAAGTTTATAAAATTAAACATATAAATTCTAATCAACGATGGTATCGTCGATCAGGAGAGAAAGAGTTAAAGAACTGAATTCGATTGAGAGATGTTATTTCAATGGACCTCATTCACCAATCGTAAACAAACAACATTTAGTCACGTGATCTTATTGATAAAACAACGAAAAAAAAAAGGGTCACGTGACAACCATCATGAATTAAACATGAGATCGTAAAGTCTATAGAAGAGATAGAGAACCAGAGTGAAAGCCGGACATAATAACCCTTGGACAATGCTTACAGAACAGGAACGCGATCCAGCGCCTTTAGGCGCTCAGTAAACGCAATTCTGCCCGAGTCGGGTGTCGAACCTTGAGCCCCCTTCTAGGTAGCCGAGACAAGCCAGGTTCAATCGCACTTAGCCTCTCTACCACGCTTCCCACGCTAATTAATAATAGTCAATAAAAATACATGAATCAATCAAATTAACCAACTAATTAATTAGTTAATTAGTGGTACCTAGTTTATAGAAAAAGGGAGCATATCCTTGCAGTATTTAGAAATAATTGCAGTGATTTTGATGTTCTGATTTTTTTTTCTTGTCTGAATGAGGTAAAGTTTTCGCACTCAGTGCACTGAAGTCGCACCCCCCTCACACACCAAAACTCACAACTCACGTGCCGCCTCTGGCCATGAACACACCATTGATTTTCCTCTCAAGTTTCGAGTAAGATGATCTCCAGAGTTATGTCCGTTGGCAATCGCATGAGTCTTACATTGCCTCCCCTTATGCCATGGAAACCTCACGTGTTATTCTAGTTTTATTAATGAAGCATTTCACTGGTTAAAACTAAAACAAAAACAATCAAAAACAATGATAATATTAGTTTGGCTGAGGCTAATGATATTAGCACAATTACTTATAAAAAACATCATATAATTTTTGAGTTTTTTTTTCAATAATTGTTGTGAATGTTTTCAAGAAATGTTGAGACCCAGTTTCATTTTCGTTCAACAAACGTGGCCCTGATGGAGCAGATATGTTTATTTAGAGATTGTATAAGGCTATCATTATCGTGGAGGCGCTTGGCTTCCGAACCGGGGGTCCTGGGTTCCAATCCTAGAGAAGACTGGGATTTTTAATTTCGTCATCTTTGGGCGCCTCTGAGTCCACCCAGCTCTAATGGGTACCTGACATTAGTTGGGGAAAAGTAAATGCGGTTGGTCGTTGTGCTGGCCACATGACACCCTCGTTAACCGTAGGCCACAGACAGGTGCTTGGCTTCCGAACCGGGGGTCCTGGGTTCCAATCCTAGTGAAGACTGGGATTTTTTAATTTCGTCATCTTTGGGCGCCTCTGAGTCTACCCAGCTCTAATGGGTGCCTGGCATTAGTTGGGGAAAAGTAAAGGTGATTGGTCGTTGTGCTGGCCACATGACAACCTCGTTAACCGTAGGCCACAGACAGATGCTTGGCTTCCGAACCTGGGGTCCTGGGTTCCAATCCTAGTAATTTCGTCATCTTTGGGCGCCTCTGAGTCCACCCAGCTCTAATGGGTACCTGACATTAGTTGGGGAAAAGATAAAGGCGGTTGGTCGTTGTGCTGGCCACATGACACCCTCGTTAACCGTAGGCCACAGAAACAGATGACCTTTACATCATCTGCCCTATAGGTCACAAGGTCTGTAATGGGGAACTTTACTTATCCTTATCTTGCACAATTAGGTCTTTAGGTCTTGAGAGTCGATCTTTTTCCTTTGCCACTTGGTCATGCTCCTGAATGGTGACTACACAAGCAAAACAACACTTGAAGCATTAAAAGAACGAAAGGTTGTAGCGTTTTTTACAATTCTGTCCGTCTGTCTGTCTGGTAAAAGGCTATAAAATACCCATTCTCGGATCAAGTTGAAACCTTGTACAATTATTTATTGGTGAGGACAATACTTGAATCAATAAAAAAAAAAAAATAACCGATTGGTCAATTAATTACTGGTCATTATTTTTTTATACCTGCAAAGGAATTTTTTTTTACATTTTTCAGAATTCAGTGATATGGCTAAATATTATAGGTTCTGTCCGCTTAGATCAGGCGTTCTCAACCTGTGGGTCGCGACCCCTTTTGGGGTCGATTGACTATTTGCCAGCGTTCGCCTAAGACCATCGAAACTATGGATTGTTATTGTCTATTCTTCTATTGCTGTGTGTGTGGGAGGGGGGGGGGGGTTGCGGCAGAATGGGGGATTGTAAAAAGGGGTCGCCGAGCTTAAAAGGTTGAGATCCGCTGCCTTAGATGATTGTACACGTTATTTTTCCCACATCCATACTTGGATCACATTGAAAGTTTAAACAATTATACATTATAACTAACAAAATATGAATCAACAATATAAATTTAACAAATTAGTTAATATTACAAGGTCTTCGGGGCTCGCGAAGAATTCCTCCAGGGAACAGTACCAGGAAAAAGAAAAAGAGGCAGACAGAGAAAGCGATGGGAGGACAACATAGAAGAATGGACGGGCCTGCCATTGCCATTGAACGAGGTTCTACTTAAGGCAAAAGACAGAGAGGAATAGAGAAAGACGGTAGACAAATCTTGCTTGGTGCCCCAACAGACTAGGGGATAGGTGAGGTTGATGGTAGAGAATTATTTTGTTTGATATGAAAGGAAGGGAAATACCTTCTCCTTTATTGAGAGAAATAGTTGTTCTTCCACTTGTATAACTTTTTAAAAAGTATTTTGTAATATTGTCTTGCAAGTCTTTCAATCTACTGCTGGTGTGTCTATCTGAGGTCCAGGAACCCTTCTTTATACTCGCCCTCCATGTGAATCGCTTGCATTATTTTAATTATTTTTTTTTTAATTGTTGGTGGCAGACCTGAAGAGCTTCAAGTCACGCTGACATATATATATATATATTTAAGCGTAAAATAATTGTCTTTTTTTCTGGCTGGTCAAGTAGTATGGGCTCTGGGCTGTCGTCATTTCTGCACGCCTCCGACCTCCCGTCACTCTTCTGGAGATTCGGGCTACGCTGTAATTTTCTGTATTGTATGTATGTATGTATTCCGCTATGGTGCATATATACATTGGCTTTGAAATGAATAATATAGGTAGTTTTTCCTGATTAAATTTAGCTTTTATGAAAAAAAATTTTTCGTCCTGTTTGAGATATTCTTATTATTAATATTTTTGCTTCTTAGAAATTGTCTCTTCATGGAAAGTTAACATACAAAACAAACACACACAAAAAAAAACAGACAGGATAAAAAAACAAAATATACAAGTACTTTTTAAAAGGATTATCTGACGGGAAGAACTTAACATTTTGTTATGGCTCTTCCGCCGTGTTGAATGTAATCAATGCAATGCTCATGAGGTAACCTTCAACTAAATCACGAACACCGGCGAAAGGCCAAACAATCAATAAATAGTACTTGACGCTAGTATCAAACAATCATGAATACTTAAAAACTTAAGAAGGGATCCGTCCAATGTCTTTCCGTAAAGCCGTAGATCTATTCTTCGTTATTTCTACGGCTCTACACGAAGCGTCTTCTTTGTAGCGTCACTTAGAGCGTTCTTTGTTTTTTAAAAATCTGTCACGTCACTTGTCACTAAGTAAAACTTTCCCCTTATTCCCGAAACAAATAACTAAATCCTAATCATGCCATAACAATTTACAGCTTCAATTATCTACATCTGTCAATAATGTAGAATAATTAAGAACTTATTTCCCAGCAAAATAATTCATTTCCAATATTTAATTGACAAATTTTTTTTTTATTATTAATTCATGTCTTGTTTAGGATGATAATTAATAGTGTAAAGTTTTAACTTGATCCAAGAAAAGGTACGGGAGAAATAACGTGTGCAATTATTTTTTTTTACCAGACAGACAGACAGTCAGACAGTGAGTTTTTGTACGGTATGTAAAAAGTCAACTCTTTAAAGCAGCAAGTCAAATTGACACTACGATACTACCGCGAACTAATCAAGAAAGTGTTATATATTAAATCGCTTCTTGAGCCAAATGGACCAACATGGGTGTTTAGTTGTCCATTTTCAGAGGCTTAGATTTTGACAGTCTTTCCATGTCTGCTCCACCTCTCTCTCTCTCTCTCTCTCTCTCTCATCTCGCAATCAAGCGTACTTAGATAGGCGCCCACTTCTATTTTAACCAACACACACACACACACACACATGGAAGATCTGTTGAGCTGGACAGTCGTTCATTGTCTTCCGTGTCTGCCCTCCCTGAGGGGCTATTCTTACTTTCAGTGGTTTAAGTAATCTTCCAGATTTAAAAAAAACAAAAATGGCCACAGCGTGGGAAAGACAATCACTGTGAAGGGACGACTGGGTGAGAAGTGTGTGTGTGGGGGGGGGGGGAGAAAAGGATAAAGAGAAATGGGGTGGGGGAGGTTGAAGGCGATGATACAACGTTATGTCTCCTGGATAATCGACACGCGCACTATTGCCGAGTCTTGTCTCCTGACTTATCAGCGCTCACACCATGTATCAGTTACGTCCCCTTTCAGATGTCTTCTTCAGCACTTATACTATGGACAGGTTATGTCCTCCAGCTTATCAACACTTATAATATGGACAGGTTATGTCCTCCAGCTTATCAACACTTATACTATGGACAGGTTATGTCCTCCAGCTTATCAACACTTATACTATGGACAGGTTATGTCCTCCAGCTTATCAACACTTATACTATAGACAAGTTATGCCTCCTAATTTATCAACGCACTATATTAAGCTATCCTTCGCACTGGCACACGGGTGGAAACGGTCGTAAGAGGAAACGATAAGGACAAATTGGTAGCAAACAGGACACCCATAGGACTGCCTAAGGGATGCGAGAGTATTCCCCTTGCACTGGGCGGGATTGTAAAGAGAGCTCCCACCAAAATGTCAACAATCCACACGCAGTTTCTCAATGAGCCGCTTTAAAAATTGCGAGTCCCGCACGGTTAGCGTGGTAAAGTGAAGGGAAATTGCGAGGGTGCCCGGTGTGGTCGACCTTTGGCCTCAAAAAAGCCCGTGAGTCCGGAGATTCCGAACCACTGGAAAATTTAGTGCGATACATAGATAATAACCTTGAGCTCTTCCAGACAAAACTATTCTGACCATCCAGGCCGGTAATAGGTACCTCTTTTATCAATTAGCTGGGCTAGAGTTACAAGCTTTTGGTTCTTCTCTACTGGGCCTGATTGTAAAGAGAGCTCCCACGTAAATGTCAACAATCCACAATCAGTTTCTCAATGAGCCGTTTTAAAAATGGCGAGTCCCCCACGGTTAGCGTGGTAAAGAGAAGGAAAATGGCGAGGGTGCCCGGTGTGGTCGACCTTTGGCCTCAAAAAAGCCCGTGAGTCCGGAGATTCCGAATCACTGGAAAATGTAGTGCGATACATAGATGCTAACCTTTTTCTCTTCCAGACAATACTATTCTGACCATCCAAGCCGGTAATATCAATTAGCTGGCCTAGAGTTACAAGCGCCTTTGGTTAAACTCTACCTGACTGTTTCAAATTGTCCTATAACTTCCAATTGTAATTGAATTGTGTCCCTTGACTTATTGACACTTACACTTTGATCAATCTATGTCCCTTAACTTACTTATTAACACGTAAAACTTTGATCAAAACATGTTCCTCAATTTATTGGCACCTACACTTTCATCAAGTTATGTCCCTTTATTTATCAACACATACACAATGTTCATGCTGTGTCCCAAGGATCAACACCATTTGAACTATGTCTGTAAAATGTTTTACATGTTTCGGATGTTCCTTCAGAGTTGAAGATAGTTTACTTCCTAGTCCAAACCTCCCGCAGGACGTCGTGGGATGGGAGCGGGCAGGGTTTGAACCCTGGACCATCGATAAATCTGAACGGCAGTCCAGCGCGCAAACCGCACGACCAGGCAGCCATCTATGACTCCCCCGACTCATTAATGGCCACACTAACAGTAATGACTTCCTGTTTTATCAACTGCTATAAATAACGAAGCAATGTTAATTTGTGCTATAACTAATTTTTGCTTTGTTTTCCTTTTTCATTTTTCTTTCTATTTCTTTGTGTTTCTTTGTTTTTCTTTCTGTTTCTTTGTGTTTCTTTCTGTTTCTTTGTGTTTCTGTGTGTTTCTTTCTGTTTCTTTCTGTTTCTTTGTGTTTCTTTGTGTTTCTTTCTGTTTCTTTGTATTTCTTTGTGTTTCTTTCTGTTTCTTTCTGTTTCTTTCTGTTTCTTTGTGTTTCTTTATGTTTCATTCTGTTTCTTTGTGTTTCTTTCTGTTTCTTTGTGTTTCTGTGTGTTTCTTTCTGTTTCTTTATGTTTCTTTGTGTTTCTTTCTGTTTCTTTATGTTTCTTTGTGTTTCTTTCTGTTTCTTTGTGTTTCTTTCTGTTTCTTTATGTTTCTTTATGTTTCATTCTGTTTCTTTGTGTTTCTTTCTGTTTCTTTCTGTTTCTTTCGTTTTCAATTCTAACTAAACTTCCGAAATATGACATCAGATTTTTTAAAAAATCTAAACATCACTGACCTATTGAAAAAACAACAAAAAGTCACCATCGACTAACATAAAGCCATACACTGTCCGTGACTGCCAGGACCTATACATTGTATTCTCCAGCAAGCAAGCGAGGTGTTAGCTCTGTCGCGTCTGGCGCCCTGGTCAGACCGGAAAGACAACGTGTTGGACCTACTTAGTGCGCATGACGAGTAATGGGCCCGAGTCACGTGATGTGAGGGAGATAAATCTTTGAACTTGCTGAATGAATTTCGCGTTTGGCGTCAATCTAGGACGTGAATGACGTCACACATTGAGTAGTACAACCCTAAGTTTTGATACGGTTGGCCAGCCTTGTCAAGATGTGTTACTTATGGAGCATGATGAGATGTTTTTGGTAGAAATACAATGTATCCTGATATACAAAGTTCACACTAATTAAAGAGTGTTTATCACGATACCGCATGCTGCTAGCGACGATACTTACTACTAATAGTCACGATAACTCTTACTGTTAGCCACGATATCTCTTACTGTTAACCATGAGATCTCTTACTGTTAGCCATGAGACCTCTTACTGTTAGCCATGAGATCTCTTACTGTTAGCCATGAGACCTCTTACCGTTAGCCATGAGACCTCTTAATGTTAGCCATGAGACCTCTTACTGTTAGCCATGAGATCTCTTACTGTTAGCCATGAGACCTCTTACTGTTAGCCATGAGATCTCTTACTGTTAGCCATGAGACCTCTTACCGTTAGCCATGAGACCTCTTACTGTTAGCCATGAGACCTCTTACTGTTAGCCATGAGACCTCTTACCGTTAGCCATGAGACCTCTTACTGTTAGCCATGAGACCTCTTACTGTTAGCCATGAGATCTCTTACTGTTAGCCATGAGACCTCTTACCGTTAGCCATGAGACCTCTTACTGTTAGCCATGAGACCTCTTACTGTTAGCCATGAGATCTCTTACTGTTAGCCATGAGACCTCTTACTGTTAGCCATGAGACCTCTTACTGTTAGCCATGAGATCTCTTACTGTTAGCCATGAGACCTCTTACTGTTAGCCACGAGACCTCTTAATGTTAGCCATGAGACCTCTTACTGTTAGCCACGAGACCTCTTACTGTTAGCCACGAGACCTCTTAATGTTAGCCATGAGACCTCTTACTGTTAGCCACGAGACCTCTTACTGTTAGCCACGAGACCTCTTACTGTTAGCCACGAGACCTTGTATTGTTAGTTACGATAATCTAATTAGAGAAAAAAAAAACAGGACAGTGTTGTCCAATATTTATGCTAAAAAAAGAATCTGCTGATTACGAAGATCCTTGACCTAAACATTTTGTCTCTTTTGCAGTGGATTCTTTTTGTTTTTATATATATAAATTCTGTAATATTTATTTCCCTTTTTCTATTAAACAAAATTAGCTATTTTTGTTGAAAGATGTTTTTTTTTTCTTTTTTTTTTAAACAAAGCTTATATAACGAAACAACTGTACACTTACAGCCCTGTATATATTTATAAATTCTGTAAGATTTATTTCCCTTCTTCTATTTAAAAAAAAAAGTTAATTTTCTCTTATTAATTAATGATTTTTTAAATCGATTCCTGTTTTTAGGGACAATGAACGATTCCGCAAAGTTCCAATTTGATCCGAGGGTGGTATGTGGGAAAAAATATGGTACCAATAAAAATTATCTTATCTACCTTATCTTATAAGGTAGTAAGAAGAACGCATGTCAAAATCAGATATACTAGACAGACCAAGTGGTTTAAAATAGGCTTTTTAATTAAAGCGCCATTTGTCTAGCAAGAAGCTTATTCTCATTTATTTCCTACATTATGAATACAACTCATCTGCACCGGATTAATTATACTAGCAGTTCGAGAGTATAGCATAACAACCGAGTATCTACGGTAAAGGGGGGGGGGGGGGGAGGGGACATCTTGGGCAAGGCCAGTTTAGGCCTCTGTTGAGCATAGTTCTGGGATGAACATTCATTGTAAATGGGAGGGGCCCGCAATCAGGGTCGCCGACGGAGAGGAGGAAATACGGGGGGGGGGGGGGGGGAGCGCTTAATTGACCCCCCCCCTTTTTTTTCTGCGAACTATTTCGAACCGCTATTTTTTTTTCAGCAGGTAGGAGTGGACAAAGATATAGTCCTAATTAATGTTGATTTGCAAGTCAAATGTTAATTAATGAATTTTGAAGATGCTGAGAATTAATGATTTCCTCGTCTATGACAAATTGTATATTTATTCTAAACAAAAGTCGGTCTTCATAGTAGTTTGATAGTCGTTGTTGTATTCTTTATGAGCTAAGTCAACGACCGTCTACATTACTCTACAACAACCAATCATGGGGTCACACCAAGTCAGAAAAAAAAAAAGATTTTAAAAAATGTATTTTGGTATGACGTGACGGTGTTAATGAAAAAATGCGCTGACCGCACCGAGTGACACTGCTTCTAATGACGCCTCTGTTTATGAGTGTTTTTGTGTGATTTTTGGATGTTTCAGGTCACGCAATTTGCCAGTAAGCTGATTCCTCGAAAGTGACTTGATCCACTTTTAATTCACAGAGTGACTCAAAACAGAAACAGTTTCATTCCGATGTGTTCATTGTTAAGTCAAAGTGGTCTTTAAGGTCATATGTAGACACACTAGCTAGGCATATCTTCTTATCTTATATGATACAGACGCTACTTCAAAAAAAAGATGATTACGTCCTACGCGTCATGCATTTAGTCATGCATTTAGTCAGGCAACCCTGAACATTGACTTACAAACAGAGAGCATCTGGACATTGACATAGTAATAAAAAGGCTTATCTTCCTGTCCGAAGATTAATGAGGAATGCAGTATTTTCCGTGGATACGCAGTCCCAGCTGTGACCTATATTTTTTGCAACAACTAGCGCAGGCATTGTCTTCCAGTGGTCGATTTAGATTTTCTTTTCGCTGTCTACACCTGTCCTCGGCAGCGGTTTTTCTTTTGGTGTTCGAATGTCTATCCTGTGGCCATTGTGAATGACCTTCAGCTGTCTCGTTCTGAAGCCACCTGCAACCAGGTGCTCTCTTTTGAGTCAGTTAAACCAAGTTGGCGCCTAAGCTGGTCTTTAAAACGTTTCGGTGGGGCACCTTTTATGCGTCGACCACTTGAGCCTCACTGACAGTCTTTGAGCCTCACTGACAGTCTTTGAGACTCACTGACAGTCTTTGAGACTCATTGACAGTCTTTAAGACTCCCTAACAGTCTTTGAGCCTCGCTGACAGTCTTTGAGCCTCACTGACAGTTTTTGAGACTCCCTAACAGTCTTTGAGCCTCACTGACAGTCTTTGAGACTCACTGACAGTCTTTGAGACTCACTGACAGTCTTTGAGACTCCCTAACAGTCTTTGAGCCTCGCTGACAGTCTTTGAGACTCACTGACAGTCTTTGAGACTCACTGACAGTCTTTGAGCCTCGCTGACAGTCTTTGAGCCTCACTGACAGTTTTTGAGACTCCTTAACAGTCTTTAAGCCTCACTAACAGTCTTTGAGACTCACTGACAGTCTTTGAGACTCACTGACAGTCTTTGAGCGTCACAGACAGTCTTTGAGCCTCGCTGATAGTCTTTGAGACTCACTGACAGTCTTTGAGACTCGCTGACAGTCTTTGAGACTCACTGACAGTCTTTTTGCCTCACTGACAGTCTTTAAGCCTCACTGACAGTCTTTGAAACTCGCTGACAATTTTCGACACTCGCTAATAATTTTTTAACTCCCTTCTTTGAGACTCTTTGACAATATTTGAGACTTACTGACAATTTTTCAGGTTCACTGATAATCTTTGAGACTCATTGAAAATCTTTGAGATCCCTTGATAATCATTGCGTCTCTCTGTACTTCACATGCCTCCCCCGTGGACTTAATGGTTTAGTCCTTCTGTCGGCTGACTCTAAGTCACGTGTCGTTTTCTAGGTTTGACCTTCCAGTGTCTCATTAGTCCGGCATTAAAAGAAGACGATCATTGGGTCAGTTGAAGTAGCGATAATGGACTGTCCAGTAGTGTTGTATCCTGCCCTCCTGCGACTTCTATGATAGATTCAGGCACGCGATCTCAAGATGACGTCATCTTAAAATTGTTTTTTTAACAGATATAAATTTTATAATCCTTTAAAGGGCTGAGTACTAGATCTACTTGATATCAATTAAGATTCTAAAATATTAATTCACACAAGTCCAGCTTTGAAAATCATAACTACTAATTTGTCTATCTCAAAAAAAAAAAAGGACAGTTTGATGATTCGAAAATAACTATCAAGTTTACTAATAAAGTTCTCCATTCAGACTTTGCGATGATGTAAAGGTCATTTGTTTCTGCGGCCCACGGTTAACGAAGGTGTCGTGTGGCCAGCACAACGATCAGCTGCCTACTTTTCACCAATTAATGTCAGGCACCCTATAGAGCTGGAAGACTCAGAGGTGCCTTAGAGATCCCGAGATTTAAAAAATCCCAGTCTTCAACAGGATTCGAACCGTGGACCCCCAGTTTAGAAGCTAAACGTTTTACAATTCGGCCAGCGTGCCTCCAATTAATCTCACTAATTCGTTCACATTTTTTTAAAAATATTTTGCCACGAAAATGAAAGTAGAGTATGAAAACGGGTTTACCCGTTCATCCGACATATTCATATCCCATATAAATTTCTGTGAAAACGGATTTTCCCAATTTGATAAAAAGCTTCGTTATTTAATAGAGATACAATTAGGTACTTTTTGTCTATTTTTAGGGACCTCCGGTTGTGAGAGGGACATTAAACACACACTACGGTCTCCGCCATGATGTAAGGAACGTTTATGTCAAGTTTTATCAAGATTGGCCAAACGGTTTTGATTTGTATTCGGGACATTACATATATACATACATACATACATACATACATAGAAACATACGCCTTACTTTCTGCTTTATATATTAGGTAGTCAGAACCGCTCGCGTCAAAACGGCTGCGTTAAAAAAACTGCACCAAAAGGTAGCGTACCCATTCACATTTTCATCTATTTAATAAAAAAAATCTCTTGAATGTGGTTACGATTTGCTAATTTCTGATTTGTAATTAACAGTGTGATATCAAACTTTCTGTGCCAAATATATCTCCTGTTTTTCTCCTCTAGATCAATAATCTCTTAGACAAAAGTTCTTTTCCAGCAAAGCAGTCTTAGTAGGCTTAATCTGATATGTAGTATGGTTTAACATTTTGCAGATAATATAAAAGTACGGTGTAACGTTCGGGACATTTATTATCAAATTTGAACAACACTTATTTGTATATTGCATTATTTGTATATTCTCTCTGTATAGTTAGCGTGCATGGGTGTGTGTGTGTTTAGGCCACTAGTTTGAACATCTCATAAACTAGCTCTACGTAGCTTCTCTCGAATCTTATGATTTAAAACAGTGATGCCCTAAATACGGCCCGCGGGCCAGATTCGGCCCGCGACGTGGTCCCATCCGGCCCGACAAAACGTCGGCACAAAGTGAAGGAAATATTGTAACTTTTCGGTCATGTGGCCCGCGAGACGAGTGTTGGAAAATTAAATGGCCCGCAGGTCGAATTAGGTTGGGCATCACTGATTTAAAAAAGACTTTTTGGCGCGATTGTCGTTCTGGCGCATCCATTTTAACGCGAGAGGTCTACACGAGGATTGTTTTAAAAATAGGCACCGCTAAATCTGGACACAGTCCCCAAAGACCGTGATCTGTATAGTGTGGGACACGTTTTAAATGAAAATGTTCAACTTTTTATTTGTGTTTATCTTCTGCTAACAATAGGGACTGTTCTCTTTCTTTTTGGTAATTTGTAGTTGTCAAATCGTGGCACAACACTCTTCAGACGGCTAGATTAGTGTGATTTTTTTTTGGGGTGTGGGGAGGGGTCCTTGACCAAATATGTTTGTGCTTCTGTTTTGTTTTTTTTCCCCCTAACCTTGAAAATCTCCCACGTGATAGGGTCTACTAATGAACCGGCTAAGGATATTGTTTCAGCTTGTAATGTGTCTAACTGACCCACTC
This sequence comes from Biomphalaria glabrata, assembly GCF_947242115.1. NCBI lineage: Eukaryota > Metazoa > Mollusca > Gastropoda > Planorbidae > Biomphalaria > Biomphalaria glabrata. Next base: position 36,216,761 of record NC_074723.1, read on the forward strand.
AGTACTCAGCACTGTGTCATATGACTCTTAAATTATGTGATTTTCTTATATTCCCAATATTTCTGGATTATACTCTAAAACAAGTGGATTAACCTTTCTCATAGCCTACTGTAAGTTTGATTTCTCTGCTTTTATATACATTTATTTAAAAACTAAAATATAACCGAATTCAGCAACATTAAAGATAATAAATATTTAAAGAAGTACAACACAGAACAGATATATATGAATTAAACAAAAAACTAATCTAAAAGGTAAGAACTTCGCCGTTAAAGAATCAAATCTATCAGTAATGTAGAAGTTATTTCCCTTATTTGATATCAAACAAAATAATTAATTACCAATGATTAACTGACTGATTCGATATTTTTTATTATTATTATTGATTCGTGTTTTGTTAGGTACAATAAATAATTGTTTAAAGTATCAGATTGATCAAAACAATGCGCGAGGGAGAAATAGCGTTAACAATTTCTAAGTTACCATATTATTTTAATTTTACATTATAATTTTTTATTTCACTATTTCCAAAAGATTACATTGCAAACCCCCCCCCCCCCCCTCCCCAAAAAAAAAAAAAAAACAGAAAAAAAAACAACACGAGACAAGCAATACGAATTTCATGGTCTGACAACAACAAAATTTTGTTCAGAAATTGTTCATAGTTCTGGCGTTCATTTGTTTGTCACACTTTCCCCGCTCTAGACACGTGAATGTCCGCGTACATCCCACATGGGCTTAAATCTCATTCGAAAGGCACGGACTTCGGGGTTTTGAAGGTCAATGTCTTAAGTTACCATTAAAGTCCAACATTTCCAAAGCACCTATACACACGACGCTTTTATGGATGGTGTGTTGTCATAGCTCAGCCATTCTCAAACAGTCGGTTGCGTATACAGGCTCTAAATGGGTACATTGCATGCAGGGCCGGTCCTAACAATTGCGGGGCCCTATGCGAAAGGGATTGCGAGGGGCCTAGTCTGGGTAGGGATATTAAAATGTCATACTGTCAAAATTAAGATTTTGTGTTAGAAAATACATTTGTCTTTGCAATAAATTTTAATGAAATGAAAGCTAACCATCGTTTTTGTTTTTGGATCGGGCGTACGATTGGCACTGCAAATGGACCTCATTCACCATAATTTACGATCTCATGTTTAATTCATGATGGTTGTCACGTGACAGTTTTTTTTCGTTGTTTTATCAATAAGATCACGTGACTAAATTTTGTTTGTTTACGATTGGTGAATGAGGTCTATTGACAGTTTCGTTTATTTTTCAAGAATTTTTTTCATGAGTTTTCAGAATATTTTAATAGTTTTAGGATATTTCCACGAGTCCCTCGAAAATTAGGAGACCTCGGAAACCCTGTTATTATATATGTTATAATGGTTTAATTTAATAATTTACACACCCTCGATAACCGCGGACCAAAAAAAAAAGACCTTTACATCATCTGCCTAGATCACAAGGTCTGAAAAGCGTAAATATACAGGCTGAAAGATTTAATGGTACTTTATACTATGAAGGTTTTTTTCTACACCTCTTAAAAATTGACGGAACAGGCTCCGCTTTCAAGTTGTCCATTCCTGTCATGCTGTAGTCATGGAAATATTGAGACGGACCATTGTGCCGTTATTTGATACTGATAAAAGCTGTAATGCACAAATTGTCAGAAAATTTCCTTAAGTTATTTTTTTTTGAAGGAAACCTCAGAATTTGCGCTATTCAATTTTAGCTTTATCATCATAGGAATCCTTGGGCCTTAGGCCTCTTTTCTTTGCCTCTTTTTTGGGCTTTATATGCCTCTTTTATGGGCCCTTTTTGCCTCTTTTGTGGGCTTTTTTTATATAGGTTTTTATTTATAAGTTCTCATAATTCACAAGTATTAAATCATAAACTATTGGAAAGTGATTAACCTAAAAATATAATAACAGTAATATAAATATTATTTAATATCAAAGACATAATACCTAACCATTGAAACCACTAGAGACAGAAAAATGATACAAGTATCCTCTACCCCAGAACAATCAACACAATATCAAATAACCCTGACCCCCAACACCCCATTTCTGGAATACTACCTGAGTATTGTACAAGTATATGAAAATCAAACTAGATAAATTTTTTATTTTTATTATTATCAATATTACTCACTATGAAAGGAATATAATTGCTGTTACTGGAAAATAAATTCAAAATTTGTATGATCTTTATTTGGTCAAGAAAACAATAAATACAAATAACTATATATAGAAAGAGGTTAAGAACAACCGAACTTTCACACACAATCTATTTTATTTAGCCTCAATATAATTATTTCCAAGCACATTTCCGGCTATGCTTCCACCTAATTTCACCATTTTGCTTGATGCTGCGATCACCATCTTCACAGCGTACTTCCGGTGAATCATTTCCGGTAAAAGGACAGTGTAAAAAAAAAAACCCGGAATATCTCATAAATTCTGACATGCCCAACCAAAGCTGACATCCTCAGCAGACGAGATGTGAAGCCAGATTTTTTGAGGGGATTCGCAGGGGCCATTTCTAATCTTTTGATATCTATCGAGGTGCTGTCTTGTCTATTTCTTTTCAGTTTTTGTTTCTATTTTTTTTATATCGTCTGCCCATCTATTTTGTTGCTACTCAGGCTGTTTCTGTGTAAATAACACTTACATAATGATTTATTTCAAATGACTGTAAATATAATTTTACATACCTTGGCACATTCGGTAACATAGAAGATGAAAAAACTCTTAGAAATCTGCAGCGGTTTTTTTCATCTTTTTCTCCTTTTCATAGATTTAGGAAGAGACAATCTCAAGCCCTAAATCAAAATGAGTTTGATGATGTTTTGGTCATACCTTTTTTTATATGCATATTTTCTGAAGTTTTTCTTTCCAATATAAATTAGTTATATATTGTTGTTGTTTTTTTTTCCACTTCAACTCTGTAATGATGCATAAAATTTACATTAGTTTTAAAAACGTCTTCCAGTTCAAAGAGTAAAAGAGTAAATGAAGAGTGCAATATATAAACAAACTCCGAAGACCGTCCTATGACCCAGATATTTCGCCCCAATAACACGAAGGGAAGGCGCAGTGGCTGAGCGGTAAAGCGCTTGGCTTCCGAACAGAGGTCCCGGGTTTAAATCCTGGTGAAGACTTGGAATTTTAACTTCGCGATCTTTGGGCGCCTCTGTGTCCACCCAGCTGTAATGGGTACCTGACATTAGTTGGGGAAAAGTAAAGGCGGTTGGTCGTTGTGCTGGCTAAATGACACCCTCATTTATCGTGGGCCACAGAAAGAGATGACCTTTACATCATCTGCCCTAGAGATGTCAAGGTCTGAAAGGGGAACTTAAAAAAAATTTAGCTAGTTCTCTGAAATCCATCCATCCATTGGCCTCCTTCAGTCGTAGAACGACTATGGTTCATCTCAGAGCACACTTCCTCATGTGGCTGTGGAGCCCTATTTTGGAGAGACACTCCCGTCCACAGATAGCGCAGGTTAAGGTGGCTTTTGCTTCGGTGGTAGAGGAACTGGCCGTTTTTCGGATTGTGCGTTTATCTTCCTCAGCTGAGACCCATGTACTTTCACTGTCCATAGCTTTCTTGGTCACTGTCTCTCTCCATCTGTTGTGGTCTAGAGCTATGTCTTTCCAATTGCCAGTATTGATGTTCACTGATTTGAGGTCTGAAATATTTGGACATTTAAAGTAGTATTACTTTCGAATGTTGTCATATCTCTTATCATGCTCAGAACTAAAATGTGTTTTAGATCAATAAGATAATAAAATCTGTTACTGAAAAAAAAAAATCAACCTCATCTGTGAAGTTCTTCCTTTCAGACCTTGTGGTCTATAGGGCAGATGATGTCAAGCTCATCTGTTTACCGTGGCCTACGGTTTACGAGGGCGCCTCTGTGTCCACCCAGCTCTAATGGGTACCTGAATTAGTTTGGGAAAAATTAAAGGCGGTTGGTCGTTGTGCTGGCTAAATGACACCTTCATTAATCGTTGGCCACAGAAACAGATGACCTTTACATCATCTGCCCTATAGATGCCTGAAAGGGGAACTTTAAAAAAAATAATACATTTAGCTAGTTCTCTGAAATATTTGGACATTTAAAGTAGTATTACTTTCGAATGTTGTCATATCTCTTATCATGCTCAGACGTAAAATGTGTTTTAGATCAATAAAATAATAAAATCTATTACTTTAAAAAAAAATCAACCTCATCTGTTACAAGCCCACATGTTTTCTATGATCTCTTTTTTTTGTGATCATTTAGTCACCTTGTCCTAGATTCCAAACATCATAAATAACTCAAGCCATTCACATCCTATATAACAGTCACTCACACACATACGCGTATACTCAAACGCACACACGAACAAACACACAATCGACTCCTCTTAAGACAAGGAAAAAGCGTATCAAGTTCTCGTTGTACGGTCGCGCCCTCAGGGTGGTAGAGGCTGTAGAAGCTGGTGATGCTGTAGGGTCCGTATCAGGAAGTAGAGAGAAACAATAACTCAGTAGTCACGTGATACATCCGTCTGGCCTCCAAAAAAAAATCAAAACAAAAACAATGGACAACAGAATTAATCATTCAAAAGGAATAACAGACGTCATAATAACAACAACCCACAAAAACCCAGCATGGAATTCTTAATGAACTATAGAACATTGGATTCTAAAAACCACAGAAGATGTGGTGAATGAAGGAAGCGTTCTGAATTGATCACGTGTTACAGTAAATGTGAAGTTCTTCCTTTCAGACCTTGTGATCTATAGGGCAGATGATGTCAAGCTCATCTGTTTACCGTGGCCTACGGTTTACGAGGGCGCCTCTGTGTCCACCCAGCTCTAATGGGTACCTGAATTAGTTTGGGAAAAATTAAAGGCGGTTGGTCGTTGTGCTGGCTAAATGACACCCTCATTAATCGTTGGCCACAGAAACAGATGACCTTTACATCATCTGCCCTATAGATGCCTGAAAGGGGAACTTTAAAAAAAATAATACATTTAGCTAGTTCTCTGAAATATTTGGACATTTAAAGTAGTATTACTTTCGAATGTTGTCATATCTCTTATCATGCTCAGACGTAAAATGTGTTTTAGATCAATAAAATAATAAAATCTATTACTTTAAAAAAAAATCAACCTCATCTGTTACAAGCCCACATGTTTTCTATGATCTCTTTTTTTTGTGATCATTTAGTCACGTTGTCCTAGATTCCAAACATCATAAATAACTCAAGCCATTCACATCCTATATAACAGTCACTCACACACATACGCGTATACTCAAACGCACACACGAACAAACACACAATCGACTCCTCTTAAGACAAGGAAAAAGCGTATCAAGTTCTCGTTGTACGGTCGCGCCCTCAGGGTGGTAGAGGCTGTAGAAGCTGGTGATGCTGTAGGGTCCGTATCAGGAAGTAGAGAGAAACAATAACTCAGTAGTCACGTGATACATCCGTCTGGCCTCCAAAAAAAAATCAAAACAAAAACAATGGACAACAGAATTAATCATTCAAAAGGAATAACAGACGTCATAATAACAACAACCCACAAAAACCCAGCATGGAATTCTTAATGAACTATAGAACATTGGATTCTAAAAACCACAGAAGATGTGGTGAATGAAGGAAGCGTTCTGAATTGATCACGTGTTACAGTAAATGTGAAGTTCTTCCTTTCAGACCTTGTGATCTATAGGGCAGATGATGTCAAGCTCATCTGTTTACTGTGGCCTACGGTTTACGAGGGCGTCATGTAACCAGCACAACCACCAACCGCCTTTACTTTTCCCCAACTAATGTCAGGTGCCCATTAGAGCTGGGTGGACTCAGAGGCGCCCAAAGATCCCGAAATTTAAAATCCCAGTCGTTGCCAGGATTCGAGCCCGGGACCCAAGGTTCGGAAGCCAAGCGCTTTACCACTCAGCCACCGCGGCTCCACGTATTTCACATCTTCGTATATGATAAACTCATATTCTTTTATCACCATCAGCATCTAACTATTGACGTGCGTCACCAATCTTATAATTTACAGACGTTTCTTTACAGAAGAGATCGACCCAGCGCGTGCTCGCGTGTTCGTGTTAGACATTAAAACTAAAAAAAAAAGTCATTTGGTTTTCTTGGAAGATTCTGGAGGGAGGGGAGATATGGAGTGCTGTGACATTGCTTCAACTCCTCCAGGTCAAGGGTCAAGGGTCGTCCGCATATGCTTATTAGGCGACCGGTCCACTGCATCATGTTGTCCAATCAGATATTCCTGTGGTCCATACATAATGCTCTGAGTGAAAAACCTGGTCAATTAATCCTGTCTAACGGTGTGTGCAAACCCTATGTGGTCATCTTGTTTCCCTGTCCAAGTAGGGACAAACTCGTTTATTCTCCTTTCCTGACAGGGATAAGTTCGGTGATCTCAAGACCAGTGATTCTCAAACATTTTCCATTGACGTCTCCTTCGACGATACACAAAATCGTTAGCTAGGTGTTATGCTTACGCGTAGTGTCTTGTGCAGATAAGTCCCACGGAATAACGAAATTAAATAACAGGCGAAAGGACTAACCAGAAAGTTGATAGATCTTTTTGGCAACGTTGATAGGTCTTACGAGAAAGTGAATAGGTCTCAGGAGAAAAATGATAGGTCTTTTGACAAAGTTAATGAGCATTACAAGAACGTTTATTGATCTTACGAAAAAGTTGATAGTTTTTTTGACAAAGTTGATAGGTCTTTTGACAAAGTTGATAGGTCTTTTGACAAAGCTGATAGGTCTTTTGACAAATTTGATAGGTCTTTTGACAAAGTTGATAGGTCTTTTGACAAAGTTGATCAAGAAAGTTGATATGTCTTACGAGGAAGTTGAGAGGTCTGACGATAAAGCTAATAGATCTAACGACAAAGTTGATAGGTCTTACGAGAAAAACGATAGGTCTTAAGACAAAAAGATAGGTTTTACAAAAATAATGATACGTCTTATGACAAAGTTGATATGTCTCTAGATATAAATAATGAATTGTATTGGTTGGGTATGTTAAGAAATATTTGAAAAGAGTCATGTAACAATGGTGAATTTGAAAAATGAAAGGTTAAAAAATAAAAATAAATACTCTTTACGAATATCAACAAAAAATGTAAATGCCAGCAGCCAAGAAATTAATTTTATACAATTTATTATTTAAAAAAAAAATTAAAAATCAAATCTCTAGGGATTTTTAGAATTGTAAATATTAAATTGAAGTGAAATCAAAATACAGAAAATGTTTTGGGTTTAATTAGGCTGCACTGCATTGATTATTATTAAACAATGATAACAATGGGGAAAAAAACCGCGGTAAAAATAGAAGTCTTTGTCGGGGACACTATGCCACTTTAAATATCTGTCTTGGCTGCTGTGTGCCAGATTTGGCATCCTGTCTTTCTTGACACATAATTTTCCAAGTCTCGCAAGCGTAGGTGTTTTTATTGTTTTTTAATTGTTGATTTTAAACTATCACTGTATAAAACTACTGCTACAGACCATATTCATGGTAGCCCTAATTTAGAGTCTAGCTCTACCTCATAACACTAAACTAGGGCCTGGAGTTGCTCGCCAGCGATCCAATATCTCTAGATTACCATTTTGGAGTGTTCTCGATTGATATATACACTGCCTCTTTTTGTTAATGTTATATATATGTTTTACTTTGTGTTGCTTACATGGTGATACACTTTATGAATAATTTCTAAAAAGTAAAGTGTCTTTCCTTAGCTACATTCAAAATGTTTAATGACGGTGTGATGGATGTCACTTTCTTTCCGTGCATCTGTCATGAAATTAATATTTGCGTTGCTATAATCAGGATTGATCTAAAATGGGTCAACATTTTAAACACACACGCACGCACGCAAACACTTCTAAAAAAATAACAAAAAAACAAATAGAACAGATAATGCGCAGGGGAGAAATAGGAGTGTAGAGGATAGAGAGAGGATGGTAGCAAGAGCCAGGCACGGGGAGAAAGAGAGAGAAAGAAAAAAAGAGAGAGAAAGAGAGAGAGAGGTAGAAAGAGAGATATAGGTAGAAAGAGATAGAAAGAGGGAGAGGTAGAAAGAGAGATATAGGTAGAAAGAGATAGAAAGAGGGAGAGGTAGAAAGAGAGAAGTAGAGAGAGGGGTAGAAAGAGAGAGAGAAAGATAAAGAGGTAGAAAGAGGTACAGAGATAGAAAGAGAGAGAAGGAGAGGGAGAAAGAGAGAGAGAGAGAGGGGAGAAAAAGAGGAGAAATAGAGAGTAAGAGAGATGATTATTTTACAGCCATTACATTAAAGGACAGAGACAAAGACTTCAAAAAAAAAAAAAGATGAAATGACAATTGAAACAGATGCAAACGAAGATTGTAATACAAGTTCTGAACTAATCTTAAAACAAAATGTTTTCCCGAGTTCTACATTTCTGTCCAATACACTTTCCATTATGTTAACGAGAACAAACAAAAAATCCCACTTTTGAAGTTGCAAATGTTAAGATGACTTTCTGTCCGTCTTTGTATATTGTTTCCTTTCTTCTTCAGTTTGAAGTGTGATTGCAGAAAAGTTTTTCATGTTGCCTTTCCATTACGTCCCAGTATTGTGACATTCTTTGTGTGTCGCCACCGTCACTATGCTCGTAATCTCTCTCTATCTCTCTCTCTGACACTCTCCCATTGGATGGCTGCATGATTGTGTGGTATGCGCTCAGGACTGGCGTTTGGTGGTCCAAGGTTCCAACCATGTTCACTATATTTCTCTATCTCTTTGTTTCTTCCATCTTTGTTTCTATCTCTTAGTTTCTCTCTCTTTCTTTTTATCTATTTATTTCTCCCTCTTTGTTTCGTTCTATGCTAGTTTCTATCTCTCTTTGACATTCTCTTTTTCTCTCTCTTTGTTTTTCTTTGTTTTTCTCTTTTCTCTTTGTTAATCTCTTTGTTTCTTTCTCGTTATGGCTCTATCTGTTTATCTCTCTCTATTTCTCTCTCTCTCTCTCTCTCTCTCTCTCTCTCTCTCTCTCTCTCTCTCTCTCTCTCTCTCTCTCTCTACTTCTCCTTGATTCTCTTTGTTTTCTCTTTGTTTTTTTTTGTCTTTGTTTTTTCTCTCTCTTTGTTTTTCTCTCGTTTTTTTTTCTTTGTTTCTCCCTATGTCTTTGTTTCTCTCTTTGTGTCTCTCTCTTTTTGTTTCTTTCTCTCTGTTTCTCTCTCTGCCTCTCTCTTTGTTTCTCTTGCTTGGTTTCTATCTATCTTTCTATTATCTTTCTATCTCTGTACCACTTCGTTTTCCTCTCTCTTTGTTTCCCTATCTCTCTTTGTTCTTTCTTTCTTTGCTTGTCTTTATTTTCTATCTCTTTCTTTATTTCCCTATCTCTATTTCTCTCTCGCTCTCTTTGTTTATCTTTCTCTCTCTCTCTTCTCCTCTCCCTTACTCACCAGATATCTCATTTGTTCATGTCATCTTCATTCCCCCCCTCCCCCATATTTCTCCATGTTTCATTCATTCTTTTTTTACTTTTTCTATTCAAACCTTTTTTTCTCTCTATTTAAACTCAAACTCTCCTCTTGTTTGTTTTTGTTGGTGTCTTGGTAATCTCTACATTTTCTGGCGTCATCTTCCGGCTAAAGATTCGTGCATTTTTTATCAGCCCAAAAAAATGCTATTTGAAATGTCTTTCTTTGAATGTCTCATGTCATTGTGTCTGGAAGTTGGCTGTCAGTGTCTGTCTGTCAGACTTCTCTTGTCTTATCAGACTTTTCTTGTCTTCTTCACTCACAAGTGCCTCTTTGTTTTTACACTTACAAAGTTTGTTGGGTTTTTTTTTTCTTCGGGACAGTCACTTTTTGGGAAATGGGTTTAAACTGGTTTCTAGAACGCACGTGGATTTAAAGAGGTCTCAGAATGATTGTTTGGCAGCATATTGTGTTTTTTTTTTGTAAAAGTTCCTTAGAGGCATTCAGCCACCTGGAAGTAGGTCTAGAGTGGGTTCCAGAATGCATGCAGATTTAAAGAAGTCTTTCCAAAAAATATTTTTGGCATATTTTTTTTTAAAATTACTAATTTCTTGTACCTTGAACTTCAAGTGTGGGGCCTTTAGAAACTTACTGAACATAAAGTGTTGGGGCCTTTAGAAACTTACTGAACATAAAGTGTGGGGCTTTTAGAAACTTACTGAACATAAAAGTGTTGGGGCTTTTAAAAACTTACTGAATATAAAGTGTTGGGGCTTTTAGAAACTTACTGAACATAAAGTGTTGGGGCCTTTAGACACTTACTGAACATAAAAAGTGGGGCTTTTAGTAACTTACTGAACATAAAGTGTTGGGGCCTTTAGAAACTTACTGAACATAAAGTGTTGGGGCTTTTAGAAAATTACTGAACATAAAGTGTGGGGCTTTTAGAAACTTACTGAACATAAAGTGTTGGGGCTTTTAGAAACTTACTGAACATAAAGTGTTGGGGCCTTTAGAAACTTACTGAACATAAAGTGTGGGGCTTTTAGAAACTTACTGAACATAAAGTGTTGGGGCTTTTAGAAACTTACTGAACATAAAGTGTTGGGGCTTTTAGAAACTTACTGAACATAAAGTGTTGGGGCTTTTAGAAACTTACTGAACATAAAGTGTTGGGGCCTTTAGAAAGTTACTGAACATAAAGTGTGGGGCTTTTAGAAACTTACTGAACATAAAGTGTTGGGGCTTTTAGAAACTTACTGAACATAAAGTGTTGGGGCCTTTAGAAACTTACTGAACATAAAGTGTTGGAGCTTTTAGAAACTTACTGAACATAAAGTGTTGGGGCTTTTAGAAACTTACTGAACATAAAGTGTTGGAGCTTTTAGAAACTTACTGAACATAAAGTGTGGGGCTTTTAGAAACTTACTGAACATAAAGTGTTGGGGCTTTTAGAAACTTACTGAACATAAAGTGTTGGGGCTTTTAGAAACTTACTGAACATAAAGTGTTGGGGCTTTTAGAAACTTACTGAACATAAAGTGTTGGGGCCTTTAGAAACTTACTGAACATAAAGTGTGGGGCTTTTAGAAACTTACTGAACATAAAGTGTTGGGGCTTTTAGAAACTTACTGAACATAAAGTGTTGGGGCCTTTAGAAACTTACTGAACATAAAGTGTGGGGCTTTTAGAAACTTACTGAACATAAAGTGTTGGGGCTTTTAGAAACTTACTGAACATAAAGTGTTGGAGCTTTTAGAAACTTACTGAACATAAAGTGTTGGGGCTTTTAGAAACTTACTGAACATAAAGTGTTGGGGCTTTTAGAAACTTACTGAATATAAAGTGTTGGGGCCTTTAGAAACTTACTGAACATAAAGTGTGGGGCTTTTAGAAACTTACTGAACATAAAGTGTTGGGGCTTTTAGAAACTTACTGAACATAAAGTGTGGGGCTTTTAGAAACTTACTTAACATAAAGTGTGGGGCTTTTAGAAACTTACTGAACATAAAGTGTGGGGCCTTTAGAAACTTACTGAACATAAAGTGTGGGGCCTTTAGAAACTTACTGAACATAAAGTGTGGGGCTTTTAGAAACTTACTTAACATAAAGTGTGGGGCTTTTAGAAACTTACTGAACATAAAGTGTTGGGGCCTTTAGAAACTTACTGAACATAAAGTGTTGGGGCCTTTAGAAACTTACTGAACATAAAGTTTGGGGCTTTTAGAAACTTACTTAACATAAAGTGTGGGGCTTTTAGAAACTTACTGAACATAAAGTGTTGGGGCCTTTAGAAACTTACTGAACATAAAGTGTTGGGGCTTTTAGAAAATTACTGAACATAAAGTGTGGGGCTTTTAGAAACTTACTGAACATAAAGTGTTGGGGCTTTTAGAAACTTACTGAACATAAAGTGTGGGACCTTTAGAAACTTACTGAACATTAAGTGTTGGGGCCTTTAGAAACTTACTGAACATAAAGTGTTGGGGCCTTTAGAAACTTACTGAACATAAAGTGTTGGGGCCTTTAGAAACTTACTGAACATAAAGTGTGGGGCTTTTAGAAACTTACTGAACATAAAGTGTTGGGGCTTTTAGAAACTTACTGAACATAAAGTGTGGGGCCTTTAGAAACTTACTGAAAATAAAGAGTGGGGCCTTTAGAAACTTACTGAACATAAAGTGTTGGGGCCTTTAGAAACTTACTGAACATAAAGTGTTGGGGCTTTTAGAAACTTACTGAACATAAAGTGTTGGGGCCTTTAGACACACTGAACATAAAGTGTGGGACCTTTAGAAACTTACTGAACATAAAGTATGGGGCCTTTAGAAACTTACTGAAAATAAAGAGTGGGGCCTTTAGAAACTCAATGAACATAAAGTGTGGGGCCTTTAGAAACTCAATGAACATAAAGTGTTGGGGCCTTTAGAAACTCAATGAACATAAAGTGTTGGGGCCTTTAGAGACTCACTGAACATAAAGTGTTTTGGCCTTTTAGAAACTCAATGAACATAAAGTGTGGGGCCTTTAGAAACTCAATGAACATAAAGTGTTGGGGCCTTTAGAAACTCAATGAACATAAAGTGTTGGGGCCTTTAGAGACTCACTGAACATAAAGTGTTTTGGCCTTTAAAAAATCACTGAACATAATAAAGTGTTGGGGCCTTTTAAAAATTCACTGAATATAAAATGTTGGAACCTTTAGAAACTCACTTAACTTAATAAAGTGTTTGGGCCAACGTACATTTCTATTAGACTTCAGCTTAGCAAAATGGTTGGAGGTAGGGGGCTTTTTTTCTGAAAATATGAGAACCTGTCTCTGGTTTTCCCATTCAATACTCCTGACCATCAAATGGGAGACGCATCATCAGACTTTTGATGTTTTTCTCTGTATATCTTGGATCGGTTCCTGACCTCGGAGTCGTCTAGAATCCGCTTAAAACATTGACCTGGGTTGGGATGTCAAACAAAAAGGCATGCTGGGAAGATAAAACGTTTGCGTTAGGTTTATTTTCTGGACTGCTCAGAGCAGACGTGGTGAACTGTGAGACTGTGCGCTTGATTTATTTGGATTGGAAGAAAAAATAAAGAAGACTTGAAGCGTGCCTCATGGTTACCTCCCTTTGACGGAAGTAGGTCAACCTTCGTTTTCTTATCAATGAAGAGTTTCTTAATAGGAGATAAAGGGACTTAACTTTAAGAAGTTTCGAAAACCTAAAAGTTATTATTATGGCTTCAGTACTGAAGCGACTATGGATCATTTCATCGAAATGAGATGAATGCCTGGGCATTAGTTGTGGTCGGAATGATATCGCCCCCTCCTCTCTCCAAGCAGGTGATGTATCCAAAGAAACGTCAAGCGCCGATGCAGTTTGGGGTCAGCAATATCGTAGGCTTTGCCAGGGCGTATCAATGAGTGCTGCAAACTGCCTAAGGGCCACCGGCTCCTGGTTTTCCCTGAGGGTTGACTCCAGAAGCCTTTCCCATACTGGGTATAGTTGCTAGGCAGAAGTGGTTTGGAAGCTAGACTGGTTGTCAGAGGCGCATGCCGTTAGGGAGCATTTAATAGGTAGTGGAGTGCTTATATTCTTATCTATCTTATATAATACAGACGTTACAGAGAAGATGATTATGTGGTACGCGTCATGCATTTAGTCATGCATATTAACCAATGACTTAAATTCTGCTAAGTCACTGGTTTTCCTGGCTAGCTCAGGCAACCCATTCCATGCTCTAATAGCGCTAGGGAAGAAGGAGTATTAGTACAAATTTGTCCTAGCATATGGAATGAGGAATGTGCCTTTATCTATATATTTATATCTATTACCCCTTCCGGCAATTATTATTATTATTATATATTATATATTATCATTATTATTTACATGCATAGATAGAAATAAGATTTAATTAAAGGCATGACGTTAAAAATGATGAATCAAGGCACGAAACAAGCAAGAGAAAAAAGATTACTTTGTTTAAAAAACTAAACTTTTCTAATGGAAAAATTCGCTGATTACTTCTATGTATATGAGAATGGCAGTGTTTAGAAACCCCCTTTTTAATATATAATACGGGTGGAAACGATCGTAGGAGGAAACGATTAGGCTAAAGGGTAGCAAAACAAGACTCCCGTGGGGGTGCCTAAGGAGGTGCAAGAGCATCCTCATTGCACTGTGCGGAGTTGTAAAAAAGCTCCCACAACCTTGTCACAATCCAGGCGCTGTTCCTCAAGGGGCCGTTACATAAATGGTGTGTCCCGCACGGTTAGCCTGGTATAGAAAAGGAAAATGGCAGGGGTCCCGGTGCACGCGTTCTCTGACCTCGAGTCTGACACCCCGCCAGACAGAACAGTGTACACTGTTCTCATTCAGGCCGGTGAGAGGGAGCTCTTGTTCACTTTTGCTGCCCTAAAGTTCTAAGAGCCGAAGGCTCAACTCTACCTGACAGTTTCAAGAAGAAGAAGAAGAATGCAAAATTTCAACTTAATCATAGAATGAAAAGTGGGAGAAACACTTATCGAAACGTAATAAGGGGATTAAATTCATATATACATCGACATCTCTCATTAAGTAGCATTTATTTTCTTATTTCGATATCAAACAAAATAATTAATCAATAATAAATTCACAAATCGGTTAATTTTTTAAAATTGATTCATGTCTTCACAGGTTCAATGAATAATTGTGCAAAGTTTTTACAAGATCCGAGAATTGGAAATGTGAGAAAAAAACATGTTTGAACTTTTTACCGGACAGACAGACAGACAGAGTAAGTTGATATAAGCGTTATAAAACAAAAGAACTATTATATTGAGAAACGTTGAATGAAATATTGAGAAACGTTGAATGAAATATTGAGAAACGTTGAATGAAATATTGAGAAACGTTGAATGAAATATTGAGAAATGTTGAATGAAATATTGAGAAACGTTGAATGAAATATTGAGAAACGTTGAATGAAATATTAAGAAACGTGTAATGCACGAGACAGTTGTCGATACAAATAAATACCAAATAAAAAAAACACTCAGGAAAAGTAAACGTCTTTGCTATAGTAATACACTAGTTATAAATACTAAGTCTGTAGAATGTTCTAGTCTTAAGTCAAGTCTCTCATTCGATACCATCTGATACTTATCGACGCAACCATCCATCATCTCGGACACCGATATTACATCGTCAGACTGTATTCTAATGAAGGGATTTACTTCCCAGACGCGGCCTCTCCCGTGTCCAGTCTCCTGAGTTTACAGCACTGACTCTCAAAACACTGACTCTCAAAACACTGACTCTCGTGGACTTTATAGAATGAATAAAAAAGCGCCTTGCTTTTTTTTTATTAGGTAATGTAATAGAGGACATTTTATAGACAGGTTTTGGTGGGTTCCGTGATTAGCTTTACTAGCTTGGAGCTTTATCTTTGCAGATTGGATTTTGTTTAGTTAAAAGGGAAAAAAAAAGCAAAATAATAAAAAAAAAACTCTTAAAAAGCAAAGGTTATGTAAGGGGAAGAACCGCAAAATTACTGCAACATCACGAAATACTACAATATTTATCTCCCTTTTTTATTAAAAAATTAATATATTTGTTCATCACCACTAATTAATTATTTAACTGGTTAATTTTGTGATTGATAGAAAAGTTGTCATCGACAACGAATAATTTATGCAAAGCTTTAACTTGTTTCAAGAAATGGGATGTGGGAGAATTGACGTGTACAAGATTTGTGCCCGAGTTGATGTAAGGTTCGTAAACAGGAAATTAAAGTAAACAGCGGTCTAATGATTTCGTAGCGTAGAAATTGTATAAATACCGTGTGATATTGCATTTTTCGGATATTTTGCTTGAGTTGATTGTTATCACAATGTAATCGAGTGGTCTATACGATTTTTTGTTTCAGAAGATAAATCTGGTGGCTTAATTTCAAATGTATGTCGTTCAGGTGGAAAAATTCACAAATATAATCTTAATGAATTGAAATAATCTTATCTTATGTTATCCTCAAGTACACGCCATAGTTTCCCTTTCAAACATTGCCATCTATGGGGCAGTTAATGTTAATGTTTCTTTTGCCAACGGTTAACGAGCAGGGTGTCATGTGGCCATCACTACGGCCAAACGCTTTCACTTTTCCCAACTAAAGTCTGGTATCCATTAGAGTTGGATGGACTCATGGGTGCCCTAAAAATACCAAATTAAAAAATCCCAGTCTTAGCCGAGATTCGAACCTTTGACCTCAGGTAGGAAGCCTAGCGTTAAAACCACTCAACTACAATGCCACCTAAACGCCATACTATATCCTTTAATTTTTACAATAGATTCACATAAATAGATTTCAAACTTACTACTGATTCTTTTATACTCATTGTCTAATACCTTTTCTAAAATACACTTCTTGAAAAGAAAAGTACTGGAATCTTCTGCTAAATATAGCCACAGCAGCAATTGTATTTATAGTTCTGTTAGAAAATTACTGTTGTACATTGTATTGTTGTAGCACTCGTGCGTTGTGCGCGTTGGGTCGAGACCATTCGTTTATAGAAGTCCTCAACACAGACCTGCGACGTCGCAATCTGTGGGCAGTGGAGACCAATAGTTCGTTGCCACGTTGTACAGACCTGTGAAGTGGTATCCAGCTATTGGTTTGAACTGCCCACAGGATTCGGCATTGCAGGTCATTGCTAAGGCCTACTATCACAATTGGTCTTGGCTGGACTGTCGTTCGGTTATCTCGATAGTCCCGAGTTCATACCCTGCCCGCTGCCATCCCACGTCGTCCTGCGGCAGGTTTGAACTAGGAAGTAAATTATCTTCAACTCTGAAGGAACATCCGAAACATTTCAAATATTTTACAAAAAATGTTTTTTACAAGTCAATCTTGACGCTTATTACTACGTGGCAATGAAATGACGGACATATTAATGAAGTATTGAATACAGAGACGCAGCGGGTGTAGGCCTGTCGATTACAGACATATCAGATCTATTGAATGCGAGAGAAATGAGCACCCTTCCGTGTGTATAATGTGATAAATAATATTATGAAAATCTTTCCGAAATAATTAATTATATCAGATTGTTATATCTTTTTTTGAAACGCCCAAATACAGTTTATGCTTAACCTTTTTTTTTTCTTGTTGTTGCACACTGTAAAAAAAGGAATTCAGTTTGAAACATGTGCATTATGTTTTAATGTGTCTGTTTGTGTGAGGTTTGCGCGTGTGTGTGTTGCAGTGTGTGTGTTGCTGTGTGTGTGTGTGTGAGTGTGTGTAGAAGTGAGCTTGGATATGTGTTTGAGTGTTTTAAAGACTGACAGCATGCAACCCAAACATTTGCTAGTAGTTCAGCTTTGCCAAAAAAATGGACACAGAGGTCGACATATTGAAAAAAGAGTTAGCAGTGGTGCCATTAAAGCCTTTACCTCAACAGAAAGTATACTGACCAGGACCATTTAGTCTTTTTTTTTTCTCTGGAAATTGTGGAACGCTATGCATCATGTCTCTAAGTAAAGTGTAAGTTTGTATGTACATTTTTATGTTACAAAATAGGTTTAACTTAAATGTTAGCGAAAGCTCAACTCAAAGACTATAGATCTAGACTGGAAACATTGAACTGAAACCGTAATGGAATTCGGTTGCTGGTTGACTTACTTCTTGAAAAACAGTTGTGTCTTTGGCTTTAGGGCAAATAGCTATAAATAATTAGGCGTTGTCTGACAGTTTGGGAAAAAATAAAAATTGCAGTCAAGCTGCTGTAACCTAATTTTAAAATAGATATTATTGTAGCTATTGTTAGTATTTTCTAGCTGGATATGACCCGCGGCCTGCGGGTCTTAGTTTGGGTATTACTGATCTAGTGGATTGAATTTCGATTTATGTCAATCAGGGAGAATGTTCTCTTCACATTTTTTTAATTTTTTTATACGTAAACAAGTGTACAGTGCGAGAATGGGTCTAGCTGACATATTTATATCGAATATAAAATACTGTAAAAACAGGTTGACCACATTTGTTAAAAAGTTTAGTTTTTAAAAAGAGATGAAGTTAGTGGGGGGGGGGGGTAATTTTTATTTTTAGAGCCCTCTGGTTGCGGAAACATACTCTACGATTTCTGACATGCTCTATGGAACATTTATGCCAAGTTTTATCAAATTTAGTCAAATGATTTCGATTTCTATGTTGGACTTACATACATACATACATACCTACATACATACATACAAACATGCATACACCTTACATTCAATTATATATATTAGGTTACAACTTTGGAAAGCAGGTCTTTATGTTCCTATATCATGTACATATGTACATACCAACTTATTTCAAAAATCTATGTCTTATGCCAATACATCTAAACCAATTCCTATCTTGTATAAAGATACTATGTAACGGAGTCCCAAGTTTCTAAAGATTTTGATACACTCCCATGGGAATAAACATTTTAATCTCTTTAAATGATTTAAAGGAAAAAACATAACAAACAAACCTCAAATGTCATGTCTGCTTCCTTCAAGGTCAAGAGGACATTTGTAGCAGACGACTTCTAGCTGCCGCACCATGGCATGATCTGATGAAATAAACAATAGAGTGCTGCATCTGTCAATGTTCAACTTTGACCTTCACCAAATTGCAAAAAAAATCTCTACTCGCTAAAAGACCTTGTTTTTCAATCTGGAATGCTAGATTTAGCATTATGTATGCATTTTGAAAAAAAAAACACTATATTTTTGCTTATTTAATCTACCCTCTTTGACTGATACTTGTTGACAGACTGCATGTTGGCATAAGAGTTATTGCTCTTGGCAGGTTGGTTAATAGGGACATGCGTATGTATTACGTCATCTATTCATGTGTAGATAGAATACATTCACGCATCGGTTTATAGTGTATTACGTCATCTATTCATGTGTAGATAGAATACATTCACGCATCGGTTTATAGTGTATTACGTCATCTATTCATGTGTAGATAGAGTACATTCACGCATCGGCTTATAGTGTATTACGTCATCTATTCATGTGTAGATAGAATACATTCACGCATCGGCTTATAGTGTATTACGTCATCTATTCATGTGTAGATAGAATACATTCACGCATCGGCTTATAGTGTATTACGTCATCTATTCATGTGTAGATAGAATACATTCACGCATCGGCTTATAGTGCCGGCTTATGTTTATTAAATTTGAAATAACAACATGTATGGCGATAATTAACAAAATATAACGGGCGATCAAGTTTTGTTTATTTATATTGTTTTAATTATTATTGTCACGTAACAATGCGTGCCAATGTCAAGTTTAATCTTACAGTGTAAACAGCAGACTGCATGTTTACATTTCGAGAAACAATGATTTTCCAATAGGGCTTAAATTAAAAAAATAGCCAAGGGAGTTAAAAATTAGTAAGGATCTTACCAATTGAAAGTAAACATTCTTGTCTGCCGATGAGCTAATTTTAGAAAGTATATATTAAGAAGTGGAGATAATTAGCGGAGTTTGCTAATAAGTTACTTCTACATTTATGGTTAGCCTTTTTTTGTGTAAATCTGTTATTAAAATTAAATTATATAGTGTTTTTATAGTTTTTGCTAATTTTTTTAATGATTTTTTCCCACACTTTGTTCCGCAAAACCCTAGTGTTTTGTTAGGCCTGAATAGGTGTTCCACAAATTACCGGAATAATTAACTAGTAGTCTAACAGGTGTATTAATCTCTCTAACAAAATAATCATCATGTGATATGTGCTTAAAATGTGCGAAGTGTTCCTTTAAAGAAAATATTTGGGAAACACTGCCTTATTTTTTTGCACCGGCACCACAAGATTTGAGAACCGTCTTTCTCCATTCCTCTTTGTCTTTTGCCTTAGATATAATCTCTTTCAATGGCAGGACCGTCCCTTTTTTATGTTGTCTTCCCATCGCTTTCTCTGTCTGCCTATTCTTCTTTTTCCTGGTGCTGTTCCCTGAAGGAAAGTCTTTGCAAGCCCAAAAAACCTTGTAATTTGGACGTTGAGCTTTAGTTTCCGTGTTTGTACAATAGTTAGTAGGTCGTCGTGGGGTCCAACACCCTCTCTCTCTCTTCGTTTGTGTTGCGGTCTTTATTTTAAAAAACTAATACTTATGCTCTCCTTTGGACGAGAAGCGACTATGAATCGTCACCTAGAAATGAGGTGAATGCCTGGGCATTTGCTATGGCCGTAACGATGTCGCCCACAGTTCCACATGTTCACGCATCAGATGTCTCCAAAGGAACTTAAATTGCGATACATTTTGACTTCGGTGGAGTTGCAGACTCCAGGCAGGGTGTAGCATTGTGTGCTGAAAACTGCCTAACGGTCGCCGGCTCTTCATTTTTTTCTCAGGGTTGACACCCGAAGCCTTTCCCATGAGTTGGTTTAGCTGCAAGGCAGAGGTTCGAATGCCGAGTTTTTCTTCTACTTACCAAGGCTAACGTGCCCGTTCTGCCCGAAGCTTACTGGTTTAGGCGCCACTTACTCGCCTTTCTCCCTCCCCCCCCCCTTTCTGCTGTTAGTGAAAACAGTTCCGCCGGAGATACTATCTTAACCAGACGTGAAGGCCAGGAGTTGGACTGGTTGTCAGAGGCTGTTTGAGATGCATGCCATTGCAAGCATTTTATAGGTAGTGGAGAGCCCGGAAGTGGTAATGGATATACGCCAGCGGTTCTCAACCTTTTATGCTCGGCGACCCCTTTCTACAACCCCCCACTCT
Source organism: Biomphalaria glabrata (assembly GCF_947242115.1). Classification (NCBI taxonomy): domain Eukaryota; kingdom Metazoa; phylum Mollusca; class Gastropoda; family Planorbidae; genus Biomphalaria; species Biomphalaria glabrata. The sequence goes on from NC_074723.1 coordinate 36,237,479, forward strand.
TATCCGACCCCCCCCACACACACACACACATACAGCAATAGAAGAATAGACAATAACAATCCATATTTTTGATGGTCTTAGGCGACCCCTGGCAAATCGTCAATCGACCCCTAAGGGGGGGGGGGTCGCGAACTACAGGTTGAGAACCCCTGATATACGCACTCCACTACCTACAAAATGGTTCCATGTGGCGTACCTAAAGCTAATACAAGGTGAGGTATTACTTAGATGTATACACCAACAAAATATGTAGCCAAAGATCATGATTGGCAGTTCCCTGTCATCAATAGTTTGCTTAATATCTTGGTTTTAATGTCAAAGTTAATTAGTGAACTCTGTAACGTGGATGTAACAAAAGGGGATTTAAAATCAATGAACATTGATACCGACCAGTGGGAAGACATGGCCCTAGACCGAACTAGCTGGAGAGATACGGTGACCAAGAAAGCTATGGACAGCGAGAAATCATGGGCCTCAGCTCTTGAAGCCAAGCGTGCCATAATAAAAATGGCCAGCTCCCTCTACCACCAAAGTGACCAGTAATATAGGTGGACGGGAGTATCTCTCCGAAATAAGCCTCTACATCCACATGAAAAAAAGTGTTCGGGATGAACCATAGTCGTTTTACGACTGAAGGAGGCCAATAATAACTAGTGAACGAACTGCACCAGCGAATTCCGTAGATCACTGAATGAAGAGTAAGCAGAGACGTTAGACGGTCCTTAGCCGTATTAGACCCACACAGAGGGTGAACTTATCAAGTTTTCTTCCTTGTAGTTGACTAGGTCAAGCATTGTTTCGTTTGTTTTCACCATGGGATATGTTTTGCATTCACTTGGCGCGCTTCCTCACTTCCTTATAGCCAATTGTTTTTCAGTGTAACTTTATATGGTTTTGTTTATTTGTTTAATTTCGTCTTTTTTGTTTCAGATGCCTAAAGGTCGTCTTAAGTAGCCATTGTCTAGACCAGTTTGGTAGCTGTATACAATTTCAATTTTTTTCTGAGGTTTCTGTCTTTCTGACTTCTATCCAAGTTTTAAGATGTCTGATTATGTCTTTTTTGGATGTCTGTGTATGTTTTTCTTTAAAATATTTTAGATGTCTGTGTATTTGTCTTAGAGCTTTTGGATTTCTGTCTACGTCATCTGTCTCTTGATCGTCGTCGTGGGTGTGATGTGACGTAGGGGTGGTGTGACGTAGGAGGTGCTGTGACGTAGGAGGTGCTGTGACGAAGGTGTGATGTGACGTAGGAGGTGCTGTGACGTAAGTGTGATGTGACGTAAGGGTGATGTGACGTAGGGGTGATGTGTCGTAGGGGTGCTGCGACGTAGGGGTGATGTGACGTAGGGGTGCTGTGACGTAGGGGTGCTGTGACATTTCGCGTAACCTAATCCCTCCATTCTTATCGGTCAACATCTGTTTTTATGAGGAAATCTAGAGAGATGCCTGTCCATTCTTTTACGTTGTCCAGCCAATGACCTTTTCTTTGGATGACCTTCTCTTCGTGCTCCCTCCACTGGACCTTGACGGAGGACTTATGACAGTGAGTCTTGTCGAACACTATGTCTATATATTTGTAAACATCCTTTGAATATCTACATATGTATGTCTTTTTTTTCTCCGATGCAGTCTATGGTAACGACGCACCATCTGAGACCGACTTTGAACACTACTAATAGTGACGCCACACAGCGGTGTAGCAAGATACCCCTGAGTCGGACTCAGGGATACGGCGTTAGGGGGCCGCTCCAGTAAGTTGAGCACTATTGTACATACCTTAGACGACAAAACATCAGACAACGAGAACGATACCTGTAAACTTCCGGTCATTTGAAATGTCAATGTCATTGGTCAACCATGTCTCTTGCTAGTATTTTGAGTCACAGGCTGAATTTTTTTGATATTCTGAATGTGAATTGTTCGTCACAAGTGGGCTGTAGAAATATGCAGATATTGTTATTGCATGCTCAGGACCACAAAAAAAAAAGGTCCCGAGGACTTCCAACAGCGAACTAACTGAATATTTTATACAAGATCAACTTCATGACAAAATATTTTAAGCACCTGTGATATTAGAGGGAATTGTCTATTCTAATCAGTAAAAAAGCGAATGTGATGCGAATCCTACTTTTCAAAAAGTTTCTTAAATATTCTGAATTATTACAATAACACACAAGACAAACAGGTTAACGCATCCACGTCCAGACCATATAATACTGTTGAACAGTCAAGGTTAATGAGGAATCGTATATAGTTCATGTTCATTTTCACCAGGGGTTCTCAACCTGTGGGTCGCGACCCCTTTGGGGGTCGATTGACCATTTGCCAGGGGTAGCCTAAGACCATCGAAAATATGGATTGTTATTGTCTACCCTACAATTCTGTATTTGTGTATGGGGGGGGGGGGGGGTCGCGGCAGAGTGGGGGATTGTAAAAAGGGGTCGCCGAGTTTAAAAGGTTGAGAACCGCTGATTTACACTATTCATTGTAATACGTTCAGAAATTGTGCAAACTTGACGATCTTTAGGTTGACTATTGTCTTTTATTGTAGACACAATCGAAGTCCTTGCTATTGGGATTGTTTCGAAAGGAACTGTCTTTAGTTTCTATGGAAGCTCGAAGTTTCCAAGAAACATTAATGATTTTGACAAATGTAAAAGCTTTGTTTAGAAATTGTTCATAGCATTTGCTTTCATTGTAACATATAAAAATTTTTGAACAAAAAATGTCAATCCTTCATTATAGAAAGTTTGAGTTTACTGTCAACTTATAATACTAATTAATGTATCTTAACAAGTAGATGCATGTCATTATATTAAAGAAAGAAAAAAAATTATTAAACAAAAACGCAAACATAATTTATTTAATGGCGCAATTTATGATTGTTTGCGATTTTTTCATAACTATTATTATTGTTAAAAAATTAACACGTTAGTATATAACGGGCCGCAGTCCTGACAATTTAAGAGTTGCCTTCCTTAGAGTTCATAGAGCTAATTATAACTCTCAGATTTTCTCCTAGACTTTCTCCTAGACTTTCTCCTTGAATTTCTCCTAGACTTTCTCCTTGACTTTCTCCTTGACTTTCTCCTTGACTTTCTCTTAGACTTTCTCATTGACTTTCTCCTAGACTTTCTCCTTGACTTTCTCTTGGACTTTCTCCTTGACTTTCTCCTAGACTTTCTCCTTGACTTTCTCTTAGACTATCTCCTTGACATTCTCCATGACTTTCTCCTTGACACTCTTAGACTTTTTCCTTGACTTTCTCTAAGACTTTCTCCTTGACTTTCTCTTAGACTTTCTCCTTGACTTTCTCCTTGACTTTCTCCTAGACCATATTTATTTATCTGCATTTTGACACATTCTCTTACTTTCATGTTCAATCTCAACCTGTTATCTGTCTTTTTTATCTCTTTCTTTCTCTGTCTCTCTGTCTCTCCGTCTTTTTCTCTCTATCTCTGTCTCTGTATCTCGCTGTGTGTGTCTGTGTCTTTCTCTGTGTCTCTTGTTCTCCCTGTCTCTCTATTTCATTCTCTCTCTGTCCCTCGCTCTTTCTCTTTTCTTTCTCTCTTTCTCTATCTCTTTTACTTTCTTTCTCTCTCTTTATTACTCTCGGTCTCTTTTTCTCTTTCTCTTTCACATTCTGTCTCTCTCTCTTTGTCTGTCTCTGTCCCTCGCCTTTTTTCCCTTTCATACTCGTCCTCTCTAGATCTATAATCTATATACCCTTTTAAGAAGCCCCAACATTTTAAGCCCCCTCCCTGCCCCCCCCCTCCCAAGCCTCACTACATCTACCTTCCCGTCATCACTCACCACGTGACCATCTCAAAACAGCTAATCTGGCAGACGTCAATTCGCACGCCTCAGATTTATCCGCCTGCCTCCTAATTACCAGGAAAGGTTCCATCAGATCTTCCAATAATCTCCTTTTATTCTTTTCTTTGACCTTGTCCGATTCGTTCAGCCTTGACCTGTCTCCAGGTCACCGTCAACTCTTGTGTTTAATGACTATATCTAGTCTTTCAGATTCAGTAACGCTGGATATAATCATTTAAATGTTGAACAAAAATGTCGTCAGTGTGACAAAACTCATACATTCCTCTCTTTTTTCTCTTCTTAGTTTATAGATGGTTACTGATCAGGTGAAAAATTAGTTTTTGATTTTTTTTTAAACTGGTATCTGAATTTTTATAAAGCTTTTATTAATTTACTCTGTCTGTCTGTCTGTCTGGGGAAAAGTTTGTTCGCGTTATTTCTCCAACACCCAAACTCGGATCAAGCTGAAATTTTTGCACAATTAATTCTTTCACCTGAAAACACAAGAATCAATTTAAAAAAAATAATGTATAATATTAATAAAATACTCTGAAAGACACAAAGATAAAGGCACATTCCTCGTCCCATATGCTAGGACAAAATTTGTACAAATACTCCTTCTTCCCTAGTGCTATTAGTTATTAGAACATGGAATGGGTTGCCTGAGCTAGCCAGGAAAACCAGTGACTTGGCAGAATTTAAGTCATTGGTTAATATGCATGAGTGCATGACGCGTAGGACGTAATCATCTTTTTTGAAGTAACGTCTGTATTATATAAGATAAGATAAGATAAGTCCTCGGGACCTTGTTTTTGTGGTCCTGAGCATGCAAAAACAATATCTGCATATTTCTACAGCCCACTTGACTGAATGCATGACACGTAGGACATAATCATCTTCTTTTTTTGAAGTAATGTCTATATTATATAAGATAAGATAAGATAAAAGTTAATTAGCTTTTTGTAATAATTTTTTTTAAGCATTCAAACAAAGGAAAGAAATTGTACTTGACTTAGGTTGTGGTAGATACTGAATATATAGGTCTATGCTTTAAAGTAAGTTTGAAACAAACAATAGACAACTACACAATCATCCAACAGAGTGGTTAGAATGTTGGCTCAAGGAAGCTTGAGACATGAGATCGAAGGCAGGTCGTCCCACTTTTCTTTTGTTATAAATGCTTTTAAAAAAAGATTACGGTAAAATTCACCATCTTCCCAACTGTTCCAGATAAGTAATAGGATCATAGCGTACTGAGAAAGCTTAAAGCATGAAATTGGGTTGAACAAAAACAATAGGTAAAATATTTCTAAACGCACAGATTTAATGTTGTTGGTCTAGATCTAGTGGGAAGCGTGGTCGAGAAACTAAGTGCGCTTGAACTTGGCTTGGCTTGGCTAGCTAGAAGGTGGCTCGAGGTTCGACTAAGCGCCTAAAGGCAGCACGGAAAAACAAACTCCTAGATACCTCCTAGATCCCTCCCCCCCCCCACTGGACCACAACTGAGATAGGACCAAAAGCGCTCTGAGCATGCTTTAAGCATGAAAGTAGCGATATATAAAAGCTATAATAATAATCTATGACAAATTAAAATGGCTGACCCGAACTAATTGATACAACCACATTTCGTATTAGCTTTGTTGTTTATTTGTTATGTTGTTTTTATAATATATAAGAGATGGAAGCATATAATCTAGAACAATAAGGGGGGGGGGGGATAGTTTGTCCAAGCAGCACAAAGCAGGAGGCGCGGTGGTTGAGTGGTAACGCTTGGCTTCCGAACCGGGGGTCCCGGGTTCAAATCCTGGTGAAGACTCGGATTTTTTTATTTCAGGATCTTTGGGCGCCTCTAAGTTTATCCAGTTCTAATGGGTTCCTGACATTATTTGGGGAAAAGTAATAGTAGTTAGTCATGAACGACCGTAAATATGATTATCAAATTTTTTTTTTATCTGAAACTATCAGAGGATACACTTTTTTCATGAGTATATCAGAAGAAATATGGTGAACTACCAGTATGTGAGACTAGCAAAAAAATGATAGTGAATTATCAATATTTACAACTAGCAAAGAATTGATAGAGAGCTACCAATTTGTGAGACTAGCAAATAATTGATAGTGAATTATCAATATTTACAACTTGCAAAGAATTGATAGTGAATTATCAATATTTACAACTAGCAAAGAATTGATAGTGAATTATCAATATTTACAACTAGCAAAGAATTGATAGTGAACTAACAATATGTGAGAATAGCAAAGAATTGATAGTGAATTATCAATATTTACAACTAACAAAGAATTGATAGTGAATTATCAATATTTACAACTAGCAAAGAATTGATAGTGAGCTTACTCTCAGCTTACCAATATTTGACATTAAATAGTCTGTTTCTGTATAGACGCTAAGAGACTTCAACATTAAGATACCAATATCGATGTCTTTTAGTTAAGCACTAGATGAAGAGTTCAGTTGAATTGTTTTCCTTTTAAGATCTCCACCGGTATATCTAGAGTCTGATCCTCACAAAGATCCGTTACATTATCCTTCATTCCATGTCTATACGTGACATCTCCTCCGTTCGGGGGGAGAATCCCAAACCCGGTAAGATTGTATCTTCTTGTTTAAACTTTGCAAACCAAGCGAAATACAAACAGAGCCGGCTCTAGTGGGTACGAGGCCGTATGCAAAAAAAAAAAAAAAAAAAAATACAGGGCTTGACACGAGTAGGTCTGTTACGGTGTTATAGACTTTATTGGGAATTTGACGAGATTATAATTTGACTATTTTAGACGGACCTAGGAATTATGGGAATTAACTAAATAAGGAATTATGGGATAGATTTTAACGGAACGATCAACAACGACTCACTCCTCTTAGTTAAAGGCGAGACCTTCATCTGTAGTAACTGTCGACATTTGGACTGTGCCCCTTTCATATTGGATTAGGGTTGTGTATTAAGATTCATAACGTTTTCTTAAGTATATTCTACAAGTTGTTATATGTTGTTGGTTATACGAACTCCATCTACATCTAGACTTAAATCTACACCTCAGGCATCTGTACTCTATTTACTAAACAACCCACAACAACGGCAATACAATTTGCATTAAGTCTTCGTGAGTGATAGATGATATAATACTTCTGCTTCAGCGCCAACGCATTTTGCGCATTGGCGCACTGTTCAACATTGGATGCTGTGATAAAGTGACTGTTACTTTTAGTTACGTTGTAGAGAGAGAGAAAGAATTCTTCGTAATAGACCTATGAATTGAGTCAAAGACTCTTGGAACTCTAAACCATGGAAGCTTGTCCTAACAGTTGAGTCAAAGACTTTTTAAGTCTAGGCCTATGAAAGCTTTTCCTAAAAGTTGAGTCAAAGACTCTTGGAACTCTAGGCCTATGAAAGCTTGTCCTAACAGTTGAGTCAAAGACTCTTGGAACTCTAGGCCTATAAAAGCTTGTCCTAACAGTTGAGTCAAAGAATCTTGGAACTCTAGGCCTATGAAAGCTTGTCCTAACAGTTGAGTCAAAGACTCTTTAACTCTAGGCCTATAAAAGCTTGTCCTAACAGTTGAGTCAAAGACTATTGTAGCTCTAGACCTATGGAAGCTTGTCCTAACAGTTGAGTCAAAGACTCTTGGAACTCTAGGACTATGGATGCTTGTCCTAACAGTTGAGTCAAAGACTCTTTAACTCTAAGCCATGGAAGCTTGTCCTAACAGTTGAGTCAAAGACTCTTTAACTCTAGGCCTATGAAAGCTTGTCCTAACAGTTGAGTCAAAGACTCTTGGAACTCTAGGCCTATAAAAGCTTGTCCTAACTGTTGAGTCAAAGACTCTTTAACTTTAAGTCATGGAAGCTTGTCCTAACAGTTGAGTCAAATACTCATTAACTCTAGGCCTATGAAAGCTTGTCCTAACAGTTGAGTCAAAGACTCTTGGATTTCTAGGACTATGGAAGCTTGTCCTAACAGTTGAGTCAAAGACTCTTGGATTTCTAGGACTATGGAAGCTTGTCCTAACAGTTGAGTCAAAGACTCTTGGATTTCTAGGACCATGGAAGCTTGCCTCCATCTGCCAGTCTTAGCAAACTTCTGTCTGGGAAAAATCCAAGACAGATACACATACGTATCCCATAGACGCTTGGGTTAGAAGCGAGGCCAAAGGCCGAAAACACCGGGTGGTTTGATTGTCTCTACTTACCGCATTTTCTATTTAACATAATCATTAATCTCCCTTGGTTGAAGGCTTGTCCTAAATTTAGTTTTATTAAACACACACTCACGGCGCCAAGAATTTTCATATGTACTGAACTCCAAAAGTTCATTCTCTTGGCGTTTTCAGCGCCCTGTTTCTATTAAATAAATTAAGTGGCGGGACGGGTTCAAACGGAAGTGCCCTGAAGCATGTATATTTTTATTGTCTGGATTTTCGTTAGATTTATATTATTCTCGGATTAGGCAAGACGGGTAGATTCTGCAATCTGTTAGAGGTCATATTTGATTTGGCACATAAATCTTCTTATCTTATATAATACAGACGTTACTTCAAAAAAGAAGATGATTACGTCCTACGCGTCATGCATCTAGTCATGCATATTAACCAATGTCTTAAATTCTGCCAAGTCATTGTCTTTCCTGGCTAGCTCAGGCAAATCATTCCATGCTCTAATAGCATTAGGGAAGAAACTGCATTTGTACAAATTTGTCCTAGCATTTGGAACGAGGAATGTGCCTTTATCTTTGTGTCTTTCTGAGTATTTTATTCGATTTTGTTTTTGTATTTAAAGATTATGGTTCAGTGTTTTATGTATAATTGCTACTTTACTTTTGAGTCTTTTATCCTGAAGGTTTTCTAAATTTTAGTGATTTTACTAATATTCGTTTGTTATGAATCTCATTGCTCTGTTTTGTGTCTGTTCCAGTTTCTTAATGTTTTCTTGAGTTGAGGGGTCCCAAATAGGGGATGCGTATTCTATTATTGACCTAACCAAGATTAATGTAATGGTCAGTAGTGTTTTGTTTTTCTCTTAGTGACAACGACAGTGGACGTATTCCTTTTGTTGGTCAATTAAATTTATTCAAATTGCAACCAGTGTTTTTTTTATTGGACTATTCTTCTACTGATTGAGTTCTACTGATTGAGTTCTACTGATTGTGTTCTACTGATTGAGTTCTACTGATTGAGTTTTACTGATTGAGTTCTTCTGATTGAGTTCTACTGATTGAGTTTTACTGATTGTGTTCTACTGATTGAGTTCTTCTGATTGAGTTCTACTGATTGAGTTCTACTGATTGAGTTTTACTGATTGTGTTCTACTGATTGAGTTCTACTGATTGAGTTCTACTGATTGAGTTCTACTGATTGAGTTCTACTGATTGTGTTCTACTGATTGAGTTCTACTGATTGAGTTTTACTGATTGAGTTTTACTGATTGAGTTTTACTGATTGTGTTCTACTGATTGAGTTTTACTGATTGTGTTCTACTGATTGAGTTCTACTGATTGAGTTCTACTGATTGAGTTCTGCTGATTGAGTTTTACTGATTGTGTTCTACTGATTGAGTTCTACTGATTGAGTTCTACTGATTGAGTTCTACTGATTGAGTTGTACTGATTGAGTCCTACTGATTGAGTTCTACTGATTGAGTTTTACTGATTGAGTTCTACTGATTGAGTTGTACTGATTGAGTCCTACTGATTGAGTTCTACTGATTGTGTTCTACTGATTGAGTTCTACTGATTGAGTCCTACTGATTGAATTTTACTGATTGTTTTTTTTACTGATTGTGTTCTACTGATTGTGTTCTACTGATTGAGTTCTGCTGATTGAGTTCTGCTGATTGAGTTCTACTGATTGAATTTACTGACTGATTTTTACTGATTGTGTTGTATTGATTGAGTTCTACTGATTGAGTTCTACGATTGTGTTCTACTGATTGTGTTCTACCGATTATGCTAGTTTGCAGTTACCAGTTACCTTAACGTTATCATAGTCAACACTCCACACTAAACACACGGCGAAGGGTTCTGTTCGATATCTATCTGAAAAAGATGTATTGGAATTAATTTTTAAAAAAATGTAACTTGTTACAGTCGATGTTACGGAGTGTGTGTGTGTGTGTGTGTTTCTATGGTGACGTTGGGAAGAGGTGGTTAGTGATTGGTGATGAATGATGCAACATAGGCGGGATTGTCGTCACTTGGTCTTAGTTAGGGGAGATGACTACAGAACGTTAGGTTGAAAGCTTGTGTTGTTGTAGTGAGTTAGATTTGGTTAAGAAATATTATCACTAAAGTCCACTACTTTTTCTTTTGGATTTCATATGAACTTGATTATAAATCTGTTATGAATACATTTACATGTAGTATTGTTCACAATGAAATTAGTCAAGTTTTTCAAGTTTTTTACTTAAGATCTATTACGCCTCCAACGGTTTAGTTGTCTACCAGCAGTTTGGGGCTACAAGTCAACGACCGGTAACACCACGGCTCTCATTGAAAGGTCATCCTTAGAGATAAGAATAATGAATCATTAATATTTTAGGATAGTTTCATGTGTCCTTCAAATTCTAGAGATAATTACACCCTCCCGCAGGACGACGGGGGATGGCAGCTGGCAAGGTTCGAACCCGGTACCTTGGAAACCACCAAACGACAGCTCAGAGCGCATACCACACAAGGAGGCAACCATTTCATAATGAAATGACTTAATTGGATTTTTGTCTTTTTTATTTTGTTTGTTTTGTTGTCTAATTTTATTTAATTTGTATTCATTTATAAATAAATAACGGTTTTTGTTACATCTTTCTGTTATATTTACATTCCAATAATTTTCTAGAAACTACCTTAGTTTCTCTCTAAGTCTAGATGTCCCTGGGTTCAGCTGTAACTTAACACTTAACAACTTGATCAAAACACCAAAACTTAATAAACTTCATGGCACATATCACTCGCTGACCTCTCCTTGTATGAAAACTATCACACTTCCGGTCATTCACACATACGTTCCAACTGACATATATCTGTAAAAAATAGATTATGCACACATACCAACATACATCCGTAACAGTTTTAAATTTTATTATAACTACTACGCAAATGTATTGGATCCTTTGTCCTCGAAAATAAATTATTTTATTCCTTCTTTTCTCCCTTTAATGTCATCACGTGACGCCCCCACAGTTTGAGAATCTCTGTTTTACTATATATATATATATATATATCTTTTGATGCAAGAGTTATACATTTTTAATGCAACGCTCTGAACTTGTTCAAATCTCTGAGCAGTTGCCAAAGTTGACGGTTTTAAAGCGGCTAACATTCCACCTGGGAACTGTCACAATATAGGCTCAACATAAATTATTCACGTCTGCACTGGACACATTCTGGACTTAAGTCAAATCAATGCAAGATAAAAAGAACGCGAAAAAAAAACCACTAGCGCTTTTAATCAGGCGATGTCATCTTGATGGAAGATCAAGAAAGATTGAAGACCATTTTACAACGCTACTAATGGGAGTCTTATGCATAGTTTTAAAAGCTTATTTTGAACGAGCAGTAAGAATATATATATATATATACACACACACACACACATATATCTATGCATGTGAGTACGACTATGCACTTATATCGATATATATATATATATATATATATAGATATGTACAATCGTGTGTGTAAATTTACTTCACTTAATGTATATGGTATGCGCTCATCAGTTGAAAATACATGGAACAAATGTATATCTAGAATTCAAGGCACGATTTTAGACTTTATGAAGACACTAAGCTATTGGGGATATGGAGTTCCTTCTACTAAACATAAGGCTAAAATATCAGCTCTTTCCTTAAAATAGCTGAAAAGATCCCTGAAACTTTTTGAGCAGCCCCCAATTAAATGGAGGCCCTTGTCAGGTTTAGGAGTTATTTAGATAGTTCAATAGTTATACTTAGTTTTGTTCATACAGAAGTTATTAAATTTTATTTCACGCTTATTGTTTGGATATATAACGCCTACAACTTTTATTTATTGATTGAACTCTTTATTGAAAGCATGCGAGAATACCCGCTGACGTATGTCTGTTCAAAATATGGATTTTCTAGACCTCCAGACAAAATTTTATTTAAATTTTCATTAAACTTTGAAAAAATTATTACGGTAAAACCAGAGTTTTACACGCGTGGCCAACGAGCTATTTTTTTTTTCGCAAAGATGTATATAAACTGTCACATTTCTACAAAAATCGTTAGAGCCGTTGTCAAAAACAATGTCCACCCTTGTTTGGACCGATGAAGAATTCGCAAGGTTATAAGAGGGATTTAAATTTTATAAAGCTGCTTGAAACAGCTGTTGTGGGCTAATTTAATCTGACTTCGACTATGTATCAATTATTACTTAACATTAGCCACAGAACATTACAAGTTGAATATAGTTGATAACAACATTCAGTTCTATAAAATGAGACTTTATTAACCACTGGGAAATCCGTCCAGTCTTCCTAAAACGTCGCTATATCTAATTACTATTCAACCACTATTCAAAACACAGCCTACTTCTAACATAACGCCATGTTGGTCTCTTGTTCGCCTAAGTCTACTACGTCATTAGTCTGTCTTACTACGTCATTACTTTTACCGTCACTAAAACTATACACAATATATTTAACTAACAAAACTAACCTACTCTCTAAACTAGTACATTACCATAGACATAAATAAATATAGACTGGCCGAAGGAATTAACTTCATGTAACTTGAAAACATGTACATCTATTGTATTCGGATTTCCGAATTATGAAAAGTTGCATGATCTTCATTCTTAGAGATTTAAAAAAAAAAACACTAGTGAAAATAATGTAATACTTATAAAGGTTATGAATGAAATAGATATGAATGCATTAACTTTTATACAAATTTTCGTTTCATAAAACTCTTTAATCGGCCAGTCTATATTTATTTATGTCTATGTACATTACACAGCCAAAGAAACCAAATATTTAAAGATGAAGTCTCTAGTCAGTACGTACTACAGGGTCAACACACTGGGACGTGTTGGACGTAATGTTTTAAAAGGGGCGTCGGTCACTTCTAAGATACGATCAAACCTTTGTAGGTACATTTACTTACCATTATCTATTACATTTGCGAGGACCATGCAACGATAGTCCCCGTCGAGATATGGGGGGTCACCAGTCTCACTCTCACATCCAGTGTTTGACTTAAATGCTTAGATCGCATGTATTGTCCCATCAACTCAAACCGAAAACCAACAACTGTTACAGTCTGCTTCCGTTTCCGGTGCTCCAAGGTCAGTGTGTAAAAGTGACTACATCAACCAGAAAGAGAAAGTCATGAGGAAACATCTGGTGCCAAGCAGGGACGGATACACGACAGTTCAAGACTATGCAGTCGCCCAGTTCCCAACCATGCTTCCCTTTCCGGTGATACAAGGTCAAAGTGAGTTCACCAACCAGAAATAGATTGTAGTGTTACCAATCATAACTGCTCATTACAAAATATAAATAGCTATTTTGGTGGTAAGGAGGTGTAGAACATAAGAGGTGTTATAACGATATCCAATGTAATGACGTGAAATCTACGTAGACTTGGTTTTAGATATATGAATATTTTGGGGTGGATTCATATTTAAGCTTAAAGGGGCTAGGAGGTTTTCACAAAAATCCTGTCCAGGGCTTCCACTTACTAAAATCTGGCACTATTGCCAAGACTGCGTTGGGCTGCTCGGTTTAGAATGCTACTCACGCAATTCTCATCTTCCATTCTTATTACTCACGAAAAATCATCGGTTTAAATTGCGATTTCTAGAGACTTCTACATTCTGGACCGAACAAATCTTCAGAAAAAAAAAAAACAAAAAAAAAACCTCACCTCTCTCATGTCCGTTAATCCCTGCCTGTATGCGGACAACCCTGGGCCCCTCTCCGTCAGCTTAGATCGACAAACTATCCCATAATTTCATCGTTTATCTTGTTTATTTTTAGATTAGTTTACACACCAGGTTAACCACGCGGCTTTTATCATGTGACAGGAACTGGTGAGATCTGAAGCTCCATTCAATTGGGAGCGTCTTGTGTTGTGTATTAGTTAGTCTTTAAGAATGCTCTGTGCGTTATGGTCCTGTGAGGGGGGGGGGGGGGGGGGGGAAGGGGGTATTTGAGAGAGTGTTTCCCTTGCTAGGTGCTCAGTAAACACAACTGCTCTAGTCGGGTGTCGAACCTCGTTCCCCCTTGTTATATCTTTTACTTTTATCGAAGCCTATTAAAAATATCGAAATAATCTCAGACCTCTATTTGGAAAGAAGGAGAGAATAAATTATTACATTCTTTTCCTCATCAACTTTTCCCCATCAACTTTTCCCCATCAACTTTTCCCCATCAACTTTTCCCCATCAACTTTTCCCCATCAACTTTTCCCCATCAACTTTTCCTCATCAACTTTTCCCCATCAACTTTTCCCCATCAACTTTTCCTCATCAACTTTTCCTCATCAACTTTTCCTCATCAACTTTTCCTCATCAACTTTTCCCCATCAACTTTTCCCCATCAACTTTTCCCCATCAACTTTTCACATCACTGTCTCACATCACCTTTTCAACTCACCTTTTCTTTATCACCTTTTCTTTATCACCTTTTCTTCATCAACTTTTAACATCACCTTTTCACATCACCTTTTCTTCATCAACTTTTAACATCACCTTTTCACATCACCTTTTCTTCATCACCTTTTCAATTCATTTTTTTACGTAACCTTTTCATCATCACCTTTTCATCATCACCTTTTCATCATCACCTTTTCATCATCACCTTTTCCTCATCACCTTTTTTCACATCAAAAGGACGCTACAAGTCATTTATTACAAACACTAAAACTCTTATTGAGACAAATAAAATTTGCAAACAAGCTCCACTTTCTGATAAAGATTTTCAAAAGTAAAGGTGGAATCTATAAATAGCAAAACACGTGTATCTGTGTATCCGGCCTACAAGTTACGGATGTATTGATTTAGGAAGTATTTTAATAAACAATATAAAACTTCACCCAGCTGTGACCTGCATATTTTGCCACAAGCATAACCTTGTCCGCTTGGTGGTCGATTTAGATTTTCTTTTCGCCGTCTGCGTCTGTCCTCGGCAACGGATTTTCTTTTGGTCTCAATTGTGTATCCTGCGGCCTTCGTGAGTGACCTCCAGCTGTCTCATTCTGAGGCCGCATGTAGCCAGGTGCTCTCCTTCTATGTCAGCTTAAGCAAGATGGCACCTAAGCTGGTCTTTAAAGCGTATCCGTGGGGGGCTTCTGTTACGTCGACCACCTTTTAGCTCACCAAATACGTACCCTCCCAAGCGTAACTGTTGGACCATAAGAAGTTCCTCTATACATTCCATACCGGCGTTCGCAAGGACATCGCGGTCTTGCCACCGTATGTCCATGATGGAGCGCAAGCATCTTTGGTGAAGAAGTCTTAGTTGCTTTCTGTATAGTAGGCAGGCGGAGCGATTTATTCCGCCAAACTCTCGCCTGATGGCGTCCAAAAGCGCTACTAGCCCTGGTCAGACGGTTATCAACTTCCTTTGAAAGTCAGACGTCATTTGGTACTATACTACTGGCAAAAAAAAAAACCGCCAGGGAAGATAAACAAGACAAATGACACTAGCTCCAGCTGGAATAACCTGCCCAGTGTGCAGCCGAACATTCCGGACTCAGAAAGGTCTCACTAGCCACATGAGGAGGCACAAAACCCCAGTGTAAAGCCCTCAGCACCCTGGATGACAAAAGTGGTCATCATCTAACCACGATGGACGAACTACATATTAACCCAGATATGTGAACTGGTTGACCACGTTAAGGGGCTGTCCGTTTACGGCGATCTTTGGAGCTGGACAGACAGAAAGAATGACGAACAGAGTGAGCTGATACAATTTAAGCCTTGTGAAAAAACAACAACAACAAAAAAACAACAACAAAAAAACAACAACAAAAAACAACAAAACAACAACAACAAAAACAACAAAAACAACAACAACAACAAAAACAACAACAAAACAACAACAAAACAACAACAAAAACAACAACAAAACAACAAAACAACAACAACAAAACAACAACTAAACAACAACAAAACAACAACAACAACAACAAAACAACAACAACAAAACAACAACAAAACAACAACAAAAACAACAACAAAACAACAACAAAAAACAACAACAAAACAACAACAAAAAACAACAAGAAAAAACAACAAAAAAACAGCAACAAAAAACAACAACAAAACAACAACAAAAAAACAGCAACAAAAAAAAAACAGCAAAAAAAACAACAACAATACAATCAATTCTTTATTTAGCCAAACATTGTCTTACTAGTTCAAAAGAATAATGTTCACATTTATATCTGGGTATCAGGTGGTAAGTTCCCCTTTCAGACTTTGCGGATCATAGGGCAGATGATGTAGAAAGGTCATCTGTTTCTGTGGCCCAAGGTTAACGAGGGTGTCATGTGGCCAGCACAACGACCAACCACATTGGCGTTTCCGCAGCTAACGTTGGGTACCCATTAGAGCTGGTGGACTAAGAGACGCCTAATAATCCCACAATTAAAAATTCCAGTCTTCACCCGGATTCGAACCTGGGATCCCTAGCTGAGCTCATTGCTACTCAGGTGGTAAGCCTCTAGATAACTCCCATACCATCGGCGTATCTCTCATTGGAAATATTCACCCCGCCCCCTCAATGGGGGTCAAGAATGTTTTAGGTGTAAACATTTCAAGCCGTTTCCTAGCAGACGAGAATGACATGTCTTACACTTTTGTTTGTGTGCTTTAGGCATGCGCTGTAGTGCTGACTATCACCCTCTCTCTCTTTCTCTCTCAGTCTCTCTCTGTGTCTCTCTGTGTGTGTATCTCTCTCAGTCTCTCTCTGTCTCTCTCTCAGTCTCTCTCTCTGTCTCTCTCTCTGTCTTTCTCCCAGTCTCTCTCTCTCTGTCTCTCTCTGTCTCTCTCTCAGTCTCTCTCTCTCTGTCTCTCTCTCTGTCTCTCTCTCTGTCTCTCTCTCTCTGTCTCTCTCTCTCTGTCTCTCTGTTACTCTCTATGTCTATTTAATTCTGTCTTTCTGAGTCTCTGTCTCTCTCTCTCCCTGTCTCTGTTTCTCTCTATGTCTGTCTGTCTGTCTGTCTCTCTTAATACAACTATGCTGTCATCGGTCGTTGACTTGTAGCACCAAACCTCAGGTAGACAACCAAACCGTTGTAGACGTTCTATATTTTCTCTAAACTTGACAAAACGTGAAATAAACTTCCTTGTGAACAAACTAAATAACATTTTATTTATAATACAGACAAAAGTCAAGTTAAAATAAATGAATTAAATCCAGTAGTAAGTGTGTAATATTATCTCTTTACAAAATCTAACTCACTACAACAACACAAGCTTTCAGTCTCACGTTCTGGAGTCGTCTCCCCTAACTAAGACCAACTGACGATAATGCCAGCAATGTTGCATCATTCACAACCAATCGCTACCTCTTCCCACCGTCACTATAGAAAAACAGATACACTCCAACAGAAACTCTTCTAGGATTGTAATGTGCTGCCTCTTGGACTAATTAAGTGTTTCTATAGATATATAAAATCAAAATGTACATTTTGCTGGTGTTGTGCATATTGAATACAAAGCAAAAATAAAATAACAAATATATATATAGAATTGCATTTCTTTCTAACACCATAAACAAATGGTATATAACAGCGATGCCCAAACTACGGCCCGCGGGCCAGATCCGGCCCGCGACGTGCTTCTATCCGGCCCGCCAAAGCATTGGAACAAAATGTAAAAAGAAAAATGCAAAAAATTAGAATGTTGAAAAAAAAACTCTCTTGAAGTTAGGGTTCTAACCCTTTCTTGGATGATTTCCTCCTTTAGGTGTGTTATTCTAACATTTGTAGTCAATACTTGTTTTAGTGTAAGAACACAAGTGTTGTGTTGTTTTTTTTCAATGGCGATAAAACTTGACAGCCATTTTTAATTCTTGGACAATTCCGCTACTGTCTTGAGCTAGTCGTGTCCTTGACACCTTGTGTGTGCAACACAGAGCATCTTTAGAGCATCATTTTTGGGTCGTGTTCTTTTGATATCAAAGCCATTGGTACCGTAGTGTTTAACGTTTGTGATTGAATGAAATGGGAGAGCCAAAGATACGAAAAGTGGACTCTGAATGTAGAAACTTTCAGAAAAAGAGGACAGATCTTTCCTTTTTTTGTTGAATATGATAGAAAGCCAACATGTTTGATTTGTAAAGAAAATGTGGCTGTTTTACAGAACATAACATTAAAAGGCATTCTGAAATCAAACACATAAACACATATGGTGGCATTCTTGGTTTGAGCCGCGAAGACAAGATTGCCAAGTTTCGACTAGAGATTGGGGGATAGACAAGATTTAACTAAAAGAGACAAGAAAATGAATCAACGAAAAGGGCCAGCTACAGAGTTGCTCACATTTTAGGTAGAACAATGAAGCATTTTTTTCCCATGGCAAATGTGTAAAAAAAAAAGTCCTTGCTAGCAGTGATGGAAGAAACGTGTCCCTAAAAAAAGAATGCAGTAGAAGCTGGCAGCCTTTTTCGCATGATAATTACAATGCGAGTTGAAAATCTCCATTCACAATTAAAAGACAGAGCAGCAGAATTCGAAATGTTTTCTATTGCTGCTGACGAGTCCACTGACATAACTGATACCGCGCAACTCTTGGTATTTATTCGCGGTACAAACAGCAAGTTTGATATAACAGAGGAGTTAGCAGCTATGCAGAGCATTCATGGGACTACAACTGGAGAAGACCTGTTCAAAGAAGTGTCAACCATCATAGAGGACCTTGCTCTTCCTTGGAATAAATTAGTTGGAGTGACTTCTGATGGCGATAGAAATATGGTTGGATGTTACAGCGGACTGACAGTAAGAGTTATTTAAAAAGTGGTTGAGTCAAATGGAACTGAACCCCTGCGGCTTCACCGCATCATTCACCAACAAAATCTCTGTGGAAAGGTTTTGAATCTGGACCATGTGATGATCCTTGTGCTCAACACTGTAAATTTCATCAAATCACAAGAACGTTGAATGACAGAAATAGACTCCGAATATGAAGACGTTCTATTTCCATTGAGAAGGGAGGGGGGGGGGGGGCTGTTTAAGTCGAGGAAAGGTGTACAAACTTTTTTTTTTTAATTTGAGACACGAAATTGAAATATTTATGACGGACAAATCAAAACCACAACTGGACGGCACCTCATGGTTGTGGGATTTGATTTTTTTTTATGTGACATCACATCTAAATTAACTCAACACCAAAGTACAAGGGAAACACACATTGATTTCGCATGTGTATACAGACATAAGCGCTTTCCAAACAAAATTCAACATTCAACAGGCGGAAAGGGTGCATCTTGTCCACGTTCCCAAAAGAAGGAATGACCCAACTTCTGAGGCTCTTAATGGATAGTTGCAGTGAAAGATTTGTGGATTTTCATAATTTTAAAAAATCCGTTTGCTGCCGATGTGTCAAGTGCCACGACAGACATGCAACTGGAACTGATTGACTTACAACGCCAGACATCTCTGCTTGACAAATTTCAAGTGATGCAAACTATTGACTTCTACTCGTTTTACCTGCAGAAAATTTTGCAAATCTTCGAAAACAAGCGCTAAGGATGATCACAATGTTTACAAGCACTTTTTTGTGTTGACAAACTTTTTCTAGGTGTTTCATCTATGCAGGCAGATATTCATAAGATCTTTTTGGAGAAACGTCAAGCATCACATTACTTTATGTACGTAGGTCAACAAATAAAACTATTAAAAATAGCTTATTGTTTTTTTTTCTTTTTCGTGATATGGCCCGCGACACGAATGCCGAAAATTAAAATGGCCCGCAGACCAAATAAGGTTGGGCATCACTGGTATATAATATTAATTTTTATGTGTTATTATAAAGGGTTACTATTATTTCAACGTTCTATGCGGTTGGGCACCTCACAGGATTTGTCGACCGTCTTTCTCCATTCCTGTCTTTTGTCCTTGATAGAACCTCTTTCAATGGCAGGCCCGTTCCTTATGTTGTCCTCCCATCGCTTTCTCTGTCTGCCTCTTTATCGTCAAATATTTACTCATGTTTTATTAGCTCTATCATCAAAAAGATAATACAACAAAGACATTGTAGACCCGTTGTCAACACGTCATATGAAGTAATAATCATTTCATAATCGATGTCTCTATTATTAGAAATGAAATATTATCCGGTGACATATTGTTTTTTTTTCGATTCATCAAATCGAGGCGCACTGACCCGCACATTTTTATGGTATTACTTATTTACTTAACACACTTTATTGTTTTTTTTTCTTCCAAAATGTTTTTTTTCTAGTATCATTGTGACCTAAATCGATATTCGCACAATTTTTTGTTTTAATATGTCGGTGAGGCAGGAGAGAGTAGTCCAACGCTTTAGTGAGTTCAAGACTCAAGTGGGCATCCTCATTAAACGTCAAGTGAGCATCCAATTTAAACGTCTCTTACATTTAGGTTTTGGCTAAGATGAAACTCTGTTATTCATGTCATTCTTGTACCTAAAGGTACCTTACAATTTTTTTAAATAATGTTCGAAATCATTTAATCATCTATAATAAAACATCTCTATGTGTTTCTCTCTCTGTCTCTCTCTTATATACATATTTATATATGTATATATTGATAGAGTTAGATAGATAGATAGATAGATAGATAGAGATAGATAGATATAGATAGATATAGATAGATAGATAGATTGATAGATAGATAGATAGATAGATAGATAGATAGATAGATAGATAGATAGATAGATTGATAGATAGATAGATAGATAGATAGATAGATAGATAGATAGATAGATAGATAGATAGATAGATTGATTGATTGATAGATTTCTTCCTTTCCTCATCTCTTCATTTTCTTTCCCTGTTCCTCCTTCCGTCCTTAGATTCTTCACTTCCAAAAAACATTTTTAACTTTCTTTCTTATTCTTTTGAATCGGGGATTTTTTTCCCCTTATTTCTACGCAGCTAAATCAACTTCTATTGAATGTCTTCTTTCAATAACGCCCTCATTTCTTTTTCAACAGAATCTTGATTACAGTTCTCAAACCCTACCTCATTCTCTACCCCATTTTGGGAGCCATTATTTTTTTTAGCTATGCTCTGATTTATTAGCACTCCCCAATTTTTTTTTTATAACTTTTGTTCCTACAGCTACAGCCGAGTTCACGCATGTATAGATATATAAATGTGTTCCCATATCTACAGCCGTGTTCCATCGTCTACAGGCTTGTTCTCACGACTACAGCCGTGTTCCCACATC
Organism: Biomphalaria glabrata; assembly: GCF_947242115.1. Lineage (NCBI taxonomy): Eukaryota > Metazoa > Mollusca > Gastropoda > Planorbidae > Biomphalaria > Biomphalaria glabrata. The sequence continues at coordinate 36,258,702 of NC_074723.1, forward strand.
TACAGCCGTGTTCCGTCGTCTGCAGGCTTGTTCTCACGACTACAGCCGTGTTCCCACATCTACAGCCGTGTTCCGTCGTCTGCAGGCTTGTTCTCACGACTAGAGCCGTGTTCCCACATCTACAGCCGTGTTCGTCGTCTGCAGGCTTGTTCTCACGAATGCAGCCGTGTTGCCACATCAACAGCCGTGTTCCCACATCTACAGCCTTGCTCCAAGATCTACAGCCGTGCTCTAGCATTCATAGCTAGGTTCCCTCATCTACAGCTATGTTCGGCATCGATGGCCGTGTCCCCACATCTACAGCCGTGTTTCCACATCTACAGCCGTGTCCCCGAATCTACAGCCGTGTTCCCCACATTTCACCACTGATTTTCAAACACCCAGACCCAATGTTTTTTCATCCCCATCTTTCCCCTACATCCACACGCGTCACATTTATCCACATCTCCACACGTCCACACCAATTTGTACACATTTCCTCCCACTCTTTCACCCTAATGTGAAGACATCTACTCTCTTTTATTTACCTCCCCTTTCTTTCTTTCTTTCTTTCTTTTTTTTTTTGCCCTAGATACCGGACTTTTCGAAGCAGGAAGCCAAAACAGTAAAATATTGCTCAGGGGGGTTAAAATAAAATGTTTATACTCCTTTTGTTTCCCCCTACAATGTCAATGCCATTATAGACAATCTAACAACATGGCAATGTAAAAATTTGTTTTAATTGACAAAACTGCGGTAGATTTGAGTATCAGTATTAGTTTGCTGAATCCCTAAGCAGCATTTTTGTAGTCACCACCTCTGGTTTTAGTAGTGATCTACGCGCACTTAATAATATTAATTTACCTAAATACATGTGACATTCGTAATAAAAGAAGTAGAGTACTTGTGAATTTAATCTATTTTTTTCTCATAATTAATATGCAAATTCTGTTAACCGTAAAACCTTGCAGTATCGTTAATTCGGTCCTAATATAATAGTTGAAATTTTTATGGAATTATAACAGTGAACCAATGAATTCGATTGTTTATATATTTTTTTGTTACTACATTCAAAGATTTCAACCTATTTATCCTCCTTATATATTTTCACCATCAACTAAACTGTGTTATAGACACTAGGTTAAACGTCAACATTGCCAAGTAAATAAAAGCTACAAACAGAAGGGCTTACAAAATTTAATTCTTCACGGCTAAAATGCGAATACAAAATTTCATGAAACTTTCTTTTTATTTCGCACACCGGATAGGGCGATAGGCCAATAAGCTATAGCTATTTATAGGTTTTCCGCCATGTTTGACAATCTACGATTAAGTTTGTGCAATTTCTACGCGCAATATTCTAAATTGGGCTTAAGTTTTGTGGATTCTGTGGAGTCTTAGTGTCGCTAAATTTAAGTCTAGAATAGAAAACAAGCAAAATATTTATTTTACAATATATTTTTTTTTAAAACTTATATTTGGGGAAAAACCCCAAGCGTAAAGCCATATATCTCAATACTGTAAGATTTATTTCCATTTTCGATATTAAACACTATCTAATTTCAGCTGTTTTACTATATTTTGTTTTATTGTCTAATGTTTGTAAAGAATGACAGGAAGTGGGAGAAATAACGTGTTCAAAATTTTAATCAGACAGACAGAGTGAATCGATATAAGCCTTTGCAATGGCTACAATGTGAGAACCGCACATAAACCCGCATTAATCTAGGTACGCCATAAGTAATACAACAATTTGTTCCTCGATAATTCCCCTTTGTACGGCGCGTAAACATCGCTTTCCTGTAAGAATGCGGCTAGAAGTGATGCGGCAGACGACGAGAGTGGCCCCCCCCCCTTGTCGCTCATCTCCTGCAAACATGCTGCACGCTGACTGCTCACCTTGGGATAAACAGAGCTGTCAGGTAGGCAAATAGGTCACATATCTCAGCGGGGAAGTACCTTGGTAAGAGGATGACTGATGCTGTTTGCTGTACTAGAGTACTTTAGTGGATAGCCCTTAATTGTTCTGGAGTACTTTTGTTGATAATGTTTTGCTGTGCCTGACTGATACTTTTACTGTACTAGAGTACTTTTATGGTCAGTCTTTACCGTAATGAAGCACTTTTGCTGATAGTGTTTGCCTTACTGATGTACTTTGCTGTTTCTCGATGAACCCATTAGAACAGCGGTTCTCAACCTTTTAAGCTCGGCGACCCCTTTTTATAATCCCCCCCCCAGCCGACACACACATACAGCAATAGAAGAGTAGGCAATAATAATCCATATTTTCGATGGTCTTAGGCGACCCCTGGCAAATGGTCAATCGACCCCCAAGGGGCTCGCGACCCAGAGGTTGAGAACCCCTGCATTAGAATGAGATGCCTAACGTTTATAGTTTTTGATCCAATTTGTGGCTACACAGAGTTTTTCACAACGAAAACTAGTGATCTTAATTTAATGTGGAAGCCGCGGTGGCTGAGTGATAAAGCGCTTGGACTTCCGAACAAGGGTTTCCTGGTTCGTATCCCTGTGATGACTTTGATTTTTCTTAAGGGATTATTAGGGCGCGTCTGATTCCACCCAGCTCTAATGGGTACCTGGCATTAGTTGGGGGAAAAGGATAGACGGTTGGTCGTTGTGCTTACCATGAGCAACAGATGGCCTTTACATTATCTGCCCCATTGATCGCAAGGTCTGATAGGTGAACTTTACATTTTCACTTTACTTAGTAAGTCAATGTATTCTTCGCTCTACTGATCAAGCGTGATGCGAGTTGGATGATAAACACATTGCTTGGCACGATGGTCCTGAGTATGAATCTCTGGAGCAGGGGTGGGCAACCTTTTTTCTATACAGGGCCGCATTAAAACAATTTTTTCGGATGGGGGCCGCACATATTTATATATATATATATATATATATATATATATATATATATATATATATATATATATATATATATATATATATAATGTACTTACAACTTAGAAAAAAAAAGATAACCAGCTATGAATGCTATCTTTTAATTCACATTTGTACTGTAATATACATTACTTTAATTTTTTAGCACAGCCAGAATTCGCTATTTCTTAAATTAATTTTTCTAATTAATACACTTAATATAAGCTTCTTTTTTAAAATTTTTTTTTATTTTACTCTCTAAACACGATTCATTGACCTACACGCTAACCTAAAGCTGGTGGATGTCTATGAAGAAAATAAGTTGATCTTTATCTGATTCACTAATGCAGACAGTCGCTTACTTTGCAAGTCAATAAATGACCGATGATGATGATGATAATAGTGAGTCTTGATGAAGTAGCCCGCATATATGAATTTCTAGATTGCTGTATTTACAGACGTTCTAATAAAACATAATTTATCAAACCAACCTTGACTAATACAATAAAGGAATTCTATATATTCTAAACACACACAAGCTATTAGTTATTGTCGCTGATACATGAAATATTCAGAAGTCTATCTGTATATTGTGGCAATGATTAGATTAAAGAGAATACCATTATATCTGGGTCATAAACTTTTGGTGTCATACCGACATTTCATTGGTTAACAAATAGGACGAAATGTAATATTCAAACATTAGGGTAAATTTGGAAGATCAAATTAGACTACGCCAGCACGCGTTCCGAAAGATGAAAAAATCGGAATAATCTATGCATGGTGCTGCAAGGTTACAGAAAGCAGGCGGCCTATATGGACAAACCAAGTTATTGGTTTTGATGTGAAAAATCCACCTATTTGATTTAATCGTAATCCCAACGACAACTTTTGCATGCGAGACATAAAAAAGGCATCTGAAAAATCGAGAAGGCTAAATGTGGCACAGCAATAGTGGCTCGGCAATAGTGGCTCGGCAATAGTGGTTCAGCAATAGTGGTTCAGCTATAGTGGCTCGGCAATAGTGGTTCAGCAATAGTGGCTCAGCAATAGTGGCTAAGCAATAGTGGTTCAGCAATAGTGGCTCAGCAATAGTGGCTAAGCAATAGTGGTTCAGCAATAGTGGCTCAGCAATAGTGGTTCAGCAATAGTGGCTCAGCAATAGTGGTTCAGCAATAGTGGCTAAGCAAAAGTGGTTCAGCAATAGTGGCTCAGCAATAGTGGCTCTGCAATAGTGGCTCGGCAATAGTGGTTCAGCAATAGTGGCTCGGCAAAAGTGGCTCGGCAATAGTGGCTCGGCAATAGTGGCTACGCAATAGTGGCTAAGCAATAGTGGTTCAGCAATAGTGGCTCGGCAATAGTGGCTCGGCAATAGTGGTTCAGCAATAGTGGTTCAGCTATAGTGGCTCGGCAATAGTGGTTCGGCAATAGTGGCTCAGCAATAGTGGCTAAGCAATAGTGGTTCAGCGATAGTGGCTCAGCAATAGTGGCTAAGCAATAGTGGTTCGGCAATAGTGGCTCGGCAATAGTGGCTCAGCAATAGTGGCTCAGCAATAGTGGTTCAGCAATAGTGGCTCGGCAATAGTGGCTCGGCAATAGTGGCTCAGCAATAGTGGCTCAGCAATAGTGGCTCGGCAATAGTGGCTCGGCAATAGTGGCTCAGCAATAGTGGCTCGGCAATAGTGGCTCAGCAATAGTGGCTCAGCAATAGTGGTTCAGCAATAGTGGCTCGGCAATAGTGGCTCGGCAATAGTGGCTCGGCAATAGTGGCTCAGCAATAGTGGCTCAGCAATAGTGGCTCGGCAATAGTGGTTCGGCAATAGTGGCTCGGCAATAGTGGCTCGGCAATAGTGGCTCGGCAATAGTGGTTCAGCAATAGTGGTTCAGCTATAGTGGCTCGGCAATAGTGGTTCAGCAATAGTGGATCAGCAATAGTGGCTCGGCAATAGTGGCTCGGCAATAGTGGCCCCGCAATAGTGGCTCGGCAATAGTGGCTAAGCAAAGCTACGCTTAAGTTGACTATTTTAGATTCTACAATGTTACAGCCATCAAAAAACGCCCACTTCTAAACTACCATGACACACATAAACAGAAGAAGAAAAAAAAAACAGCCAGGGGCTACGTTCTTTTTCCTACGCTGCCCAGTCCAGTAAGCTGTATTTACTGTTGTGGGTCTCCCCCCTGACGTCCACTAGCCAACAAAGTGGACATTACTCGATGATGTAGCTGGGTTAACTTAATGCCGACGGACATTTGGACTATTGAATCCCTGGTCTAAAGAGTTTAACTCTGGGCGATTGAAGGCCATGGATTCCTTTCTGGTTGTGTTGTGTTTCTTTGGGGCTTTAAGTTGAGGAAATGTGCTTAGAGATTCATGCCAGTGTCTGTGTGTGTGTGGGAGGGGGGGGGAAGGAGGTGATATCCTCGTGGTATGAACAGCAAAGCAAGGCCATCTGAATGTTAGTATTGACAGCATGGAAGGGTTCTGTTTTAACTCAGCGGTAATAATAGAGGTTTATAATATACATAGGCAACATAACGCCAGCTGGTGCACATAGACATAGAGAGAGACAGAGAGAGAGAGCGGGAAAATGAGAGACAGACAGAGAGACAGACAGAGAAGAGAAAGAGATAGAAAAAGAGGAGAGATAAAAGAAATACAAACACAAAGAGAGACAGAGACAGGGTGAAAGACAAAGAGAAAGACAGAGAGCAATATATATGTACAGAGTGAAAGAAAGAGAGGGACAAATATATGTATATAATAGAGTCACTTTCATATGCATCATCAGTTATTGTCTGTGTATTTGCATATATTTTACTAATAAGTATCAAACTTATGGTTCTGTCTAGCTCTATAGGTCAGACTTTTCTGATAGAATATACAGACTTCTACTTTCCATATTGTAATAGGTACAACTATAGTAGTGACGTAGTCAACAGACATGTGCAGTTCTTTACAAAGTCAACAATAGGGGTCAGTGTAAAGCACTGATATATATATATAATATTATATATATATATATATATATTATATCAAACCGTTGGGCGAACATAGGACAGATAAAGAGTTGTTTTCTTGTACAGATACAACAGATACAGCCACATTAAGATACAGATAGTTATATAGTGAGAAAGAAACATACACGCACGTACAGAGACGAAGGAGGCGCGGTGGATGTGCGCTTTGTTTCCGAACCGAGGGTCCCTGGATCGAATCCTTGTGAAGACTGAGATTTTTAATTTCGGGGTCTTTGGGCGCCTCTGAGTCCACCCAGCTCTAATTGGTACTTAACATTAGTTTGGGGAAAAGTAAAGGCGGTTGGTCGTTGTGCTAGCCACATGACACCCTCGTTAACCGTTGGCCACAGAAACAGATGACCTTTACATCACCTGCCCTATAGACCACAATGTCTGAAAGGGGAAGTTTACTTACAAATATGGACTGAGGCAGTACTAGATTTTCTTTACTTGACATGTGCTTTTTCTAATACAGAATCTTAATATTCAATTAGTGTCCTTATTTTCACCCAGACTAGGCCCCGCGCAATCAGTTTCGCATAGGGCCCCGCAATTGTTAGGAGCGGCCCTGGTTATAGGCAATATTAACACTTGATGCTGATTTTTTAAAAAATATATTCAGAATTGTCTTTTTCATCTTTCTTTTCTTTGTCTTTCTATGGAGTCTTTTTTTTCATCTTTCTTTTCTTTGTCTTTCTTTGGAGTCTTTTTTTTTTCATGTTAACATTTTTTTTCACTATAGACGCAAGCAATTTGCTGTCCACTTTTAAAGTACTTGACGCGCTCATTGATTAACTCCTCACAGCTAACACGCCCCATTGATAGTGAACACCCCCGGCGCCCACGTTCCAAAGATGTTAGCTGAAAAATTGTCAGGGACCTAACACTTCATTCAATGAATGTACTGGAAATTACTTTTCGGACATTTTAGTACACTGTACAAATAGAAAGTGCTCCCTAGGGGGTACTCGTTCTCTTTACATCGCCTCGTCTCAAGGGGAGAGAACTTTAAAAATAAAAAAACTCAGTAAGGGAGCTTATTTGAGAAAATCTCTAAAAAAGTTTTGATTTAATCAGATTCTAATTGTCGGAGCTCTTCAGACACAGAGGTCGAGGAAGAGCCAATCTGTTATTCCTGGCGTTTGGGGAGAACTGTGCTCAACGGTCGAGTCTCAAGAAGCTCTTTAATAGACACTTGTAGACGGCGCAGGATGCAATTAAACACAACCAACTGTCTTGTGCAGCTATTTCTTACCACTTTCATTCACAAGATTAGATTAGAATCACTCAAAGACTATATTATAAATACGACGCTTTGAAACAACGAACGTATCTCTCTAGGTTAGGGTTAGAGCAGGGGTTCTCAACCTGTGGGTCGCGTCCCCCTTAAGGGTCGATTGACGATCCGCCAGGGGTCGCCTAAGACCATCGTAAATATGGATTGTTTTTGTCTATTCTTCTATTGCTGTGTGGATGGGGGTCGCCGAAGAGTGAGATTGTAAAAAGGGGGTCGCCGAGATTAAAAGGTTGAGAACCGCTGGGTTAGAGAGTTCAATAACATTTTGTTTATTGTAATTATTTAGCTTTTTTTTTTTTACATGCCAGTAGCAGGAGTCATTTAGGAGGGAGTACAATAATAGGGGCGCGGTGGTTGAGTGGTAAAGCGCTTGGCTTCCGAGGTACCCAGGGTTCAAATCTCGGTGAAGACTGGGATTTTTACTTTCGGGATTTTAAGGGCGCCTCTGAGTCCACCCTGCTCTAATGGGTACCTGATATTGGTTGGGAAAATTTAAAAGCTGTTGGTCGTTGTGCTGGCCACTTGACACCCTTGTTAACCGTGGGCCACAGAAACAGTTGACCTTTACATAATCTTCCTCATTGATGATAAGGTCTGAAGGCCCGGTTGCAATACTTTATGTGCATTTTATCGCAATACTCAACTCACAACTTCAAGGGGGTGGACACGGATCTCGAAAACGGCTCTATCGATTTTCTTAGAAATTTGACAGTTGCTGTATATCATTGGGAAAAGAATTTCTAGCTCGATGGTAAAAACATTCTTTTCGTTTTTGAAATCTAATTTTTTTTTAATTGGATGGTTCTCAGAAAGCTACTACACGTGCACGTAGTCGTAGCGTACAATATTGTTATTGCCCTAGAGACCACCAAGTCTGAAAGGGAACCTTTTACTTCTTTTAAAATATTGTTCAAAAGATTAACTCTTTTTCTGGCTGAAAATTTGTTAAGAATGCATGATTCACGTCTGCGAAGTTTTATATCCAGATAAGGAAAAAACGGATTTTGAGAGTAAGTTAATCTAAAAAAAAAAAAGATAGGTAATAATGAAATTCACATCACAGTTAGCCTAAAAACATATTCTCTGTAAATTCTACTCCAGTTCTGCTGACCAAAAAAAAAAAAAAAAACACAGAATAAAACCTATGTAAATGTTACAGTGTAATTGGTATCCAACAGTGTCACTAAGAAACAAATAATAATGTTCCACCTAGCTACACTTTATAGAATTGTTCTTTCACCCCAGAGTTCAATTTTAAAGCAAAATATTTTAGATGTACTTATAGGTCAATGACTTTTAAAAGCACCCCACACAAAGAATATCCATTACTACTGGCAGACTTACCAATGTGATAGGCGAAACATCTAGATTTGTTGGGATTTTTAACCAAAGCTACCCAAAAACTATGAATATAGTTTAAGCCGATGTGTTGGTGAATTGGAAAGGGCATTTCAAGACTTCATTGCTATTGAACAAGCAAATTTAAAAAAAAAATTACTTTAAAAAAAACTGCTCCTTCCAAGACAAAAATGAAGAAGACGTTTGAAGACACTAATTCGAAATAACTTTCGTCAAGTCTATTGTTACGAGTATACAGTTTGTCCATCGTGGTTCGATGATGACCACTTTGTCATCCAGGGGGGCTGAGGGCTTTGCACTGGGGTTCTATGCCTCCTCATGTGGCTGGTGAGACCTATGTGAGCCCGGAATGTTCGGCCGCACACTGGGCAGGTTATTCCAGCTGGAGCTAGTGTCGTTTGTCTTGCTTTTCTTCTCTGGCGTTTTTCTTCTGCCAGCGTTGTTCTTTTTTCCTCAGCAACCTGTGCGCCAGTTTTCACAGCGCGACGCCATGATGTTCTGTCATGTGCCTCTGTCTCCCAGGTGCCAGGGTCTATGCTGAACGCCTTCAGAGAAGCTTTGAGGGTGTCCCTGAAGCGCTTTCTTCGCCCACCTTGCGAGCGCTTTCCTTCGCTTAGTTGGCCATACAAGAGTCGTTTAGGGATGCGGTGGTCTTCCATTCTGTAGACGTGACCTGTCCATCGGCGTAACGACCAACAGATTGTTACCGTATATTATGTTTTCGAGCTTCAGGAGCAGAATATGTAGGTCATAGTCCAATGATTGTTGTAGACGGTAGTTGACTTGTAGCACCAAACTGCTGCAGGAGGCCCGGTGGCTGAGTGGTAAAGCGCTTGGCTTCTGAACCGGGGGTTCCGGGTTGGAATCCTGGTGAAGACTGGGATTTTTATTTCGGTATCCTTGGGCACCTCTGAGTCCACCCAGTTTTAATGATGGGTACCTGACATTAGTTGGGGAAAAGTAAAGGCGGTTGGTCGTTGTGCTGGCCACATATGACACCCTTGTCAACCGTAGGCCACATAATCAGATGCCCTATAGACCACAAGGTCTGAAAGGGGAGCTTTACTTTTTTTTTTTTTACCAAACTGCTGCTAGGTATCTAAAGCGCTGTATGCGTATTACGGTACGTGACGTTTTGGCGCCGCCGTTTTGGCCCCGCCGTTTTGGCCCCGCCGTTTTGGCGACGGGATGTTTTGGCGCGAGCCGTTTTGGCCACGGGACGTTTTGGCGCGAGATATCATTTGACGATTATTTAATAAGCACGTAGCTTTATAAGAACGTTTTTTTCACTCCACCTTAATATTGTATGTATAGTATGAATTCTAACACCGTTCAGCGAATTATTTTTTTTTTTAATTATAAAGGTTTTGCTTATTTCATGAATATGGCCTATAATAAGTCAGATTCCTGAATGGTAATGACATGCTATATGTGAGTTCTTCTAATCGCACTGGATGACATTTTTGGATTTCTTTCCAAAAGATTTTTTTATTTGACATTAGTGTAATATACGAACTAGCTAAGTGTCACACTTTAATATAACAAAAACCATGTTACATCTAAAGCTCTATTACGCAATAACTCCACACATAGTAAAGATCATGATACGGAATGTGGTCAGTACAAACTCTAACGTGAATCCACAAATATAAACAAACACTATGGGCGACAATAGATAGACACAATTTCACGACACTAAGATACTTTGGAAAGATATATTTTGAGAAATTGGGTAAGGGTGATTTGGGTGACACATCTCGCATTGACGCAAAACATAGATTTGAATAATTCTTTTAAAAGAAGTAATACAATAAACGTACATAATGTATTTAGCGCCAAAACGTCCCGTCGCCAAAACGGCTCGCGCCAAAACGACCTTCGCGCCAAAACGGCGGGGCCAAAACGGCGTCGCCAAAACGGCTGCGCCAAAACGTACTGCTTCGGCGTATTATATTTCAACTTAACAAAATTTGAAACGTCTTTGATAACTTTATAGTGAACCATACAAAATATAACGTCAACTACAATAGAATAGCGACACGTTTTAACTTGAACTAAATAAATGCACTAGACTTAGGTATTAATATAAACTGGTATTTTGAACAAAATCTTAATCCACTACACCAACTCGTCTTCCCACTCTGGCAATCTGGAGTCGTCTGGCGTAGCTAAGACCGCTGATGACAAAGCCGCTTATTTTGCATCAGTCACAACCAATCGCAAGCCTCTTCCCACCGTCACCATAGAAACACACACACACACCACGACACTGAGTTAAGCGGAATTCTGCAATTTACCCCCCCCCCCTTTTTTTCCAAGTCCTCAGGTTCTACGACATTGTTCTTGTGTATTACCTTCTTATATCTTCTTATCTTATCTTTTATTATAGATAGGAAGAAGAAATATTAGTTCTAAAACTAAATGAAAGACTCGCGACTTTGATTGGCAAAGAAGAAAAATACTTTCTCTCTCTCTCCTTGATAGGCATTAAGTTTATTAGCTACATAACCCTGGCTTTCTCTAGCAAGGGCTGTGTTGGAGTGGCGATATAGGGCTGGCCACTAGTGGTCAGGGCAGCTAAATGTAGACCACTTGTACTGTAGTACTGGTGTGTTTACTGAAGCGGACTGATGGATACTGCGTGTGTGTGTGTGTGTGATTTGTATGACGCCATTTAGCCTTAGAAGTAAAAATACATTAATATACATAGCGGTATTTCTTTCTATATTTTTTAGTTCCGTCATTTGAAATTCTCAATGTCTCTCTCTCTCTCTCTCTTTCTCTTTCTGTCTGTCTATTTAATTTATCTTTGTTTCTTCTCTTTCTTGCTATCTTATCTTATCTTATCTTATCTTATCTTATGTTATACTACAGACTACCCTTCTTAACAGAAGATAATTACGTCCTACACATATCCATGAGTCAATCTAGTCGTGTATGTATAACCAGAGTACTAAAGTCTGCCGAGTCACTGGTTTTCCTGGCTGATTCAGGCAACCCATTCCATGCTCTAACGGACTAGAGAAGAAGGCCCAATTGCATGACTTAGTGTGCATTTTATGGCAATTCTCAACTCGCAATCTCGAGGGTGGAAGGTGGACACGGATCTCGAAAACGGCTCTGTCGATTTTCCTAGAAATTTTACAGTTGCTGTATATCGCTGGGGAAAGAAATACTAGGTCGATGGCAAACATGTTCTTTTCGTTTTTTAAAGCTAGCATTCGTAATTATAAGCAAAAGAATCGCTCTCAAGAAAATAATGAAGGGATTGTCTTTTTAAAAATTAAATATTTAAATGTTTTTTCTTGCTTTTTTTCCTCGTATGTTTTGTACTATAGTTTTTAGAACTTTGAATACACTTTGAAATACTTATTTTAAAATGATGTTATTATGGTAATGGGATGTTAGAATACGCCTAACGTGTTAAAAGAAGATTATCACCAAACTGAAAGTGGCGTTGATAACTATATCACGATAGATTAGAATATACAGTTTACAACAATCAATTAAACCATGATATGTTTTTAGCATTATTAATCTAGTAATAGTTGGCAGTACAGAAATGATTATGTGGAGTGCAATTGGCAGATGGTATAAGTGTCGGTTGTACAGTTGGCAGCACGTATTGATGGTAGGTGTGAAATTGGAGCACATATTGATGGTAGGTGCAAAGTTGGCAGCACGTATTGATGGTAGGGGCAAAGTTGGCAGCACGTATTGATGGTAGAAGCAAAGTTGGCAGCACGTATTGATGGTAGGTGCAAAGTTGGCAGCACGTATTGATGGTAGGTGCAAAGTTGGCAGCACGTATTGATGGTAGGTGCAAAGTTGGCAGCACGTATTGATGGTAGGGGCAAAGTTGGCAGCACGTATTGATGGTAGGGGCAAAGTTGGCAGCACGTATTGATGGTAGGTGCAAAGTTGGCAGCACGTATTGATGGTAGGTGTGAAATTTGAGCACATATTGAGGATAAGTGTAAAGTTGGCAACACATATTGATGGTAGATGTGAAATTGGAGCACCTATTGCTGGTAGGTGTAGAATTGGAGCACATATTGATGGTAGGTGTGGAATTGGAGCACATATTGATGGTCGGTGTGGAATTGGAGCACATATTGATGGTCGGTTTGGAATTGGAGCACATATTGATGGTCGGTTTGGAATTGGAGCACATATTGATGGTCGCTGTGGAATTGGAGCACATATTGATGGTCGGTGTGGAATTGGAGCACATATTGATGGTCTGTTTGGAATTGGAGCACATATTGATGGTCGGTGTGGAATTGAAGCACATATTGATGGTCTGTTTGTAATTGGAGCACATATTGATGGTCTGTTTGGAATTGTAGCACATATTGATGGTCGGTGTGAAATTGGAGCACATATTGATGGTCGGTGTGGAATTGGAGCACATATTGATGATAAGTGTAAAGTTGGCAGCACATATTGATGATAAGTGTAAAGTTGGCAGCACGGAATCAATGATGAAAATAAATCGGGAAGACAACTCTTCTTGGAAACTTTTTAAATTAGCTTTTGTCTTCACTCTTGTCTTCATTCTCTCCCCCTGTCTTCTCGGCTTTTCTTCCATCTATCACTTGTGATTCAATTTGACGTGAACATACTGGGTGTCTTGCAATCTGTTTCAGGTCACGGTCCCAGGTCCTGGTCAGCTGAGATTGTCCTATTGATTTCATGCCAGACCTATGTATGTCCTGCTCGGGTGTCCCCCGTGCGCACCATCCCCGCACTGTTCACATTCACATTGTACACATTGGGACCTTTTTATCGGATTTACAGAGTGAACAAAGGCCCCAAAATGTACCCCACACCATCCCCCTTTTTTATACATCGTCTGTTGACCTCTCTACACTGTTCCGCCAGACTCTGTCTCTCTCCCACTCTCTCTCTGTCTCTCTCTGTATCTCTGTTTCTCTCTCTGTCTCTCTCTCTCTCTGTCTCTCTGTCTCTCTCTCCAATCTCTCTCTCTCTCTCTTACTTGTCTTAATGTAGATCTAACCTCTCATTCTTCTCCTTTTCTCTCTCTCTGTCTCTCTCCCTCTCTCTCTCGCTCTGTCTCTCTCCCTGTCTCTCTCTCTTTCTCTCTCTTACTTGTCTTAATGTAGATTTAACCTCTCATTCTTCTCTCTTTCTCTCTCTCTCTCTTTCTCTCTCCCTCTCTCTCTCTCTCTCCCTGTCTCTCTCCATCTCTCTCTCTGTCTCTCTCCCGGTCTCTCTCTCTTTCTCTCTCTTACTTGTCTTAATGTAGATTTAACCTCTCATTCTTCTCTCTCTCTCTCTCTCTCTCTCTTTCTCTGTCTGTCTCTCTCTCTGTCTCTCTCTCTCTTTCTCTCTCTTACTTGTCTTAATGTAGATTTAACCTCTCATTCTTCTCCCTCTCTCTCTCTCTTTCTCTCTCTCTTTCTGTCTCTCTCTCTGTCTCTCTTACTATTTTTAGTTCGTATTGTAACTTGTTTTTTTTTCCTCGCTTCACCCCCCCCCTTCTTTTCTCGACTGAATGCAAACGCTTGAGGGGGGGGGGGCAGTCTCGCACTGTCCACTTGTCCACACAGTTGATCTTTGTCCGGACAGCTTCTCTGACATTGGTCACTCCAGACTCAAACATCGATCTACTGATATAGTTACATACATCGATCTACTGATATAGCTACATACATCGATCTAATGATATAGCTACATACATCGATCTACTGATATAGCTACATACATCGATCTACTGGTATAGCTACATACATCGATCTAATGATATAGCTACATACATCGATCTAATGATATAGCTACATACACCGATCTAATGATATAGCTACATACACCGATCTACTGATATAGCTACATACATTGATCTACTGGTATAGCTACATACATTGATCTAATGATATAGCTACATACACCGATCTAATGATATAGCTACATACATCGATCTAATGATATAGCTACATACATCGATCTAATGATATAGCTACATACACCGATCTAATGATATAGCTACATACATTGATGTACTGGTATAGCTACATACATCGAGCTACTGATATAGCTACATACATTGATCTAATGATATAGCTACATACATCGATCTAATGATATAGCTACATACATCGATCTAATGATATAGCTACATACATCGATCTAATGATATAGCTACATACACCGATCTAATGATATAGCTACATACATTGATGTACTGGTATAGCTACATACATCGAGCTACTGATATAGCTACATACATTGATCTAATGATATAGCTACATACATCGATCTAATGATATAGCTACATACATCGATCTAATGATATAGCTACATACATCGATCTAATGATATAGCTACATACATCGATCTAATGATATAGCTACATACATCGATCTAATGATATAGCTACATACATCGATCTAATGATATAGCTACATACATCGAGCTACTGATATAGCTACATACACCGATTTAATGATATAGCTACATACATCGAGCTACTGATATAGCTACATACATCGAGATACTGATATAGCTACATACATCGATCTAATGATATAGCTACATACATCGATCTAATGATATAGCTACATACATTGATCTACTGATATAGCTACATACATCGAGCTACTGATATAGCTACATACATTGATCTAATGATATAGCTACATACATCGATCTAATGATATAGCTACATACATCGATCTAATGATATAGCTACATACATCGATCTAATGATATAGCTACATACACCGATCTAATGATATAGCTACATACATTGATGTACTGGTATAGCTACATACATCGAGCTACTGATATAGCTACATACATTGATCTAATGATATAGCTACATACATCGATCTAATGATATAGCTACATACATCGATCTAATGATATAGCTACATACATCGATCTAATGATATAGCTACATACATCGATCTAATGATATAGCTACATACATCGATCTAATGATATAGCTACATACATCGATCTAATGATATAGCTACATACATCGAGCTACTGATATAGCTACATACACCGATTTAATGATATAGCTACATACATCGAGCTACTGATATAGCTACATACATCGAGATACTGATATAGCTACATACATCGATCTAATGATATAGCTACATACATCGATCTAATGATATAGCTACATACATTGATCTACTGATATAGCTACATACATTGATCTACTGATATAGCTACATACATCGATCTAATGATATAGCTACATACATTGATCTACTGATATAGCTACATACATCGAGCTACTGATATAGCTACATACATTGAGATACTGATATAGCTACATACATCGATCTAATGATATAGCTACATACATCGATCTAATGATATAGCTACATACATTGATCTACTGATATAGCTACATACATTGATCTACTGATATAGCTACATACATCGATCTAATGATATAGCTACATACATTGATCTACTGATATAGCTACATACATCGAGCTACTGATATAGCTACATACATTGAGATACTGATATAGCTACATACATCGATCTAATGATATAGCTACATACATTGATCTACTGATATAGCTACATACATCGATGTACTGGTATAGCTACATACATCGAGCTACTGATATAGCTACATACATCGATCTAATGATATAGCTACATACATTGATCTACTGATATAGCTACATACATCGAGCTACTGATATAGCTACATACATCGATCTAATGATATAGCTACATACATCGATCTAATGATATAGCTACATACATCGATCTAATGATATAGCTACATACATCGATCTAATGATATAGCTACATACATCGATCTAATGATATAGCTACATACATCGATCTAATGATATAGCTACATACATCGATCTAATGATATAGCTATATACATCGATCTACTGATATAGCTACATACATCGATCTAATGATATAGCTACATACATCAATCTAATGATATAGCTACATACATCGATCTACTGATATAGCTACATACATCGATCTACTGGTATAGCTACATACATCGATCTACTGATATAGCTACATACATTGATCTACTGATATAGCTACATACATTGATCTACTGATATAGCTACATACATCGATCTACTGATATAGCTACATACATCGATCTACTGATATAGCTACATACATTGATCTACTGGTATAGCTACATACATTGATCTACTGGTATAGCTACATACATCGATCTACTGGTATAGCTACATACATCGATCTACTGATATAGCTACATACATCGATCTACTGATATAGCTACATACATCGATCTACTGATATAGCTACATACATCGATCTGCTGATATAGCTACATACATTGATATACTGATATAGCTATATACATTGATCTAATGATATAGCTACATACATCGATCTACTAATATAGCTACATACATCGATCTACTGATATAGTTACATACATTGATCTACTGATATAGTTACATACATTGATCTACTGATATAGCTACATACATTGATCTACTGGTATAGCTACATACATTGATCTACTGGTATAGCTACATACATCGATCTACTGGTATAGCTACATACATCGATCTACTGATATAGCTACATACATCGATCTACTGATATAGCTACATACATCGATCTACTGATATAGCTACATACATCGATCTGCTGATATAGCTACATACATTGACCTACTGGTATAGCTACATACATCGATCTACTGATATAGCTACATACATTGATCTACTGGTATAGCTACATACATTGATCTACTGATATAGCTACATACATCGATCTACTGGTATAGCTACATACATCGATCTACTGATATAGCTACATACATCGATCTACTGATATAGCTACATACATTGATCTACTGGTATAGCTACATACATCGATCTACTGATATAGTTACATACATCGATCTACTGATATAGCTACATACATCGATCTACTGATATAGTTACATACATCGATCTACTGATATAGCTACATACATCGATCTACTGATATAGTTACATACATCGAGCTACTGATATAGCTACATACATCGATCTATCTATCTATTTATCTATCTGTCTATCTGTCTGTCTGTGTCTATCTATCTATCTATCTATCTATCTATCTATCTATCTTTCTATCTTTCTATCTATCTATTTATATCTCTCTATATATATCTATTTATCTATCTATCAATATATCTATCTATCTATCTATTTGTGTATGTATGTATTTATGTATGTATGTATGTGTCTATCTATCTATCTATCTATCTATCTATCTATCTATCTATCTATCTATCTATCTATATATTTCTATCTATCTATCTATCTATCTATCTATCTATCTATATATATATTTCTATCTATCTATCTATCTATCTATCTATCTATCTATCTATGTGTCTGTCTGTCTGTATGTCTGTCTGTCTCCAATATTTATGTTTGCAGTCTACTCCAATCTGTATGACCTTAAATTTGGGCTCCACATATTTGAATACATAAGTATGACTCAATCTGTAAGACTTCATAAGTATGACTCCATCTGTAAGACTTCATAAGTATGACTCCATCTGTAAGACTTGATAAGTATGACTCCATCTGTATGACTCCATCTTATGACTCATTCTTATGACTTTAATTTGTATGACTCCGTAAGTATGACTAAATCAGTAAGACTCCATCAGTATGACTCCAATTTGTATAACTCCAATCTGTATGACTCCAATCTGTATGACTTTATCTTACGACTCTATCTTATGACTCAATCCGTATGACTCCACCTGTATCGAAAACATGAATACAACATAGTCTGTATCGTATCATTTCTAGGACCACTTCATGCCCGTGTGTTTTCCAGCAGCAGGTGTTCCTTACTCTCCCCTTCTTCTGTTAGTCAAAGCTGCCTTGGCGGGGATTAGAACTTATCCAGACGATCAGGCCAGGTGGTACACGCAGTTGGTTGAGACGTAGTGAAACACGCGCTGTTTAAAATGATTTTGTCCTGAGCGGAAATGTTTCACTACTGATGTCCTAAAGTCCTAAAGTATTGGAACCTTGATGTGCTCCCACAAACATACACTGAAAGACGTTGGGGGCACTACACAGGATCTGCTGGCCGTCTTTCTCCATTTTGTTGTTTTGCATTGGATAGCGTTTCTTTTATGTTGTTTTCCCATCGCTCTCTATCTCTGGCATTGTTCCCTGAAGGAAGGTCTTTGCAAGCCCTGGGGACCGTGCGATATGGCCACAGAGTAGTTAGCAGGTCATCGTGGGGTCCAATCGCTGTATTAATTTTGTTTCTAATCTCTTGGTTTGTGATGCGGTCTTTGTAGGTGATATCTAGGATCTTTCTGTAGCATCTCAATTTCATTCCTCCTATCGATATCTGCAATCGACATTCCAAGAATTTCAGGCATAAAAGAATGTGACCGTGAACAGGTAGCGCTTTAGTCTTATTCATCATCATCATCATCATCATTTTCATCATCATCATCACCATCATCATCATCATCATCATCATTTTCATCATCATCATAATCATTTTCATCATCATCATTTTCATCATCATCATCATTTTCATCATCATCATCATTTTCATCATCATCATTTTCATCATCATCACCATCATCATCATCATCATAACTATCCTCATCATCATTAACATCATCATTTTTATCATCATTTTCATCAACACCCTCACCACTACCATCATCATCATCATCATTATCATCCTCATTATTATCATCATCATTTTCATCTTTGAACACAGTCGCATAGAGTCAATAACATATAAACGCCATTCTATTCTGGCCCTGGAAAAATCACCTCAATATTTTTAGCCTTTGGTCACTTATCTTCAACGCTAAATGATAAAAATCCATGCCTTCCTTGGCCTGCCTCTCTGCCAGTCAAGCCAGTCATGAAGAAATGTTGACTTCTGCTTGTACTTTTAGCAGACGACAGTCATGATATTTAATTAATAACTAGGAATGAAACAAAATTTGTACTACTATCACAGAGCTGAAACCAAATAGCGTTGGTTCCATATAAAAGAGTGGGACTTCAAGAGATTTCAGTGTAATAGTACTTAATAAAATTTATTTCGATATAGCCCGGAGACTTTTTACTAGTAACAAAAACAACATGTTACAGAGTTGATTCAAAGAACCCGGTGTCTCCATAGTTACAAGAGTTGTGAGTCTTTATTTTTATTTTCATTCGCTGGAGAGCGTCAAAATCCTTTTGATCAACTTCCCAATCTGTTACTCACAGTCACTCTTCCTGTCAGACGTCATGTGCTCATTATATCGGATTTACTCTTCCTCGTTATTTCTCACTAACTTTAAGTTTTTTTTTTTTTTTATTTTACATCCGGGTCTGTGATCTTCCGTCTGAGTTTAGAACCTTGGGAATTTATTGATGTCTGGTTTGTGTGTGTATGTGGGTGTTTTTTAATTGCATTAGGATTTGCTCTGTGATTGGTGTGTGTGTGTGTGTGTGTTAGAGTGTGTGTGTGTCTTAAATGAATTCCTGGTGTCGACTTATGACAAATAAGAAAGAGGGATTAGTGATGGTGTTTGTTTGTATGTATTTGGATTCAAGGATTTTCTAGATGTTTTTTGTTAAAGGAAAGAGGCAGATAGAGAGAGAGAGAGAGAGAGAGAGAGAGAGTGAGAAAGAAAGGGAGTGAAAGAGAGAGACAGACAGAGAAGGGAGAAAAGAGAGAGAAAGAAAGAGAGATACAGAGACAGAGAGAAAAGAGAGAGAGAGAGAGAAAAAAGAGAGTGAGAGAGACAGAGAGAAAAAAGAGAGAGAGAGAAAGAAAGACAGAGACAGAGAAAGAGAAGAGAGAGAGAGAAAGAAAGAGAGAGACAGAGAAACAGGGAGAGAGAGGCAGAGAGAGAGAAAAGAGAGAAAGAAAGAGAGAGACAGAGAGACAGAGAGAGAAAGGCAGAGAGAGAGAAAAGAGAGAAAGAAAGAGAGAGACAGAGAGAGAGAGAGAGAAAAGAAAGAAAGAGATAGACAGAGACAGAGAGAGAGAAAAGAGAGAGAGAAAGAAAGAGAGAGAGAGAGGCAGAGAGAGAGAGAGAAAGAGAGACAGAAAAGAGAGAAAGAAAGAGAGAGACAGAGAAACAGAGAGAGAGAGGCAGAGAGAGAGAAAAGAGAGAAAGAAAGAGAGAGACAGAGAGACAGAGAGAGAGAGGCAGAGAGAGAGAAAAGAGAGAAAGAAAGAGAGAGACAGAGACAGAGAGAGAGAAAAGAAAGAAAGAGATAGACAGAGACATAGAGAGAGAAAAGAGAGAGAGAAAGAAAGAGAGAGACAGAGAGAGAGAGGCAGAGAGAGAAAGACAGAGAGAGACGGAGATAGAAAGAGAGACACAGAGAGATGCTTATAAGTTTGTTAGACGTGAGTCTACTTCAGCGTCCAGCTGTCTTTATTTTCCTTGGACTTTTATCACAACGAGAAAAAGGCGAGAGAGAGAGAGAGAGGGAGAGAGACGGATAGACAGACAGAAAAGAAACAACAAACAAAGAGTTAAAAAGACATAGAAGAGATGGAGGGGGGGGGAGAGAGCGACAGTGAGTGCAAAAAGAGAAATAAAGAAATAGATTGAGAGAATATGAATAAACACCTTCATCTGACAGACACTGGTTCACTTCCGGTGGTCGGGTAGCTCACCCTGTCTGTTCGATACTGGTACTCGGGTCGTTAGCCCTGTCTGAAACAGTTTACAATTATTTAGGGCTTCGACTCCGCACTAAACATTCTGTTTTATCGTGCCAGTGTGTTGAACAATTCCATAGTCATCGTTAGTGTGCACACATTGAATGGTATTTGTGTTTGCATCAGTAGTATCATTGCATCAGTTGTATTATTGCATCAGTAGTGTTATTGCATCAGTTGTGTTATTGCATCAGTTGTGTTATTGCATCAGTAGTGTTATTGCATCAGTAGTGTTATTGCATCAGTAGTGTTATTGCATCAGTAGTGTTATTGCATCAGTTGTGTTCTTGCATCAGTAGTGTTATTGCATCAGTTGTGTTATTGCATCAGTTGTGTTATTGCATCAGTAGTGTTATTGCATCAGTAGTGTTATTGCATCAGTAGTGTTATTGCATCAGTTGTGTTCTTGCATCAGTAGTGTTATTGCATCAGTTGTGTTCTTGCATCAGTTGTGTTATTGCATCAGTTGTGTTCTTGCATCAGTAGTGTTCTTGCATCAGTAGTGTTATTGCATCAGTAATGTAATTGTTAAAATAGTAATGCTGAGATGAACAATTGTAGTCAAACTAAACTAACTTCCACTTTTCAACCAATAAAATTATCTTGTCTTAACTGATCTTATCTCAAGTCTAGTCTGTAAAAAGCGTCTTGAATTGATAATAAAACCTTTTGCTAAGACAGAAAAGAGCGATTTTCCTAAATTCGGGGTGACTTCCCTTACAGCTTGAAGAACAGTTGCGTGCATGACAATGTATATATATATAGGTCTGTTACTTGATCAATAGCGGATAAGAATTTCTTTCTGTTTTGCAGTCAAGGTATATATACATTAACTTTTTAATTATTAATTAGCAAAGGAGACATATCATTGTACCTTTAAATGAATATATATAATATATATATATAGCAGGGGCGGACTGGGTGTCAATATCGGCCCGGGCATTTCTATAAAATTCGGCCCACAAATTCTCTATCATGTGATGGGCATCCATGTCTAGGTGTATCGGTCCTTAAAAATCATTGTTAAGTTTGATAATGTATCGATATGCATGCATACAGTGAACTCTATATCTTAATAAGCAATATAGCGTCTTTTTAAATCAGCAATTATGTAGGCCCTAAAAAGATGAAGCCTACTAGTAGCACTGTCTACATTCTACATTTTTTATTAGAAGAGCATTACACTGCAATGTCTGTGAAAGACTTTTTGTTTAAACACGACGCTCAGTGGGCCTTTTATAAAAATAATAATAATAACATAATAAGGATATTATAAAACCTTTAACAACTTGATATGTGCCATAGTGACTTCGATCAGGCATTTCGGTGGCCCTACCGGCCCATTTGGGTACCGGCCCACCGGGTATTTGCCCGAATGCCCATATAGCCAGTCCGCTCCTGATATATAGGTATGTGAATTATTCAAAGTCGATCACAATACACTAAATCAATCAAATCCAAAATCTAACAAATTCGTTAATTATTAAGGGCTAACTCATTAATTTTGTTTTATATAGCAGAAAGGGAGATAAACCCTGTAATTTTCAGATAAATTGCAGTAGATATCGGTTCTTTCTCTTAGAGTAGCTTTGTTTTTTTAAAAAGTACTCTTTTTTTTTCTACTGCTTGTTTAGCCTTCTATTCAAAATGCTCTGACAAATATTTTATACTTGTTTATTTTCGTTTTAAACCATAACTCTTACCTGGACTATAACATATTCACAAATTGTCGGCCCTGTTCTATTAATAAAGTGCTTTGGGTCAGGTGGTTGGGGTCGGACTGTCCTGTCGCTCAGTTTGGACACTGTCCCCAATTCATTGAAAGGTACACTGATATGTCTCCTTCGCTAATTAATATCTATATATTATCAGGGCCGGTCTTAGGCCACTGCAACCTATGCGGTCGCAGTGGGTCCCGCGTTTTCATAGGCCCCGCGCTAATTCTAGGTGTAATTATTAAATTGCAGAATACATACGAAAAAGTCATGGAAATCTCATGATATTATTAAAATGTCCTACAAAGTCATATAAATCTCATGAAAAATAGTCAAAATTGTCATTTGTGGGTGTCATTCATTGCGGAAAAACGCCAATCCTACGCGCGATAACAGAAAAAAAGGCATTGTCAGCTTTCATGTAATAAAATGTAATAATCAAACGAATTTTCCCCTAATCGGAAGTTACAATTCTTTATTTATTTTTATATGCCATAGGTAGTAAGGTTCGTAGGTTAAAGTTCATTTGATCGCAAATGTATTCTTAGTAAAAAAAAATAAATAAAATTCAAAGTGGAATTTTTTTGTCAAATACAAAATCTAAATTTTCACTTATTACCCTTTTTCCCACCCAGACTAGGCCCCGCTCAATCAGTTTCGCATAGGGTCCCGCAATTGTTAGGACCGGCCCTGTATAGTATTCAATGTTTAAATGAAAAGTTAATGCCTTATCGCGTACATGTCAATTCAAAGTCGAACAATATGTTTCATAGTGCCTCGCTCCCCCTTTTCCTACCCTCTGTTTTACAGCCCCAGACATAAGGGTTTGTTCAGTGGGGAGGGGGGGCATGATTTTAACCAATCAATTGAACGTGATAGATTATGTCGTTTAGATACCAGCTACAGGAAAATACTAAACAGGGCTGAGGATCGGAAAATTAGGTCAAAGCTTTACACTTTAGCAGACGAGAACGTCTGTGGTTTGGGCCAATGCGTCTGCCACAAGATAGGGCAGACGACAAAAACATCCACACTATTGACCTGTATCGATCTTAACTAAAGCCTTTAAACTTGTCAGCAGAAGTGGCCTGTTTGCAGTGCTGGAGAAAAAAAGGAGGAAAAAAAATTGGCTTTAGAAGTAAAATTGATGGCACTTACGCCATATTGCCATAATTGCAAGCAAGTCTGTGTGTGATTTGGCAGTAGCCTCTTTGAAATTTTGTTTTCACCCAGAGAAGAGTAAGCTAAGGATATTTCGTAAGGACGTGGCGTTTTTGGAAATTTCTCGTTGGAGCTTTTGAGTCTTCAGAAGGAGTTAATGTTGTGATAAGGTCTGTCAGACTCATCGCTGTCTACGTAGTGTATCCAGAGGAGGCTCACTTTCTTGTGTAGAAGAAAGGACTTGATGTTACAAGGAATGTTTGAGTGTCAACAAAGTTCCGCTGCTGAGAAAGTAACCAAGAAGAAGGCTGTGCATCGAGGGCATCATCTTTTGGTTCTTATTGGTTCAACAAACAATCTTATCATTTTCAACCCCCTTGAGTTGCTGGCCCGAGACTCGTATTTTTTTTATGAATAAAGAAGACGTTTTCTAGAGAGCTATTTACCCTGACCAAATTAAATGGGAAACGTATAAATAATGAAGAATTATTTTGTTTTATTCTTTTTTTTTTTAGTTTAATCTTTTTAGAAGCTCAAGTAAAGACAAAGGTAGCTTCTCTTGTTATGCTTAGATCTCCTTATTATAATTATTTTATAGCGCCATCTGGCGGTACGGAAGACTAGGCCTCCTTTATACAACTTATAGAGTGATTGTTTGTTCTTTTCTTGGTAACTAATGAATGTTTTATTTGAAATGAACACCTTTTAAGCCGTGCCATTCCGTCACCTTCACCCCCTCCCCCGAGAAAGAATCCTTGTTGAGAGAATGTAAAGATCTACAAGACTTTATACTATTCCAATGCTAGACCTTTAGATCTAGACTTAGAAGACGATGCGCAAAATGTTCATGAACATTCATGTATTAAATTCTTGAATCATTAATGGCCAACATTCGGAAATTTCCGAACGCGATAATCCTTTCAAAACCAATGGTGGACCTAGACCTAGTTCTCTAGTTATATTTAATTTTTTACTTTAAAAAAATTATAACGGTCAAACTAAACCCCAGTGTGGCCAATGAGCAAGTAATTCGTTTCTCAGTGATATTTAACTCTTTCTCTCCTAACTGACGATACCAGCGTTGATTCCACCAGAATGTGATAAATAATTACGGAGAGAAAGAGTTAATCAACTGTTAAAGATCCTAAAATTATCATTTGAGCCGTTTTTGATATCAGTGTCCATTTTTCAATAATGTAGAACTTATCTCCCCTTTTTGATATCAAACTACATATAACTGTTTACTAATAAATAATGGAGTAATTTGTTGTTTTTTTAAATAGATTCACGTTTTGTGAAGTACAATGAATAATTGTTTCTAGATTCAAATTGATCCTAGAAAAGGTGTGGAGGAAATAACGTGTATAATTATATAAGAGGACAAAACCATACAAATTTAGCCACATCTGTGAACACTGAAAATTAATTTTCCTTGTTGGTATCAAAGAAAATAAATAATTATTAGAAATTATGGACTAATTAGTTTTTTTTTTATTTTATTAATGTATTGTCTTCGACTATGATTAACTGTGTAAAGTTTCAACTTGATCCGAGAATGGGAAGTGGGAGAAAAGAACGTTATTCAAATATTTACGAGACAGACAGACAGACAGAGTTGGTTTAAGTATGTACAAGAAACATAGTTAAACAAGAAATAAGAAATGTGGAAACGTTTTTTTTTTCCTCATAGACATATGCAGTCGCGTCATATGATTGTTTGTACTTTGGATATCGTCTGTTCAGTTAGTACACATAAGTCAAGGTCATTTACCCCATTGCCCAGGGCATGTGTGGGCACTAGGCAGTACTGTAATAAACCGTTTTTTTTTGTGTAACTCCCCTGGGGGTATTGTCCCTTGCTCATTAAGTGTTGATTTATTTCTTAGACAGGGACGCTCACAGACCAGGGTCTGAAAATTGTGAATAGATTTTTGGATATCTTTCAGAATCTCTGCATTCAGGTCTACAGGATTGTTTGTTTTTTGTAGAAAACAGTGTGGTAAATGTTGTATAATGGTAGACGACTCTGTAGGCGTATTATATCTTAACTTATAAAACTTTAAATAACTTGATCTAAATATAACTTTTATTACACTATAGATAAATTCTAACTGAGATGAAATGAAATAATTGTACTAGACTTAAGTAATTATATAAAATAGTATTTTGAACGAAATGAAACTCGCTACAAAAACACGTCTTGTCTCTCTGGCATTCTGAAGTAGTCTCCCCTACCTAATGCCGCTTATGACAAAGACGTCTATCTTGCATCATTCACACTGCCTAGCTACCTTCACCATATAAATACACACACACTCCACATCAGTATCCCAATATAACTAATTCCTCTTACAGACCTTGCGATCTATAGGGGCAGATGATGTTAAGGTCATCTGTTTTATTAACTGTTAACAAGCAGGGTGTCACGTGACAAGCACGACGACCAGTCGTCCATTACTTTCCTGAATTAAAGTCAAGTACCCATTACAGCTGGGTGGACTTAGGGGCGACCTAAAAGTCCCTAAATTCAAAATCCAAGTCTCGACTGAGGTCCGGAAGCCAAGCGCTTCACCACTCAGCCACCGCGACCCTAATAGAAACAACAGTTTTTTGAGATAATCTACTTGGAAATACTATTTTCCACTCTGGCCAAGTCTGGACAATCTGGCAACCAGGTATAAGGCTTACGAGGGTATCAGGTGGCCAGAACAATGATCAACCGCCTTTACTTTTCCCCAACTAATGTGAGATACCCATTAGTGATGGGTGAACTCACAGGAGCCCTTAAAAGATCCCGAAAAAAAAAAACCCAGTTACCAACTGGATTCGAACCTGGGACCTCTCGGTTCGAAAGCCGAGCGCTTTACCACTCAGCCACTGTGCTTCCATATGCGATTTAACAAGAAAACAAAAGAAAGAAAGGGTGTATACACACAAGTTTCTATATATTAATTTAATGGTATATTACTGAACTGAATAGTTGTTCTATATAGCAAGAAACATTCTGATACAAGAGCCAATTAACAAATGTAAATATATACAATGTAATAATTTATAGCTAAGCCAATCAGACAAGCCATCAATTCTTATACCCGCATCCTCCTCTTCTGTAGTAATGATAACTGGAGTGTCTTTAAGTTCAACAATTATTATTCTGAACGTAAGCTGACAAAATGTCAACAATCCCTTGGTTTGTTGGAGTTTAAGGAAACCACAGTTGCAGTGGTGTAGCTAGGGTGGGTGGAGGAGGGGGGGGGAGAATTTGAAAATCCCCCGGGTCCCCACTTGAGTGAGGCTCCCAAATGAAGAAATAAATATTTTGTAAAATGCAGGGGCAGCCTGAGACGGTCACCTCCCGGGCCCCAAAAGATGGAAAATTCCTAGCTACGCCCCTGTCTTTCTGTATTTCGTTTGCTTCGACTAGAATCTTCTTTCAGTATGACAGGTCCGTCCGTCGTTTTCCCATCGTTTTCTCTGTCTGCCTCTTCTTCTTTTTCCTGGTATTGTTCCCTGCAGGGATGTCATTGCAAGCCTTTAGACTTTGTGATATAACCATTTTTTTTGTTTGCCTTTTAAAGTGATACGACATTTTTTGTTGAGTACAGAAATAAATAGGAGGCGCTGTGGCTGAATGCTTGGTTTCCGAACCGGGGGTCCAGGGTTTGAATCCTGATGAAGACTAGGATTTTTAATTTCGGGATCTTTGGGCACCTCTGAGTTCATCCAGCTCTATTGACATGAGTTGGGGAAAAGTAATGGCGGTTGGTCGTTGTGCTGGCCACATGACACCCTCGTTAACCGTAGGCCACAGAAACAGATGACCTTTACATCATCTGCCCTATAGACCACAAGGTCTGAAAGGGGAACTTGACTTTCCTACTTAAATAAATTGAAAAAAAAAACAGAAAACTTTAATGAAGTACATGAAGCAATGTCAAAGTCTAGGATGGCTGCCTGGTCGTGCGGTTTGCGCGCTGGACTGTCGTTTGGACAAACCCTGCCCGCTACCATCCTCAGTCGTCCTGCTGGAGATTTGGACTAGGAAGGAAAGTATCTTCTACTTGGAAGGAACATCCAAAACATGTAAAACATATTACAAACATATTACGAAGTAGAACAAAAACAACAAAAAGTATTTTAAAAAATTAAGGGAAGAACTCCGCGCTTACAGCTATATATCTCAATAATGTAGACGTTATCTCTTGTTCGATGGTTTCAATAGTTTGGGATCAGTTGGAATGATGGCCGTGAGTCTTCTACTCATCAGCAGTTGTGATGGTGAATACGGCAGTCTGCTTATCGGAGTATTTCTAAACTCGAGCATAGCGAGATATGGATCTTTCCCACTTTTGTATGCTTCGTTGAATATCTGCTTTATTATCATAGAAACTTTTCTTTTTAAAAATTTAATTGCAGTTACGAGACGGCTACATGATTTGTTTTCCATGTTTCGGATGTTCCTTCAGAGTTGAAGATAATTTACTTCCTAGTCCAAACCTCCAGCAGGACGACGGGGGATGGGCGCGGGCAGGGTTTGAACCCTCGACCGTCGATAAATCCGAACGACAGTCCAGCGCGCAAACCGCACGACCATGTGTATTAAAAAAGAGAAACAAATATATAACCAACGAAGTCAATTAGTTTAATCGTTTTCAGAAAGGAATAATCTTGACACTGTTATCAGCCAAGATGTATTTACGACCTACTCTCTTTGGAATGTCGAAGTTAAAACGTTTTGCGACATTAAAGCCCAAAGGACGAACTCGATTGTTCCAAAATTTACAAGACCGCTGATATTGGAAAGGGTTTTTATGGTCCCGTTGAATCGTAAATCTAGTTCTACAGAAGGTATCTGTCCAGACGCTGGGACACTCCTGACGCTCGCCAGAAATTCCTGCTCATGGATAGCATGGCGTCGCGCTCTTGGACGTGACTTTCTTGTAAGGCTCTTGACGTGGATGAACTATGACGTCCACCTGTTGCAATTTGGAAGTTTATATTCCCTGGCGGAAAAGACTATAAATAGCAAGATTTTTGGTACATCCGGTGCATGCAAACAAAGGAAGTGTTGCTAGGCAACCGTTTCTTTTAAAGGTAAATACACATTTTAGTTCACTTTTTAACCAGGCAGAATAACATGTTCTAATTTCACCTCCTTTTTTTTTACAATACCTCTATTTACGTAATTCCTTTTATGGAGGTTGGACGCTGATCTTATCTTATCTTATCTTATCTTGTATAATACAGACGTTACTTCAAAAAAAGAAGATGATTACGTCCTACGCGTCATGCATTCAGTCATGCATATTAACCAATGACTTAAATTCTGCCAAGTCACTGGTTTTCCTGGCTAGCTCAGGCAACCCATTCCATGCTCTAATAGCACTAGGGAAGAAGGAGTGTTTGTACACATTTGTCCTAGCATATGGGACGAGGTATGTACTTTTATCTTTGTGTCTTTCTGAGTATTTTATTAAATTTTGTTTTTGTATTTGAAGATTATGGTTCAGTGTTTTATGTATAAATGCTACTTTACTTTTGAGTCTTCTGTCCTGAAGGCTTTTTAAATTTAGTGATTTTACTATAGGTGTTACTCTAGTCAAATGTGAATATTCGTTTGTTATGAATCTCACTGCTCTATTTTGTGTCTGTTCCAGTTTCTTAAAGTTTTCTTGGATAGTGCTCTAACGATTTTCCTAGAAATTTAACAGTTGATGTATATCGCTAACTAAATGAATTACTAGCTCGTTGGCCACAATGGGGAAAGTCTATTTTGACGTTATTGCTTTTATAAGTAAAAAGAGATAAATTTAAATTATGATTTTGTAATTTAAAAAATTAATAAATGTAGATTTGGCTAGAGACTTACAAATCAATCTAGGTCTAGAACCAACATGGCGTAGTCAGCCGTATTATCGTTTATAAGCGATGTTTATATATCGACGTATTCAAATAATGACTACATTTAGATTCTAGATCTAGATAGTAGATCTAAACTAGATCTTAGGAGTTCTAAATAAGAACATGAAGTTTAGTGTTAGACCTAGATGACCAATCAATAAATAATCGAAATGTGTGTCTTCCCCGCTGGCCGATTCAGAAAATGCGGACAACTTCAACTCAATCAAGCAGCTGACTGTGTCACGGGGTCAATATACGAATTTTTAAAATTATTTTTATTATTTTTGAAGTTTAATGATGGATATAATGTCTTTAAAAAAATATATAAATTTTAAATGTTTTTATAGTTTAGCATTTAACAATTTTAGTATCATGGGAAAAACATTAGACTGTCACACTCTGACTTAACTATCACGTGGCGTGGCTTCGTGTGTAGGTAAACCTGTTCACACTCAGACTTAACTATCATGTGGCGTGGCTTCGTGTGTAGGTAATCGTGTTCACGCTCTGACTTAACTATCACCTGGCATGGCTTCGTGTGTAGGTAAGCCTGTCAAGTCATCCATTAATTCTTCACCCGCATCCATCACTTCTGCGTTAGTAATACCGCAGAGAATGTTAATAGTTTTTTTTTTAAATTGTTATGGCTAGTTTGTTATGCATAACAATTACAGCATTCAGTCCGCATAACTATCATACTGTTGACCATTCACGCCATGTAATTATATAGGCCTAAACATGGAAACGGGAGTTATACAACAACATGCGAAATACTTTTTATAATACTTAAAAAAAAAAGTCTTATATTGGTGGAAGAGCTGTACAATTGCTGTTGTGTATATCTATATTATAAAGTAGAATGTGAGGGGTATGTATGTATGTATGTATGTTACTTATAGACATCAAAACCGCTTGACCAATCTTGATAAAACTAGGCAGGAATGTTCCTTGGGTACCAATTTAGACCGTAGTGTATGTATTGTAGCCCTAAAACAAACTTAAGACCCTCAAAAAAAATAAAGTTGTCCGACTCTATTACAGCTATAGTATTTTATGGATCTAGGCCATGTCTACAATGTTGACATGAGAAAAGATAGAAAGGATTTAGACCTAGATCTAATTTTAAGAAATACACTTTGCGCAGATAGTTTTTTACTTTGACACATGAAAATACAAAAGAAGATCCATTGATTTCATTATATAATAAAATTAATCTTCAATTTTGTGTTTCAAAAGCATTTTTTACATTAATTAGTTCCTGATATCTGTGATTACAGATTTCCTGACGAACATTCTTTCATTAGACAATACCGTAATGAATCGCGTACTAAAAATTAATTCGTTTAATTGTTTACTTTATAATCCCATCCCTAGATCTAAAACTCTAATTCAACTCTAAGATGATAAAACTTCTCTTCGCACAGATAGTTTTATACTTTAACACATAAACATATTAATTAAAGTCCATTCATTTCATATTTTGATCAAATAAACATTCAAATTTGGTTTTCTAAAGCTACATTCGTTTGCGAAAGCTGCGAAGCCGAGTTGAGATAGGCCTAGATCTATATTCATTCATGAATCGCGTACTAAAAATTATTTCGTTTAATTGTTCACTTTATAATCCCATTCATTTAACAAAGCTATCGCTCTTTTCGTTTTTAATAGATAAGAATGTATCGACTTTGGGTAAACCATTTTCGCAAAACTAATTTTATTTTCGTAGCGAAACTGAAATAACGTGAAAGGATCATTAGCTACGTTTAACATACATCTAAATCCAATCCACTAGATTATCCAAAAGCATTTTTTACATAAATTAGTTCCTGATATCTGTGACTACAGATTTCCTGGCGAACATTATTTCATTAGACATTACCTAATGGTTACACATTAACACATCTCTCTACTGAGTCTATTCCTAGGCCTAGGTCTAAAATCTAAAACTCTTATTGAACTCTAGGATGATAAAACTTCTTTTCGCAAAGATAGTTTTATGCTTTAACACATAAACATACTAATTATTGTCCATTCATTTCATATTTTAATCAATTAACATTCAAATTTGTTTTTCTAAAGCATTTTTAATATATTCGTTCGCTGTTCGCTAAAGCTGCGTAGCCGTGTTGAGATAGGCCTACATTCATTCATAAAAAAATAGTTCACGCATGCGCAGCACAGAATGAACTCAATAGTCTATTAAAGCTCTAGATTAGTGTAGATTTAGATCTATGTCTACCTCAAGATCTACTTTATACTTTATACACATGAACATACAAAATTTAGTCTATTCATCTCAAATTTTAATCAAATATATGTATGCCTACAAGCAAATGTTTTAATTTAAAAAAAAAAATGGATTTAAGCCTATTAGCTATTCTGATTTGATAGCTTCATTCACACTATTTTTACATTGACACATTCGCTTTACTTATTACATTATTATTTCGTTTAATTGTTTACTCTCACTCTCAGTGACTATATCGACAGTAATGCGCAAATAAAGACCCGCGGGTCGCGGGTAACATATGTCTAGTATATATATATATATATATATATATATCATAATACGACAACATTTATCTCCCTTTTGCTATATAAAACAACATTAAATTTTGCCACTAATTAATTAACTAATTATTACTTTTTTTGAAATAAAATGATTGATGTTTTGTCTTCGACAATGAATACTTGAGCAAAGTTTCAACTTGATCCAAAAATGGGCATTGGGAGAAATAACGTGTACAAGATTAGTACGAGTCAGATATGGCGGATTGACTTGATATAAGCTTTGTAAAAGGAAGAAATAAGTTATATAAACATATTTTTAAAATCATTTTCGGCTTTAAGTTCATATAACAAAAAACACTAAATATTTATACATTTTTGTTATTGAACAATAAGGGAATCGAACCGACGACATACGCGTCACGCTTTCTCAACACACAGAATGAATGAATTGGAATGGACTCCATTCCGAAGATATTGTTTGAGCGTAGTGTTTGACATGGCCAACCAAATAAAGCGACGACAAAGCCGTTTTTTCCGTCGGGGGGGAAGGGGGGTCTTTTTACGTTTTCTCGCGTCAGTCTTTTAAACAGGGATTGTCTTTGTCCCTCTAATCATACTCTAATGCAGCGGTTCTCAACCTTTTAAGGTCGTCGACCCCTTTTTACAATCCCGAACTCTGCTGCGACGCCCCCCCCCCCACATAATAAAAGAATAGACAATAACAATCCATAGTTTCGATAATCCTAGGCGACCCCTGGCAAATCGTAGATCGACTCCCTTAGGGGTTGCGACCCACAGGTTGAGAACCCCTGCTCTAATGTATGGCCCCAAACCTTCAAGTGAGCTCTCCTACTGTCTCTTTCCGAGACCGTGTGCTGCCTGCTACTACCTAATAGTATGCACGAAATTTTAATTTAAAATAAATTATCCTTTTTTTACGGGAGGTTTCGATCTCATCTTATCTCACATTTCCATAAATAAAGATATTGTAAGCCAATAGTAGTAACAGTAGAAACACAATCCACATTTAGTCTCAGTATACAAGCTACTGATAAAATGATAATATCCATGTGATTAAATTTGTAATAGATCTAGACTAACAATAATAAATATGTGCGATTAGAAATATTTTTTTTTTTACCAATTGTTTTTGTTTAACGCAATGTCATGCTTTAAGTTTTCTCACTACGCTAGGATCCTATCACTTTTCTGGACCAGTTGGGACAGGGGTGGGGAGAAAGAAGGTGGTATCTGGGTGAATATTACCGTGATCGCTTTTTAAATGCATTTATTAAGAAAAAAAAAATCGAACGACCTGGATTTGAATTCGCTGGCTCTTGATGCCTCAAGCCAACGCACTAACCGCTGCACCAGAGAAGTGCTTATGAAAACAGAAGGCTCTATAGTTATCTAATGTTAATTTCAAACTTTAAAGCAAAATATAACGGGGACTAGTTCCATTTATACCACCTCGTCAGTCAAGTACAATTTCCTTCCCTTGTTCAATACCAAACTAAATTAATTACCAATAGTTAATTAACTGATTGTTTAAATTGATTCTTGTTTTTGTATACAAAAGAAATAAGTGTGCCAAATTTCAGCTTGATCCGAGATTGGGGTGTGGGAGAAATCACGTGTACAATCTTTTTACCAGACAGATAAAATGAACTAAGAATTAAACTAAGCCTAGAGACAAGCCTGATCGCAAACATTTGTTTCTGTTCTTGACCTTTCTACGCTCTTCGTTATAATTATTGTTTGTATTACAAGAAATCTGAACTTTGACATTTTTCCCCCTTATTACGAACTTTAAAAACAGAAAAAAATTATCTGATTATTCATCAAAGTCTGAAACTTAACCAAAAAAAATATGTGATCAGGTCCCGTGGGATGTGATTAAATTCAAATTATGAAAGTGATGAAAGAAAAACTAGTTCGGCTCAATCTTGTTGATTGTAGGGATCTTTTTCTACGCATAACTGGATCCTATGGGATCGCTCGAACCCAACATTACAAAATCACGCTAAAATAAAAGGAGAATAAACAACAGGCGATGCTAGTTTTAAAAAACAACAACAGGAAATTGGTTGAAATGAAATCACTGTAACATGAAATACAAACAACAGACGGGTGAGGGTCTTCTATCTCATTACGACAGCGGTAAGCCGAGTTGTTTCCCTTGACACCATCTCCGAGGGACATTTCAAACTCAGGCGCGCGTGTATCACAATGTAAAAGGACAGAAGTGTCATAGAACTGTCATCTTGAAGCATCTTTTAAAAAAACAAACGCTAGATAAATATTAGTGTAATAGTTAGACACATACTTAAGGATGACTCCTTTTTCTTTATAATTTAGATATATGCGGTCGTTTAAACAGTTGCAGATCAGCACAAGCTGATTATTAAAGCTTGTTTTAAAAAAGGTTTATAGGTTATTGAATATAATATTCATATCTATTGTTCTAAATTAAAATAACGTGATATTGATATATGTAGATTACTGATGCAGCTCAGAGCTTCACAAAAAATTATAATTGTTTTGAGATTTGTTCTCTTTCTGTTTCTCTCTCTTTCTCTCTCTCTCTCTCTCTCTCTCTTTGTGTTTGCCCAATGTTAGTATTGATTTTAAAGAGCTTCATGTCACGCTTGCATTCATCAGTTTATATCTTTAGAGTGGACGACATTCAGCTCTTCTGCCTTCTATGACATCTACAGACAGAATGTCTTGTGGGAGTCGACATTGTGGCGTTCTGTTACACGTGATCCAGCCAGCCAAGTAATCCTGAACTATATAAATTGCTGTATTACTGTTACATTTCTGTTCGTTTTTTTTGTCAATTTGTAAAGTAACCTGTTTTGAAATTACAAATCCTATTTTTTTTTTTTCATATCAGTAACCCACTTTACAAACTCACATGTTTTTTAATTATGAAAAAATCTTTATCATAAACAAAATACATCATTTGTTTCGTATTCGATTTCCGGACTCTCTATTTTGTGTGTCACTTCATATTTTTTGTCTCCCCTTTTTTAGTACTCTCCCTTCCTGCTCCCCCCTTCCCCTTTTCTTTTCTTGTCTCGTTTTTCCATGTTGGGCCTAAAATGGTTTGATCACTAATATGTCAATTTTTAAACTTAAATTTGAGTTTATAAAACCCAACACCTAAATGTTACAGTAAGTCAAGCCCTCCTGACATGCTAAATTAATATAAACTCCGGTTCAGCAATATTAGCATTTCCTGTTTAGTGGACACTGGGTCGTAGAATTATGTATTTCTGTCAGCAGACGAAATAGATCTTCCTCTGGCTCCAGCGTCCGATTCAGAATGCCATTGATAGGTCACGAGTGGTCATCAGATATCCTAAAGTCAATATAGGTTCCTTTGGTAAACATGGATCTCTTGGTTGTAATAGTAACGTTTACATGGCGGGCTGAGAAGGGGGGGGGGTCGGTATTGAATAGGAGCGTATATGAATACATTTTCCCCAAGGATTGATTCACAAGACGTGTCGGGAAGTGACAACACTATCGATGAAGAGATACCCCTCCGTTTAATTTACTTGGTATTTCCGTTTCTATCGTGAAGGCGTCGCGGGGAGCTAAGGCCGGCGTATTGATGCAAGTTGTGAGGTCTTGGTGTAATTGTGAGACGTCCAGAATATGTTGCTTTCTCTTTCGCTTTGAAGTCCCGGCTATCTCTAACCATAGGCTGGGGGGAGTAGAGGCGGTCGGTCGTTGTGCTGGCTACATGATACACTCGTCAACACTCGCTAACCATAGAAACGGGTGGCCTTTTACATTCAGCGCCTATAGGTGACAGGGCCTGAAAGTTGTACCTTTTTAAAACTGTTATTTTCTTAACTCTTTCTCTCCGTAATTATTTACCACATTCTGGTGGAATCAACGTTGGTATCGTCAGTAAGGAGAGAAAGAGTTAATCCCTGCATCTTCGCTTTTTCTCTTTTGTTATTTTTGAATGAAAAAGTGGTATGGAAATAAAGCTGGGGGGCGCTAAATCTGGTCATTCAGTCTTTCCAGCAATGTTTATTTAACTAAATCTGGACATTGTCTTTCCCACAGAGTATATTTAGTTAAATCTGGGCATTAAGTTTTTACAACAACGTATATTTAGCTAAATCTGGACATTGTCTTTCCCACAACTTATATTCAGATAAATCTGGGAATTTAGTCTTTTCAACAA
This sequence comes from Biomphalaria glabrata, assembly GCF_947242115.1. NCBI lineage: Eukaryota > Metazoa > Mollusca > Gastropoda > Planorbidae > Biomphalaria > Biomphalaria glabrata. The sequence continues at coordinate 36,295,459 of NC_074723.1, forward strand.
GGTATATTTAGATAAATCTGGGCATTAAGTCTTTACAACAACGTATATTTAGTTAAATCTGGGCATTCAGTCTTTCCAGCAATGTTTATTTAACTAAATCTGGACATTGTCTTTCCCACAACTTATATTCAGATAAATCTGTGAATTTAGTCTTTTCAACAACGTATATTTAGATAAATCTGGGCATTGAGTCTTTGCCAAAAGTATGTTTAGATTTAGTTAACTCTGGGAATTCATCTTTCCAACTTAGTTTTAGATTTGTACACATCACGCAGTGGCGTAGTTAGGGATTTTGGGGCTCGGGGGGGAGGGGATTGACCTCTTTAGGGGCCTTTGCATTTTAACATTAAGCATAATGACATGAAATAATGGCCGTAATATTTAAGGTAAAAACAAATTTCGGACACTTATTTTGGTGACCCCTCAAGTACAAGGATTTTGACATTAGGACCCCCTTCACAACCCACCCTAGCTACGCCACTGTCATCACGTAGCGCCTGAAAAACATATCTAAAATATTGTCACTTTAATTTGACAAATAAAAAAAAAATGACACCGAATATAGGAATAAATTCAATGAAAATACTCAGAATGTCACAACCCATAATAAATATTTATTTCATTCATATAAAATAATAAATATTTCAGTACCGTCGCTATACAACATTCTCACTGTAAGTAAAATGATGATTTAAAAAAAAACAAGAAACTTACCATTGTTTACAATTCAGTGGTATAGAATATATTGTTTTTCTTCTCAATAAAGCTAGTATAGGTTAAAAGTGAAACATTTACCATTACAACTTTATTTATTTGTTTTTTTCTGGACGCAAATATATATATTGTTTAGTGGTCACTGTAAACAGAGTTAATTAGATCGATCTATATTTGTATCGTAGCTGACTTATAGGTCATGTCTGGCACTAGACTCGTCTCATATTTCTGGTGGGATTCAAATAATTGAGTTAACACAAGGTCGTTTGATGAACAGATCTAGACTGAATACATTTATGGATATCACTGGTTCTAAATCGTTGACTATATTCCGTTTGACGTTCACCTTTCTTAGCGCAGACATTTTTAGAATTTGTAAAATGTTTTACATGTTTCGGATGTTTCCTCTAGGCTAAATATAGTTTACTTCCTAGTCCAAACCTCCCGCAGGACGACGGGGGGTGGGAGCGGGCAGGATTTGAACCCTCGACCATCGATAAATCCGAGCGACAGTCCAGCGCGCAAACCGCACGACCAGGCAGCCATCCAATTTCGTAGTCAGTGCCAATGACCGAGAATATCTGGTGTATCTTGGTTTAATCTGGGTTGATCAGGTGCTTTTATTGGACAAAAATATCGGGCAGACGTCAAGCATGAACACGTGGTCTTTGGGGAAGGCGGGAATCCCAGTATTTTAGTCGCGGCGGAAATAGTGGGGGATTAAGTCTGTCTCCAATCTCCATCGCTACTTATCGTTAACAGAACAAAACTAACAGTTAAGTTATAAAGACTTTTTAAAAACAAAAATATATACTTTATTATGTATAGCTTCAGTGGCGTAGCTATGATGGGGGGAGGAGGGGGGAGAATTTGAAAATCCCCCTGGGCCCGTACTTGAAAGGGGCCCCAAATGAGTGTTTTTTACATTAAATATTAAATATTAGGCAAAATGCAGGTGCCCCCCCCCCTATCCCCACAGTTCCACAAATGATGGAAAATTCCTAGATACGCCCATGTATTATTTATTTCTTGATCTGTGCGGACATTATTAAAATTATAATTACAAAGCTTATATCAAATCTTTATGTCTGTCTGTCTGTCTGTTTTGAATTCGTTATTGTTCCCCTTCTTAAATCAAGTGTGAATTAATGAAATATTAACCAATTAGTCAATTAAATAGTGAATAATTAATAAATTTAAAATTGAAATCGAAATAGGGAAATAAATCTTTTAGCATTGAGATATATGATTCTAAATGTGGAGTTCTTCCCCTTAAATAATTATTGTTTTATTTTTGTTTGTTTTGTATTTTAAGTATTTTAAAAAATAATTTCTTTTTGCTGTAGTCCAAGAACTAGAAATCTAAAAATAGTTTAGTAAGGGAGAGAAAAAAAATGACCCAGAAACAACCGATTTAGTGCAAGTGTATCTGTCGCCATAAAAAAAAAAAGTAATTTGAGTATTTTAAAATTGAATTTCCAAGTAAGATTTCACATTTCAAGATAACGACTTCTAACATTGTTTCTTTATAAACTTAATACCATCTTAACTAGCCAGGAAGGAGAAAAAATAACATAGACATTTTTATTCTTTTTTTTTAAAATATAATTTAATTACATCTGTGATTCTCTCCCCTTCCAAGGGAAGTAAAGTCTTCTCGTCGCTCTATAAATTTTATTTCTGATTTTTATGTTAAAGTTTTATATCTAGGTTTTTAAAAGTTTTATATTTTACATTTATATGTTATATATTTTAAGTTTTTTTTAAGTTTATTTCTGGGTTTTTTAATGGTTTATTTCTGGGTTTTTAAAAGCTTTATTTTTTTAGGTTTTTAAAGTTTTTATTTCTGGGTTTTTAGCGGCCCCCGAAAGGGGAAAAGACGCTATTAGTTTGTGTGGCCTGTCTCTCCGTCCGTCCGTCCGTCCTGTTTAGATCTCAAAAACTAGAAAAGAAAATGAGAATCGGGCATGGTGATATTTTAGATCATTCAATGTTCTAATGCAACGGCTACTTTTTCTTTTCCGAAAGTGAACTATAGTATAATTCAATAAAATAATTCATTGCGACGTATTCACATGTTTTTTTTAAGGAGGTATTTTAGGCGGAGATTGTGTGCATATTATGTTTTAATAAAATAAAGTTTCCCTTTCAAACCTTGCGATCTATAGGGCAGACGATGTAAAGACAGTACAGGTCATCTGTTTCTGTGGACCACGTTTAACGAGGGTGTCATGTGGCCAGCACAATGTCAGACCACCTTAACTTTCCCCAACTAATGTCAGGTACCCATTAGAGCTGGATTGACTCGGAGGCGCCATAAAGATCCCGAGTTTAAAAATTCCAGTATTCACTAGGATTCGAACCCGGGACCCCCGGTTTGGAAGCCAAGCGCTTTACCTCAGCCATCTCGCCTCTAGAGATGTCCAAGGCAGAATTTAAAAGGAATCAATGTTCTTAGTGACGTTTCAAAGCATTCTTCAACTTCAACTATCCCTTAGTCTGTTTAACCATTGGGGCACCACACAAGATCTGTTGAATGTCTTTCCACATTCCTATTTTTGTGTGTGCCTTGGATAGAATCTTTTCAATTACAGTCCTCTTCCAGTTTTTTATGTTGTCTCACCTTTCTCTATCTGCCTTTTTCTCTCTTTCCTGGTACTGTTCTCTGAAGAAAGGACTTTGCAAGCCCTGACACCGAGCATTCTAGCAAAGCTCTCCTGGATGAATAGTTCTTGTAATTTAAACATCATCTGTCCTGTAGACCATAAGGTCTGAAAGGGGAACTTTGGACATCGCTAGGAAAGGTCTTAGACATTTCCTTGTCTAAAAAGAATACTAAATAGTTAACTCTTTCTCTCCTTATTGACGATACCATCGTTGATTTGACCTCATTAAATTTAATTAATGTTTTAGTTTTATAATCTTTAATTTGAATTATATAAAAAGATCATGCAGCTCCCTTTAATTCTATACCAAATAAAACATTTTCTGATAACAAACAACAAAGTTATTGAAGCTTAATCATAACAGGGGGAGTGAAATAGAAACGAGAAACATGAAGAATTCCATCGTGAGAAAATAATTACGGAGAGAAAGAGTTAAATCGTAAAATAGTTCTTCAGTTATTACAGTAGGGCCAATACATTACCAGACAATTACAGGAGGACACCGAAGACAACTGGTCAAGTAAGATAACGCGATAGACTCATTGCGAGAGCGATTTCGTTTCCTGAAGACATCGCTAGCCATCGGTCAATGTACTCTGAACACATCTTCTTGTTCCTTATAAGCGGAAACACTAAGAGATGGGGCAATTGATCAATTGTTTCACGCGTGAAATCTAGTTTCTTTTCTGTTGTAGAATCTAAATATAGTTTCTAAAAAAATGTAGAGCACAGCTGGGGCTCGTGTTCAGCTTTGACAAATCTGAGACCGCCGAAGTTCTGGGGGGTCAACTGAGACAGCATTGTGTGAGGGTTTAAGAAGAAATCCAAAATGACAAATGATGAGAAATGGACCAAGCTAAGTTTATTTTGTTTCGTTCCGTTTTTTAGCAGACGACGATTTCTATTAATAGATTGTCACGTGATGAAAGTCCCTGTGCTTGAATTTTGGTTGTGGTTAAAATGTGTTATGGTTGTGATCCGTTAGTGAAGGTTTGTTACAAAGCTAATGTCTGTCAAAATCCAGTCATTCGGCTTCAGATGACACCAAGGGCGTAGTTAGGAATTTTCCATCATTTTGGGAGCCCCTACATTTTGTGTAATTTATCTCTCTATATAATTCTCTTCATGGTTCAACGGTTTGGACAAAAAAATACCCACTGTTTTATTTCTGAAAGTCGGACTACAGTTACCCCAAGTAACTTTAGTGGCGAGAAAAAAATGGGGGGGGGGGAAGAACAAGTAGTATTTTACTATTTACCCGTCACTAAATAGCAGGGCTGAAAAACCCAAACCGCTTGCTTCGGTTTGGCCACTTAACAAATGGGCTTGACTTCGAATCCCGACTCTAGAGGAACTGTGTTTGCTGAGCGCCTAAAGACAGCACGGGAACCTTCTCCGGATCCCCACTCTTAGACACGCCAACACAATAAAGATGCGTATATTTAATTATAGATTTTTTTAAAAATTCTCCTGACATCTGCCACTCATTGTTTCTCTTAATATGTAAAGAGCAGAACTAATGAAGCTAAATTAAGAGAGATGTGTGGCCGAGAGGCCAAGTTCGCAAGGGCATGGCTTGGCTACCTATTGAGCGCCTAAAGGCAGCACGGAAAACCTTCACCCAGATACCTCCCCCCACTGGTCCACAGAAGAGATTGGACTCTAGCGCTCTGGGCATGCTGTAACCAAAGTTGCTCTATATAAATGCTATTTACAAAAATATCGATTACAATAGAGAGACAGTTTTTTTAAGCCAAGAAAAAAAAAAGACCACCTTTCTCTCTCTCTCTATCTGTCTCTCTCTCTGTCTCTCTCTCTCGGGTTGAGAACGCTTGGTCTAGTCCTTGTTATTTTATTTTATTCATGAGGTCACAAACTCTTTTCTATTCATTCAATGTCAGCGGAAGTCAAAGGTTAGTTCGGGACAGTTCGATACAACAGTATAGCACACTAGACGCTTAGAAATAGGTCAGCAGACGTCAAAGTTTAGTTCGGGACATATGTTAGTCACGCTAGACGTCTAAATCTAAGTCATTGAACAGCTCACATTGTCCAATCCGAATATCTCTACCTGTTTCAGATGTCCTTAAGGTCCGAGAACGTCCGGTTCCCTTTTATGGACCTCTTGACCAGACTCCACTAAACCTTGATGGCAAAGGACGACAACCTCGGGATTTCAGAAAGAGAAAATTTGTTATAAGTTGGAAAATGTATCTAGATTAGACACCAATTTAAAATGACATTAATAGTACCAATGTTTTTTTTTTTAATTAGTACTATTTCGAATGTATTAATTGTAGTAAGCTTACCTCTAATTAAAGGTAATTGGTAATCGTTTAAGCCAAAAAAAAAAGGGGCGGCAAAGATTCATTAAAAGAGAAACAAACTATTATTTCCACTGGATTCTTAAGACGAGTAACCAAAGCGAATCACCATACGACAAAAGGCGGAGATCAATCTTCTCATGACGGACCAAGATTTAGCTAGTTCAATCTTCAAGTTACTATAATCTACTATTTAAGTATAACTAATTTATATTTTATTCTTATGCTACAACCCATCCCTACTCAGCATGTATGTAAAATGTAAAAGTTTTTCAAAAAAAAAAAAAGCCAGTGGCGTAGCTAGGTTGGGGGTAGGAGAGGAGAGAATTAGAAAAATCTGCCGGGGCCTCCACAGGAGGGGGGAACAAATGAGTGTTTTTACATTAAATATAATTATACTACGCAAAATGCAGGAGACCCCAAAGAGGTCAAGCCTCTCGGGCCCCCGAATGATGAAAAATTCCTAGCTACGCCCCTGAAAGAGGCAGAAAGGTCCAAATAAAGGCAAAGAAAGAAAGCCCACAAAAGAGGCAAAGAAAAGAGGCCTTGAGCCCAAGGATACCCATGATGAAAAAGCTTCGTGAAAAGCACAAATTCTGTGGTTTCCTAAACCAAAAAATTATCTAGGTCAGCAGAAGTCAATGTTTTGGCTCTGGCCAAACGATTGACACGCTAGGCGTCTAGATGTAGGTCATTGCTAGATCTTGAAAGGATTCTTGTTTATTTGACTTAGACACCGATGCCAGACGTTTTTTCTGTGTCTAATTTGTTTATATTAAGACCGTAATGTGACCAGAGCGTGCCACACACAACACGTGATATAACTGGGTTATCGGGGATTGACCGTTTTGGTGTATGTCTAACGCTGACGACAAATTTGATTGGCGCGACTTTCTAGGACGTGTGATTTGAACGGTTAAAAAGACAGTAGACTAGTTTCGTATAAAAGACCATCTTTCTCAACGATTATAACATTTTGGTGATTCTACATTTTCTTTCGTTTGGACTTTTTTTTTTTTTTCATTTTCAATGCGTTTCTTCTTGATAACTATCAGTGCATCTGGTGTTCATTTTTTTAAAAATTGTTTTGAGATTATTTTTTTTTTATCAAATTGAAAGAGTAGAAGAAACGGTAGTGTCATGTTGGTGCTAACTAAAAACATACGATCATTGAGGCAACAATGTGATGACTGTAATAATTTAAGTTTGTTAAATTTGCATATAATGTTTTTGCTTAGCATCCATTCTATATTCATAATTATCGAAGTATATTAGTTGTATAAACATAGCACATACGGTACAGAGTATTAGTATAGTATTAATACTATTGTAAAATTACCGATGCATTGTTCGAGCATCTTACCTTTGTAAATAATAATAATAATAATTAATTAATAAAATAAAGTAAAAAAAAAAACAAAATAAAAAACTAATTGATAAAATAAAACTTAATATAAGGTTGTTTTGTTGTTGTTTTTTTTTAGATCTAATAGTTAAAGTAAATTGATTTTTATATTTATGTCGAAACTTATCTTATATTACCTTATAATTTATTGACGTTTCTTCGTGGAAAAACAAAAGATACTAACGTTCTGCTTTAAAGTAAAGTTCCCCTTGTGGTCTATAGGGCAGATGATGTAAAGGTCATCTGTTTCTGTGGCCTACGGTTAACGACGGTGTCGCGTGGCCAGCACAACGACCAGCCGCCTTTCTTTTCCCCATATAATGTCAGGTACCCATTAGAGCTGGGTGGACTCAGAGACGCCCAAAAAAAAATCCGTCTTTTACAGGATTCGAACCCGGGACCCCCGGGTCGGAAGTCAAGTGCGTTACTGCTCAGTCACCGCGCATCATAAGACGTGCTTTAGGAAACAAAAAAAAATACCGGTTGATGTGAAAATGTAACAAAGATTTGATAGAATGTTAGTGGAAGCGTTATATCATAGGTGAAATAGAAAGTTTGATTGGGGGAGGGGAGAATTCCGGCCATAATAAACAATTTATAGTCTAGGAATAAATTGACAGGCGTTCGTTGTGCTAGGGTAGTTTTTTTTTGTTTAATTTGCATGTATTCAATTGTATCCTTACGCTCTTCACCCAAAAAGAATCGATAACTGGCTTAAATCAATATTATTCATTTTATTAAAGAGCTTTTCCGAAACAAAAATTTTGTTAGATAAATTGAATTAATCATAATCTCTTTTGTTAGAGTAATAGCAGAAACCTAATAATTGCATATTGGCGGTAACATAGTAGTGTATATGATCTCTTTGCTCATTGTGGTTTCGTTTTTAAATTCTGTTGTAGTCTGTCTGTTGTGTCTGTTGAATAGTTAGAAATTAAGCTTATCACAGATAGTTCAAGTTCAAGAATTTTAATTTTTCTATTAGAATTCGGCCACAGTGATGACGATAGAATGTTATATCTTATTAATAATAATCAATAAAGCTTGAATAAAAACTTTAAAAAAAAAAAAAAAAGATCTTGTTGTATCTGCTCTCAAGTCAGCTAGGTATAACCTCTCATAACTTTGACACTAGCTGTCGTTTAGTTCATTTGCTTTAGAAAGCGTGAAAGTTATTCTCCATGCCCTATGGCATCGTGAAAATCGTTAAGCTAAACAATCAATTTATTAATTGGATGAAATGTTTGTCACTTGTCATTGATGTCATTCGCTGGATAGTCTTTTTATGTGTGCGTGTGTCACATCACTAATGGTCTTATTAGCCTTCGTGAATAGTGTTCATAATTGTAAGACTATTTGTAATCATGAATAGCTAGTTAAACTAAGGCCTATATTGTTTAGTTTAATATCACAAAAGTGATGATAGTTTTAGGACATTATGTATATGGATGAGGCGCTGTGGCTGAGGGGTAAAGCGCTTGGCTTTCGAACCAGGGTCTGGGGTACGAATCCTGGAGAAGACTGTGATTTTTAATTTCGGGATCCTCTGCCGCCTCTAAGGGGTACCTGACACTAGTTGGAGAAATGTAAAGGTGGTTGGTCGTCGTGCTGGCCAAATGAGACCCTCGTTAACCGTAGGTCACAAAAACAGATGACCTTTACATCATCTGCCCTATAGTTCACAAGGTTTGAAAGGGGAACTTTAGTCTACTATGCATATGGATAATGTGAATGATTGAGCGATGTGACGTTGCTAAGCCGGCAGGTAGATGGCCATTGTTGTAGAACTTAAAAAGACGCCTGATAACTAAATCTGAGTATAATTAAAGTCTACATATAAAAATACAAAACAATATACAGATATATACATTTTGTTATTGTAACAAGTAAAAAAAAAAAATTGAAGTAATTAAAGTGTTAAATAAACATTGGAACAAAAAAAAAAGATCATGAATTATGAACATTATCGGAGTAAAGTAAACTGTTATAAGTTGAGTTTAAATGATAAGGTTACTTTCGATTTAGTAAAGAGTTACATAAATACATATACTGTCATGAAAGTTTTGCCCACTAATGTAGAGATTAGCAGCATATTTGCTGGACTGTAATAGAAGGAATGTATTTCACAGAACTCAGGCAATCTTGAAGCTTTACAAGACATACAAAATAATAATTCAAGACCATCATATCAGCTTCATAAAAGAATATACAAAAAAATTTTTTTGCTAATTGATATAAAATAATATTTTTATAACGATTGGGAAACAATCTTTGCAATTCAGTAAACAAAAATATGGCATAAAAATGCTATAAAAATAATATTTTAAAGAAAATGGAAAGTTTTATATTAATACCACTTCGTTACCGGCCAGTCTTAAGACGCGTTAATGAAGAACTTTCTAGATTGTTGGGCCTGGTAGCAAATCTCTGTTGAGAAGAATTGATCTTTCAACATTGAAAACGAAAAAAAACAAGAGAAGGTGCACGGTTTCAGGCCGAACTCCTGTGAATGTCCTAATTAACTGCATTTCCGGCCTGAAGGGGTCACAATGAGCCGATTATGCCAACTTTGCAAGCGGGGGAGCGCGGTGCTTATCTCAAGGGTTTGAAAATTATAAATATTTTTGTTATTTCTCCCTGTCTTATCTTTTTTCCACTTGTTTCTCTTATCAAACACGAGGGAATTATTTTTTTGATTCTTTTTTTTTATCAAGAAAGTTTCTCAAGATCAAAGATATCAATATTTTTTTTATTCTATTGGCTCTCCTTGACTCTATTGGCTCTCATTGGCTCTCCTTGACTCTATTGGCTCTCCTTGGCTCTATTGGCTCTCATTGGCTCTATTGGCTCTCCTTGACTCTATTGGCTCTCATTGGCTCTATTGGCTCTCATTGGCTCTATTGGCTCTCCTTGACTCTATTGGCTCTCCTTGACTCTATTGGCTCTCCTTGACTCTATTGGCTATCCTTGACTCTATTGGCTCTCATTGGCTCTATTGGCTCTCCATGGCTCTCCTTGACTCTATTGGCTCTCCTTGACTCTATTGGCTCTCATTGGCTCTATTGGCTCTCCATGGCTCCCCTTGACTCTATTGGCTCTCCTTGACTCTATTGACTCTATTGGCTCTATTGGCTCTCCTTGACTCTATTGGCTCTCCTTGACTCTATTGGCTCTCCATGGCTCTCCTTGACTCTATTGGCTCTCCTTGACTCTATTGGCTCTCATTGGCTCTATTGGCTCTCCATGGCTCTCCTTGACTCTATTGGCTCTCCTTGACTCTATTGGCTCTCCTTGACTCTATTGGCTCTCCTTGACTCTATTGGCTCTCCATGGCTCTCCTGGCTCTCATTGACTCTATTGGCTCTCCTTGACTCTATTGGCTCTCATTGGCTCTCCTTGACTCTATTGTCTCTCCTTGACTCTATTGGCTCTCCTTGGCTCTATTGGCTCTCCATGGCTCTCCATGGCTCTCTTTGACTCTATTGGCTCTCCTTGACTCTGTTGGCTCTCCATGGCTCTCTTTGACTCTATTGGCTCTCCTTGACTCTATTGGCTCTCCATGGCTCTCTTTGACTCTATTGGCTCTCCTTGACTCTATTGGCTCTCCATGGCTCTCCTTGACTCTATTGGCTCTCCATGGCTCTCTTTGACTCTATTGGCTCTCCTTGACTCTATTGGCTCTCCTTGACTCTATTGGCTCTCCTTGACTCTATTGGCTCTCCTTGACTCTAATGGCTCTCCATGGCTCTCCATGGCTCTCCTTGACTCTATTGGCTCTCCATGGCTCTCCTTGACTCTATTGGCTCTCCATGGCTCTCCATGGCTCTCCTTGACTCTATTGGCTCTCCATGGCTCTCCTTGACTCTATTGGCTCTCCATGGCTCTCCATGGCTCTCCTTGACTCTATTGGCTCTCCTTGACTCTGTTGGCTCTCCTTGACTCTGTTGGCTCTCCATGGCTCTCCATGGCTCTCCATGGCTCTCCTTGACTCTATTGGCTCTCCATGGCTCTCCATGGCTCTCCTTGACTCTATTGGCTCTTCTTGACTCTATTGGCTCTTCTTGACTCTATTGGCTCTTCTTGACTCTATTGGCTCTCCTTGACTCTATTGGCTCTCCTTGACTCTATTGGCTCTTCTTGACTCTATTGGCTCTCCTTGACTCTATTGGCTCTCCTTGACTCTATTGGCTCTCCTTGACTCTATTGGTTCTCCATTGCTCTCCTTGGCTCTCCATGGCTCTCCTTGGCTCTTTTAATTTTCCTTAGCTCTCCTTGGTTCTCTTTGACTCTGGTTGGCTCTCCTTGGCTATTGGCTCTCCTTGGCTCTCCTTGGCTCTATGGGCTCTCCTTGGCTCTATTGGCTCTCTAGTGTGATTTATTTGTTTACATTTGAAGACTCCGTTGTCGTTATAGTTATTTTATTTTTTTTCAAGTATTAACCAAATGTTTATAATCCATATTAAACTCCCATCCCATTCAGCTCATATTATGTTCTTTCCTTGATTTTTCCTTGATACGCTCCGAGGGATGTAAAACTGAAACCGTGTTTCTCCACTCCGTGTGTAAAGCGTCCACAACAAATTTGCTGTCTTTATTATTGATATTATTTTTCCCCCTCCAATGCAATATCGCTCTTTGGTTTATTTTTTTTTTGTTTGTCTGTTATAATTAGCTCAACCCCTTCTTAATCTTGGCACTCCAAGTCAATCCTTATCATTATAATTAGATCACACAAATCATAAAATATGATATTTTCAAATTAAAGAGTAAAAAAAAAGTTTTCATTGACTTTATCGTAAGGTGATTATCCTTAGAGTTAATTTATCTTTACATAGCTTATCATTAGAGCTTCTATAGATCAATGAGTAGAGGCTTAACTTTCCCCTTATCTACGATACCATCGTTTGACCCCTTTCTATCTGTCAGTCGAATCAACGATATTCCGTTTTCTTTCCTCCCAAAATGCTTTTAATTGCTTAAAATTTAATCTTGAATAGCGTCCCTTTGTAAAACATTGGAATATTATTTTTTTTTTTTAAAGAGTTGCTGCTAAAAGGCTCAATTTTCTTTAGATTAATTGTAGTGGTATGAAATAAAAAGCTTAAGACAATAATTTTATATGTTTTAGATATTTCATCTATATTTTTTTTATAAATATAATCCAAAATAATTTTTATTTCGATTTGGATCATAAAATATTACGTAGATATGGTCTAGATGTAGTTTCGGTGGGTCTTGTCCACACAGTAAGATTTCATTTTTAAATTCCATACTCCAATATTAAGTTAAAATTTTGTTTTTATAAACTTTCACTTGATGAAGTGTATTCCCATATAATTATATAACTAATATAACATTTTCTGATAGCAAACAAAAAAGGTATTGAAGTTTAATCATAACATTTTTATCACTTTTATCAAGTATACGAGGCGCGGTGTCTGAGCGGTAAAACGCTTGACTTCCGTACCGGGGTCCAGGGTTCGAATCCTGGTGAAGACTGGGGTTTTTAAAGTGGGGATCTTCTGGCGCCTCAGTCCACCCAGCTCTATTGGGTACCTGACATTAGTTGGGGAAAAGTAAAGGCGGCTGGTCGTTGTGCTGGCCACAAGACACCCTAGTTAACCATAGGCCACAGAAAACAGATGGCCTTTACATCATCTGTCTTATAGACCACATGGTCTGAAAGGGAAACTTTACTTTACTTTATCAAGTATCGCTATCTCCTAATGTTAAAACTAATCAAGTATCACTATCTCCTAATGTTAAAACTAATCAAGTATCACTATCTCCTAATGTTAACACTAATCAAGTATCACTATCTCCTAATGTTAAAACTAATCAAGTATCACTATCTCCTAATGTTAAAACTAATCAAGTATCACTATCTCCTAATGTTAAAACTAATCAAGTATCGCTATCTCCTAATGTTAAAACTAATTAAGTATCACTATCTCATTAAAACTAATCAAGTATCGCTATCTCCTAATGTTTAAACTAATCAAGTATCACTATCTCATTAATACTAATAAAGTATCACTATCTCATTAACACTAATCAAGTATCACTATCTCATTAAAACTAATAAAGTATCGCTATCTCCTAATGTTTAAACTAATCAAGTATCACTATCTCATTAACACTAATCAAGTATCACTATCTCCTAATGTTAAAACTAATCAAGTATCACTATCTCCTAATGTTAAAACTAATTAAGTATCACTATCTCATTAAAACTAATCAAGTATCACTATCTCCTAATGTTAAAACTAATTAAGTATCACTATCTCATTAACACTAATCAAGTATCACTATCTCCTAATGTTAAAACTAATCAAGTATCACTATCTCCTAATGTTAAAACTAATCAAGTATCACTATCTCCTAATGTTAAAACTAATCAAGTATCACTATCTCCTAATGTTAAAACTAATCAAGTATCACTATCTCCTAATGTTAAAACTAATTAAGTATCGCTATCTCCTAATGTTAAAACTAATAAAGTATCACTATATCCTAATGTTAAAACTAATCAAGTATCACTATCTCCTAATGTTAAAACTAATCAAGTATCACTATCTCCTAATGTTAAAACTAATCAAGTATCACTATCTCCTAATGTTAAAACTAATAAAGTATCACTATCTCCTAATGTTAAAACTAAGTTAGTATCACTATCTCCTAATGTTAAAACTAAGTTAGTATCACTATCTCCTAATGTTAAAACTAATAAAGTATCACTATATCCTAATGTTAAAACTAATCAAGTATCACTATCTCCTAATGTTAAAACTAATCAAGTATCATTATCTCCTAATGTTAAAACTAATCAAGTATCACTATCTCCTAATGTTAAAACTAATAAAGTATCACTATCTCCTAATGTTAAAACTAAGTTAGTATCACTATCTCCTAATGTTAAAACTAAGTTAGTATCACTATCTCCTAATGTTAAAACTAAGTTAGTATCACTATCTCCTAATGTTAAAACTAATCAAGTATCACTATCGCCTAATGTTAAAACTAATAAAGTATCACTATCTCCTAATGTTAAAACTAATCAAGTATCACTATCTCCTAATGTTAAAACTAATAAAGTATCACTATCTCCTAATGTTAAAACTAATCAAGTATCACTATCTCCTAATGTTAAAAGTAATCGACTATCACTATCTCCTAATGTAAATCTAATTCTTATCTTGTCTTATCTTATCTTATATAATACAGACGTTACTTCAAAAAAAGAAGATGATTAGGTCCTACGCGTCATGCATTTAGTCATGTATATTAACCAATGACTTAAATTCTACCAAGTCACAGGTTTTCCTGGCTAGCTCGGGCAACCCATTCCATGCTCTAATAGCACTAGGGAAGAAGGAGTATTTGTACAAATTTGTCCTAGCATATGGGACGAGGAATGTGCCTTTATCTTTGTGTCTTTCAAAGTATTTTATTCAATTTTGTTTTTGTATTTGAAGATTATGGTTCAGTGTTTTATGTATAATTGCTACTTTACTTTTGAGTCTTCTCTCCTGAAGGCTTTCTAAATTTAGTGATTTTACTCATTAGAAACATAAGGGGGGAGGCGGCACAGTGTTAGCTCTAATGTCTATGTAAAACATTGATATTTTCAATGTGTGGGACACAAGGACTAGAATACGAGGACGAAGGTCGAGCACGCCGGTAGTTTTCCAAGTCTAGGACTCACCATTACTGAAACGGCCCCTTGAGGTACGTCGTCTGGATTATCGACAGGGTCGTGGAAGCTCTTTAACAACTCAGCACCGTGCAGTGAGAAGGCATCACTTTCTCTTAGACACTTCCACGGGAGTTTTGTGTTGCTACCCATTTAGCCTAATCACTTCCTCTAGCGACCGTTTTCACCCGAGTGTCACGTTGAGACAGAGTAGCGAACCAGAGCTACCGGGAACCGGAATATAGAATTAGTTCAGCATCTCTGAGCGCAACATAAATTTATCAGGGGGAGATAATTATACATTTAGTTTCCTCTAATCGGATTCTGACAATGGCAATGCAAAATAATGAGTTATCTCATGAATAATAATTATAATTTAATTTCCCTTGCTCCATTAACATTAATTATGTATACTTAATGTGTTCTTATAAGAATTACAGACAAATAAATTAATAATCATATTATTAAACTAATGACTGCAAAATGTTAAACCTATAGCCAACCAAAGTTATATAACAAAGTTTCCATTTCATTTTCCACAGCCACCACTGCCACTAAATAAATACACTGAGGAATACTACTTATTTTGATATTAAAGAAATTAATTCACATAGTGGCCCACCAGTTAAATAATCCAGTAGTTCCTGAAACACCAATTCAGCCCTCGCGGAACAGTAGGGTTCGCGGAACATAGTTTGGGAAGCACCGGTATATAAGATAATATTAATCAGTCCATCGCAATTCCATGACAACAATAAAAAACCGAATTAAAAGTTATAGAACAAATTCACTTATGTGGAATCTCATAATCCATAGTCTGTGATATGCTTACAGCTATATCACAGACTGAACATTTGCTTTAGACAAAAGCAGTACCGTACAAAATAAGTTGTATTCATGGCATTTCATGGAATCTTGCCTAACATACGGCGTGATCATATCTTTAATACCTTATCTGACATACGGCGTGATCGTATCTTTAATACCTTATCTGACATACGGCGTGATCGTATCTTTAATACCTTATCTGACATATGGCGTGATCGCATCTTTAATACTTTATCTGACATACGGCGTGATCGTATCTTTAATACTTTATATGACATACGGCGTGATCGTATCTTTAATACTTTACCTGATATACGGCGTGATTGTATCTTTAATACTTTACCTGATATACGGCGTGATTGTATCTTTAATACTTTACCTGACAGACGGCGTGATCGTATCTTTAATACTTTATCTGACATACGGCGTGATCGTATCTTTAATACTTTACCTGATATACGGCGTGATTGTATCTTTAATACTTTACCTGATATACGGCGTGATTGTATCTTTAATACTTTACCTGACAGACGGCGTGATCGTATCTTTAATACTTTATCTGACATACGGCGTGATCGTATCTTTAATACTTTACCTGATATACGGCGTGATTGTATCTTTAATACTTTACCTGATATACGGCGTGATTGTATCTTTAAAACTTTATCTGACAGACGGCGTGATCGCATCTTTAATACCTTATCTGACAGGGCGTAATCGTATCTTTAATACTTTATCTGACATACGGCGTGATCGTATCTTTAATACTTTATATGACATATGGCGTGATCGTATCTTTAATACTTTACCTGATATACGGCGTGATTGTATCTTTAATACTTTATCTGACAGACGGCGTGATCGTATCTTTAATACTTTATCTGACAGACGGCGTGATTGTATCTTTAATACTTTATCTGACAGACGGCGTGATTGTATCTTTAATACTTTATCTGATATACGGCGTGATTGTATCTTTAATACTTTACCTGACATACGGCGTGATCGTATCTTTAATACTTTACCTGACAGACGGCGTGATCGAATCCTTAATACACGCAAGCATTTTAATCATTGTTCTACCGCTTATGACAAAGTTTTTTTTCTTTCCTCCCTATAGATGTAAGTATTTCATGTCTGTACAGGAAACTATTACAGTGTGTAACATAAAGATGTGGACAGATTTATACTATGTATCAGTCTAATTATACTCGCAGCGCTAATATGTTATTTAGTATTTGACTCTTAAGGAGCGAACTTATTTCGTGGGCACAGAGCTCACCGAATCCGCCACAATTTTTCCTGTCGACAGATTTACAGATTTGTTATGCACGCATGTATTAACACAATAAGTCGACGCAGACACGAAGATCTAATAGGACCTGACAGTTCGATACAGGAACAACGTACACAGGATATGTAATTGGAAACAGGCGTCACAAATTGTTCTTCAGTGTCCTGTATTTGGAACAGACACAAAATAGAACAGTGAGATTCATAACAAACGAATATTAGCCTTTAGTAAAATCACTAAATTTAGAAAGCCTTCAGGATAGAAGACTCAGAAGTAAAGTAGCAATCATACATAAAACACTGAACCATAATCTTTAAATACAAAAAGAAAACCAAATAAAATACTCAGAAAGACACAAAGATAAAGGAACATTCCTCGTCCCATATGCTAGGACTAATTAGTACAAATGCTCCTTCTTCCCTAGTGCTATTAGAGCATGGAATGGGTTGCCTGAGCTAGCCAGGAAAACAAGTGACTTGGCAGAATTTAAGTCACTGATTAACATGCATGACTAGATTGACACAGGGACACGCGTATGACATAATCTTCTTATATTTTTGAAGTAACGTCTGTATTTTATAAGATAAGAAATAATGCTGGGTATTTAATCATAGCATCCTTTATGTTTTCTTCTAGTCCAGACACAAGACAGACGTTCGAACCATTTTATATTCAGTGGATTGTTTGAGATTTAGGATGTGAAATGTAAGGGGAAGCAAACTCCCCTTTCAGGCCTAATGGGCGGTAACAAATTTAATCTGCATAATAACAGTCAAACATTTAAACTAAAAAAATAGCGGTGAAAATTTCGTAAAAATTAATAGCGGTGAAATATTCTGACCACCCAACATCGGTGAAACATTGAAACAATCTAATAGTGGTGAAACATTGGAACTATGTGTTAGCGGTGAAACATTCAAACTATTTAACAGCGGTGAAATAGACAAACTAATTCGTAATAGTGAGGATAATTTTATACAAAGTTAAATATTAGCTGAAAACTAGTCATGTCTCTTAATGCTTAAAGCTTGTACATCTAGGTCAGCCGTGGGGGGGGGGGGCGGGGTGTCTTTCTTGTTATTGGCAAGGATTTTCTGCACAAATGTTCTGGGCTGCTTGACTGATGAGTCTAGGTTCAAATCTTGATTGAAACTGAATAACTCAAATTAGTGTTTTATTCTAAGAATTGAATTTGGTGTAAGCTGTTACAAGGGGCTTTAAAAGTTCATTGATAGACCCAATAACAGATAACACATTTATGTTTGTTATAGTCAAGAAATGGGTCTCTTTCGGCCTAGAGACATTGTTGCATGTACGCCTTAAGGACATATGCGTCTCATGTCTTAATGACATGTATGGCTCACATAGTCAAATGTATGTCTTTGGGCTATGTTTGTCTCATGTCTTAATGACCTGTATGGCTCACATAGTCAAATGTATGTCTTTGGGCTATGTTTGTCTCATGTCTTAATGACCTGTATGGCTCACATAGTCAAATGTATGTCTTTGGGCTATGTTTGTCTCATGTCTTAATGACCTGTATGGCTCACATAGTCAAATGTATGTCTTTGGGTCATGTTTGTCTCATGTCTTAATGACCTGTATGGCTCACATAGTAACATGTAAGTTATCAGGTCATGTATGTCTCAGATAGTTGCATGCGCGTCTTTAGGTTATAAATTTCTTATGTTATAATAGTGACTGTTGCACAGTGACCGGTATTTATTTGCTACAAACAAATTGAAAAAACGAATCAACACAAAATTGGTTTTTGAAATTAACTTATTTAATGTTCTCGTTGGCTATCGAAGCCTCGTTGTGACACGTTCTTTGCTTTTATTTGAGCACAGTGGACCTCATTCACCAACCAAACAAACAACATTTAGTCACGTGATAATATTGATAAAACAACGAAAAAACAAACTGATAGCGTGTTAGCCTTTGTGTGTTAAAAATGAGATCGTAATTTGTATATTAGAGAAAGAGAATCACGTGTCTGAATGTTGTTTGTTTACGATTGGTGAATATGGTCCATAGGGTTCCCTATATGTATGCTACTTTTATTTTCTACAAGTATAATTGAAGTATTAATGATTCGTTGTTCTGAAGATGAATTTCAACCTATTGTTCTTCGGCCTGGTTCTCATTGTTATGTTGGAGCGTTCCGATGACTAGACCAATATATTAGATGAACTGCGCAGTGGTTTCCAAATCAAGGAGCTCTCCATATAGTTTTCTTTCTATTGGGGTGTTTTTGGGGCCAGTGCCTTGTACAGGTCTCTTGGTAAAGAGAACAGTTTTGAAAGACATGGTCAGCATTCTCTGGTGACACTCCACATGGGCAGATTTCACTGCTTCCAATTTTGAGCTTCCGGTACATATGCTGTCTCATTCTGTTGTGTCCGGTCCTGAGTCGAAAGATTAGATCTTGATCTTGTCGGGATAGCTTATAATAGGTATCATCTTTATTGTGATTCTAATGAGAGCTTGTCCATTTCTCATTTATTTTATTCACAATTTTTTGTGCAAAATAGTTAATTAACTTATTCAGACTATTTCCATAAGATATTCAAGCATTCCACTAGATCTAGACTATTGGGGAGTTGGGCTTTATTTTTTTTTTACATTGAATTTATGTCTTAAGTCTTCTATATGTTATATTTTTTTCTTTTACCCATGGGCAGACCTAATCAAGTAGTACTAATTTTACTCTATTACTGGCCTCGATCTCTTTATATTTCTCTCTCTCTTTCTCTCCTTCGGTGAGGCGTTTATGTTTAATGACCTGCCCCGTGGAATTCTGGGACACGAGACACAATCATGAAAGAATCTTGGGACATGAAAAAAAGAAAAAAAGTATCACGCTAATGATTGTTCAACAATAAGGTATAGTGTATGAAACAGTCTATGACAGCGATGTTCTATAATAGCCTGTATCACATAGTCTGTAAATTAACACATAGACGTAGTCTTTCATGGCAATCAATAATAACAAATAGTATATTAGAACACATCATAGCAAAAAAGATGCATGCTTGATGTTAGCTTATATGTCAAACGAATAATAATAATAATAATAGTAATTTATTTATAAAGCGCTTTTAACAAACAAAATGTAGGGTCTATGCGCTGTGATAACATTACAAACACAAACGCGAGAGCTAAAATGACAAACTAATCTAAAAGAGTTTTAAACAGGTAGGTCTTAACTCTTTCTCTCCGTAATTATTTACCAGATTCTGGTGGAATCAACGCTGGTATCGTCAGTTAGGAGAGAAAGAGTTAATGTTCTTAATCTTAATCATGAATTACGCCTAAAAATAAACTGTTAGAACTTTCCTCTCTCTCTCTCTCTCTCTCTCTCTCTCTCTCTCTCTGTGTGTGTCATTTTGTGTCTCCTAAAGTGCCATTATCCCATTGCAGCTTCTTGTGTGCCTAAAGATGCCAATCCTTGATACACAGCTGCTTTCGCAGGTTGGGCATCCGTAATCACCATGGGCTGTTACACTTTTCACTCTTGTTTCTGCTTCTGTTGTGTATGGCGTCTTCAATCCGGGACACTTGTCAATTAGAATTATTGTATTAGACTGAAATCTATAATATATCTACAGGGCCTTGACTATCTAACTCACTACTCAACACGCATCACTTATTCTCTCTCTTGGGCCGGACAAAAACATACGAGAGTGGAACACGCTATTAATTCCCTTGTAGCTAGAAGAACTAATCACCTTTCACAATCGAAACGGCATGGGGTTACCTTTCCGTACAACGAATTTCGTATTTGCAGTCTCGTCCCGGAACGTTTTTCATAAAGCCCACCATTGGCCTACTAATGTTTTTTTTTTTTCGCTCTTATTTGTAATGTTTACTTTTAACTCTTTCTCTCCGTAATTATTTACCACATTCTGGTGGAATCAACGCTGGTATCGTCGGTTAGGGAGAGAAGGAGTTAATGCTAGCTACTTTATAATTTGTTTAATTTGTGTATTCACAAAAGAAATAATTTTTTAAAAATGTAATGAATGCCACTAGCATGGAAATAGCTTAGACATAAATAAACATAGACTGGCCGATTAAAGAGTTTTATGAAACGAAAATTTGTGACTTGCAATTTTGTGTACTTTATTATACAGCATTAATGAACAGTATAAAAGTTAAGTATTCATATCTATTTCAGCAATTACATTATTTTCACTAGTGTTTTTTTTTTAATCTCTAAGAATGAAGATCATGCAACTTTTCATAATTCGGAAATCCGAATACAATAGATATACATGTTTTCAAGGTACATGAAGTTACTTCCTTCGGCCAGTCTATATTTATTTATGTCATTGGGAAATAGTAATTGATTTTTTTTTATTAATTGTGGATTTCTTATTTTGAAATAAAAATTAAATCACGGGAAAAATCATTAAAGAAATATTACTTTGTTGTATGCGCCATACTGTTGTATATATTACATATACTTGATGCCATTAGACCGATGGCATCAAGGGCATGCCAACCCGATGACATGTGTTGTCATTAATTAAACCAGGCAAAGTGATCGCCCCGTGCCGCCCTATGTAGATAACGGAGATGGAGATTTCAATCTGAAGGATCTTGCACTTGGAGACATCGACTTCATGTCTGGCTTCCACAATAGCGGAAGACTTGGGTTAAAATATTCAATGGAGATCATTTCGTTCAAGTGTGGGATTGATCCGCGTCTTATTCTGAGTTATCACCCTGGATTCATTGCACTTTGTCAAACAATTCCTGAAATGGTAGTTCCTCGATCTCCCCCTCACATAGACTTGTATTTTCAGAAGAAAAAACATTGTATTTGTTCAAAATTTGTTTCGTTAATTTTAATGTGTACATTCAAGTACGCATTTAAAAAGTACACATTGCTGCCTGGTCGTGAGGTTTGCACGCTGAACTGCCGTTCGCATTTATCGATGGTCGAGGGTTCAAATCCTGCCCGCTCCCATCTCCCGTCGTCCTGCGGGAGGTTTGGACTAGGAAGTAAATTAGCTTCAACTCTGTAGGAACATCCGAAACATGTAAAACATTTTACAAAACACTAATAATACTTATTTCCGTAGGCGCAGTTCCATACAGCAAGGTAACTTTTTTTCTTTCTGGTTGGTGTGGGGGTGAAAATAATGTGCAATAAAAATTGGAATCTTTCATTTATTAGTTATGAGCAAAGTAATCATTCTACAAAAAAAAAACAAATCAGTTTTATAAAGGAAGAACTCTCTTTTTAAAAGTCTTTTTTTTATCTACTTGTAGCTTATCATTAATCTTTATTCTAATCAGCTGGTTCTGTCTTTTTTTTTTTAAAGATCATAATTTACTGCTTGACTGAAGTACATCGTCTGTATTCCGTTAGTTATATGTCGTTAGCGCTAATCCTTAACTTAACCCTAACCGGAAGTCTGAAGTGTTATGCTAAGTAGTCTGAAATTTTTTTAAAAATCTTATGGCTAAAGTCTTCGTATTTTTTAAGCTGTTTATTGGATGTCATGCGTAGAACTTTGAAGCTTGTACATGATATTTATTAGGAGAGGGAAGTTACCATGGGAATGAAGTGCCTTCCTAAACTTTTTCCATAACTCTTTCTCTCCGAATCGACGATGCCATCGTCGGTTTGACCTCATTGAATTCAATTAATGTTTAATTTTATAAACTTTACTTTGTGTTGTATAAAAAGAGAAGAGGCGCGGAGGCTGAGCGGTAAAGCGCTTGGCTTCCGAACCGGGTACCGGGGTTCGAATTCTGGTGAAGACCAGGATTTTTATTTTCGGGATCTTCGGGCGCCTCTGAGTCCCCGCAGCTCAAATGTGTACCTGACATTAGTTTGGGAAAAGTAAAGGCGGTTGGTTGTTGTGCTGGCCACATGACATCCTCGGTTAACCGTAGGCCTCAGAAACAGATGACCTTTACATCATCTGCCCCATAGACTACAGCGTCTGGAAGGGGAACTTTACTTTTCATGTATATATATAAAGAGCGGTGACCGGTCATTTCATCCCCTGGTCACTTCATCCCCTGGCCACTTCTTGACCGGGGATGAAGTGACCGGGGGATGAAGTGACCAGGGGATGAAGTGACCAGGGAATGAAATGACCGGGATGAAGTGACCGGGGATGAAATGACCGGGATTGAAGTGACCAGGGGATGAAATAACCGGGGATGAAGTGACCAGGGGATGAAGTGACCAGGGGATGAAATGACCGGGGATGAAGTGACCGTAGATGAAATGCATTCCCCTTTAATATTATACCAATATTACACTTTCTGATAACAAACAACAAAGCTATTGAAGCTTAATCATTAATCATAACAGGGTAGTGAAATAGTAATGAGCAAAATGAGGAATTCCGTCGAAACTTGGTAAAAATAATTACGGAGAGAAAAAAGTTATGGGGACTTTTTGCACACTCTGAGTATTTAGTGGAAAATATTTTTTTTTATATTATCTTTTAAGAGAGATGAGCTCACATGGTTCCCTATTAGTTAACTATTCTAGTAGTTCTCGGAACACCTAATTCAGGTCTTGCGGAACACTAGGGTTCCTCCGAACACAGTTTGGGAAACACTGATCTAGTACAATTGTATTACGGTTTCTTATAGTAAGTTCAAGGCAGAGGACGCCAAGCTCTCTCCACAGAGATTGGTCATATGTGACTTGCACCGAGACTGATCATCAAGTAGGCTTAAACACTGACCTGTGGTCAGTGGAGACCAATAGCTCGTTGCCACGTCACAGGTCAATGTTCAGTTTTACTATGAGGATTGGTCTCGCTTCCGCAACTTCTTCCCAGCTGGGGCCCCAGTATTTTAGGTTTCCTAAGAAGGTGCCCCGCCATGCTATACGTTGACGGACTTGCTTTCCTCTTTACGGCTTCCGTGTTATGGCTGACTCAGGTGACGGGAAGAATCGCATTGGCGTTAACGTATTGCTAGGTCGTCTCCGATGGGGAAGTTTCTGCAGTTGCTGACACCTTATCTTATCTTATATAATACAGACGTTTCTTCAAAAATATGTCTTAAATCTTTTCTTTAGAATTTTCCATTTAAATAGTTCTAATTTCTAAATTCACTTACAATTTATAGCAAACGAATATTCCTATTAGATTAGAGTAACACCATTAGTAAAATCACTAGCCTTAGAGAAACTTCAAGACAGAAGAATAAAAAGTAAAGTATCTATAATGCATAAAACACTAAACCATAATTTACAAGTAGAAAAACAAAACCTAATGAAATACTCAGAAAGACACCAAGATAGAGGCAGACTTCTTATTCCATATGCTAGAACAAATTCGTACAAGTGCTCCTTCATCCCTAGTGCCATTAGAGAATGCAATGGGTTGCCTGAATCAGCCAAGAAAAACAACGACTGGCAGAGTTTAAGTCATTGATTAACATGCATGACTAGATTCACACATAAAATACGTAGGACTTAATTATCTTCTTTTTTGAAGTTAAGCCTGTACTATATAGGATAAGATGATAATCCATATTTAAAAATAACAGGATTCAAACGTAAGTCTAAGGGTCCAACCTCAATGTGCTCTAACGACCATGACTCTTGTCAATTGTCCAACTCTTTAATCGCTTCAACTAGCCAGTTGTTTGACTTTACAAAACATGTTGCAACCTGACTTTGTTTTTTCCCCCTGTCAGAGATTATCATTGAACTGGACACTTTTGCTAATGACGTAATCATCTGAAAATGTCACAGTAATAGGAAGTCAGTGTCTGACAGGGTCAAATTAGTTGTCTGGGTCAACAGGGCTCTTTACCAAATCCCATCTCTAGAAGAGTGAAAGTTACTTTAAAAAAAAAAATTCTTTCAATTTTGTATTGTTATCGCTTTTTTATCTCCCTTTTTTTTTCTTTTGTGGATTATTTCCCTTTGGGCTATCCACTCGATACTCTACTGGTTTCTTTTTCGTTGATGTAATTAGACTTCATAAGTATTACGAAATACTCCAATAATTGTGAGTTGAGGCAGTAGTCATCAAAGAGGTGTCTTCAGATTTAGTTTAAAAGAATCTTACTCTTTTTTATTAATTAATATTAAAAATTTTGGGGTACATCATATATTTATAATTAATAATATATATATATATATATATATATATATATATATATATATATATATATATATATATATATATATATATCACTGCCTAATATCTCATTACTGCAGGGTTTGACTCCCTTTTGCGATGAGAAAATATGATATTCACTTACCACTGATAGATTAATTGGTATAGTTTTTTTTTTAATGGTTCATGTATAGTCAACGGCTATAAAATATGTACACAATTTTAATTTGATCTCAAAATGGAGAAATTACGTGTACAAGATTTGTACCAGACAATGAGAATGAGTTAATATAATCTTTGATAAAAGCATTAAATATAATTCTCCGTTGTTTAAATTTGTTATTAGGTAATTGTTTTTTTGTCTTGTAATTTTTTTGTTTTAAAACCGCTGTATCTTATTTGAATATAAAGAGATGGTACTTATTCTTCGCCTTCACCTATCTCATAGTGACTTCGTCAATTGAAGCGTTAGGGCACCATACATGATCTGTCAAACGTCTTTCTCCATTTCTCTGTAAAAAAATATATTTCATTGACATTTTTTCATGTCGTCTTCCCATCGCGTTCTCTGCCTCTTCTTCTTTTTTTCCTTGTACTGTTCCCTGAAGGAAGGTCTTCGCAAGCCCTCAGGGACATTTTTTGCGTTTTTTTGACAGTAGAAAGCAGGTCCTGTTGGGGACCCATTGCCGCTTTTATCTAGTCTCTAATCTCTTTGTTTCTGATGAAGTATTTCTAGGTGATACATCGGACTCTTACAATTAGGGCCTGAAGGAAGGTCTTTGCGAGCCCCGAAGATCTTGTAATATGGCCGTAGATTTGTAGCTTGCGTTGTTTTTTTTTACTATAGTTGGCAGGTCATCATGGGGTCCAATCGCTGCTGTAACCCTGTCTCTAATGTCTTGGTTTGTGATGCGGTCAAAGACGGCCTTTACTTTCCCCAACTAAAGTCAGGTACCCATTATAGTTGGGTGGACTGAGGGGCGCACTAAAAATCTTGAAATTCAAAATCAGTCTTTACTGAGATTTGAACCCAAAACCCCTATGTGCGGAAGCCAGGCGCTTAACCACTCAGCCACCGAGGAGGATCCTAGCATCATCTGCCCATATTAGAATTGCATTGGTATAGAGAGAATGAAAGGATTAAAGTTGTTCTTGCTGCAGGCTCCTCTCTCGAAGATGTCTGAATTGGCTTACGTTGTAGATTTAAATGTAGATGGTCACGTCCTTTAACTTTATCAATAATCAAATATCATTTCGTAACAACAATAAACAATAAAAGTTATGCCCCTGGACAAAAAAAAAAAGATCGCCATTGTGCCCAGCTGCCCCTCTAAGAAGGTCTGCGCCAGAGTTTGAGATACGCTGACTTCAACCTCAGTAACTGTGTAAACAGTCTTTATTATATAGCCTCCATTGTTCAGAGTCTAACGTTCGTTTTCTAAAAAAAAAGAGTCTACTGCTCAGCGGCAAAAATCTGGCAAGATGCAGAAGTAACTCGGTTCACTGGTCTTATGTTCATGTTTTTCTTTTAACCCTTTAGATGCGTGCAGTAGTTTAGCCTCTAAACATAGACATTTTAATTCCATTTTGTAGCACTCATCGTAAGAAAAGGTCAGCACTTTAAGTGTCAATGTGTATTTTGTACGGGAAACTTATTCAAATTGTCGTTACTTAAAAAACAAATGACATTTAGGAATGATTAGTCTATTCAGATATTTCTTATTTTGGTGACAGAGATTGTTCTAAAAATCAGCGAAAAACAAAATTAAAAAAAAATATAAATCTGCCAAATGCAATTTTCATTACATTAACAGAAATCGGAAGAAGGACTGTTAAGGTCTAGAAATGACCAGTTGTGGTTGGAAATGGCAATTCAATGAAAGAAGTCTGTGCTGTTGACTCTTAATGTGTGTGTTTATGACACAGTGTGTGTGTTTATGACACAGTGTGTGTGTGTTTATGACACAGTGTGTGTGTGTGTGTGTGTGTGTACACGCCTAACGTAGGTCTGTGTATGACGGCACAGTCCGTTTTTATTCGAATTTGTCTGTGTTTTTTTTCCGTGTGTGTGTGTGTGTGTGTTTGCGATTAATCATCTCAAGACAGCAGACTTATCTCATTTGTCAACTCGACTTCAATGCCGCCGTGATTGAATCATACAAAAGCTATTTATTTAATCGAAGCCCATTCTTGACTCGCTGTCCTCCGTAACTTTTCCATGCGGACTCTACAACGTTGCATTGTCCACTGTAATACCGCAATGGCCAATCTGAGTGCCATGTTCCACAGAAGAGAAGAATTGGTTTGGTTTGGAAAGCCTGCATTTTATGCTACACATAATCTTTTTTGCTAAAAGCAATTACATTATACAGATAAAATCAGACTTACCTATTGCTTTAGGAACTCTTTTTATCTTAAGATAATCAATAGAAGTCAATCAAGTTAATTTTGTTCCTTTTCTTAGCATTTGTATAACATTTGTTTGTTTGTTTTACATGTTTCAGATGTTTTACATGACTCGGATGTTTTATATGTGTTTATGTTATAGATGTTTTATGTTTACATATTTTTATATTTTATATTTTTTATGTTTTACATTTTTCGTCGAATGTTTTATATGTTTCGGCGAATGTTTCACATGTTTCGGCGAATGTTTTACATATTTTTATATTTTACATTTTTTTATGTTTTACATGTTTCGGCGAATGTTTCACATGTTTCGGCGAATGTTTCACATGTTTATATGTTATACATGTTTCAATTGTTTCTTCAGAGTTGAAGATATCTACTTCCTAGCCCTTCGACTCACGGTGCCCCCACTGCGGGAAAAAATAAAAGAAACCAGACTTCCTGATCTAAGCCTCGACAGGTCTGGGAAACCAAAAATTCTCGACCTGTATGGTGACATGTATGCACTAAGCAAGACAGCAGGGTTTCTGTCCAGGGCTTTTGCAAGAGAAAATTTGAACCTCTCAATTACTCACTAAACGAAAATCGTATCTTTACCTTTTCAAAATATTCTGAAAAAAAAAATGTTGTTTGTTTTCTGAATATTTTGGACATATATTTCAATAAATGAAAGAATTGTGCTGGCTAGGTGACCGGGAAAAAAAAAAGAGGCTGCAGAAAATTTGTAGCCGATATTGCCACATAAACGAATGTAGCTTGAGATTTTTAAAAGCCATTAGTACTTCCACAATAAAAAAAAAATGGTCTAAGTTTTCTAGACATTCCAACACCAATAATAATGCATCCCCCCTATAGTATAAACAAGGTTTCAAACTTAGGATCATCATGACGAGACCACGATATGCTATCCACGTGCCATGGAAATGAACTGAGTTGAAAACACCTACCAACACCAACACCTTGCAAAATAGCAACAAAATAATTATGAGTGGTTTTTTGTTCGTATATTTTGATGACAATTAACAAAAAAAACCTCCCGCAGTGCGGTGGAGGATGTTAGCGTTACATGCTTCGAACCCGCAACAAATGAGCACATGTCTTATCTTATCTTATCTTATATAATACAGACGTTACTTAAAAAAAAAGATGATTACATCCTATGCGTCATGCATTTCGTCATGCATGTTAACCAATGACTTAAATTGTGCCAAGTCACTGGTTTTCCTGGCTAGCTCAGCCAATCCATTCCATGCTCTAATAGCACTAGGGAAGAAGGAGTATTTGTACAAAATTTGTCCTAGCATATGGGACGAGGAATGTGCCTTTATCTTTGTGTCTTTCAGAGTATTTTATTAAATTTTGTTTTGTATTTGAAGATTATGGTTCAGTGTTTTATGTATAATTGCTTCTTTATCTTTGAGTTTTCTATCCCTGAAGGCTTTCTAAATTTAGTGATTTTTACTAAAGGTGTTACTCTAGTCAAATGTGAATATTCGTTTGTTATGAATCTTACTGCTCTATTTTGTGTCTGTTCCAGTTTCTTAATGTTTTCTTGAGTTGAGGGGTCCCAAGCAGAGGATGCATATTCTATTATTGGCCTAACCAATCAAGCATCCATCCTGGTTGAAGAGAACATGCATATAGTCATACCTGCACTTGGTAGCAACGCGAAATTCTCATTTACCGTCACGGTAGTACATTCCATGTGTCCAAAATACTTCTCATGTGTTTACATTCATCTATCTATAAAATAAAAGTGTGTGAATGTTGGTGAGTTTTTAAACTGACTGGATTACGTGAACTATTTCCTTGAAGATCAAACAGATAAAAAAAAATACTTTATAACAGATAAAAAAAAATACTTTATAACAGATAAAAAAAAATACTTTATAACAGATAAAAAAAAATACTTTATAACAGATAAAAAAAAATACTTTATAACAGATAAAAAAAAATACTTTATAACAGATAAAAAAAAATACTTTATAACAGATAAAAAAAAATACTTTATAACAGATAAAAAAAAATACTTTATAACAGATAAAAAAAATACTTTATAACAGATAAAAAAAATACTTTATAACAGATAAAAAAAAATACTTTATAACAGATAAAAAAAAAAACTTTATAACAGATAAAAAAAATACTTTATAACAGATAAAAAAAAAATACTTTATAACAGATAAAAAAAATACTTTATAACAGATAAAAAAAATACTTTATAACAGATAAAAAAAATACTTTATAACAGATAAAAAAAAATACTTTATAACAGATAAAAAAAATACTTTATAACAGATAAAAAAAAAATACTTTATAACAGATAAAAAAAAATACTTTATAACAGATAAAAAAAAATACTTTATAACAAATAAAAAAAAATACTTTATAACAGATAAAAAAAATACTTTATAACTGATAAAAAAAAATACTTTATAACAGATAAAAAAAAATACTTTATAACAGATAAAAAAAATACTTTATAACAGATAAAAAAAAATACTTTATAACAGATAAAAAAAAATACTTTATAACAGATAAAAAAAAATACTTTATAACAGATAAAAAAAAATACTTTATAACAGATAAAAAAAAATACTTTATAACAGATAAAAAAAAATACTTTATAACAGATAAAAAAAATACTTTATAACAGATAAAAAAAAATACTTTATAACAGATAAAAAAAAATACTTTATAACAGATAAAAAAAAATACTTTATAACAGATAAAAAAAAATACTTTATAACAGATAAAAAAAAATACTTTATAACAGATAAAAAAAAATACTTTATAACAGATAAAAAAAAATACTTTATAACAGATAAAAAAAAATACTTTATAACAGATAAAAAAAAATACTTTATAACAGATAAAAAAAAATACTTTATAACAGATAAAAAAAAATACTTTATAACAGATAAAAAAAAATACTTTATAACAGATAAAAAAAAATACTTTATAACAGATAAAAAAAAATACTTTATAACAGATAAAAAAAAATACTTTATAACAGATAAAAAAAAATACTTTATAACAGATAAAAAAAATACTTTATAACAGATAAAAAAAAATACTTTATAACAGATAAAAAAAAATACTTTATAACAGATAAAAAAAAATACTTTATAACAGATAAAAAAAAATACTTTATAACAGATAAAAAAAAATACTTTATAACAGATAAAAAAAATACTTTATAACAGATAAAAAAAATACTTTATAACAGATAAAAAAAATACTTTATAACAGATAAAAAAAAATACTTTATAACAGATAAAAAAAAATACTTTA
Organism: Biomphalaria glabrata; assembly: GCF_947242115.1. Taxonomy (NCBI): domain Eukaryota; kingdom Metazoa; phylum Mollusca; class Gastropoda; family Planorbidae; genus Biomphalaria; species Biomphalaria glabrata. The sequence continues at coordinate 36,326,194 of NC_074723.1, forward strand.
TAACAGATAAAAAAATACTTTATAACAGATAAAAAAAAATACTTTATAACAGATAAAAAAAAATACTTTATAACAGATAAAAAAAATACTTTATAACAGATAAAAAAAAATACTTTATAACAGATAAAAAAAATACTTTATAACAGATAAAAAAAATACTTTATAACAGATAAAAAAAAATACTTTATAACAGATAAAAAAAAATACTTTATAACAGATAAAAAAAAATACTTTATAACAGATAAAAAAAATACTTTATAACAGATAAAAAAAAATACTTTATAACAGATAAAAAAAATACTTTATAACAGATAAAAAAAAATACTTTATAACAGATAAAAAAAAATACTTTATAACAGATAAAAAAAAATACTTTATAACAGATAAAAAAAAATACTTTATAACAGATAAAAAAAAATACTTTATAACAGATAAAAAAAAATACTTTATAACAGATAAAAAAAATACTTTATAACTGATAAAAAAAATACTTTATAACAGATAAAAAAAAATACTTTATAACAGATAAAAAAAATACTTTATAACAGATAAAAAAAATACTTTATAACAGATAAAAAAAAATACTTTATAACAGATAAAAAAAATACTTTATAACAGATAAAAAAAATACTTTATAACAGATAAAAAAAAATACTTTATAACAGATAAAAAAAAATACTTTATAACAGATAAAAAAAATACTTTATAACAGATAAAAAAAAATACTTTATAACAGATAAAAAAAATACTTTATAACAGATAAAAAAAAATACTTTATAACAGATAAAAAAAATACTTATAACAGATAAAAAAAATACTTTTATAACAGATAAAAAAATATACGTTATAACAGATAAAAAAAATATACGTTATAACAGATAAAAAAAAATACTTTATAACAGATAAAAAAAACACTTTATAACAGATAAAAAAAATACTTTATAACAGATTAAAAAAATACTTTATAACAGATTTAAAAAAATACTTTATAACAGATTTAAAAAAATACTTTATAACAGATAAAAAAAATACTTTATAACAGATAAAAAAAATACTTTATAACAGATAAAAAAAATACTTTATAACAGATAAAAAAAATACTTTATAACAGATAAAAAAAATAATACTTTATAACAGATAAAAAAAATACTTTATAACAGATTAAAAAAATACTTTATAACAGATTTAAAATAATACTTTATAACAGATTAAAAAAATACTTTATAACAGATTAAAAAAAATACTTTATAACAGATTAAAAAAAATACTTTATAACAGATTTTAAAAAATACTTTATAACAGATTTAAAAAAATACTTTATAACAGATAAAAAAAATACTTTATAACAGATTTTAAAAAATACTTTATAACAGATTTAAAAAAATACTTTATAACAGATTTAAAAAAATACTTTATAACAGATAAAAAAAAAATACGAGCCAACCCGAGGCGTAGCATACGCCGTCCCCCACCCTTTTTTTTTTTTTTAACCTCACTCTGTCACCGCGAAAGTTACGTGGGGTAACTCCGACTTGCAGAAATAACAGAGTGATCTTTCCTTGACTTTTTTCATCATGGATTATCGCATGGTTGGGCCACGAAGAGAATTATATAAATAGATATCTTATCTTATATATTACAGACGTTACTTCAGAAGAGAAGAAAATTACGTCCTACGCGTTGCATGTGTCAATCTAGTTATGCATGTTAATCAGTGACTTAAACTCTCTTAAATAGTTACTTTTCATGGCTGATTCAGGCGACCCATCCCATTCTCTAATTGCAGTAGGGAAGAAGGAGCACTTGTACGAATTTATCCTAGCATATGGAACAAGAAATGTGCCTTATCTTTGTGTATTTCTTGGTATTTTTTGTTATTAGGTTTTAGTGTTTTCTATTTACCAGATGCACACGTGACTTCATGTCTACGGGAAGTAATATGAAGACTGAGCCGATCAATTCATAAGTCCAATAACCTTGACCTTACTTCGTGCCTCTGCTGTTCAAATGTAGCTTAGCGGGTTGCCTCGTTTTCAAGTTTGGCCTCCTTTGTGGCTTCGTCTGTGTTGTTTTTTTTTTTTTTTGGGGGGGGGGGGTGGTTGTGGTTTCGTTATTGGGTTTCTATGGTCTGTATTGGGAAGCTTTTAATATAAGCAGAACAACAATCAATTAAAAGAACTTTTTATTAAAGAAAGGACCGTGAAACTCTGGAAGGTTATTTTGCATCAAATTTAACACTTTATGATTGATAATTGTTGTTTAAAAAATGCGAAAATTTCACTCCAAAGTAAGCTACTTCATTTATCCCTTTTACTAAACATTTTCTAATATGTACTATTTTACATTAACCATACTTGTGACACCGTTCCAACCCTCTTATCTTATCTTATATATTACAGACGTTACTTCAAAAAAAAAAGAAGATACTTACGTCCTACGCATTTCATGTGTCAATCTATAGTCATCCATGTTAATCATGACTTAAACTCTGATAAATCGTTGGTTTTCCTGGCAGATTCAGGCAACCCATTCTATTCTCTAATGACACCAGGGAAGAAAAGGCACTATTACGAATTTGTTCTCTATTTTAATATTCCACCTATCCAGAATCAAAAATAATAAATATTCATTTTGTCTTTCTATTCACAGGATGAACGTCACGTACAAGTGTCCCAGTCTGGACGCCAATTCACTGGAAAAGTACTTGTCGTCAAAGTTTCCGGACCGCCCTGTGAACGCCCTCATTATCATGCTGGCCTCTTTCAGCGCCCTGGGGCTGATCGGGAACTCCCTGGTCCTCTACGTCTACGTCCGGAAACGAAACAAGCTTTCCTCCACCGTTTTTATCATCGCCCTGGCCGCCACGGACTTGGTGACCTCTGTGGTCAGCATGCCCTACACCATGGTCCTGGAGGGTCTCAACTACCACATCACCTACGACTTCACCTGTAAGCTCTACTACTTCTTCATCACCTGCACCGTCCCGTTTTCCGTGTTTATCATGGTCGCCATCGCCGCGGACCGCTACATCTGCATCTGCCGGCCTCACTCTCACGTGCTGGACTCCAAGCGGGCGAGAAACTCGGTGCTGGTGCTTCTGCTTCTCGCTATACTCATCGGCATTGTGCCAGCAATGTTCCACGGGGTGTACATCGACTCAAATACGCTGAAGAAGAAGGAGATCGGGTTCCAGCCGATCGAGAACGAGGTCAGACAAGACTTTGAGAACATAACGGAAATCTTGAACGAGCTGCACGGCAGCAGCTGCCACGAATGCGTCAACAACTCGGCCACCAACGACGACTACGCTACCCAGCTAGTCAAGCTGGTGGTTGAGCTGTATAAAAAAGTCTGCACCCGAGCCAACCCAGCGAACGAATCGTATATTTACACCGGACAGTGTCTGCCCAATCAGATCATCTTCTCCGAACGCTTCCGGTTCAGCTACCAGACGGTCTACTCTTCAAGTTTTCTCGTCTGTTTCTCCGTCGTTTTCGTCCTCTACATCCTCATCTACAAGTCCGTTCTGGTCAGACGCGCCAGGAGATACGCCTCCAGGTCCAAATCTTTGATCAACCACACCCAGGATTTCTCGCTGACTGAAAACCAGAGCATGCTGAACGAGTCCCCGGACAAAAGCATCGCCCTGGCCGAAATCTCCAACGGGAACCACGACGGCTCGACCCACAGAACGCGGCCCGCGCTGCCCCAAAACCAGTCCCTCCTCAAAGAGCAAAAGTCTCTTCAGAAACAGATGAGCGAGGGGGGCTCCCAGAAAAACAGCGCCCCGAACAACGGCTGCCTGAGGGACAAGTACTTCCTGGCTAACATTCGGACAGCGGTCATGCTGTTTGTCGTGACCATATTTTTCATCATAGCCTACCTCCCGTCATGGTTGATCGCTTACAAGGTGATCCCCTTCAACGTAATAGTCTTCTACGTCTACTTCAGCAACCACAGCGTCAACCCGATCATCTACGCCTTCATGAACCCCGCGTTTCGGCGGTCCCTTAAGGCCTTGATATGCCGCCAGCCTGTACGGAGTTTATAAACTCGTAGAAAAAGTTTCAAACTATAAGCTGTGGACCAATAACATATCACGTGACAATGGTTTCACAAACAGAATGGACTGTGTTCAGAGTTTTATTACGAAATTATTTCGTTAATGTACTAGATTCAACGTATAAACTTGTATGTTTTTAAGGAAGAATGAGATTACGGAAGTATCAATCTATTGGACATTTTCGTAAATAGCAACCCCTTTTTTTAGGTGCATCCAGTGTAATGAATAGGGAAGCATTTATAGGCCGAAGCTAAGTATTTTAATGAACTATACATATTAAACTTATTAACACATAATAAAAGTTATAATAATTTTTTTTTTGCACTTCTCAGCACTATAGCACTAAGTAATGTTTATCATTATTTTAGCACAAATCTTTCTTCTTCTTCTTCACTCTCATTGACATTTCGGAGGGTTCAGACGATGAACTGCGTAGTGATTTCCAGATCTGGCAGCTCTCCATATAGTTTTTGTTCTTCAGAGGGGTTTCGGGGGCCGGAGTCTTGACCTGTCATCTCGATGGAGTATGTAGCTTTGAAGGATAGTCATCATTCCATATGACATTCTTGGTATTAAAAAAAAAAGTTAAGTTCCCCCTTTCAGACTTTGCGATCTATGGGGAAGATGATGTATAGGTCAACTGTTTCTGTTAACGAGGGTTTCATGTGGCCAGCACAACGACCAACTGCCAATACTTTTTCTCCAACTAATATCAGGTACCAAATAGAGCTGGGTGGACTCAGAGGCGCCCTAGGGATTCCTAAAGGAAAAAAAATCGCGGTCTTCACCAGGATTCGAACCTTGCAACCCTCGGTTCTGAAGCGAAGTGCTTTACCACTTATCCACCGCGTCTCTTTCTTCTTCTTGGTATTATTGGCCTACTATTTACATCAAAACCTCTCTTAAAATTCCATTTTTCCGTTTTCTCACGGTTTTCTTTTTTTTTGGGGGGGGGGGGGGCGGGCCGGGGTTTCATTACATCGCCACCACGATTCTTCATATCTCTTGCTTTTCTTTGCTTGTGCCGTGCTGAAACTGATTTCTCAGAGAACGTATACGGGACATTGACGAATCAAAGCGTAGACAAAGAGTAGATAACCATGATGAGCTTCTAGTGTCAATATTCCCCAAAATTTAAGCGTCTCATCACAACAATGTTTCAGAGTGTAAGGTTTAGTTTTTCTTTTAAATAGAAAAAAAATCGTTGTATTTCTTACAATGATTATTTTGCTCTCTCATCTTCTGTATCTTTCTCTATTCAAACATTGGAAGGGGGTCAAACAAGTTGTAATGTTTGATCGGAGCTCTGCTGCGGTGTCCAGTTCGGGGCTACTCTTTATGGAGTCTTTTCGTTCAAGGACAGGAGAGAGACTTTGGCCAAAATCTCGTTGGCTAAGAAAACGAGCTTTGTCATTTTTCCTCAATGCATCAAACATTTTATTTTTAGGGGGGGGGAAGGGGGAGAGGTGGCGAAAGAAGACACTGTGATCTGCTTGCTTCCCCCTCTCTTCTTCTCTCTCTCTCTCTAACTCTCTATCTCTAGTTATCAAACTCTGTCTCACTCTCTATCTCTAGTTATCAAACTCTCTCTCACTCTATCTCTACTTATCAAACTCACTCTCACTCTATCTCTAGTTATCAAACTCTCTCTCACTCTCTATCTCTAGTTATCAAACTCTCTCTCACTCTCTATCTCTAGTTATCAAACTCTCTCTCACTCTCTACTTATCAAACTCTTTCTCACTCTCTATCTCTAGTTATCAAACTCTCTCTCACTCTCTACTTATCAAACTCTTTCTCACTCTCTATCTCTAGTTATCAAACTCTTTCTCACTCTCTATCTCTAGTTATCAAACTCTTTCTCACTCTGTATCTCTACTTATCAAACTCTCCCTCTCACTCTCTACATATCAAACTCTCTCTCACTCTCTACTTATCAAACTCTCTCTCTCACTCTCTACTTATCAAACTCTCTCTCACTCTCTATCTCTGGTTTTCAAACTCTCTCTCTCACTCTCTACTTATCAAACTCTCTCTCTCACTCTCTACTTATCAAACTCTCTCTCACTCTCTATCTCTAGTTATCAAACTCTCTCTCTCTCACTCTCTACTTATCAATCTCTCTCTTTCACTCTCTACTTATCAAACTCTCTCTCACTCTCTATCTCTGGTCATCAAACTCTCTCTCTCACTCTATATCTCTAGTTATCAAACTCTGTATCACTCTCTGCTTATCAAACTCTATCTCACTCTATCTCTACTTATCAAACTCACTCTCACTCTATCTCTAGTTATCAAACTCTCTCTCACTTTCTATCTCTAGTTATCAAACTCTCTCTCACTCTCTATCTCTAGTTATCAAACTCTCTCTCACTCTCTATCTCTAGTTATCAAACTCTCTCTCACTCTCTATCTCTAGTTATCAAACTCTCTCTCACTCTCTACTTATCAAACTCTTTCTCACTCTCTATCTCTAGTTATCAAACTCTTTCTCACTCTCTATCTCTAGTTATCAAACTCTTTCTCACTCTGTATCTCTACTTATCAAACTCTCCCTCTCACTCTCTACATATCAAACTCTCTCTCACTCTCTACTTATCAAACTCTCTCTCTCCCTCTCTACTTATCAAACTCTCTCTCACTCTCTATCTCTGGTTTTCAAACTCTCTCTCTCACTCTCTACTTATCAAACTCTCTATCTCACTCTCTACTTATCAAACTCTCTCTCACTCTCTATCTCTAGTTATCAAACTCTCTCTCTCACTCTCTACTTATCAAACTCTCTATCTCACTCTCTACTTATCAAACTCTCTCTCACTCTCTATCTCTAGTTATCAAACTCTCTCTTTCACTCTCTACTTATCAATCTCTCTCTTTCACTCTCTACTTATCAAACTCTCTCTCACTCTCTATCTCTGGTTTTCAAACTCTCTCTCTCACTCTATATCTCTAGTTATCAAACTCTCTCTCACTCTCTACTTATCAAACTCTCTCTCTCACTCTCTACTTATCAAACTCTCTCTCACTCTCTATCTCTGGTTTTCAAACTCTCTCTCTCTCACTCTCTACTTATCAAACTCTCTATCTCACTCTCTACTTATCAAACTCTCTCTCACTCTCTATCTCTAGTTATCAAACTCTCTCTCTCACTCTCTACGTATCAATCTCTCTCTTTCACTCTCTACTTATCAAACTCTCTCTCACTCTCTATCTCTGGTTATCAAACTCTCTCTCTCACTCTATATCTCTAGTTATCAAACTCTGTCTCACTCTCTACTTATCAAACTCTATCTCACTCTCTATCTCTAGTTATCAAACTCTCTCTCTCACTCTATATCTCTAGTTATCAAGCTCTCTCTCTCTCTCTCTCTCTCTCTCTCTCTCTTCTAGACTTAGACTAAGACTGCTTTATTGACCCTTATGGAAATATGTTGTGATTACAAGGACTCTTTTCTCATATCAAGACAACACAACAGAAACAAACACATAAATACAACAGACACAACATAAAGAGTTCATTCAGCGACTACTCTCGGGATAGGCTCACACAAGTTTTAAGTTTTTAACACTTATCATATATTCCCTGTTATTGTTTTAGTTTTAGTTTATCTCTACAGTTCGACGATTCTCTAATAGACTGCACTAAGCGCCATTGAATAAACCAAGCGGACTCTTATTAGTATAACTTATGCTAGCATAAAATTTCTTTTTCAGGATGGCATCCTGGCTTTTGTGGCACGCGCTCTGGGCTGTCGTTCGGTGATGTCGATGGTCCCTGGTTTCAGCCCTCCCAGCCCCCCCTTTTTCCTGAGGGGAGGTTAAGGGTAGGATGTTATGAACTTTAAATATGAAGGAATATCCGAAATATGTCAAGCCTTTTATTTTTATACTGGTACAGCGATGAGAAAGATTGTGATACAGTGGAATACGTAATAGTTGAATATGGCGTAGGATGATCTCTGACTGCTGTAATGAATTCCATTTTTTTACGATTATCTGAAATGATTTTGTACATAATGGGCAGAACTATGTTTTTATTACTATATTAAGACGATTCTCTGAAGTAATGTATCGGTTTAAAATTGCATAATAAAATTAAGTTTTTGTTTTATTTTGTTTGGTATTATATAAATGTATCTCATTGCGAGGATGCAGTGCCCGTTTTGAACTTTCGGTGCGCTCGTGTGTGGGTGTACATGTGAGTGCGTGCGCGTCTGTGTGAGTCTGTGAAAGTCTGTGTAGAGTAAACAATTTCTTTATGGCACGTGGAATTTATCCTGTAACGCCCATGGGAGTTGCCATGCTGGTTAAAACCGGCACTGGTAAAAAAAAACTTGCATGATTTCGTATTATAATGATGCTTATTTTTTTTGTTCTATAAAGTGACCTTGTTTATTTTAATCTCAAGCTGTTACTGTTACGAATTCTTTCCCTTACAAGCAACAATGCTGTGTTGCTATATCGTAGACTATTAATACATAATATAAGCTATAAACAGAAAAGAATAGACTGGCCTGTAATTAAAATATTCTATCAAAGGCAAGAGGAGTGGAGAATGTCGGTCAACGGATCTTGTGTGGTGCCCCAAGGTCCAGCAGACTTACGGATATGTGAAGGTGAAAGTGAAGATTATAGGTAGGAACTTCTGATACTTGAAAAAAAACGATAAATAGATTTGAATGAAAATTTCTAGCATTCTTGATTCAGAGTGTTTTTCAGAGGGTACTATTGCTGCTGCCAGAGGCGTAGTGAAGGGGGGAAGGGCAGTGGGGGCACGTTGCCCCGGGAGCCATTCTTAGAGTGGGGTGCTACACGCAGAAAGGCGCCAAAAAACTATTGTAGATATTTTTAGTTAAGTAATACATTTTAAGGTAAATATTATTATTAAATGCTTTTTATTTATAAGCATACATTTGTGATGTTCATGAAAAATGAAGAAGGGGGGGGGGGGGGCGCCAATAAATTTTCTTGCCCCGGGGGCAAGTTCTGCTCACTACACCTCAGCTGCAGACCTGCCACATCATCAGAAAATTCCTGAGTGAGCACAGTTAAGGGGAGACTACAATGAATTTTGTTTTCCCTTCAACGCAGCACTGCCCTGGCAGCGCCAGAGATTGAAAATTAATACATTCATAAACATAGTGGCAATATCATAGATTCAGAAGATTAAGGATAATTCATAATAAGAATCAGATGAAGAAGAAAAATAACTACCAGTTCCTAAAATTAAGGAAGAGTGCAGAATTTTACGTAGTTATGAAGCCCAGCTTTGACCTACATATTTTGCCAAATTCTATGTACATATTGTTAAAATGATTATGTGTTCAAATGTTCACTAGATCTTTATAATTAGTGATTGATTATTAAAATAAATATAAATAAATGAATTGAAGATGCTCAGAGTGAAGTGGCTTGATTAATTAATTATGATTGCAAATGGCTGTCATGTAAAGTAAACTTGTAACTTTAAAGTTAAGTAAAGTTTCCCCTTTTAGGCCTAGTGATCTATGGGACAGATGATGTAAAGATCATCTCTGTTTGTGTGGCCCACGGTTAACAAGGGTGTCATGTGGTCAGCACAACGACCAACTGCCTTTACTTTTCCTCAACTAATGTCATGTACCCATTAGAGCTGGGTGGACGCACCATTCATCCACCCCGCCTCCTCGTGTATACTGTACATAATACAAATTTACTTGATTAATCTGTGAATCGGGGGGTCAAGTAACACAGACCTTGCCATACGAACATGTCTCAAGTTTCCCGATGAAGGCTGGGTTTTTTTTAAACTCAGTCTTACGACCCTTGGCTTATTAACTCTTTCTCTCCGTAATTATTTACCACATCAACGCTGGTATCGTCAGCTAGGAGAGAAAGAGTTAAGGAAAGTAATGAAAGTTTGGCTTTGTGGAAGGATATGTCCACGGCAAAAGATGAATGGAGAATGACTGTTAACGGATCTTGTCTTGTGCCCCAACAGACTAGATGAAGCAGAAGGTGAACGAAAACTTTATGGATGGCTGGGGCACAGTGCTGCTCCTCTTTTCAATAATAATTTCGTAATAAATGTAGCATATAAAGTCAAACAACATTAATGTAAAGATTTTAATAGCGATGGCTGTTACTTTTCTGACCTTGTTTATAATTATAAAAGGATAGTCAACACTAACTCAATGACACTCTTTCACTTTTAAATGCAGTGTAAATTAATTTCATACAATTAGCTCAATTATCATTTTATTATTTATTTTAAATCCCCTCCCGTTAACCAACAATTCTTCCATTTCTTAAAATAAATTCATCCCTTTTTTTTAAATTACAGGAACTATAATCGAACATTCATATTTGATTTAGCTAAAAAATCGGTTAAAAAAAATAAGGGAGAGAATTATGAAATTAATTTGTAGCAAGATTATCGTTCCTTTCGCCATGTTGCACTTAAAAAAAAAAAAAAAAGATAAGTTTCCTTGAACTATGAGCAGAACAATGGCTATCTGAACGTTGGACTCAAGGAGAGGCTAATTAAGTTTTTTTTTCGTGTCTGGAAAGTTATGTGTGACAGATCTACGTACGTGGATAAAATATATAACCAGAAGTGGTTATAGAGGGTCAAGATAACCAGAAGTGGTTATAGAGGGTCAAGATAACCAGATGTAGTTATAGAGGGTCAAGATAACCAGAAGAGGTTATAGAGGGTCAAGATAGATAACCAGAAGTGGTTATAGAGGGTCAAGATAACCAGAAGAGGTTATAGAGGGTCAAGATAGATAACCAGAAGTGGTCATAGAGGGTCAAGATAACCAGAAGTGGTCATAGAGGGTCAAGATAACCAGAAGTGGTCATAGAGGGTCAAGATAACCAGAAGTGGTCATAGAGGGTCAAGATAACCAGAAGTGGTTATAGAGGGTCAAGATAACCAGATGTGGTTATAGAGGGTCAAGATAACCAGATGTGGTTATAGAGGGTCAAGATAGCCAGAAGTGGTTATAGAGGGTCAAGATAACCAGAAGTGGTCATAGAGGGTCAAGATAACCAGAAGTGGTCATAGAGGGTCAAGATAACCAGATGTGGTTATAGAGGGTCAAGATAACCAGATGTGGTTATAGAGGGTCAAGATAACCAGATGTGGTTATAGAGGGTCAAGATAGCCAGAAGTGGTTATAGAGGGTCAAGATAACCAGAAGTGGTCATAGAGGGTCAAGATAACCAGAAGTGGTCATAGAGGGTCAAGATAACCAGAAGTGGTCATAGAGGGTCAAGATAACCAGAAGTGGTTATAGAGGGTCAAGATAACCAGATGTGGTTATAGAGGGTCAAGATAGCCAGAAGTGGTTATAGAGGGTCAAGATAACCAGAAGTGGTTATAGAGGGTCAAGATAACCAGAAGTGGTTATAGGGGGTCAAGATAACCAGAAGTGGTTATAGAGGGTCAAGATAACCAGAAGTGGTTATAGAGGGTCAAGAAACTCTCTGGATATATCAAAACAAGTACCAGGACGATACTACTCTATAGAAACTCGACCTAGTCATCTGTGTTGATTATTACAGTGCTTGTATCGCCTCGCATTCGCGTTAGAGAACTCCTACATTGGAAATACAAATAAAGCCTCAGTAAAGTTTCATAATAAATTTAATTACTGATTTTAAAAAAGGCGTGCAGGAGTTAAGTGAAATAAAATCTTTCAATCACGTACGAAAAATCTCCTGTCTTTGACGTCACGTAATCTCAAGACGTCACAGTAAATCACGCCATTCATAATTGAATAGTGGAAACAAACTTAGGACAGTGATACCTGTGAATTAGGAATAATAAATTCTGGTCTAATGCTAAGTGTTCTTGTTTAAAGTTTGCTTGGTAATGCAAATGTCATGAATTCACTTTTAGGATTCAAGTTACTTGAATATGTACACAGTACAGTACAGTGGCGATTAGAATTTACTAAGCAAAACCTGACGCAGCAGACATATATTTAATAACATAAGAGTCAAGTATACGGGGAATATGGGCGATGTTCCGATGTGTGCTCGGCCTTCGGCCTCGTTTCTAACCCAAACGTCTTGGGATACGAGCCATCGGTAATAGTAATAATAATATCAAATAGTCATCACAGAATATAGATCTAAATAAGAATAGAACTACTATCACTAAAGTACATTAATTTTAAAAATATTACAGTATCTCGACAAAACTACAAAGTAACATGGTTCCTCAGGTAATCAGGTCTAGGTGACAAGTCCTTCTAATCTAGCGCTATCATTCTCTTACCCAGGCTTTCCTCGTGCCTTAAGCACCATCTCCATGGACTCAAAAGTCACTATGAGGTCCAATCGTGGCTGTGACAACGCCCCAACTACGACCCGAGGGCGGTTTCCGACCCTTGAAGAAGTGCCTGCCGTACATAATGAAGCAGCAAAGGATAGGTTCCAAAGAGTCTTTCTTTTTTGTTTTGTTTTGTTTTTTTATAATGATGCCGCCAGTAAGACATGGTCGTGTTTCTCAGCCTCGACGTGGCGCTCGGGTGGACGGTCGTGAGAGGAGACGATTAAGCGATAGAGAAGAAAAAAAAAGGATCCCCATTTGGGGGTGCTTAAAGATCGACTCCATTGCACTAACAGGGAAGGAAGAAAGCCCCAATAAACATGACCTTATCCACACACCGTTCCTCAAGGGGTTGTTTTATCGAGAACACCTGTCAGGCTGGTGTGGTACAGAGAAGTAATACTGGGCGATGTTCCGAGGTGTGCTCGGCCTTTGGCCTCGTTTCTAACATAAACGTCTTGGGATATGAGCCATCGGTAATAGGGATGTAAATGTTTACATCTAGAGACAGAACTTTGTTAGGCCTAGAGTTCCAAGAGTCTTAGACTTAATTGTAAAGACAAGCTTCCATGGGCCTAGAGTTCCAAGAGTCATAGATTAAACTCAACAATTACGAAGAAGAAGAAAGGTGAATTAAATTTATGTACCAGTGGCGACCCAATGCACGCTTCTTTATGGTAGCTAAGTAGTTTGAAATTACCAGCAGTAATCTAACCTGCAGGGCCGGCCTTTGGTATTGCGAGACCCCTCTTCTAATTTTATTTTACAATATCAACTATTAATATTTATTATATCATTATATCAACATCAAAGCAGGTTGACATATCTTGTGTAAGCTCTAAAGGTAGAACAGACTAAGGGATGGGTGAAGGTGAATGTGAATGTAAAGGTGAAGGTTAGAGTGAAGGTGAAGGTAAAGGTGAAGGTTATTGTATATCAACAGTTGTTGAACACCATGCATAAGGCGCAACTCAAGCGTAATAGGCGCCTGTGGGTTAATTAAAGTGACGTCAATCGTACAATACACTAAGTATGTTAACCCTTTTACTGCTACATCTTTAAAAGAGCCATGACCGATAGTGATACGCTTCATGTCAATTGCGGGGCCCCTGTCAGGCGCGTGCCTAAGGCCGACCCTGATAACGTTTATGACCCTGGAAAGAAAAAAGTTTGGCACCAAGCCTAGGATACAAATTCTAACTGCCGATACTAGGCATTTCTGCATTTCTCTCTTTATATTTTTTATTACAAAGCTTATATTAACTCTCTCCGTCTGTCTGTCTGTCCGTCTGTCTGTCTGTCTGGGTAGATTCTTTTACACGTTTTTCTCCTACTTATAATTCTAGGATGGAGTTAAATGTTAAATAATTATACAATTATATTATTATATATAATAATTATGCAATGTCTAAGACAGTACATTAATCAGTATAATCGTTAGCTACTCGATTAAGTACAGTTCCCCTTTCAGCCTTGCGATCTCTAGGGCAGAAGATGTATAGGTCATCTTTTTTCTTTAGCAAACGGTTATAGAGCAGGATGTCATGTGGCCAGCACAACAACAAACCGCCATTACTTTCCCCAGCTAAAGTTAAGTACCCATCAGAGTTGGGTGCCATTAAAATCTCAGTCTTCAATGAGATTCGAACCCAGGATCGGAAGCCAAGCGCTTAAGCACTCAGCCAACGCGCCCCTCTTAGTTAATCGATTAGTTGGAGTACAGATTTCTTTTATTTTTTTAAAGATTATGGGAATTTAAATATTGCAGTATTGATATATATGGCAGTGAATGTTTGGCAATTTGCTGTACATAAGATTTGTTGTTTTTTAATTTTTAACATTTTTATTGTGCTTGTTAAATAGGTCTACGGCGTCTAGACTTGGATGCTAAACAGTTGACCTTTGCCCTTGACCAATGCACTGCTGTGGGTGTACCAATTGTTCGTCCTAGTTTGTTTTTTTCCTTCTTCCCATTTTTATGTCCATTTCTTATTAACCCTTAAAGTGCTGATCTGTTTTACAATGCGTGAATACAAAGTGTCATTACAATTCTGGTGTTTAGAGGCTAAACAACCAAACGCGTTTTAAGGGTTAATTAGAATATTTCGAATCTCTTCGTAAAACACTTCACCGATATTCAGTCAATATCGATGTGATTTGATTTTATTTGATTAAAAATTGTATTATTGTTATTATTATTATTTTATAATGTATAGTTCCATAAAATGTTTATCTACTGAAGAGAATGTTTATTATATTACAATAAAAATAATCAATGTTTATATAGAGGTTTTTATGTGTTGCTCTGAATTGTACATAACAAAATGCTCAATAAAGGTAAATTTTCATGAAAACTTTTAGTATTTTTATATATAAAGAAATACCAACTATCATGGGCGTAGCCAGGGGGGGGGGGTTCTTGGGGTTCAAACCCCCCCCCCCCCCCCCGAAATGAAATCGGAACGGAATTAAGTGACTGATTTTTGCTTTCATTTTGTTTATTTTAGGTGAGATTTTAATACTAAATCATCACTTACCACAGCACAGCCGAGGGGGGTTTGAGTTAAAAACCCTCTACCAGGGGGTTTTGAGTTTAAACCCCCCTACCAGGGGGTTTTGAAATTTAAAAAAAAACTATCAGGGGGTTTTGAGATACAAATCCCTCTACCAGGGGGTTTTGAGATTAAAACCCCCTACCAGGGGCTTTGAGTTTAAAACCCCCTACAGGGGGTTTTGAGTTTTAAACCCCCTACCAGAGGTTTTTGCAGTTAAATCCCCCTCTTCTATAAAACAAAACAAAAAAAATGCAAACAACAATCCCCAAATTCCAACAGCACAGTTAAGGAAGATTTTGATTTTAAAACCCCCTCCAAAATTTACGATAAACCCCCTCTTCAATATAAAAAAAACAAATTACACATTTAAAATTCTATGAGCGTAGCCAAAGGGGTTTTGAGTTTAACCCCCCCTCCAGTTGAGATTTGAAGCTAAAAAGTACCTCTTCAGTATAAAAAAAAAGCAAATTACACACTATAAAATCTATGAGCGTAGCCAAAGGGGTTTTGAGTTGATGTTTTTTTCTTTAAAGTTTAAAACCCCTCCAGATGGTTTTGAGTTTAAAATTCCCCTACGGAGCGTTTAGAGTTGAAAACCTCTCTCTTCAATATTATTTTAAAGCAAACTACAGTCACCAAATTCTATGATCGTAGCTAAATGGGGTTTTGAATTAAAAAAACAACAAAAAAACTCCAAGATTTTTTATTTTAAAACCCCTCAACAGATGATTTGACGAAAAAACTTTCCTTTTCGATATAAAATCTAAAGCGAAATACAGGCATGTAATTCCAAGAGCGTAGTCAAGAAAGGTTACAAATTTCTACCAGTGGCTTGGGCTCCATTAATAGGCCTAAAGTGTGAATAGTCTTCTGACGAAATTGAAAATCATTAAATGTGGCTCAACAAAGACAGATTTTAGGAGTCAGTTATAGAGATCGGGTCTAAATCAAAGAAATCATATGCCGAACTGTGAGTCGAATCCTTAGTAAGGTTGTGACAGAGCGTCGCATGAGGTTTTGCGGGACATGTTCTCCGACAAAATGAATTACGTAAAATAAGAGTTGCGGAAACAGCTTGCCGGAAAATGCGCCGAACGGCGCGAGAGGGTCTAAGTCAGTAAGAATAGCACATTAGGTTTTTGAAATAAAACTTTTTAATAGCAGGAAAATGCACTGTAGATACCTCAGAATATGCATTTTGTTGGCTTTCCATACCAGAAATAGTGCTCGGCGGCGGGGCTTCGCCCCGCGAAGGGGGAGCGCTGCGAGCTCCCCCAGAGCCCTTGCTGGCAAGGGCGGGGAGTCTACAACAGACAATAAACGTCTTCCGAAATGGTCAGAATGTAATAAAGATTAATTATGTACACACACACATATATATGTAATTTTTTTCCGCGGGGGGGGGGGGGGGAGGGGGAATCCCCCCCAAAACCCTCCCCGAAAAAAAATCCTGGCTACGCCCATGCCAACTATAATAACATGAACATGCGATTCCCAAAGTTTTTCTTAAGCACAACACTTTTCACTTTTGACAATTTCATATATTGAATATATTTTAAACTTTCATCTTTTCCCAAATTGTTAATATAAAAATACTTTTCAAAGCATTTTTAGTTTCTTATTTTTTATTATTTTAAGTTGCAAATATATAGTAAAGTACTGACACAAGTATTTTATGATTAAAATGTTTAATGACTGTAACGTGTAATGTGTCTTTGAAGAGCATAACTTATTTGGCATGATATTATTATCTGTCAGATAACAGAGGAGCGAAAATTGTATACAGGCAAAAAAACAAAAGAAAGGCAACCCAAAGGCAGACCACGAATGCGATGGATTGATGATGTGGAGGCAGGTCTACAACAGCTTGGGGTTAGGGCGTGGAGACGAAAGGCCCAGGAGAGATCTGAATGGAATGATGTGCTGAAGTAGGCCATAGCCCTCCATGGGAGGTAGCGCCACTTCGATGGATGGATGGATTGGATGGGAGGCGTGGTGGCTGAGTGGTAAAGGGCTTTGGCTTCTGAGCCAGGGGTCCCGGGTTAAATCCTCATGAATACTGGGATTTTTTTAAAATTCTGGACCTTTAGGGATCCACCGATTTCTAACGGTCACCTGACGGTTAATCGTTGTGCTGGCCACATGACACCCTCGTTAACCGCAGGCCACACGCTCTCACACATCTTATCAACATCCATTATGACAGACCAGCCCGTGGTTTCATCAGCCTACACCACCACAAAAACAAAAGCTCTCCATTCTCGTCGTTACCTTGGAAACACACACACACACACACACACTCCATAACACTAACACACACTCCATAACACTAACACACACTCCATAACACTAACACACACTCCATAACACTAACACACACTCCATAACACTAACACACACTCCATAACACTAACACACACTTCATAACACTAGCACACACTCCATAACACTAGTACACACTTTATAACACTAGTACACACTTCATAACACTAGCACACACTCCATAACACTAGTACACACTTCATAACACTAACACACACTTCATAACACTAGCACACACTCCATAACACTAGTACACACTTTATAACACTAGTACACACTTCATAACACTAGCACACACTCCATAACACTAGCACACACTCCATAACACTAACACACACTCCATAACACTAGCACACACTCCATAACACTAACACACACTCCATAACACTAACACACACTCCATAACACTAACACACACTCCATAACACTAACACACACTCCACAACACTAACACACACTCCATAACACTAACATACACTCCATAACACTAACACACACTCCATAACACTAACACACACTCCATAACACTAACACACACTCCATAACACTAACATACACTCCATAACACTAACATACACTCCATAACACTAGCACACACTCCATAACACTAACACACACTCCATAACACACACACACACTCCATAACACTAACACACACTCCATAACACACACACACACTCCATAACACTAACACAGGGACCCAAGTGATCTCTTTGATTCATCTGTTTCCTGGCGACCCTAAAGTCTGCTCATGCGTGACGCCCATCCATTACATCGTTGCTCACTGGCCATTGTAATATTTCTCCCTCGTTTTCATTTTCTCTTATATTTTCTCTTATACTTTTTCTTCTCCTTCAACTTCTTGGAAACTTCTAAATAAAATCAATAAAAAATTATTTTTTTAAAATCATTTAAGGAAAAGAACTCCACATTTACAACTAATTTGGTTGACGATTTTTTTTAAAAATTGATTCATGTTTTGTTAGGTACAAGAAATTATTGTGTAAAGTTTCAACTTGATCGGACAATGGGTGATGGAGAAATAACGTGGACAATTATGAAAGGGGACGAAACCCCACATATTTAGCACTACATCTTTACATCGTCTGCCCTAAAGAACGCGAGGTGTGAAAGGGGAACTTTACTTTTACTTACACACAAACACATACACACACACGCACACACACACTCACACACACACCATAACACTCCTCTTTGTCCGATTCCCTCCTTCTCTCTCTCTCTCTCTCTCTCTCTCTGTCTGTCTCGTTTATTCAGTCAGTGTTATTCTCTCCTTCAATCTCTCCATCTCTCTTAGTCATGCTATTCGTAGTGTTGGACACACTTAAACACACACACACACACACATATATATACACACAGAAGACAAACAACTTCACTAAACATCGCCAGTCACGGATGGCATCACACCTCACGTCTGCCACTGGGTCAGTTTACGTTCAGAATGGAAGCCATTAGCCCCATTCGTACGAACTGGTCACATGACTGAAGCTAATGAAGTGAAAATGTATAGACAAGGTCCCAGTCACAGTTCATTGGAATATAGGCAACTTTTTTTTACCCGGTTACCTAATTATCTTCATTCGTAACACTCTATCTATGTATATAATTCTCTTCATGGCTCAAGAGTTTGGACGAGAAGAAGAAGAAGTAAAGGAAAGATCACTCTTCTATTTCTGCGGATAGAGGTATCCCACGAAAAAAACAATTGGGGGGGGGGGAGATCAAGTAGTATTCACTCGTTACTATGAATGGCTGCCTGGTCGTGCGGTTTGCGCGCTGGAATGTCGTTTGGATTTATCGATAGTCCCGGGTTCAAACCTTGCCCGCTCCCATCCCCCTTCGTCCTGTGGGAGGTTTGAACTATGAGGGAACATCCGAAATATGTAAAAACATTTTACAAACAAACATTTTACAAACACTAAATAGCAGCGGACTTAAACATTGTGACCAAGAAGTCATGGAAAGAGAACAAGTAATCTACTATGTATAATCACCCGTTACTAAATAGCAGGGCCGGACTTAACCATTGTGGGGCCCTGTGCGAAACGGATTTCGCGGGGCCAAGTTTGGGTAGGGAAGCGGATAATAAGTGAAATTTAAGAGTTTGTATTAGAAAATAAATTCGTCTATGCATTTTATTCATATTTTACTAAGTACAGAATTACTTTACGAGCCTTGTGTGTATCAAAGTCATACAGTATATCATAATAATTCTATTTTCTACATAGATCACACTCATTAGCAAGAATTACCAAATGTTTTAATCTATCTTTGAGAATTGTTGACCTCAAGTAATTATTTATTAGTCTGAGGCGCGAGAAGCTTCTTTTACCAGATTCCACAATTACGGCTAATGCATAATGCATTTTTATTTATCACGCATAGGATTGGCGTTTTCCATATTGAATGACACCCCGAAATGCCATTTTCGTCTATATTTTTCCGTATATTTTAAGGACTTTTTCGTATATTTTGCAAAAACTATCAAGCTCTAACAACTCTCGACTAACTCTCGCCATCTACTGTCATCAATTCTTAACTAACTATCTCAAACTTTAGTATCTGGCTCTCTCTCTCTCTCTCTCTCTCTCTCTCTCTCTCTCTCTCAGAGCCCAATCACTAAATAACTTCTAATCTTACACACCTCACATACCCCAACACACCTACACGCATTCACGTGGAGCTGTTGACCAGGATTCCATCATCTCGTGCTTGCGATTGTCAACTTTTCAAACCCTAGGTCAGTGAAGGGCAAACTAGGGCCCGCGGGCCAACTCCGTCCCCGGAAAGTTGAATCCGGCCCTCAAAATGTTTTGAGATAATCTTTAAAAGTAAAAATTTCATTATATATATATATATATGACTCCTTCTGTCTCGGAAGACAATGGATGCGCCCAGATCAGTTACTGGTTTTGGTTACGTCTTGAGATGGGGCAGATTCTAAAGTGACTAATCAAGCCATGTCTACTACTAGAGGTGGTCAGTGGACACCACAAGACGTGGTTAGTTGACACTACTAAATGTGTTCAGTGGACACTACAAGAAGTGTTCAGTGGACACTACCAGACGTGGTCAGTGGACACTACCAGACGTGGTCAGTGGACACTACCAGACGTGGTCAGTGGACACTACCAGCCGTGGTCAGTGGACACTATCAGACGTGGTCATTGGACTCGACTAAATGTGGTCAGTGGACAGTATTAGGCGTGTTCAGTGGACACTACTAAATGTGTTTATTGAGCATTTCTATAAGTACTTAGTAGACACTACTAGAAAATAGCATGGGACAATAGTAGATGTGGTCAGTGAAGACTACTTGACGTGGCTAGGGAACTCTGCTTGGTGTGGTCAGTGACCCTTCTAGATGTGTTATGCCAAACTCCCGTAGAGGTAGCCTAAGAAAATGCATGTGTCGGGATTGTGCAGAGAGCCCCTACAATAATGTCAACAAGCCTTCTACAAAAAAAAAAGTGTCAAAATGGCAAGCCCCTCAAGGTGGGCGTTGTTTACAGAAAGAAAATGGTGGACGCCCTTGGTGTACTCGGCCTTTGTCCACGTCTGTATCCCCCGCGCGTCTGGAGTTACGGAGACACTGAAAATAGTGGTGTGTCACACAGACACCTTCTTGGACCTCCACTAAAAGAAGCTCTTCTTCATTTTCGGGCCTAGAGTTTCAAAAGTCTTGGGCTCGTCTCTTCCTAACAGCAGCAGCAGCCTGAGGTGGTGGCATTTGGGGCAACCTCCGCAGGCCCCATGTCATCGTCAGGTCGGTTTTAATGCTTGGTTGAGAGGCTTGACTGATTCGACCCCATCATGCAACATGAGGCAAGAACATCTTCGACAATTTAAGAACGCCGAGGCTCACGACCAATACCTCGGAAATATGAAACTACAAAAAAATCAAACAAAGCATTAGGATTTATTAAAAGAAATTTCTATAAATCAAATAAGAACATAAAACTAAAATGTTATTTAACCTTGGTTAGGCCAATACTAGAATATGCATCCTCCGTTTGGGACCCCCTCAGCTCAAGAAAACATTAAGAAACTGGAACAGACACAAAATAGAGCAGTGAGATACATAACAAACGAATATTCACATTTAACTAGATGCCTTTAGTTAAATCACTCAACTTAGAAAGCCTTCAGGATAGAAGGCTCAAAAGTAAAGTAGCAATCATACATAAAACACTGAACCATAATCTTCAAATACAAAAACAAAATTTAATAAAATACTCTGAAAGACACAAAGATAAAGGCACATTCCTCGTCCCATTTGCTAGGACAAATTTGTACAAAAGCTCCTTCTTCCCTAGCGCTATTAGAGCATGGAATGGGTTGCCTGAGCTAGCCAGGAAAACCAGTGACTTGGCAGAATTTAAGTCATTGGTTAATATGCATGACTAAATGCATGACGCGTAGGACGTAATCATCCTTTTTTTTTTTTTTTGAAGTAACGTCTGTATTATATAAGATAAGATAAATAGGATTCAGAACGTTTAAACACCTGATGGCATATTTTACCGTCATCTTTGACTGCACGCTTGAATTTAGCCACAAGAACAGGTCTTTTACTTACCGTTTTGTGGACGAAACAGATCCATAAGCTCAGGTGGAGAACACTTACAGTATATGTATTTAAAGTCCTAATAGTACAGTACTTACGTAAATATGGCCTTCAGAGTTAGAGGCGGACGATCCAGTTCTCAACCTGTGGGTCGCGACCCCCTTGGGGGTCCATTGACGATTTGCCAGGGGTCGCCTAAGACCATCGAAAATATGGATTGTTATTGTCTACTCTTCTATTTCTGTATGTGTGTGTGTGTGGGGGGGGTCGCGGCAGAGTGGTGGATTGTAAAAAAGGGGGTCGCCGAGCTTAAAAGGTTGAGAACCGCTGAGTTAGCGTGACGTGGTACGATATATATAGTCTTCCCTTACGGCTCAGGGCCCCGTATATAGCATTCGCTCAGGGCCCCGCATATAGCATTCGCTCAGGGCCCCGCATATAGCATTCGCTCAGGGCCCCGCATATAGCATTCGCTCAGGGCCCCGCATATAGCATTCGCTCAGGGCCCCGCATATAGCATTCGCTCAGGGCCCCGCATATAGCATTCGCTCAGGGCCCCGCATATAGCATTCGCTCAGGGCCCCGCATATAGCATTCGCTCAGGGCCCCGCATATAGCATTCGCTCAGGGCCCCGCATATAGCATTCGCTCAGGGCCCCGCATATAGCATTCGCTCAGGGCCCCGTATATAGCATTCGCTCAGGGCCCCGCATATAGCATTCGCTCAGGGACCCGCATATAGCATTCGCTCAGGGCCCCGCATATAGCATTCGCTCAGGGCCCCGTATATAGCATTCGCTCCCTCAATGCTAAGACCACCTCTGCTAACAATTTCAAAAGTATTAAAATTAGCATTACTAAAAGTGCTTAGTAGTTCAAACTAAGGAGAACAGTGGAGAATAAGAGAAGTGCTTAGTAGTGGAGAATAAGAGAAGTGGTTAGTAGAGAAACTACAAGATGTGGTCAGTGGGACCCTCCTACAAGTGGTCATTGGGCACTTCAAGATTTGGCCAGTGGGACTACTGGATATGTTAAGTGAGCATAACTAGAAGTGCTTAGTAGACAAATGCCAGGCATATAAGATGGACAATAATAGATATGGTCAGTGGTCACTACCAGTTGATATATTAAGTGACCATAACTAGATGTGCTTAGTAGACAAATGCCAGACATATAAGATGGACAATAATAGATATGGTCAGTGGTCACTACCAGTTGATATATTAAGTGACCATAGCTAGAAGTGCTTAGTAGACAAACACCAGACATATAAGATGGACAATAATAGATATGGTCAGTGGTCACTACCAGTTGATATATTAAGTGACCATAACTAGATGTGCTTAGTAGACAAATGCCAGACATATAAGATGGACAATAATAGATATGGTCAGTGGTCACTACCAGTTGATATATTAAGTGACCATAACTAGAAGTGCTTAGTAGACAAATGCCAAGCATATAAGATGGACAATAATAGATATGGTCAGTGGTCACTACCAGTTGATATATTAAGTGACCATAACTAGATGTGCTTAGTAGACAAATGCCAGACATATAAGATGGACAATAATAGATGGTCAGTGGTCACTACTAGACGTGGACATACGTTTTCAACTTGACTATTTCTAGCTGATTATTTATGTGTAGGATTATAATAGTATATTATAATACAATGAACTACAAATGACCTAAGAATATTTAAAAGAAAAAAAAAGTCAGACTACCAGCTTGGACCTTCTATTCATTTGGGAATAGCCGATAGAAATTCGGACAGTCATTACTTTCCCAGTATCCGTTGTAACTATAGAAACTATTGAATATCTGACCAGCGGTCATTAAGAATTCACTGAGGGGCCATTATCCGTTAGGTGGGATACTACTAAAAAAAAACGGTTGCTAATGATAACTGGTGACCCCAACTCTAGACTGGTGTATTCTGGGCCAGATCGTTAGTTTCGTGGTCGGGGTACCAGCAAATGAAATATAACATCTTGTGAATTAGATCATCAGTTTTTTTCTTGTTAGAACTCGGACTGACAAGTTCATTTGTACAATCACACAAGTGGTCATCATCGTGTCACGATGGACGTACTGTACACATTTATTTTATGAACATTTCCTTTTTATTTCCCCTACTGATTTACTGAATGTAATTTTAATTCAACTTCCCCTCAACCATTTCTCTGTCAGATGTCAATAGGATTAAAACAAAATTATTTCAATACAAAATAGATAACACTATCAGCCATATTCACATCTCCTTTCACCTATTCTTTAATCCAGTGATGCCCAACCTAATTCGACCTGCGGGCCATTTTGATTTCGGACACTAACGTCAGAGGTCACATGACCGAAAAGGTTCAAAACGAAATGAAATCGACCTGAAACTATTGGATTAAAAACTTACATTAATTAATGAGACATTAAGAGCTTATCTTTTTTTGACGCGTGTAAAAGTGGTTTATTTCTCTACTTAAAATGTGAGAAGCATTGTAGCTAGATTTACCACCGACCTATTTTCTTGTAAACATTCCCATCAATCCTCCAATATCTAGGCATAGTTAAGGAATCTTTTATTCGCGGCTCTAATTAAGAATGCCGTCTTATTTGTTTCATGATGCCTTTATTTGTGTTGGTTTTTAAATAGCCACAATTTCTTAACAAAAAAAATGTGGTGGTTTATTATCATGTTCCACAAAAAAGAAAAGATCTGTTCACTTTTCCTGGAAGACTCTACATTCAGAGTACCATTTCATAAACGCACAAATGTTATAACTTAATAGTGAAGGCACTAACGTTGGAAAAGATGCATATTTCAAACTTTTTTTTATATATGAAGGGGGAATTTTCAGCATTTTGTGAAGACGTTTCTGCGGGCCGGATAGAAACCACGTCGCGGGCCGAATGTGGCCCGCGGGCCGTATTTTGGAAATCACTGATTTAATCTGTTGGATGTTCGGGCAACACATGTGAGTTGTCGACCGTATTTCTCCAGTCTTTTTCCACATTTCGTCTTGACCAGAGCCTCCCTCAATGATAAGCCCGCCTATTCTTCGTGGCTGTCTTCCCATCGCTTTCTCTGTCTGCTTTTTCTTCTTTTTCCTGTTTTGTTTCATGTAGAAAGGATTTTCAGAGCTCTGAGTACCTTGTAATATGGCCATATGGTTTAGGTTTATCTTTTCTAACAGTGGTTATTGGGTCATCGTGGGGCCCAACTGTCATTTGTTATATTATCTTTTCTTGTCTTATTTGTCTTTTCCTAACTTTACGGTGTTATAATGTTTTCTTATTTTATCCTTTCTTATCGTAAATTTTTATTTTATTTTATATTATTTTTTATTCCTTTTCTATTATTTATCTTATCTTATCTTATATAATACAGACGTTACTTCAAAAAAGAAGATGATTACGCCCTAAGCGTCATGCATTTAGTCATGCATATTAACCAATGACTTAAATTCTGCCAAGTCACTGGTTTTCCTGGCTAGCTCAGGCAACCCATTCCATGCTCTAATAGCACTAGGGAAGAAGGAGTATTTGTACACATTTGTCCTAGCATATGGGACGAGGAATGTGCCTTTATCTTTGTGTCTTTCAGAGTATTTTATTAAATTTTGTTTTTGTATTTGAAGATTATGGTTCAGTGTTTTATATATAATTGCTACTTTACTTTTGAGTCTTCTATCCTCAAGGTTTTCTAAACTTAGTGATTTTACTAAAGGTATCTAGTCAAATGTGAATATTCGTTTGTTATGAATCTCACTGCTTTATTTTGTGTCTGTTCTAGTTTCTTTTTGCTTCCTTGAGTTGAGGGGTTTAGGACATTTTCTGCGCATTCAATTATTGGCATAAGCAATGTTAAATAACATTTTAGTTTTATGTTCTTATTTGATTTATATAAATTTCTTTTAATCAACCCTAATGCTTTGTTTGATTTTTTGAAAGTGTCATCAATATGGGGATTCCATGACAGTTTATCTTATTTTATTTGATTAAAAAAAAGTAAAGCAAAAAGTTTGAAATTTTTCTCTATCAAAACATTTAATTGTTAAAATGTATTAAGTTACAGTGTCACGAGTTTCCTAATCCTTCTTATTCATGTTATCCAAAGGGAAGCTACTGCAAATATAAAAAATTCAAGTTGCCATTGCTTGTTTCTCTAGATTCTAGAAATAAGATTTTCTAATAAAAAAAAAAACAATAATAATTTAAAAAAACAAAACAAAGCTTATGCGATGCGTAATTGTATTAATTAGTTTGGGTCAGTCATGTCATTAAAAATTGGTAATAGCGTAGCAAGGTACAGTGGGCCCGGTTTCAAGAATATGGTGGTGGGCCGCCTCCCGAACTTCGGATAAGATAAAAACATATCTAGCTATCAATTAATCATCAGCACATTTGTACAGAGGCATTATTTTGTCGATGCTACCTTTTAGAAATAATGGAGTCATACCATTCAATTCACTTCATAGACTTAGCTTAATTAAACTTAGGTGAGCAGAAATCAATGTTGAGCAGAAATCAGTGTAAATCACTGTAAGACTTAAAGTATTGTTGAAAAAAAAAAAGAAAAAAACACTTAAAGCTGCAGACTTCTCTATATATGGATTATTTCTCTATTGTCTGGGCCCCTTTCTGATGGAATCCCCTTGGGCGGTAGCCCCGCCAGCCCTCCTTTAAATCCGGCCCTGGATTTGTCCATCGTAGAACAAAAGACAAACATTGTCTCTTGACTCCATGAGCTGCTGACCTTATCTCCTCACTCCTCGTTTTAGCAGACTATCACACACACTCACACGCACACACACACACAATTCACTATCCTTCCCCCCCCCCCATCTCTTCCCGCGCCATCAGATCCCTTCTGCTCCGGTCGTACATCATTCTAAACCAGGGGGGGGACACTCATAATATAAACGGCAGTCGTACCCGGTTTTTTCCTGTAATAGGCTTTCAATCACTGGCCTAAGTAAAGAATTAGCCTGAGTTATGTCTCTTTAATGGATGGTGTTAACTCCCTTTGCTTTTTGTTTAAAAAAAAAACAATAGATTTCTAGTCCATTTTTTTCCCCGCCGTATCCCAATAAAACGTATCGCTATGTTTCTGCTATTTAAATTTCTTTTTTCAGATTTCTTTTCTTTTTCGCGTCATCTTTCCGAGACTTAATAATAATTATCCTTGATTTAATGTCCTTTTAAAACTATCTACATTTTTTTTGTGTGTATAGAAAAGCATCAATTAGGATAAAAAATGTCACGACCTAATTTCGATTAATTATTTATGGTATCTGGGAGACAGGTTTAGTCAGGATTGACCTATTGACCACTCTAAAAGCTAGTTGAGTGAGATGAATTAAAAGCGTCCTCACTTTAAAAAAAAAAAAAAAAGGTTAGTAGGCGTGGTGGCTTGCTGGCAGAGCGTATCCTATTCCGATGGACGTGGTTTGAATCTAGATCACTGGAAGTGATACATTGTTAGTTTTGATATAGGTAAAAACAAGAAAAATATTAACGAATACTTTTTTTTTTTTAAAGTTTATATTAAGTGTAATTGTATCAATTAGTTTAAAGAAGGAAGAGGGTATCTGTGTGAAGGTTACCTTGGTTGCTATGACATGTATTTTATAGAAAAATGTTTAACGACTTGAATTCGATCTCGAGGGCTCAAGATATCTCAAACCATTACACTAACCACTGTACCAACGAAGTGCTTATGAAAATAGAGCTATTGTTATTTTCAAACTTTTAAGCGACAATGTATAAAGGGGACTAATTCAACTTATACCGCCACATGAGTTGTGCAGTTTCTTTCCCTTGTTCTATACCAAACAAAATAATTAATTGCTAATAAATCATAAACTAATTAGTTTTGATTCTTGTTTCTTCAGTTACAAGAAATTATTGTTCTAGGTTTCAACTACGTTATAGAGAAACGAAGAAGAGATGTAGTTTGACAACTTGTATTTGAAGCTTTCAACTGGTACCACACTCTGTACCTACAAAGATACACAAAACTAAAACATAGCGATGATTGCCATTCTGTATGATAATGGTGGAGAATCACAGTTCCGGTGTGCCTTGAGAAGATGCAAGAATTTTGAAACTACGCATGTCTACAGCTACTATTATATATATATTTTTAGTTCTTGTGGCTGTCAAAAACAAAGTGAACATACCTGTGTAGAAATAGGTGCAAGTAGATTTTTTAAACTAAGTAACCTTTGAACTAGCCCCCCACCTTGTACGCTTCCTCTTGGAAAGGGGGGGGGGTGTGAGTGTTAAAGCCGCCCCAGGCTTCGAACCTGATGGAGCCCCCGAGATAGCAGACATTATTATTATCTATTTTGTTGAATTCTGATGCGAAATGTCCCTGAATAATTTGTTACGTTAATTAAAAGTAACTAAATCACAGGAGAGGGAACAAAATCTTACTTACAGATTAATTATAATCATATGTGTTCCATTGTTGTAAGGCCGATAGCGCCGTGCCTAATTAAGACGCTTTGTTTTGTAACAATAATAAGTCATATAACGTTAGAGGCGGACGAGACAGAGGACGAGACAGAGGACGAGACAGAGGACGAGATTAACAGAGGACGAGACAGAGGACGAGACAGAGGACGAGACAGACAGAGGACGAGACAGACAGAGGACGAGACAGAGGACGAGACAGAGGACGAGACAGAGGACGAGACAGAGGACGAGACAGAGGACGAGACAGAGGACGAGACAGACAGAGGACGAGACAGACAGAGGACGAGACAGGGGACGAGACAGAGGACGAGACAGACAGAGGACGAGACAGACAGAGGACGAGACAGGGGACGAGATTAACAGAGGACGAGACAGAGGACGAGACAGAGGACGAGACAGAGGACGAGACAGAGGACGAGACAGAGGACGAGACAGAGGACGAGACAGAGGACGAGATTAACAGAGGACGAGACAGAGGACGAGACAGAGGACGAGACAGAGGACGAGACAGAGGACGAGACAGAGGACGAGACAGAGGACGAGACAGAGGACGAGACAGACAGAGGACGAGACAGACAGAGGACGAGACAGAGGACGAGACAGAGGACGAGACAGACAGAGGACGAGACAGACAGAGGACGAGACAGGGGACGAGACAGAGGACGAGAAAGACAGAGGACGAGACAGACAGAGGACGAGACAGGGGACGAGACAGAGGACGAGACAGAGGACGAGACAGAGGACGAGACAGACAGAGGACGAGACAGACAGAGGACGAGACAGGGGACGAGACAGAGGACGAGACAGACAGAGGACGAGACAGAGGACGAGACAGAGGACGAGACAGAGGACGAGACAGAGGACGAGACAGACAGAGGACGAGACAGACAGAGGACGAGACAGACAGAGGACGAGACAGAGGACAAGCTAGAGGACGAGATAGACAGAGGACGAGACAGAGGACGAGACAGAGAGGGCAATGTGGTGCGGTATTAAGAGTCCATGCTTACGGCTCATGGGCCCGCGTGTGACACTTGCCCACGGCCCCGCGTACTGCTAAAGTCTCCTGTACTTTGTTTATATTCGCTCTGGTCACAAGTTTGCTGTTTGTTAGTCTGTTTGTTAGTCAGACATTTTTTTTTCATGAACCATTGGCTCAGCCTTTCCGTCTCGTACGAGACCAATCCTGGTAGCACTCCTTTACACTGACCTGCAACGTCGCACACTGTAGACAGTGGAGGCCAAGAACTCGCTCGTTTCTACGTCACAGGACCGTACGGCGTGGCAACTAGTTATTGGTCTCCACTGCCCACAGGTAGTGACGTCACAGGACAGTAGTGAGGCCTTCTGTAACGAATGGTCTCGTCTCGTGTCGGCCTTGACCTTACAATGTAAATGTAAAAAAAAAATCGACTTCTTATGCAACGACTTTCGTGCAGTAGCGTGACGGCCGCGGCCAGACAGTACTAAATAAATTCCCTCAAAAAAAGTTCTAAATAATCAGATTTTGTTATATTTTTGCTAATTCCCCCGTCAGGGAAAAAGCCGCTTACTTTTGTGCGTTTAGTCTGTTGGTCTGTCTGTCCGTCACGTTTAGATCGAAAAAAAAAAGCAATTAAAAAATCTGATTTCACTTTTTATGATCCATACAAAACATCGCAAAAATTTTAGTATCAGGTTTTTTTCCGGATGTTTTTGTGAAAAAGCAAATTTACACCAATAAATATTTTGTTTCGCTGTTCTTACTTATATTACATTTAATTTTCTTGCTTAAACGTCGCAGAAAATCATGATAAAAAAATAAGTTGTTCCGAATTTTTCAAATAAATAACATATAAACGCTAAATGATTGTTTGAAATCTCTATCCTGGCTTATATTTCAATGAAGAGAATGAGACGATGAAGTGACTAGCTCATGTAGTTATCATTGCTTTTATCATTGTATGAAAAACCACCGTGTTCTTGTTACGCCTCTGTTTAGTTCACGTAGAGCAGTGGTTCTCAATCTGTTGGTTCGCTGACCCTTGGTGGTCCGCGAGTCGATCGTTTAAGGAGGGAGTGGGTTCCACCAAAAAAAAAAAAGATTAAAAAAATTAAAATAACTTCTTCGCTAAGAGCCAGCTTGTGCGATAGGGTGATTTTAATAATAATCGACTGTTGATTTTAAACAAAATTTATTATCTCAAAAAGCACTCCTCCAAATATGTGTTGTTTTTTTTTACACTTGTCACTTAAATGAATGTATGTGTTGTTTTTTTCAGTTAGGGGTCCGTTGGCTTGTTTTTGGCTATATAAAGGGGTCCCCAGCTCACAAAACTTTGAGAACCACTAACGTAAAGGACTTGAACAGAAGATGGTAATGTGACCGTTACAACGCTATTCTTCTGCTGCTTCTTCTTCTTCTGCTTCTTCTTAAACTGTCAGGTAGAGTTTAGCCTTCGGCTCTTGGAACTCTAGGCCAGCAAAAGTGAACAAGAGCTCCCTCTCACCGGCCTGAATGAGAACAGTGTACACTGTTCTGTCTGGCGGGTGGGCCAGACTCGCGGAAAGAGACCGCGTACACTAAGACCCCCGCCATTTTCCTTTTCCATACCAGGCTAACCGTGCGGGACACGCCATTTATGTAACGGCCCCTTGAGGAACAGCGCCTAGATTGCGACAAGGTTGTGGGAGCTTTTTTACAACTCCGCGCAGCGCAATGAGGATGCTCTCGCACCCCCTTAGGCACCACCCACGGGAGTCTAGTTTTGCTACCCTTTAGCCTAATCGTTTCCTCTTATGATCGTTTCCACCGGGGCGCCACTATGAGGGAGGGTAGAATGCCCGAGACAACGCTATAAAGATGAGTTTAGATTCAAATACTGGTACACGCATTGAAACGACTTCCTCTTTATAATGCTTTGCGTTGATGTCATCACAATGGCGTCTAGTAAACATTCAATGGATAGTTATAATTTGAAAAATGAAGTAAATTATTTTTTAAAAAAGCTGTTCGTAATTTTCTTTTAGCATCAATGATACTTAAATATTATTTACATATAGAATTGATGCTCTGTGGCTGAGCAGTTGGCTTTCAAACTGAGGGGTCCCGGGGTCGAATCCTCGTGAAGGCTGGGGCTTTAAATTTCCGGATCTTTAGGGCGCCTGTGATTGCTGAAAGCATGAAAAACTGTATCGGAACCTGCTGTTCCGTTAGACCAGTGTTTCTCAAATTTTTTGCCTTATCGGAACATTTCACACATTACGAGTATTTTGTTAAAAACTTTACTTGTTTTATAGAGAGATTAATTTACATGATGGCCTACTACTATATTATTTCAGCAGTTCGTGGAACACCTAATCAGGGCTCGCGAAACATTGGGGTTTCGCGGAACACAGTTTGAGAAACACTGCGTTTAGTTCACCCAGCTCTAATAAGCACCTAACATTAGTTGGTGAAAAGTAAAAGGGCTTGATCATTGTGCTGGCCACATGACACCCTCGTAAACCGTAGGTAATACTAACAAAAATGACCTTTAAATCGTCTGCCTTATCATCATTATCATCAAACTCCATTTGAGTAAGGGCTTGAGAGGCTCAAATCCTCCCTGGACAGAAACACTATAGATCGCAAGATATGAAAGGTGAAATTTCTAATTTACTTTTATATCCAGTGGCGTAGCTAGGGTGGTGGAAGGAGGGGGGAGACTTTGAAAAGTCCCCCGGGCCCCCACTTGAAGATGCCCCCAAACGAGTATTTTTTAATATTAAAAACTAAATATTACGCAAAATGCAGGGGCCCCCCAAAGAAGTCAACCCTCCCGGGCATGATGGAATATTCCTAGCTACGCCCCTGTTAATATCTATGATGGGAAATATCCCCCCCCCCTTCCCCAACCAGACTACATCGAGAAACACTGCACTAGAAATTTTATCTAACCTCTTCCCTAATAACCTCCCTTTGATTTATTTAGCATACAATTCTAAAAATAGTTTTTGTCATGACCTTTTGGATAAAATTAGTCTAATAATAAACTCCAACAACTTTTTTTTCCCGAGTCGATTCCCTTCCATTTCCCATCGTCACCTCGCCATATCGTTATCGATACCAGATTTAGTTCTATCCGACATATCTTCTGCTGCATGTATCGCAGAATCGATTCCCATACTAAACATTGTCGGATCGATTAACATCTTCAACTATTTCCTGCTCGGTTCTTCTTCTTACAGCAATTATTAGCGCTACAGCGAAAGTCTGTTATTGCCTTCGTTTTGGACTTTAGGTCGTCATCCTCTTCGTTTATGAAGTTGAATAAAGATATGACCCGCGGCCTGCGGGCCTTAGTTTGGGTATTACTGATCTAGTAAATTGAACTTAAAAATCTATGTCAAACATGGAGAATGTTCCCTTCACATTTTTTTTCTAAATTTTTGCCATGAAAATGAAAGTAGTGTTTGCAAATGGGTTTACCCGTTCAGCCGACATAGTCATATCCCATATAAATTACTGTGAAAACGGGTTTACCCGATTTTTTAAAAAGGTTTCGTACTTTAATAGAGATACAATTAGGTACTTCTTGTTTACTTTTAGGGCCCTCCGGTTGTAGGATGAACATTAAACATATAATTTGGTCTCTGCCATGATCAAAGGAACATTTAGGCCAAGTTTTATCAAGATTGGTCAAACGGATTTGATTTTTATTCGGGACATACATAAATACATACATACATACATACATACATACATACATACATACATACATACATACATACATACATACATACATACATACATACATACACACACACATACATACATACATACATACATATATACATACATACATACATACATACATACATACATACATACTACATACATACATACATTCATACATACATACATTCATACATACATACATACATACATACATACATTCATACATACATACATACATACATACATACATACATACATTCATACATACATACATACATACATACATACATACATGTGTCAAGAAACTGCATATCAGTTCTCAGCTCTTGATGGCAAGATGTCTAGGGTGATTCTCGCCGTGTCTAGCCAACAAGTAATAATGATTAGTTCCTAATACAAAAAGGTGACGATGAAGTCAACAGTACAACAATGACTAATGTGATTAATTAGGATCTCTGAACACAATAGTGTCACTAAAATAGATGTTTAATTATTGATATGTATAGTTCAGATATTAACCACCAACATTGGATATAATGGAATAATAATGTGATTAATTTGGTTGATTAATTAAGTAGATAAAACAATGTAATGAATACAAACCCATAAGAAATGAAGAATGGTACGAAGTGCGGAGTTATCTAATCATGAAAGGCTAAAACAACATAGTTACATATGAATTGATGCTGGGTACAAATAGCAAGCCACACCGGACAGTTTCTCTCTCTCTCTCTCTCTCTCTCTCTTGTCTTAGCACGGATCCTGGAGCCCACCTCACAGTCCGTATAGTCTTGATGTGTTATGTACTTGTATAAATCTACCGTCTCTGACCCTGACTGACATTGACTCTAACTACGATTCTCGACTCAGACTGTTGGTCACTCAGACTGTCACTAACACTGTCACTCTAAATAGACAAATAATCATAATATCGCTAACAACTAACTAAAGCGCCATTCTATTTATTCATAATCAATTAACATCTAATGCTAGGTATACAACTAATAAAACATTTGTTCTTACCCTGGTCCCTAAGAATTAGTTCCTACATGTTGTCTCTGGCAAACAACTCACACCTCTTGGAGCCAAGATCTCGAGCCAACCTCGGCGACTTGCTCCCAATGTCTGTATGTGTCGTTTACCAGAAAAACACGGCACACGCCCCTGCTAACACTACATGGAACTGTGTCCCGACTGCCCCAAAATTCTACTCTTTATAGTCTGGGACCCTAACCCACGCCTAAACTAACGCTACTAAATCGTCCGTGTCTGTCCCGACCTACGGGTATCGAGTCGCCCTACCAGGTATAAATCTCAGTGTCACACTATTCCTACCCTTTGTCTGTACTCTGTCAAGTCTGTCGGTGAGCCGTGAAAACACCTTACAAAATAATTAACTTTGCTCACACACACACATATATCTGTGACACATGCATACATACATTCGCCTTACTTTCTGCTTTATATTATAGATATAGATATTTATTTATATATTGAGAGAGAGAGAGAGAGAGAGAGAGACACACACACACACACCACTTAATTGTACTTAAAGGGACTTTATTCTGTAAGAAACATTTTATTTGCCTTGATTTATTCGTGAGAAACATGACATTGGTAGATATTCAGTTGTTTTAAAAAACATTATATAAAGAAAAATATATGACTTATAAAATATAAGCTATAAAATAACATTAAATATATAAATATATAATATCACTAGCTTTTAAGTGAATGAAATATGTCTGTTGACTTGTAGATATCTGAAGATAGTTATTGCGTTGTTTTACTAAAGAATATTTAAACTTTCGTTGGTGTTTAATTTGTACTAGATTTCTTTAGAGGTTTTACTACATAGCTATTTAGTTTGTAAGTCACTCCAAGTAATCATTACCGTAGGCTTCTATATTTGTGGTTGAGGGGTAAAGCGCATGGCTTCCGAACCGGGGTCCGGAGCTGAATCATGGTTAAGACAGATATTTTTTTTAAAATTTCTGGATCCTTGGGCGTTTCTGAGTCCACCCAGCTCTAATGGGTACATGAAATAAGTTGGGGAAAAGTAAAGGCGGTTGGTCGTTGTGCTGGTCACAAGACACCGTAGGCCATAGAAACAGATGACCCTTTCACCACAAGGTCTGAAAGGGGAACTTTACTTTTTTTTTTACTCTACTTTTGTGTCTCAATTATTAGCTACTTATAAGCACGGGATCATTTACCATTTGTAAATGTCAGATTCAAAACATTTCTTCAGTCACTGGAAACTGTGCTGTCCTCCAATCCATAATCGGGGAACCATGCAAGACTCGTCGACCGTCTTTCTCCATTTCTCTCTGTCTTTTGCCTTAGTTAGAACCTATTTCAATGGCAGGCCCGTCCATTCTTTTATGTTGTCTTCCCATCGCTTTTTCTGTCTGCCTCTTCTTCTTTTTCCTGGTACTGTTCCTTGCGAGCACCGAAGCACAGATTTTTAGCTTGCCTTTTTTTATGATAGTGATGCGGTTCTTAAAGATGATACCAAGGATCCTTCTGTAGCACCTCAATTCCATTTCTAACTCTACAGCGTCCAAGAGTCACAAGCATATACAAATGTGGCCATGACCAGGGAGCGCATCAGTCTGTTACTCATTTCAATGTTACTCGGCCTTAACCAAACATCCGCAAGTACTAGCTCTTATAATTAGGCACTCTTGTTAATGATCAAGTGTTACTGCTAATTACTTGTACATTTTGTTACGTAATGTTTATGAATATTTTTAATTTCACTATTTGTTGCCAATTACTTTTTCTAAAACCAGTTACATATCAAAGATTCTAAAAATACATTTTCTTGATCTAAGGGAGATCACAGCCCACACCCACATATACGAATAAAAAAATAACGCTTAAATAAGAAATTACAGCGTCATATTATTAGCTTGATAACTCTAAGGGAAGCAACTCGACTAGAGGGAGATAATAAGGATGCTTTATGGAAAAACAAAAGATGAAAGCTTAAACACGTGGGTTGTATAGCCAAGGAGGTGAAGTACGCTAAGGCTTGACTTGTCTACCTAAGAAAGGGACCATAGCGCTCTGAGCTATAGGCATGAAAGTTGCTCTACATAAAAGCTCACTATGTATATTACAAATATAGGTACTAAGTAGTCTGCCTTTGATGAGTCCTAGCTAACATCACAGCTACCATACCTATGTAGTACACAGAGGCGTAGTGATGGGGGGTAAGGGGGTACGATGACCCAGGCGCCACACTCAGGGGTGGGGGCACACGCAGAGAGGCGCCAAAAAATATTGTAATTAGGTAAAACAAACTAAGGTTATTTGTATTATGTTATGTAGATACATTATATTTATAAGCCCTTTATTTCTATGTAATGGCCACGAAAAAATGGAGGAGAGAGCCAATAAAGTGCAGTGCCCTGGGTGCACCTTTTTGCTTACTCCGCCTCTGGTAGGACATAGCGACATCCAAAACATTCCTTATAAGTCCAGTCTCGTGCAGTGCACAAAATAGTGCACATCCACCGCACTGTGGGGGGAGGGGTTAGGGTCAGATGTACATGTCAGATTTTTTTTTTTACATTACTATTATAAACAATGAACTTATAGACTATGTCTGGCAATTCTAGAATCGCATTAGGAAACACAATCCATTGTAGTTCCCCCCCCCCAATTAACTATCTGCAACTGACCAAACCCACCCATGCCACGTACGCGGCCGGCTTTTTAAAGCGAGTATAGGACTTTACAGTCATCTTCGAGTCCATAGGATATGAGAAATGTGCTTATTATCGATAGAGTTTTCCAAAGAAATAAAGGTTTTTTAAAAAGTTACCCTTTCAGACCTTGTGATCTATGGGGCAGGTGATGTCAAGTTTCATCTGTTTCTGTGTCTCACGACTAACGTGGATGTCTGGTACCCATAAGATCTTGGTTGACCCCGGTTCGGAAGCCAAGTGTTTTACCGCTCGGCCACCGGGTCCCCTTCATAGAAATAGAAGGCTATTAATACTTCCATCATCACTATTGTTTAAATTACTATTATTACTATCTTTTGTCTTAGTTTCAATTATTGCCATATTTCTGATACAAATTTCGAATTTTATTAATTGTTTTCCCCTTCCTCTAATTCAGCGGTTCTCAACCTTTTAAGATCGGCGACCCCTTTTTACAATTACCTCTCTGCCGCGACCCCTCCCCCCCCCACACACACACACATACAGCAATAGAAGAGTAGACAATAACAATCCATATTTTCGATGGTCTTAGGCGACCCCTGGAAAATCCTCCATCGACCCCCCAAGGGGGTCGCGAGTCACAGGTTGAGAACCCCTGCTCTAATTAAAGACTAAAAAAATGTAATTCTTTTTTTTTTTCCTTTAAATAAAAAAAGAATAGCAGGAAGTGGAATTACAATCACAAGACTCAGAAAATCTCTATGTTAAGGAATTAACCCAGACGGTATTTTTGTGTAGGCTTTGCGGTGAACCAAGAAAGGCTTTTTCAAGTCATTACTGGCATCCAGCGCTTTGGCACACGAGTGCCGCTTTTATTAGCATTGTCACGTGACTGGGTGGAAAAGTTTGATGGGAGCCGGGGGGCGGCAATGGCGTTGCATGGGTGTTGGGATTGAACATGCATGTAAGGGTTGATAAAGATGATTCAACATGAATGTAGAGGTTGATAAAGATGATTCAACATGAATGTAGTGCTTGGTAAAGATGATTCAACATGCATGTAGGGGTTGATAAAGATGATTCAACATGCATGTAGGGGTTGATAAAGATGATTCAACATACTTGTAGGGGCTAATAAAGATGATTCAACATACATGTAGGGGTTGATAAAGATGATTCAACATGCATGTAGGGGCTGATAAAGATGATTCAACATACATGTAGGGGTTGATAAAGATGATTCAACATACATGTAGGGGCTGATAAAGATGATTTAACATGCATGTAGGGGTTGATAAAGATGATTCAACATACTTGTAGGGGCTGATAAAGATGATTCAACATACATGTAGGGGTTGATAAAGATGATTCAACATGCATGTAGGGGCTGATAAAGATGATTCAACATACATGTAGGGGTTGATAAAGATGATTCAACATACATGTAGGGGCTGATAAAGATGATTTAACATGCATGTAGGGGTTGATAAAGATGATTCAACATACTTGTAGGGGCTGATAAAGATGATTCAACATACATGTAGGGGTTGATAAAGATGATTCAACATACATGTAGGGGCTGATAAAGATGATTTAACATGCATGTAGGGGTTGATAAAGATGATTCAACATACTTGTAGGGGCTAATAAAGATGATTCAACATACTTGTAGGGGCTGATAAAGATGATTCAACATACTTGTAGGGGCGGATAAAGATGATTTAACATACTTGTAGGGGCGGATAAAGATGATTCAACATGCATGTAGGGGGGTGATTAACATGAATACAACAGTTGGTTTGTACTATATAAGTGTAAAATTAGTGGGAAGGGAGGGGGCGAATTGGATAGACTTAAAATTAGGTCTCCTCGATGCCTATTCGTTATGTTAGGCAAAAGAAATAACTGCGCAAAATGTCATCTTGATCCGAGGACGGGTGTAAGAGAAATGATGTGTACAAACTGTTTTACCAGACAGACAAACAGAATGAGTTGATATAAGCTTTGCAAAGAAAAAAGGAGAAAATTAGGCAAAGTTTGTCATTAAATGACTACAGATTTACAGTAAACATAGTTACCATCAAGATGGCCCAATTGAACCAGATCCAAAGCCTATTTGAATCGAATCCCAAAGTATCTTAACTACTATTTCACCGCCACCCATTGATCAGGGAACATGAAATGCACCAAGATACCCGTGTTTAGTCGCTGAATGAACTCTTTATGTTGTGCCTGTTGTATTTATGTGTATTTTTCTGCTGTGTTGTCTTTATATGAGAAAAGAGTCCTTGTAATCGCAACAAATTTCCGTAAGGATCAATAAAGCAGTCTTAGTCTTAGTCTTAGTCTTAGTCGAGTCGGTTGATCAGACATGTTGATTATAAGAACCAAAACGAGCTCCAATTAGCTCTGTCTATATATATTTAGCTCTCTGAGCTATAGACTTGAAAGTTGCGCTATTTAAAAACTATTTTTAATATATATATACAGTTTTCTTCTTAGCTACTATCTCAGCGACCATCTCAGCTACCATACAAATGCAAATCATATTGACACCCAAAACATTCCTTATAAGCCCAGTCTCGTGCAGTGCACAAAATAGTGCACACTCTATTGCATATAAACGTACAAAGCAATTCAAAATCTGTCACGAAATCTCTGGAACCGCCAAACAGATTGGAATTTAACAAATGTTTACACAGATTTCTAGAAGTCGGTGCGCACTGAGAAACAGTTTTGAGAGTTTCGCAATCTAAGCGAGCACATTCGCGCACCTTCTTTTTATGTTCATTGTTACAAAGATGGGAGGAGAAGAATGAATCTGTCGTCAATATTGAACTAACAAATGTGGCCAGATTTTTGGTGTTTGTCAATGTAAAATCATATTTTTGTTTGTTTCTCTAATGACACAGCTCGTGAGCTGAATATGAAACAGATAATGTTGTCCTTGACAACAAATCAACCTGGAAGTCATGTGACCACAGAGCTTAGCCAATCAGAAATTAAAACAAGAAACAGCCCTCTGACATCATCATGAACACATATTTTCAACTGGAAAAAAAAATCATTTCGCATAAAAACTGTTAGCTTGAAAAGATATAAAAATTATTTCTATTATATCAATTAATATTTGCTTGACCCTCATTTGGGTTACATGGAAGAGTTTTTGTAAACTCTGTTGGGGGGGGGGGATTATCATAATCTTTCATTATCATTAGCGTGCTCTAGTGCGATGCAAAATTATTTTTTTTTCATTTACATCCAAGATTTAAAAAAAAATCGCTTCCAAATAATTCAAGCTATTCAATATTTACCAAAAATATTTTGGCAGTTACCTGTTCGTGTGGAAGGCTTAACAGACGAAAAATATATTACTGTTAAAAAAGTATTAATCAAAAGCTGCATAAGTCGCCGATTAAGATGCAGGACTAGATTGACACAATGTTTCAATAAGACGTAACTATATCTTCTTTTGCGGTGACGTCCGTAATTAAAAAGATAAGACAAGACGTGCAATCGTCTGACCACGTAAATGTCCAGTTTTTAAACTTGCAAGGTAGCCGTTGTGTGCGGTCAAGCGTGACGGCATTGTAAACTTGCCTCAGTCTGAATGTTCATTGACCCTAACAAGTTCTTTCAAAGGGATAAGATAAGATAAGATAAGATAAGATAAGATAATTTAATAGTCCGAAGAGATTGAAATTCAGTTCAACTACAATAGTCCACTTCATCATTACTACTATATTATTTAACCTTGGTTAGGCCAATAATAGAATATGCATCCTCTGTTTTTGGACCCCACAACTCAAGGAAACAATAAGAAACTGGATTAGACACAAAATAGAGCAGTGCGATTCATAACAAACGAATATTCCCATTTGGGGATTAGAGTGACATCTTTAGTAAGTTCTCTAAATTTAGAAAGACTTAAAAGTAAAGTAGCAATTATACATAAAACACTGAACCATAATCTTCAAATACAAAAATAAAACCTAATCAAATACTCAGAAGATTAAAGGCACATTCTCTGTACCATACGCTAGGACAAATCTGTACAAATGCTCCCTCTTCCCTAGTGCTATTAGAGCATGGAATGGGTTGCCTGAGCTAGCCAGGAAAACCAGTGACTTGGCAGAATTTAAGTCATGCTTGACTAGATTGACCAAGGAACACGCGTAGGACGTACGTATTTTCTTTTATTT
Organism: Biomphalaria glabrata; assembly: GCF_947242115.1. Classification (NCBI taxonomy): domain Eukaryota; kingdom Metazoa; phylum Mollusca; class Gastropoda; family Planorbidae; genus Biomphalaria; species Biomphalaria glabrata. Next base: position 36,367,097 of record NC_074723.1, read on the forward strand.
TAAGTAACGTCTGTATTTAATAAGATAAGAAAAAGATAAGATAACAATATAGTTACAAAAACATTTACATTTACATTTTGACACACACAAAATACAAATGATCTCACACACAATCTCACACACAATCTCACACACAACCTCAGCCACAATGTCACACACAAACTCACCCACAATCTCACACACAACCTCACACACAATGTCACACACAAACTCACACAACCTCACACACACAACCTCACACAAAACCTCACATACAATCTCACATACAATCTCACACACAAACTCACACACACAACCTCACACACAACCTCACATACAATCTCACACACAACCTCACACACAATCTCACACACAACCTCATACACAACCTCACACACAATCTCACACACAATCTCACACACAACCTCACACACAACCTCACACACAATCTCACACACAACCTCACATATAATCTCACACATAACCTCACATACAATCTCACACACAATGTCACACACAACCTCACACACAACCTCACACACAACCTCACACACAATGTCACACACAATCTCACACACAAACAGCGTTTTATGAGTAAAGCTTCTAAGTGCTTCTCAGTACGACATTGAAACACACACTCGGTGAAAGTGAATTAAACGGGCTTCATAAATATTTCTGTTTTAGCTTAAATCAGCGGTTCTCAGCCTTTTAAGTTCGGCGACCCCTTTTTAGAATCCCCCACTCTGCCGCGACCCCTCCCCCCCCCATATACACACATACAGCAACAGAAGAGTAGACAAAAACAATTCATATTTTCGATGGTCTTAGACGACCCCTGGCAAATCGTCAATCGAACCCCCAAAGCAGGTCGCGATCCACAGGTTGAGAACCCCTGGCCTAAATGGACAGGAGCCGACCACTTTGTCCAGATCTGATGTAATTATGTTTTAATGGGTGAAGATTGTCCTTAACTCTTTCTCTCCTAATCGACGATAACATCGTCGAATTGACCCCATTAAATTAAATTCATTTTTGGTTTATTAACTATTATTTGAGTTGTATAAAAAGAAAATGCATTCTCTTATTATTAATATATTTTAAACATAAATGAATAACAGCACCAGGGACCAAGAGAAAGTAGTGAATTAATATGCTATGAAAATAAGGGCATGGTCCCTGGTGCTGTTATTCATTTATGTTTAAAATTTGTATGTATCATTTGTTTCAGCACCTAGCTTCAACTCTATGTTTACATTTACAGCATTATTGCTCGTACCCACTGAAGCTTCTATATGTAATGTGTTTATGTTGTCCACTTGTCTTTGTGAGAGATATACAATTAGATAGAGCCATCGTTTGTCTAATGCATGCCTAACGGCTGTCTGTGTCGGCTCTATCGAAGTTGTTAGTGAACGGATGCTGCGAGGGTGGGGGAGGGACTAGCTGGGGCTTGTGACCTTTGACCACTGGGGTGGTAATTTGCATACGGGCGAAATGACTCTGGATCAGAAGAATGATTTTTTGGACATTCCGATGGTCTAGAGGCTAGTTTCGCTTGGTGTCTAATGCATGCCTAACGGCTGTCTGTGTCGGCTCTATCGAAGTTGTTAGTGAACGGATGCTGCGAGGGTGGGGGAGGGACTAGCTGGGGCTTGTGACCTTTGACCACTGGGGTGGTAATTTGCATACGGGCGAAATGACTCTGGATCAGAAGAATGATTTTTTGGACATTCCGATGGTCTAGAGGCTAGTTTCGCTTGGTGCGTTATCGCTAGGCGGTGGTGTCGAATCCGGTGTCACAGGTTCGAGCCTCGGTCGGCGCATGCCCTTTTTTTCGTAGCATTTTAATTCACTACTTTCTCACTTAAAAACTTGGTCCCTGGTGCTGTTATTCATTTATGTTTAAAATATGTTTGTAACACATTTGTTTCAGCACCTAGCTTCAATTCTTATTATTATTAAACACCAAATTTAACGTTTTCTGATTACAAACAAAAGTGTTATTGAAGTTTAATCATAACAGGATAGAAGGCAGACATGTGATAAACATGGGATCAAATCAACGATGGTATCGTTGATCAGGAGAGAAAGAGTTAGACAGAACGCTCATGACAAACTTAATACTTAATAAATAAAAAAAAAGCCCAATAAAGAGGCAAAAACCTAATGATTCCTAGGATGTATGTAAATAGATCGACAACTGACGTCAAAGGCTTAAAAAGAAAGATCACTTAAAAATTTTCCAGAAGTACACATACTGACAGGGCCGGTCCCTAGCCTCTGTAACCTATGCGTCCTCAGTGAGCCCCTCACTTTCATAGGCCCGCGCTAATTCTAGATGTAAATTAATAGATGTTGGGTGGTCAATGTAAAATGCATAAATATATATTGAACTAGTTATTAATGTAAATCTCTCGAAGGTAAAGTGCGATCCGGCTTGTATAGTGGAGGAATGACTGTGTTCATGAATTTCAGACCAACAACTGGTCATAAGGCATGTAGTTTAAATGTCCAAGGACCGCTTCTGGTTCTGGCTTCAAGGGCCTAATACTGGCAGTAGCTGTTGGGTGATAGTTGTAAGCTGAAGCGTTGTTGGTCAATATTTATTGTTTTATATTAATTCATTAGCGGTAGACGATATTTTATTAACAGCGGGAACATCAATTGTACCTATTTATAGCTTGAACCTTACATGATGCCGAAGCAGAGATTAAACTAGTCTGGTATATTATTAAGATCTTTGTTTAAATCTACTTTTATATAGATCTAAGAGCATTAGGAAAACAAAATATAGAAGAAAAAAACAACTCATCCACACCCTCCCTACCTAAAAAAATAAATAACTGTGTGTTCGATAGATTTCATCCACCTAGCCAGATAGACGTAGTGGGCCTACATGTGTAGTCCTAGTGTAGTGTGTAGAGTTGATGGTGTTGACCTTTACGCGTTTTTTTTTTCTCTTGGGCATACACAATAGTGTTGAGCGGTCAGACAAAAAAGATAATACATTGGCATGGTCTGTCAAGCACATGGATAAATTATATCCGTACACTAGTTGAAGGGGTCAAATGTTCCTTAACGCTCCATTATATTTTTTTTGTTTGCTAGATCTAATTGCTGGGTCTTAAATCCATTTCTTTTATGCGATTTTAAACTTTACTCTAAGCTTTTCCGTTATATAAGTATAATTGGCCTCCTTCCGTCGTAGAACGACTATGGTTCATCTCAGAGCACACTTCCTCACGTCGCTGTGGAGCCTTATTTTGGAGAGACACTCCCGTCCACAGATAGCGCAGGTTAAGGTGGCTTTTGCTTCGGTGGTAGAGGAGCTGGCCGTTTCCATTATTGTACGTTTTTCTTCCTGAGCTGAGACTGTCCATAGTTTTTATTGGTCACTGTTTCCCTCCATTTGGTGCGGTCTAAAGCTATGTCTATAATATAATAAGTCAATAGAATTAAACAATAAATATATTAAGTTTAAAAAAAAAATGTGTACACATTTTTTAAAAAATTAACATCGTATAAATGTACTAGCAGGATATGACGCGCGGTCCGACGGCCTTAGTTTGTGTATCACTGCTCTAGCGCTAAGTTCCCCTACATTTTAGCCGACCTATTGATATGTAATATAAAATACTGCAATCGGCTCTTATCTAGTTACAACATCACTCTGTCTGTCTGTCTGTCTGTCTGGTATAAATGCTGTACACGTTATTTCTCCATCTCCCAATTCTCGAATCAAGTTGAACAATTTTACCATAAATAAAAACAACAATTATTGGTAATTAATTCATTTTGTTTGATATAGAAAAGAAAATTAAATCGTACAGTAGTGAGATATATGGCTGTAAATGTGCCGTTCTCTCCCATTTATAAGCTTTGTTATTTTTTAAATATTTTTTTTTATAAATTGCTTGTTATCAGTTTAGTCTCAATCTACGTCTGAACTTTGATTCATCTTCGAATAAGTGGCTTTTAAAAAAAAAAAATCAACTTCTGAAAGGCAGGCCTGTCAATAAATGAAATTCTATCAAAGGCGAAAGTCAGAGAGGAATGAAGAAAGACGGTTAACAGTTCTTGTATGGTTCCAATACACTAAGGGATGGGTGAAGGTAAATGTGATATCCATGTCAGTTGATTTGATATATCCCTATCTGTCTCTTATCTTATTTTTATCCCACTAGGCTCTTATTTTAATATACTTTTCGTCTCTAGTTCTTTTCAATAATGTATCGAGATGATACAAGAAAATGTAAGAATCAGAATGAAAAAAAAAAGGTTAATGACATTGAGGGAGAGAAAGAGAGACAGACTGACAGACAGACTGACAGACATAGAGGGAAAAAAATGTGTTTTTGAATTTCCGCGTGTCTAGCCATGCTTTTCTTCTATAACCTCATCCAGAGATTATGTCTTTTTCTGAGCGAACTCTGCAAGACTCAAGAGTAGATCTCTGGGTCTTAACTACTGCATCTAATGGATTTGCCGGGCGCAGACTCGCAAAGGAAGTACTAATCCGAAGCGATTTTTTTGTCGTCATAGCCTTTAGATCTGTCTTTATGTCTGTCTTTATGTCTGTCTGTCTTGTGCATTCAATCGATACGTCTCAATGAGGAACATAGTTTAGGTCAGGTATCTTTAGCGTGTATTTGAAATGTATATATTGTGATTTCTTATACTGCAGTTTTCTAATGAACTGGGAAAGTAATTTAGCTGTTTCGTGCTGTGTAGCTTCTTGTGTAAGATAAAGTTATTGATTCGTGTTATTTTAAACTACTCTCTCTGCCTCATTCTATCTCTTTCTCTCAAACGCTCTTTCTCTAAATCTCTCTATCTGTCTCTTTCTCTAAATCTCTCTATCTGTCTCTTTCTCTAAATCTCTCTATCTGTCTCTTTCTCTAAATCTCTTTCTCTAAATTTCTCTCTCTTTCTCTCTCTCTCGTTGTCTCTATATTTCTTTCTCCCTTTCTCTCTCTTTCTCTCTTTCTTTCTCTCTTTCTCTCTCTATTTCTTTCTCCCTTTCTCTCTCTCTCTATTTCTTTCTCCCTTTCTCTCTCATTTCTCTCTCTTTCTCTCTCTCTCTCATTTCTCTCTCTTTCAATCTCTATTTCTTTCTCCCTTTCTCTCCCTTTCTCTCTCATTTCTTTCTCTTTTTCTCTCTCTCTATTTCTTTCTCCCTTTCTCTCTCTCTCTATTTCTTTCTCCCTTTCTCTCTCATTTCTCTCTCTTTCTCTCTCTTTCTCTCTCTATTTCTTTCTCCCTTTCTCTCTCTTTCTCTCTCTATTTCTTTCTCCCTTTCTCTCTCTTTCTCTCTTTCTCTCTCTATTTCTTTTTCCCTTTCTCTCTCTTTCTCTCTCTTTCTCTCTCTATTTCTTTTTCCCTTTCTCTCTCATTTCTCTCTCTTTCTCTCTCTTTCTCTCTCTATTTCTTTCTCCCTTTCTCTCTCTTTCTCTCTCTATTTCTTTCTCCCTTTCTCTCTCTTTCTCTCTTTCTCTCTCTATTTCTTTTTCCCTTTCTCTCTCTTTCTCTCTCTATTTCTTTTTCCCTTTCTCTCTCATTTCTGTCTTTCTCTCTCTTTCTCTCTCTATTTCTTTCTCCCTTTCTTTCTCTTTCTCTCTCTATTTCTTTCTCTCTTTTTTTTTGGCACTCTGTTCTTTGCCTATTTGTATTTTCTTTCTATTCCTCTCCTTGCAACTCGATTAATCTCTTTCTGTTTCTCTTTTTATTTAACTTTGCCTATATTTCTAGCTCTCTCTTTCTCACTCTCTGTCACTCTTTCTTTCTCTGTCTCTTTCTTTCTCTCTCTTTCTTTCTCTCTCTCTTTCTTTCTCTTTCTTTCTCTCTCTCTTTCTTTCTCTTTCTTTCTCTCTCTTTCTTTCTCTCTCTTTCTTTCTCTCTCTCTTTCTTTCTCTCTCTTTCTTTCTCTCTCTCTTTCTTTCTCTCTCTTTCTTTCTCTCTCTCTTTCTTTCTCTCTCTCTTTCTTTCTCTCTCTTTCTTTCTCTCTCTCTTTCTTTCTCTCTCTTTCTTTCTCTCTCTCTTTCTTTCTCTCTCTCTTTCTTTCTCTCTCTCTTTCTTTCTCTCTCTTTCTTTCTCTTTCTCTTTCTTTCTCTCTCTCTTTCTTTCTCTCTCTCTTTCTTTCTCTCTCTTTCTTTCTCTCTCTCTTTCTTTCTCTCTCTCTTTCTTTCTCTCTCTTTCTTTCTCTCTCTTTCTTTCTCTCTCTCTTTCTTTCTCTCTCTCTTTCTTTCTCTCTCTCTTTCTTTCTCTCTCTTTCTTTCTCTTTCTCTTTCTTTCTCTCTCTCTTTCTTTCTCTCTCTCTTTCTTTCTCTCTCTCTTTCTTTCTCTCTCTCTCTTTCTTTCTCTCTCTTTCTATCTTTCTCTGTCTTTCTTCCTTAGGTTTCTTATCCCCATTTTCTCTATCTTTGAACTGACATTCTGACATATTTTTCGAAGGTTGACCTCTCGCCACTAGGAAATCAAATAGCAGAAGGAGTTGAGAAGGACGCAGTATCCCCCAGGTGGACAACCTGCTAGAAAGACGGAATTCATTTTACGTCGATTGGCGCAAAGCTGAAGGGATGGCGTAAATAATGGACCTCATTCACCAACTGTAAACAAACAACATTTAGCCACGTGATTCTATATATCTTCTATACAAATTATGTAATCCATAGTGACTGTCACGTGATACGTATTTTTTCATTTTTTTATCAATATTATGACGTGGCTAAATGTGTTTATTTACGATTGGCGAATGAGGTCTATTGGGAATATTGTCACAGATGAAATGGTAATCTTTTTTGTACTTTGTTTTATTTCATGTCAATCTGATGAATGTAGAGCTTGAAAGCCTATTTGGATTTAGTATGTAACACTGGAACTATTTCATTGTAGGTACGTTATTGTTATATAAAACATTGCTTTCAACTTTGTGATGTGTGGAGTATGCAAGTTTTTGTTCCTGGACAGCTCTCTAGTATCTAACCAACACATTCTTTTTGTCTGTAAAAAAGCAGACATTTTTAGTCTGTACATCAACAGATTGTTGACGAACAAAAAAAAAAAACCAACAACTCGATATTCTCTCCCCTCTTTGAAATTAGCTCCCCTTTAGCTCTGCGCTTCCTTTCTCCCAATCCACTTTAAACATCCTGAATGACGTTGTCATGACGTCTTTGTCAATTTATCTATGGAGTGCTGACAGTGTTGTGTTGTTAGCAGGTAAAATATAAGACACCGATCACAAAAACAATTAAACTATTAGTATGAGTATAAAACTAAAAGTTAGATCGTTCAACAATATGTAACTTACAGTTGTAAATTTCACATGTGATGTTTAAGAGACACTGGGGTAGGAACGTATATCTTGTGTGCTATTGTACTAATGTTTGCTCTAATTATGTATTGTTTTTTTTTGTAATGCCCAATTGTAAAACAAATTTTCTCACGGATAATAAAGATTATTATTATTATTATTATTCATTATTATTATTATTATTATTATTATTATTATGTCAGAAACTAACGAGTATTCATTCTCTGGCGCTGCCAGGGTCGAGTTTCGTTAAACAGAAACAAAATTCATCGTAGTTCCTTTAACAGTTTCCACTGAGGAATTTATTATTATTATTAGTATTATGTTAGAAATGAACGAGGTATTATTATTATTATTATTATTATTATTGGAGGCGCGGTGGCTGAGCGGTAAAGCGCTTGGCTTCCGAACCGAGGACCGGGGTTCGAATCCTGTTGAAGACTGGGATTTTTAATTTCGGGCGCCTCTGAGTCCACCTCTAATGGGTACCTGACATTAGTTAGGGAAAAGTAAAGGCGGTTGGTCGTTGTGCTGGCCACATGACACCCATGTTAACAGTGGGCCACACAAACAGATGACATTTACATTATTATTATTATGTCAGAAACTAACAAGTAGTCATTCTCTGGCGCTGCCAGGGTCGAGTTTCGCTAAAGAGAAACAAAATTCATCGTAGTCCCTTTAACAGTTTCCACTGAGGAATTTTCTGGTGATGTGGCAGGTCTGCAGCAGTACCGCCCTCTGACAGGCAACGAAGATGTTCCTAGGAATGTTAAGGGCCTTGAAGGTGTCTGTGAGGTCAGTTGTTATTATCCCCTCGGTTATTATTATTATTATTATTATTATAACATAACTTTTCTTATGCAACGTAACAAATTATTGATTTAGGTTTAGCTAGATAAAAAGAAAAATTAATTAGACGTAATCCAATTTGTCAAATTTCCAAATGCAACTGGATATGAAATCTTCTTTTTTTTCCATAGATTTCTCTGCCTCTTAGCAAAGTGAATAATATTTTCAAAGAATAATAAGAGAAAACCAAATAATCTTACAAGAATTGTCAGTATTACAATAATGGATATATTTATATAAAAAATGAAAAATATTTTTTTTTAATGCAAGTCTTACAATAATACAATATTTGTTTCAAACAAAGGGGAATAATTATACGGCTAGTCAAAGTCCGACTCTATTTTAGGAAATTTGATATAGTTAATATAATAAAAATAATAAACATGACAATGGGGAATTCGTTGAAAATAAGAAGCTAGTATTAAAAACGTTTTATGTTTCTTTGTTTTCTCGTCTGCGTCTTTCATTAAAATACATCAGTTACTGGACTTGAAAGAACTCTCTTGCTTTCAATTTGAAAGACAACGGCTGCTGATACCTAAAACAGGCAATGTCAATATTGCGTTCTTTGTTGATTGATTCTGTTTAGCTCTGAATTAATTAGTTGTTGGATTATCTTATAAGATTCTGTCTAGCGCTGATTTAACTATTTTTTTGATTATCTTATAAGATTCTGTCTAGCTCTGATTTAACTATTTGTTTGATTATCCTATAAGATTCTGTCTAGCTCTGATTTAACTATTTGTTTGATTATCTTATAAGATTCTGTCTAGCTCTGATTTAACTATTTGTCTCATTATCTTATAAGATTATGTCTAGCTATGATTTAACTATTTGTCTGATTATCTTATAAGATTATGTCTAGCTCTGATTTAACTATTTGTTTGATTATCTTATAAGATTATGTCTAGCTCTGATTTAACTATTTGTCTGATTATCTTATAAGATTATGTCTAGCTCTGATTTAACTATTTGTTTGATTATCTTATAAGATTCTGTCTAGCTCTGATTTAACTATTTGTTTGATTATCTTATAAGATTAAGTCTAGCTCTGATTTAACTATTTGTTTGATTATCTTATAAGAGTGCAGTGGCGTAGCTAGGATAGGGGGATGGGGGGGGGAAGAATTTGAAGATCACGCTGATGAAAAACTGTGTTACTTTTTCCAGTTTGTATGATGAAATACAAGCAAATCGGTTGTTCAATGATGCATTCATGCACGAGTACTTTTCATCAACAAACCAGGGCCACAATCACCAATTGCCATATTGAGGAAGCTGGCTTCATATGGTAATGATGTCTGCTCAAACCTTGGCCCAATTTGGGCAATCGGTCAAATCGGCATAAGGCCGGCCGTGGATACATTGCCTGACCGTGTGTTATGCGTTCATTCATTAAGATGGTACTATGGTCGAGGCTGCTGACGTCAATCCCCTGCCTCAGCGAAAGGAAGGCTCGACTAGGACGTAATAATCGTCATTTCTGAAGAAACGTCCAAAACTTCCATCTGGTTAACAGTTAACGAGCAGGGTGTCATGCGGCCAGCACAACGCCCGACCTCCTTTACTTTCCCCCAACTAAAGTCAGGTACCTATTAGACTTGGATGGACTCAGGGGCGCCCTAAAAATCCTGAAATTCAAAATGCCAGTCTTCACCGAGTTTCGAACCCATGATCCCAAGGTTCGGAAGCCAAGCGCTTTACCTCGCAGCCACCGCGCCCCGAAAACATCAAGCTTAGGATATTAAAGTCTGTTAATGGACGCACAATGCAGAAAGGTGTCTTAAACCAAGCTTGAAAAAAATAAACACAGCTTTGTGTGTGTTTAGCCTTGTAAAAACACTTTAAAATAATTAACAGTCTCAAAAGGATGGTTTATCTCATTTATCTTTTAAAGCCAAACATTAGCACTTTCAAACCGTCTGGGTCACATCACAGGACTGAATGATTTCAAGTCTGCTTATAAAATAAAAAAAGGCGGGAATGCCTGAAAGTCCTTGGAGGTAAACACAATTTAATTATGCAGGCGGGTGATTGCCAAATCGCGACCTAATTTATAACCAAAGCACTACTTTCTTTTTTATCTCCATCCGCCTTGAATTCGATTTCTTATTTAGTTCTTTGAGAGCGTTGAGAATGTTCTGAAATGAAGAGATTAGAAGAGAGCGCATGAATACACTATACCCTTTTTTTTTAACTGAATAGGGAAAAAAAACGTATCTATAACAAGGTTACAAAGACAATTTGTGGGGAAATGTAAGAGCAGTTAGATGAAAATCGGCTAAATATAGAAGTCGAGTCTCCGAAACTGCTCTCTATACCAAGAGGCCCGTATAAGACATTGGCCCCAAATCACCCCAATAGAAAGGAAACTATATGGAGAGCTCCCTGATTTGGTCTACTCATCTGAACACTCCAACATAACAATGAGAACGAAGAAGAAGAAGAAGAAGTTGAGTTCTGTTGATAAACCACAGGAACAAACAGCAAATTATTTAGTATTGAATTATAGCCTATCTATGGACTAACCATGTATTAAGTTTGTACTATATTGTTGTAACTCTCTAAGGCAGGCACTCAACGAAAGACAGGTCGGCAACAGTAAACGATGTATTTATTTATTATAACTAGTATAAGCATCAACAAATAGGAATAGTTACTAGTTAGACTTGGACGTCTGCTATAAAGTCACAGGGAGTAATATGTCTTAAGTTCTAAGAGTCCTACTTTATACCAGAACACAGAACAGACCACCGACACACTTCCCAGTGTCGCTCCAGGTCTCCCACACAGTTTCCTAGTATCACACAGGACAGCACTCAGCACCAGACTGTTCAGACTCCCATGACTTCTAGCCGGCCCACAACAGTCCTTCTTCCTGTCTCAATATGTCTTTCACTAGTCGTGTTCAGTAGTGCTCAGATGCGCACCATTAGTTTAGCGTGGGAGCGTGGTTACAACAATATTATACTTTTTGTTTGACATTTCTGAGTTCATTTGTTGTGTATGGTATGGTATCATCTGTTTAAGATCTATAGTTTATTTTACATATATATATATCTTATCTAATATAGGCCTACATATATATAAGATAAGATAATTGTATTGATCCAATCAAATGGAAATTCAGTTTGACTACAATTGACCACCTCAGCGTAACTACTTTACAAAAACAATATGGATGAAAAATTCTAACAACATTCACTCATGAAACACATACACATTCACAACCAGCGCTTTATGAGTTTGACTTCTATGTACTTCTCGATGACGACAGATGATCTTGTAACACTCTGACCGATAGTGTGTTAAAGGCAGTGGCGGACTGGCTATATGGGTATTTGGGCAAATGCCCGGTGGGCCGATACCTAAATGGGCCGGTAGGCCACCGAAAGGGCCGCATGGATGCCATCCATAGACAGTGTTACTAGTGGGCCTCATGAAAAAGCGATGAAAAAGCAACATAAGGCCTATATTTCTGATAAAAATATAGAGCTTATTGTATGCATGTGTACAGTTATCGATACTCAAAATCAACATACCGATTTTGAGGACAGGCATGCCTATAATTGGATGCTCATCATATTATATGCAATTTATGGGCCTGATTGAATAGAAATGCCCGGGCCGATTTTGACACTCAGTCCGACCCTGGATAAAGGAGTTTTTAAATCTTTCTTTTTTAGTCCTAATGGAAAGGAGACGACCACTTCGTTCAGATCTTATGTAACAGTGATTTAATGGGTGCAGGTTGTCTTTGAGAATCGTGAGTGTTTTGGAAATGCATCTTTCTTGAAAAAGCTCTTTAAGAGATGGTAGCTGTATTTGAGTAAAATACGATGCTTTTTTAATTAGTCTATTAAGTCTATGTCTTTGTGCCAGTGAAGTATTACCATACCAGCAGGTGATGGCAAAGTTGATTAGACTGCTGATAGTTGCTGTGTAGAAAAGTTTGATTATTGTTTTGTCTATGTTAAATTTTCTTAGCTTTCTGAGACAGAAGAGTCACTGGTGAATTTTCTTGTATATGTTTTGTAAACTTATTTAGTATTACAGTTTGATGTTGATAGTTGTACCTAGATATTTATGTTCTTGTACTTGTTCTATGGTTTGGATATTTATCTGAATTTCTGCAATATGGTTTTTGTTTTTTCTTAAATCAATAATCATTTCTTTAGTTTTCTGAACATTTAAAATTAGAAAGTTATCTATACACCATATTACCTTAACCTATCCCTTAGTCTGTATGACCGTTGGGGCACTATGCAAGACTCGTCAATCGTCTTTCTCCATTCCTCTCTGTCTTTTCCTTAGAACCTCTTTCAAAGTCCATTTTTTAAAGTTTTCCTCCCATCGCTTTCTCTGTCTGCCTCTTCTTCTTTTTCCTGATACTGTTCCCTGAAGGAAGGTCTTTGCGAACCCCGAAGATCTTGTAACATGGCCATAGCTTTTAATCTTGAGATTTTTTTTACTATAGTTAGCAGATTATTATGGTGTCCGGTCGCTTCAGTAAGCCTGTCTCTAATCTCTTGGTTTGTGATGCGGTCGTTAGCCTGGTCAGGTGCAGGATTACACTTACTGGAATCAAAGACATTGGTTAATATTGTTGTAGCTGTATTGGCGGAGCGATAGAGTTAATTTTTTTTTATACCAACGGACTCGCGTAACGCAAGCTATTTCCCTTGCTGCACGGCAGTCAGCTGTATCAATGGACAAGGGACAGTACTAGTACACGCAAATATGGCATGTTATGGTCATGTGATTGAAACCTTTCGTGGACCAGAGACAGAGTGTGTAGGGCAGTGTGTAGGGCAGTTCAGTACAGGACGGTGAGACCGGGACTGTTAGTCTGCCATGATATGATATTAAAAAGGAATGTATCTGGAAATTGTACATACTACGTTGCTCACAATGCTATATCTAATTTTTTAAAACTCTTTACTCAGTGGAAACAGTTGAGTCAAATGCAGGAATACCCGCTTAAGCTGTATACAAAAAAAACAAATTAAGGAAGCCACATTTAATTTTAAGGATAATTGTGTTTTGAAAAATTAAAACGGTTAAACTATGTTTTGGCTATGTGTGGCCAATTTTCTACTTTTTCCCCCAAAAAGATATATATATAAACTGCCAAATTTCTAAAACAATAACATTTTTATAGCCGATTTTGAAATACCCATTTACCCAGATTCCAGTCTCCAGGTCTTTGAACCCATTAAGAGAATGTTGGGTAATAGAAGGAATGGAACTAACTCATTTCTCTTTAGCGATACATATTAGTTGTAAGTACTTTTAAGTCATTACTTTCAATTACAAGTTCTCTCATATCTTGACTGGTACATTTTGGTAGTATATTCTGTGTGTCTGTCTGTCTATCTATCTATCTATCTATCTATCTATCTATCTATCTATCTATCTATCTATCTATCTATCTATCTATCTATCTATCTATCTGTCTGTCTGTCTGTCTGTCTGTCTATCTATCTATCTATCTGCCTATCTATCTATCTATCTATCTATCTATCTATCTATCTATCTATCTATCTATCTGTCTGTCTGTCTGTCTGTCTATCTGTCTGTCTATCTATCTATCTATCTATCTATCTATCTATCTATCTATCTATCTATCTATCTATCTATCTGTCTGTCTGTCTGTCTGTCTGTATCTATCTATCAATCTATCTATCGATCTCTCTGTCTGTCTGTCTATCTGTCTGTTTGTTTATCTATCTATCTATCTATCTATCTATCTATCTATCTATCTATCTATCTATCTATCTATCTATCTATCTATCTGTCTTTCTGCATGTCTGTCTGTCTATCTGTCTGTCTGTCTGTCTATCTATCTATCTATCTATCTATCTATCTATCTATCTATCTATCTATCTGTCTATCTATCTATATATCTATCTATCTATCTATCTATCTATCTGTCTGTCTGTCTGTCTGTCTGTACCTATCTATCAATCTATCTATCGATCTCTCTGTCTGTCTGTCTATCTGTCTGTTTGTTTATCTATCTATCTATCTATCTGTCTAACTGTCTGTCTGTCTATCTATTTGTCTGTCTGTCTGTCTGTCTGCTTGTCCATCTGTCTATCTGTCTATCTATCTATCTATCTATCTATCTATACATCTATCTATCTACCACATGTTTTCTCACCTTTAAGTCGTTTATCATTGGTCAATAAAAAAGTACCTTACTTGACATTGGACACAGTAACAGATTTATTTACAATTTACTTCCAACTGACTTACATAACAAGAACGGAAAATCATTACTTTTTGTAGATCAATATAAGAAAAGAATATCATTATAGATCTAAATATGTGCAGGGAAAAACGTCTGTAAAGAGAAAAAAAATTGTCCTACAATGGAAATACCCTAAGGCCAAAAATGTCTTGTCTCTGGATTAAGCCTTTTTACACGCAAAAGACTGGCCAGTGAAAAACGAAAACAATATTTCTTTCCTGCAGCTTGCCAGAAAAGCTCCAATTTGATGTTGTTGTTCTCTGTGTCCAAACACAAAGCTATAAAAAAAAAATAATAATAATAATAATTCTGGCTATTTTAAGAGCCAAAAAAAAAATGGTTATCACAGTTATTACTGAGAATTAATTTGAAAACAATCTTTGTAAAATAAAGTGCCCCTTTCAGACCTTGTGGTCTATAGGGCAGATGATGTAGAGGTCATATGTTTCTGTGACACACGGTTAACGATGGTGTCATGTAGCAAGCACAATGACCAACAGCCTTTGCATTTCCACAAATAATATTGGTGTTACGGGCGCATCGTAGTGTAGATATGAAACGGTGCGAATGGAGAACCAAAAGGTAAAGGTAAAAGGCAAAAAAAAAATAAGTTTCAAGTCACATGTTAAGTCCACTACTATGAATATGTTATTGAATTTGGAGAGCACGGCATGTCAGCTCTTCAAAATAGACACCAACAGTTGGGAGAAAGAAGCACTAGATAGATCCACATGGAGATCAAGCATAAAAAAAGGGGGTCCTGGATTGCAGATGTCATACACACCAGACGTAGAGAGAATGGTGAACGTGCAACAGCGCCTGGTGATTACAGCTGCCCAACCTGCAGCTGTGTATCAAGGATTGTGGGAAGCGTGGTCGAGAGGATAAGTACGCTTGAATTTGGCTGCCTATGAAGGGGGCTTAAGGTTCGACACCCGACTCAAGCAGAGTTGTGTTTACTGAGGGCCTAAAGGCAGCACGGAAAACCTTCTCCCAGATACCCCTCCCCGCCCCCCCCCCCCACCTGGTCCACAATTGTGATTGGACCAAAGCGCTCTGAGCATGCTATAAGCATGAAAGTAGCGCTATATAAAAGCTATAATTTATTTTTATTTTTTTTATTGGCCTCTTTAGTCACACAAGAAAATGCAAAAGGAAAAGATTATTTCTCGAGACGTAAAATGTCACCGTAAAATGACTTAATTAAATGACACAGTGAAAATGACACAGTAAAATGACACAATGAAATAACACAGTACAACGACACAGTAAAATTTCAGTCAAATGACACAGTAAAATGACACAATAAAAAAAAACAGTAAAATGCCAAAGTGAAATGACACCATAAAATGACAGACATTACGTACAGTGGGTATTTTCTCATTTTAAGATATCCACTTGGGGAAATCAAACTATTCTATTTGGAATAGGGCCCAGCATACAATAGGATATTTGATTATCAGATAGAAGGTCTCAAAATAGCAAGAAGTCTTCAACACACAACATCACTGTAACAGTTAATAGTAGGTAGACTACCAGTAAAGTAGCCACTGACTGAAGAAATATTGTAGATTTCACGTTACAATATCATTGGTGTGATTCTTATGGAGTGTGTATGTGTATGTGTTTCTATGGTGACGGTGAGAGGAAGTTAGCCATTGGTTGGTGACAATGCAGTGTGAATGATGCAATATAAGCTGCTCTGTCGTAAGCCGTGTTAAGTAGGTCAGACGACTCCAGGATGCCAGAGTGTAAAGACGTGTTTTTGTAGTAAGACTTGTTTAAAGTATCAATTTAATTTCATCTCAAGCTCAATCTGTCTACCTTGAAATAAATGTTATATTAAGTTTTATTCACGTTAGTTCAAGTTTTATAATTAAACAATATTATACGCCTACAGCGGTTTAGTTGTCTACCAGCAGTTTGGTGCTACAAGTCAACGACGTCAACAACTAATATCCATGCTCAATTATTGTGTAGCTACAGCATTAAGGTTTGGGGTTATGGAGGTCGAGTGGCTGAGTGGTGGAGCACTTGGCTTCCATACTGAGGTCCAGGGTTCGAATCCTGGTGAAGACTGGGGTTTTTAACTTCGGGATGTTTGGGTGCCTATGAGTCTAACCAGCCCTAACAGGTACCTGCCATTAGTTGGGGAAAAGTAAAGGCGGTTGGTCGTTGTGCTGGCCACATGGCACCCTCGTTAACCGTAGGCCACAAAAACCGATGACCTTAAGATCATCTGCCCTATAGATCGCAAGGTCTGAAATGGGGGACTTTACTTTCTACAATAGTATTTACATTAGCAAAAGTTTGAATTGTTAATGTGACTAGCTATAGATTAAGTATGTTTTTAATAATGATTCTTGTTAGTAGTCAATGTAATAATAACGTTGTTATTTGGCACAAATTGTACGACGCAATAATGATCTTTAGTCACGTAGCAGTGTAGCGCTGCTCTGTCCCCTATATATGATCATTAAATTTTGTTTTTTGTTGCTGTTTTTTTTTACAGTGCCAATACATTACAATACAAACACAGACATAATTATGACGTACTGATAAAGAAAAATTTTATAAAATTTTATAAAAAAAAAATATTCTACGCTCTAGGTAGTCGACAAAAGTTTAATTTTTTAGTACGCGAAACAAATAATCATTTGGAATTTAGAGTTTCAGCAAACTTTTGACTAGCGCAGAGAAATAAGCTTGACGTCGTCCTGTGTAGTCTACAATGGACCTCATTCACCAATCGTAAACAAACAACATTTAGCCACGTGATAATATTGATAAAACAACGAAAAAAAAAAACGTATCACGTGACAGCCTTAGTGTATTACGTAATTTGTATAGAAGAGATAGAGAATCACGTGGCTAAATGGTGTTTGTTTGAATAAGGTCCATTTGTACATGGCATAAGGTCTGTGTGTTTGGACGTCTCGCTTCACCGAGTAGATTTAGATAGATTTAAAGAGCCCCCATAACTTCTATTCCTCTGCTCTGAGGTCTAAATAACATATCATCAGGGCCGGACTAAAGGCACTTTGCAGTGGGCCCCGCACTTTCATACGCCCCATGCTAATTTTAAAAGTAAAAAGTAAATTCTCTTTCAAACCTTGTGGTCTATAGGTCAGATGATGTAAAGGTCATCTGTTTCTGTGGCCTACGGTTAGCGAGGGTGTCATGTGGCCAGCACAACGACCAACCACCTTTACTTTTCCCCAACTAACATCAGGTACCCATTAGAGCTGGGTGGACTCAGAGGCCCACGAAGATTCAGAAATTAAAAATCCCAGGATTCATCAGGATTCATTAGCCAAGCGCTTTACCGCTCAGCCACCGCGCTAATTCTAGGTGTGAATTATTAAATTAATCCATTATAACTTTTAAATAATAACAGGGTTTCCGCGGTCTCCTCATTTTCAAGTGCCTCATGGAAATCTCCTGTACTTGGAAAAGATACGAAAAAGTTCTGGAAATCTCCTGTACTCGGAAAAGATACGAAAAAGTTCTGGAAATCTCCTGTACTCGGAAAAGATACGAAAAAGTTCTGGAAATCTCCTGTACTCGGAAAAGATACGAAAAAGTTCTGGAAATCTCCTGTACTTGGAAAAGATACGAAAAAGTTCTGGAAATCTCCTGTACTTGGAAAAGATACGAAAAAGTTCTGGAAATCTCCTGTACTTGGAAAAGATACGAAAAAGTTCTGGAAATCTCCTGTACTTGGAAAAGATACGAAAAAGTTCTGGAAATCTCCTGTACTTGGAAAAGATACGAAAAAGTTCTGGAAATCTCCTGTACTTGGAAAAGATACGAAAAAGTTCTGGAAATCTCCTGTACTTGGAAAAGATACGAAAAAGTTCTGGAAATCTCCTGTACTTGGAAAAGATACGAAAAAGTTCTGGAAATCTCCTGTACTTGGAAAAGATACGAAAAAGTTCTGGAAATCTCCTGTAATTACTAAAATCTCCTAAAAACTCATAAAAATTTCCTGAAAAATAGACGAAATTATCATTTTGGGGTGCCAATCCTACGCGAGATAAAAATAAATACGGCATTGTCAATTTTCATTTAATAAAAATTTATTTCAAAGACGAATGTATTTTCTATTACAAAATCTTAATTTTGACATTTTACTTATTTTACCAAGACCGGGCCCCGCGCAAACCGTTTCGCATAGGGCCCCGCAATTGTTAGGGCTGACCCTGTATATCATTATACTTGAACGTACTCTAAGGGGAATAATTGGGGTTTAACTAGTGAACATAAGAAAAATCTCATTATTTCCCCTTGTTTTCATGTTTAATGCAACGAAGAATGACTATTCACGCCAACCCTCGATTAAAACAAAAACAAAAATAACCAATTTACTTTTGACTTAAGTAAGGTATTTAATTGTTATAATAATTATTAACGAAAGTCATGTTAATATCAGACAGCGTGCTTAATTGTATGCAGCTTAAATTAATTAAATTTTCTAAATTATTTGTCTAAACTGTGTATCGTTGAGTAAGGTATCTATATATAGTTCGTCCATCGTGGTTCAATGATGACCACTTTGTCATCCAGGGGGGCTGGGAGCTTTGCACTGGGGTTTTATGCCTCCTCATGTGGCTGGTGTGACCTAAGTGAGCCTGGAATGTTCGGCTGCACACTGGGCAGGTACGCTGTTCTGCCTCATCGTGGCGCCCGGGTGGAAACGGTTACTTGAGGGGATAACTAGGCTAAATGAATGGCGAAACAAAACTCCCGTGGGAGTGTCCAAGGGTATGCGAGAGTGGTCCCATTGCACGGAGCGGAGTTGAAGAGTTGAAAGAGAGCTCTCACGACCCTGTCAAAAAACCATGCGCCGTTCAAGGGACCGTTACACTAAAGGCGAGTCCTCCACGGTTAGCTTGGTACAACATAGGGAAATGGCGGATGTTCCCGGTGCACTCGGCCTTCGGCCGTGTCTAGCCCATGCGTCAGGGGCCAGATGCATCGGAAATAGCAATGCTTTACATAACTTGAGTCTCTTCCAGACAGAACTGTGTGTTCACACAGGTTGTTTTTTTTTTAACTGTTTGACGCTCAAACAGGTTTTTTTTTTCAAACTTAGAGCTCGAAGAGCCTTCGGCTCAGCTCTTAGACGATCAAACGGTTATTCCAGCTGAAGCTAGTGTCATTGACCTTGCTTTTCTTCTCTGGCGTTGTGTAATGTAAATGTATTATCAATTTATAGACCTAGTTATACATAATCACTGTTGGCCTAGAAAACGACTCTTGTATGGCCAACTAAGCGAAGGAAAGCGCTCGCAAGGTGGGCAAAGAAAGTGGCGCACAGGTTGCTGAGGAAAAAAGAACAACGCAGGCAGAAGAAAAACGCCAGAAAAGAAAAGCAAGACAAACGACACTAGCTCCAGCTGGAATAACCTGCCCAGTGTGCAGCCGAACATTCCGGGCTCACATAGGTCTCACCAGCCACATGAGGAGGCATAAAACCCCAATGCAAAGCCCTCAGCCCCCTGGATGACAAAGTGGTCATCATCGAACCACGATGGACGAACTATATATATATAGGCCTAGAAATGTAGATCATTAATGATTGTAGCCATATATATATATATATATATATATATATATATATATATATATATATATATATATGTATATATATATATATATATATATATATATATATATATATATATATATATATACATATATATATATATATATATATATATATATATATATATATATATATATATATATATAAAGTAAGGCAAATGTATGTAGGCTATGTCCGGCATAGAAATCAAAACCGTTTGACCAATCTTGATAAAACTTGGCATAAATGTTCCTTGCGTACTAACTGGAACCGTATCGCATGTAAAGTATCCCTATAAATAGCTTAAGACCCTCAAAAAAAAAGTTGCCCAACTCTTTGAAAGTATTACTATTTCATGGAGCAATGTCATATTTCCAAGTTTACATGAGACAAGATGGAAAGGATGAGATAAAGATCTAGATATCAGATAAGGTTATAGGTCTGATTTTAAGAACTACACCAGTGGTCTTCAACGGGGGCGATATCGCCCCCTAGGGGGCGTTTTCGAGATTTTGGGGGGCGCTGAGAGCCAAAGGGGCGGTAGGGGGGCGCTGGGCACAAAATGTGGCGGTAAGGGGGCGCTGGGCATAAAGAGGGAAAGAAGAAACTAAAGGTGCTCTGAAACAAAACAAATTTAAAAATTCTTCAACATTAAAGCTGGGAAACTAAATATAGACAAATTATAAATAACTTGCTACTAATTTAAGAACAGAAATAGCGTTAGAAATTGAGTTCGAGAATCCCATTTTCTATTTTTAAATTCTGACTCTTTTGCAATGATTGGAGAGTATTTATTATCCTTGGATCTCGCGCGTATAAACGTTTAAGATTTGATAAACAAAGTAGGTAATACGCCTTTTAGATTATAGTTTATTTTATCTACATATGTTAATATATTGATATGTAAATGTTAATTGCAAAAAACATTAAAGGTAACATTTATAAGAATATTTTAACTTTTTAAAAACAAAAAACATTGATAAAATGTTGTTACGAAAACTCACTGGTATGTCATGTAATATTTCCTTTGAGATTTAGTGAATTGCCACTAGAAAAAAAGTAAGTTCTACTTTGATGGCATTTTCAGATGAGGTTATTAAACCAAGTCGGCATCACGAACATATAGGCCTAGCGATATCCAAAAATGATTTAAGAATATTCATGAACAATTATAGAAATCTACAATTAAAACATTATTAAAAACAAAAAAACGGCAAAGCAGGATATGTTTTAGTGGCTTCTTAGAAAAATGCATAGCTTTTTAAAAATTCTTATGATATTGTTGAAAAATTGATTAAAACTAAATTTTTTTAAAAACATTTGTTACACAAAAAGACTTTTTTTCTGTTAGAGATGAAATATTATTTCAAAGTGTCTAGTTATGTAGCTTATGAGGACATATAGGAAACCATCGGTGGTTGGACGCTACAATGACTTCATAGGTAATATAGAATAAAGAACAAATCTATTCACATTGTGAGTTATGATACACAAGAAAAGTTTAGCCCGCAATTTCATTTCTATTTGAATCTAATTATAAAACTGTAAATAAAATACAAACCCATGCCGAAAATAAGCGTATCTTTCAACAGTTTTGTAAAACAAATAATGAAAAAGATGTTACACTGTGTTAGACTCTTGTTGTAAACTGAAGTTCGCTGGATTTCGAAAGGGATTTGTTAATTGTTATGGCTCGTTTTTTTAAGCTCTTAAATATTTTTTTTTTTTTTTTTGAGAAACGGGAAGATTCAACGGTTGGCGAGGACTTAAAGCAGGCTAAAAAAAAATGTTTTACATGGTAGACATCTAACACAAAAGAATGAAACGAACCCCCGACTGCTAGGAAAGAGATTGACTTTTATTGATTATATCAATTTCTCTTTTATCGAGATAGTAAATCTGTTTTAAAGAGTTTTACAATCTCACATAACTTGTTTGTTGACAAATGAATTACTGCCCAAGGACACCGATATCTATGCAATTCACATATCAATGCTCTATGTAGAAATTAAGATTCGCTTCTAAAATTAAAAAAAATATATAAATGACAATTATTAAACATCTGTTACTGATGTTCAAATTGAATTGCATGAAAAAAATAGATTTACAAAACTATTTCAGTAAAAAGAATGAAAACATAGGAGGCACACAGTGGCGTAGCTAGGGTGGGGGGGGGAAATTTGAAAATCCCCGGGGCCTCCATTTAAAGTGCTTTTTTAATTAATTAAATGAAGTATTACGCAAAATGCAGCGGCCCCCAAAGTTGTCAAGCCCCCCTGACCCCCAAACGATGGAAATTCCTAGGTACGCCCCTGGAGGCACAACAGAGATGTGGCTGCATTTAAATGTTTCAGTAAAATTCCAAAACTGTGGTCGAAATTGGAATTATGTTTTAGCTTTTCAGTAAACATACATGGTTAACCTAATTTAGTGCGTAACAAAGTTAATGAATAAGCCAAGAAATAGACTGGATGTAGCGACTAGAGGAGACCTTCGCCTTGATTTGACTAATTTAAAGCTGGAAATTTCTAATATTGTCAGACCGCAGGGGACACAAGGTTCCCATTAGCTTGATTTCTTTTTGTAGTGAATTCAGCAATAATAATATTTATATTAAAAAATAAAACTACATTTACAATTAAACCTAAAAACAGTAGGCCCTAATATTCAAAAATTTAAACGGAGACTATTCTTAGGATTTGAAAGAAAGTCTTTACAATAAATTTTTGTGTGTAATCACTGCAAATTATTTGACATAATTTTTGTATAATGATAATATTGGCTGTTTTTGCCTTTAATTCCGAAGATTACGGCTGAGTCCAGTGTTTCACATAACTACGCAAACCCAACTGCGACCTATATATTTTCCCGAAATTTATGCAGACAAAGCCGTTGTATGCTGGTGTTCTATTTAAGTTTTCTTTCCGTCTTTTGTGCCTGTCTTCAATAATGGCTTTTCTTTGGGTATCAAATGTTTGTCCCGCAGTTTTAGTAAGAGCTCTCGAACTGTTTCTCGCAGAGACTATCTGCTGACAGAGGATGCTGCCAGGTACTTTCCTCTATGCCAGTGAAATAGCGCCTGAATAAATCTTTATAGCGCTCACGGGGAAGGGGGGCACCTCTGTAACTCAGTCCTCCTCAAAGCTCGTCAGTCATAGGCCAAGGAGTTCACAACAATCGCCTTTGGCATGTGGTCGTCTCCCAAGCGGGATACGTGTTATTGACAGCATAAAAATTAATAAATAGATGGTATTTTGTTCAAATAAGGCTTCTCACGCGTCTTTATAACTGTTTTTCTTAGAGGGGGGCGCTGGCGGATTTTTTTAAAGAAAAAATTCGAAAAGGGGGCGGTAGGCCAAAAAAGGTTGAAGACCACTGAACTACACTTTGCAAAGATATTTTTTTTTTACTTTGACTCATGAAAATATGACTCGGTGGTTGGACGCTATAAAGGCTTCATAAGTAATATAAAATAAAGAAAATCTAGATCTGTCCACTATTCACCTTGTGAGCTGTTATACACATCTTGTTAAAATTTTAGACCACAATCTTATTCTTGTTTGAGTCTAATTATAAAAACTGTAAATAAAATACAAACCCATGCCTAAAATAACAAAAGTTGTGTGACACAAATGATGAGCAAGGCGCATAACTCTTAGTGTACTGTGTGTTACGCTGCTTTCGGAGGTGAGTTATCTTTCTTGCTCTCTCAAACTCTTTAATACATTTTTGGGATTATTTGTAATGTACGAAGATTTATCGGTTGGCGATGATTTAATATGCTAATAAATATTCCTTATTGTTACACACTTAGTATTATTAACTTGTATATCGACGCACCATAATTGACGGACTTTGAACGCGACTAGTGACGTTATGACTTAGTTGGATTAGAGGCTACCTAGAGACAGAAAATCAGTTGGTGATCGGATTTCATAAGGGTTAGACACATTTATCGACAGACATAGACTGTGGCCTTTTGCTGTATTAAAACCATTATCTGAATTGTTGACTTAAGTCTTTTCATTTGCTACCTTTTGTGTGAGTCTTCATCTTATTGGTTAGTCGCATTGAATACACCCGCACAAGAAACTCAGACATCTCCAGAGTAATTCTGTCGAAGTCAGACAGGCATTGCTAACTACAAGACAGATAATAATAAGGCTTGTCTTCGAGTCCGAAGATTAATGAGGAATACAGTATTTCCCTTGGCTGCGCAGCCCAAGCTGTGACCTGCATATTTTGCCACATCCAGGGCAAGCATAACCATTGTCCGCAGGCGGTCGATTTAGATTTTCTTTTCGTCGTCTGCGTTTTTCCCCGGCAGCAGATTTTCTTTTGGTCTTAAATGTGTATCCCTCGGCCTTCGTGAGTGACCTCTAGCTGTCTCGTTCTGAGGCCGCCTGCAGCCAGGTGCTCTCTTCTATGTCAGCCAAGGAAAGTTGACGCCTAAGCTGGTCTCTGAAGCGTTTCCGTGGGACGCCTCTGTTACGTCGACCACCTTTTAGCTCACCAAAAAGACTGCCTTTGGCATACGTTTGTCTCCCATACGGGATACGTGCCCTGCCCAGCGTAGTTGTCGGACCATAAGAAGTCCCTCTATACTGTCCATACCGGCGTTCGCAAGGACATCGCTTGGCACATAGATAGGCACATCACATTATACACGGTAGGCATTTAACACCAATGAATGAAACCAGGCTCTGACTGCAAGGAAATAAATTGACTTTCATTGATTAAATCACTTTGTCTCTTATCGAGATATTATCTTATATATATATATATATCTTATCGAGATATTAAATCTATTTTAAAAGGTTTTACAATCTCACATAACTTGTTTGTTGACAAATGAATAACTGCCTTAGGACATACATGTCACCTAACAATGCTCTATGAAGAGAGGATGATTAGCTTCTAGGGCGTAATACATTTTAAAAATTAAATTAAACATCTGTTACCTTTATCTTCTTATCTTATATAATACAGACGTTACTTCAAAAAAGATGATTACGTCCTACGCGTCATGCATATAGTCATGCATATTAACCAATGACCTAAATTCTGCCAAGTCACTGGTTTTCCTGGTTAGCTCAGGCAACCCATTCCATGCTCTAATAGCACTAGGGAAGAAGGAATATCTGTACAAATTTGTCCTAGCATATGGGACGAGGAATGTGCCTTTATCTTTCTGAGTATTTTATTAAATTTTGTTTTTGTATTTGAAGATTATGGTTCAGTGTTTTATGTATAATTGCTACTTCTGTCCTGAAGGCTTTCTAAATTTAGTGATTTTACTAAAGGTGTTACTCTAGTCAAATGTGAATATTCGTTTGTTATGAATCTAACTGATCTATTTTGATTCTGTTCCAGTTTCTTAATGTTTTCTTGGGTTGAGCGTCCGGGGGGGGGGGGGTCCTTTTGTAAGATAATACTTTAAAACCTTTAAGAATTTAATATGTGCCATAGTGACATCCATGCGACCCTTATCTTATAAAATATAGACGTGACTTTAAAAAGATGATTACTATAGTCCTACTGGCCCTTTGGGTACCGTATTTTCCCGAATGGCCATATAGCGAGTCCGCCCCTGGTCGCCGCCACTGACCTAGAAAGTTGTTGTTCAAATATCTCTAGACATCTTAATGTAAACTCTTATGGTAGGCTGCTAAAGTTACCTTTGTAATCTCTCGTGAACAATAGCGCCCCCTCAACAGCTGTTTCTCAACAGACTTTAGGGAGCGCCCTGTATAGTACATCAATCAGATTACCCTGTGATGGGAGACAGCTCCAACAATGGCCTTCTTCATTAGTAGGGACGATTTGTTTTCTTTTACTTTTTACAAAACTTATATCAACTCTGTCTGTCTGTGTGTCTGTCTGGCCTAAAATTTTGTACACGTTATTTCTCCGACACCCAATCTCGAATCAAGCTGAAATTTTGCACAATTATTTCTTTTACTTGACAACACAAGAATTAATTTTTAAAAAATCAACAATTAGCTATTGCTAATAAATTACTTTTTTTGGTATCCCAAACAAGGGAAAGAAATAGTACTTGACTGAAGTGGAGGTATAAGCTGAATTAGTCCCCTTTATATTTGGCTTGTTTGTTTGTAAAATGTTTTACATGTTTCGGAAGTTCCTTCAGAGTTGAAGATAGTTTACTTCCTAGTCCAAACCTCCCGCAGGACGATGGGGGATGGGAGCGGGCAGGGTTTGAACCCTGGACCATCGATAAATTCAAACGACAGTCCAGCGCGCAAACCTCACGACCAGGCAGCCATCCTGGCTGTCTCTAAGGCCTAGTGAACACAAACATGAAATAGAGACAATAACTATACGAGAGTCTAAGTACGCTTGAACTTGGCTTGGCTTGGCTACCTATAAAAGTGGTCTCGAGGTTGGACACCCGATTCAGGCAGAGTTGTGTTTACTGAGCGCCTGAAGGCAGCACTGAAAAACCTTTCTCCTAGATACCCACTCCACTGGTCCACAACTGAGATTGGACCAAAGCGCTCTGCGCATGCTATAAGCATGAAAGTAGCGCTATATAGCCTAATTTATTTTATAGTCATAGATTTATCGCTAGCGGAGTGGTTAACGCGTTGTCCTGAGAAGCCTGAGAAAGCTTGGGCCTGCAAGTTTGAATTCAGGTCGTTCCCTTTTGTCTTAAATCCAAAGCAATATATTTCCCCCTTTCCAACTAGTCCAGACCAGTGAAAGGTTCATAGCGAATAGAGAACGCTAAAAGCATGAAATTGCGCTAAACAAAAACAATTGTTAAAAAAGTATTTCTAATCGCACATATTTATTATTGTTAGTCTAGATCAGGCATGTCAAACTTTGGCGTTTGGGGGCCGCATGCGACCCGCGACCACTTTGCATGCGGCTCGCTTGGCCACCTCCAAAATTATCAAAATAATGTTAAACTATTACTCTGGAAAATAAGAGATGACAAGCTACTTGAATTGAAAAATAGTATTTGTTAAACTGAATAAATCTTCGGACACCAAAATAAGTAATGGATTGTGCCTATATTTGAGATGCAACAAGCTTCTAACATTAAAAATTACAAAATAAAGCTGAAGTTTATCTTAAATTTTTAATTCGTTTTAGTTTTGTCTTATATTCGCCGGGTTGCACGGACCTGAACAAAAATGGCTACATGAAGGAACAGACGACAGTGAAATAACATTTATAAACTTTAATCACTAGAGAAACTCTTTCCGCTTCACTTCAATAAAGTAGCAAGGTAGCGTGGCCGAGTGGTCTAAGGCGCTGGTTTTAGGCACCAGTCTCTTCGGAGGCGTGGGTTCGAATCCCACCGCTGCCAAATTGTTTTTAAAATTCATATTTCATAATTTTTTTAACAAATTTTCTTGCCTCGTTAGTAGAGTAGAGTAAAGTAATGTAGAGAGGGGGGTGAATGTCACTTTCAGTGTAACTTAATACCACATCTAAACGTTTTGATTTACTCTGTGAGGCACAAGTGAAGCGACAGGAGGATATAAACAAAACAAACTTGTTAATCAAATTTTTTTTCATGCGCTGTTAATTAAGAGAAATCGCTACGTGACGCTTTGTCGCAGCGCCGTCTTGGTGCGATCTTTTTTCGCGCAAGCCATTTTGACGAGAAAAATTCTAATGAGGAAAAAAATATTCTCTTTTTTTTTTTCACTCTACTATGCTCTAGTTGTTGCAGTATAATGTACAATTTCACCCACTCCCCCCACTACCCCCACTCCATGAATACATTTTGAAGAAGTATGACTGGTCAAGGTCCTGCCTGAGACCACGATACTGACATTCATCTCACCCCTCCCTGTAACATAAATAAGCTAGGTGTGCAAAATGCACGCTATAATATCCTTCAGCTTTTTTTTTTTTTTGTTTTTGTTTTTTTACAAAGCTTGTATTAACTCACTCTGTCTGTCTGTCTGGCAAAAAGTTCGAAAACGTTATTTCTCCCACACAAGATTTCGGATTTAAGCTGAAATTTGCACAATTATTTATTTTACCTGACAACACAAGAATCAGTTTAAACAATGTTACAAAAACAGTTTGTGTGGAAACACAAACTCAGAATCGGCCCCCGAAGTGGTTCACCCAGGCAGGTAAAAAAGGCAGGTTTCAATATTTTCAGAAAAAAACATCAGAATTAAATTCGATCAAAGAAAAATGACATAGAAGAGTGGAGAAAGAAGGTTGACAGATCTTGTGTGGTACCCCAGCGGTCCAGCAGACGAAAGGATAGGTGAAAGTGAATGTGAAGTTAGATGTGAACCTGGCCTAACTGATGTCTTATAATGAATATCTAATTGATCTAATTGCTTTGTATATGGCCAATCTCTAATTCCACCAAAAAAAAAAAAAAACATTTCGTAAAAAAAAAAAAATTTCCTTTCGTTAAGTTTTCTGTAGTTATGATGATGCATTCCAGATGTCGGATTTTCACTATCTTTTCTAGTTTACGAGATCTAAACGGACGGACAGACGGATGGACAGACGGATGGACAGACGGAGAGACATTTCACACAAAACTAATAGCGTCTTTTCCCCTTTCGGGGGCCGCTAAAAATTAATCAATTAGTCAATTGATTATTTTGTTTGGTATCCTGAACAACGGAATGAAATCGTACTTGAGTTGAATTACTTCCCATGAGCCCTTATCGAACATTTTTTATGCATTTAAAAAACGATCATGTAAACATTCACCAAGATACCCGCTTCTTCCCATCCCCCTTTCCAAACTGGTCCAGACAAGTGATAGGATTATATCGTATTTAGAAAGCTAAAAGCTAAACAAAAACAATTATTACAGATATTTCTACTCACACAGATTTATTATAAGCGCATTACAGATAATTGTAACTAATTGATATGCCTACAATTACAGTTAAGATTTTTTTAAAGTATTTTTTTTTCATGTTTTTTTCCCTCATTATATTTCTATTTATCAGCTTCGAAATTCATGGATGGACCACGCCATCTCGCCACAACTGAACAGTATATTTTATATATTGGAATTTAAAAGAATAAAAAAATATGGCAGCGGTGGGATTCGAACCCACGCCTCCGAAGAGACTGGTGCCTAAAACCAGCGCCTTAGACCACTCGGCCACGCTACCTAGCTCTATGTCACGTTAAAAGTGTACATTCTTAGTTATTGCTATTGAATAATTGTTTATTTATTTTTTGCGCGTTGTTTGACCTTAGGCATAGGCAAACTAGGCAGCGCCTATGACATAAGGTCTGTAGTGGCTGCAGTTTAGACCCGAAATTTTAACGTGGAAACGAGCTATAAGCCTCACTGACCACTGGTTGCAGCCTCACTGACCTGTGTCTAGCAAACTATAACGATTGGTCCCGAACCAATGCTCCCTCTGCTTATAAAATAAAGAAATACTGTATAGTGTTTTCGAAATCAGTGGCGTAGCTTTGAATTTGCCATCATTCGGGGGCCGGGGGGGGGGCTGCATTTTGCGTAATATTTGATATTTAATGAAAAAAAAAACTATTTCGAAAACTCATTTGGGGGCCCCCCTTCAAATGGGGGCCAAGGGGAACTTCAAATTCTTCCCCCTTCTCCCCCCTACCCCCCCCCCGGCCCTAGCTAGGCAACTATTCTCTTTAGATCTATCTGCCCCTAAAAGGTTGAATTCAACTTCATGTTCGAAATTGTTTAGATATAGATATAATCTATATAGTCCAATCATAGGCCATAAAGATATTTGTGTTTTTTCCCTATATAATTGGACAATGACTTTAAATTTGACACAATAAGTAAAATCACTAAATTTAGAAAGCCTTTAGGACAGAATAAAAAGTAAAGTAGCAATTATGCATAAGACACTGAACCATAATTTACAAATAGAAAAACAAAACCTATTGAAATATTCTTAAAGACACAACACTAGGGACACAATATATACTCCTTATGCTAGGACAAAGTCTTAAAATTGCTTCTTCCTTTCTAATGCCATTAGAGAATGGAATGGGTTGCCTGATTCAGCCAGGAAAACCAACGACTTAGCAGAGTTTAAGTCATTGATTGACATGCATGACTAGATTGACACTTAAAATGCGTAGGACGGAATTATCTTCTCTTTTGAAGTAACGTCTGTAATGTATAAGAAGAATTCGTACAAGAGCTCGAGTGCGCTTGAACTTGGGCTTGGCTTGGCTAGAAGAGGTTCGACACCCGACTCTGGCAGAGTTGTGTTTACTGAGCGGTTTAAGGCAGCACGGAAAACCAACTCCTAGATACCCCCCCCCCCCCCACTGGTCCACAAATGAGATTGGACCAAAAGCGCTCTAAGCATGCTATAAGCATGAAAGTAGCGCTACATAAAAGCTATAATAATAATAATAATAATAAAAGAGTTCTCTCTTCCTTAGTACCTATGAAATGGGTTCCAGTTAAACCAATGAGCTAGAAAGGTCTAAGTCCCTAATTCACATACACGACTAGATTGACACATTAATATGCATTGGACGTAATTATCTTCTGAAAAAGGAACGTCCGTAATTTATTATAATAATAACAACATATGCGTCCCCTTCAATTAATAACAACATATGCGTCTTCTTTAATTATCTCACTCACGGACGTTATCTTGACTATTTATCACAAGGTGTCTAACCATCTGCCGCACTCACAGACGGCTTCTATC
Organism: Biomphalaria glabrata; assembly: GCF_947242115.1. Taxonomy (NCBI): domain Eukaryota; kingdom Metazoa; phylum Mollusca; class Gastropoda; family Planorbidae; genus Biomphalaria; species Biomphalaria glabrata. The sequence goes on from NC_074723.1 coordinate 36,397,756, forward strand.
TTCAATCATACAAGGAACAATACCAGTTCGAAACCTGCCGTCAGTTGATGGGAGACATAAAGACAGACTACCTCAGCCCTCAGCGATCCTCAATCGATTTCTAAGTGGGTCACAACAGGAAGAGCCTTACCGTCTACCCACGATAAAATGAACGTGAGAACACTATGATTATTTTTCTTATAAGATTATTAGATTATTATAAGATTATTGTCTTCCTACAATTAGCAAGCTAAGTTGAGACTTCGCCCATATTTATTTATTTTTACGATTATCCCAGAAGTTAAAATAAGAAAGAGGGTTAGATATATATATCAGCATAGACTATAGAGGGACTTCTAAATGGTCCGACAGTTGCGCTGGGCAGGGCACGTTTCACGTAGGGGAGACGAACATATACCAATAGCAGTCTTTTTTGGTGAGCTAAAAGGTGGTCGACCAAACAGAGGTGCCCCATGGAAACGCTTTAAAGACCAGCTTAGGCCCCAACTTGCCTTAACTGACGTAGAAGAGAGCACCTGGTTGCATGCGGCCTCAGAAAAAGACAGCTGGAGGTCACTCACGAAAGCCGTGGGATATGCATTTAAGACCAATAGAAAGTCCGCTGCCGAGAAACACACGCAGACGCGAAAAGAAAATCTAAATCGACCACCAGCGGACAATGGTTATGCTTACCTTGGATGTGGCAAAATATGTAGGTCACAGCTGAGATTACGTAGCCACGAGAAATATTGCATTCCTCATTAATCTTTTGGACTCGAAGACAGGCCTTATTATATATATATCCTTTGTGCCAGATGCTTGGAAATATCACAATTTTTACAAAATTTATACCAACTCACTCTCCAAATTTTGTACTCGTTATTTCTCCTACTCCCCATTCTTAGATGAAGATGAAATATTTCACTATTATTCATTACCACAAACAAAACATAAGACAATAAAAACAAAAATTAACCGATCATTAATGGCTCTTGATTATTTAAAAAAGAAGGGAAATTAATCTTACAAAATTGAGATATACAGCTATAAATGTGCAGTTATTTCCTTTGAGTACGTTTTTTTTTCTTCCTTGTTCCTTCTGACTAACATCGCTTTGAGCCCATGAAGAAAGTGCAATGTAAAAGAAAAAAAATGAAAAATAAATGATGAAAGGACTTAAGGACTGCCCTAAAAGACCGACAGCCAACAATTTTGAACTTTTCTTCCGAGGTTCATTTCCTCAATGGCTTTTGGTAAACAAAAATCCTGGCCAGGTAACTTGAGCCTATCTGAAATTTGTTTCTTCACTTTTGGCCTAAAAAGGAAAAAAAAAAAAAGTAAGTGACCTTTGACCTAGAGAGTGGAGTACTTAACTAGACACATTGTAAGGTAAGTTCTTTCAGTATGCAACTGTTTTTATTACCATGCTTGCATTAGGTCACTCTGTCAGTCTGTCTGTCTGGGTGGATTCTTAAACACGTTTTTTTCTTCCACTACATTGTAAGGTAAGCTCTTTCAGTATGCTACTGCTTTTATTACCATGCTTGCATTAGGTCACTCTGTCAGTCTGTCTGTCTGGGTGGATTCTTAAACACGTTTTTTTCTTCCACTACATTGTAAGGTAAGTTCTTTCAGTATGCAACTGTTTTTATTACCATGCTTGCATTAGGTCACTCTGTCAGTCTGTCTGTCTGGGTGGATTCTTAAACACGTTTTTTTCTTCCACTACATTGTAAGGTAAGCTCTTTCAGTATGCTACTGCTTTTATTACCATGCTTGCATTAGGTCACTCTGTCAGTCTGTCTGTCTGGGTGGATTCTTAAACACGTTTTTTTCTTCCACTACATTGTAAGGTAAGTTCTTTCAGTATGCAACTGTTTTTATTACCATGCTTGCATTAGGTCACTCTGTCAGTCTGTCTGTCTGGGTGGATTCTTAAACACGTTTTTTTCTTCCACTACATTGTAAGGTAAGCTCTTTCAGTATGCTACTGCTTTTATTACCATGCTTGCATTAGGTCACTCTGTCAGTCTGTCTGTCTGGGTGGATTCTTAAACACGTTTTTTTCTTCCACTACATTGTAAGGTAAGCTCTTTCAGTATGCTACTGCTTTTATTACCATGCTTGCATTAGGTCACTCTGTCAGTCTGTCTGTCTGGGTGGATTCTTAAACACGTTTTTTTCTTCCACTACATTGTAAGGTAAGCTCTTTCAGTATGCTACTGCTTTTATTACCATGCTTGCATTAGGTCACTCTGTCAGTCTGTCTGTCTGGGTGGATTCTTAAACACGTTTTTTTCTTCCACTACATTGTAAGGTAAGTTCTTTCAGTATGCAACTGTTTTTATTACCATGCTTGCATTAGGTCACTCTGTCAGTCTGTCTGTCTGGGTGGATTCTTAAACACGTTTTTTTCTTCCACTACATTGTAAGGTAAGCTCTTTCAGTATGCTACTGCTTTTATTACCATGCTTGCATTAGGTTACTCTGTCAGTCTGTCTGTCTGGGTGGATTCTTAAACACGTTTTTTTCTTCCACTACATTGTAAGGTAAGCTCTTTCAGTATGCTACTGCTTTTATTACCATGCTTGCATTAGGTCACTCTGTCAGTCTGTCTGTCTGGGTGGATTCTTAAACACGTTTTTTTCTTCCACTACATTGTAAGGTAAGCTCTTTCAGTATGCTACTGCTTTTATTACCATGCTTGCATTAGGTCACTCTGTCAGTCTGTCTGTCTGGGTGGATTCTTAAACACGTTTTTTTCTTCCACTACATTGTAAGGTAAGTTCTTTCAGTATGCAACTGTTTTTATTACCATGCTTGCATTAGGTCACTCTGTCAGTCTGTCTGTCTGGGTGGATTCTTAAACACGTTTTTTTCTTCCACTACATTGTAAGGTAAGCTCTTTCAGTATGCTACTGCTTTTATTACCATGCTTGCATTAGGTCACTCTGTCAGTCTGTCTGTCTGGGTGGATTCTTAAACACGTTTTTTTCTTCCACTACATTGTAAGGTAAGCTCTTTCAGTATGCTACTGCTTTTATTACCATGCTTGCATTAGGTCACTCTGTCAGTCTGTCTGTCTGGGTGGATTCTTAAACACGTTTTTTTCTTCCACTACATTGTAAGGTAAGCTCTTTCAGTATGCTACTGCTTTTATTACCATGCTTGCATTAGGTCACTCTGTCAGTCTGTCTGTCTGGGTGGATTCTTAAACACGTTTTTTTCTTCCACTACATTGTAAGGTAAGCTCTTTCAGTATGCTACTGCTTTTATTACCATGCTTGCATTAGGTCACTCTGTCAGTCTGTCTGTCTGGGTGGAATCTTAAACACGTTTTTTTCTTCCACTACATTGTAAGGTAAGCTCTTTCAGTATGCTACTGCTTTTATTACCATGCTTGCATTAGGTCACTCTGTCAGTCTGTCTGTCTGGGTGGATTCTTAAACACGTTTTTTTCTTCCACTACATTGTAAGGTAAGCTCTTTCAGTATGCTACTGCTTTTATTACCATGCTTGCATTAGGTCACTCTGTCAGTCTGTCTGTCTGGGTGGATTCTTAAACACGTTTTTTTCTTCCACTACATTGTAAGGTAAGCTCTTTCAGTATGCTACTGCTTTTATTACCATGCTTGCATTAGGTCACTCTGTCAGTCTGTCTGTCTGGGTGGATTCTTAAACACGTTTTTTTCTTCCACTACATTGTAAGGTAAGCTCTTTCAGTATGCTACTGCTTTTATTACCATGCTTGCATTAAGCCACTCTGTCAGTCTGTCTGTCTGGGTGGATTCTTAAACACGTTTTTTTCTTCCACTACATTGTAAGGTAAGCTCTTTCAGTATGCTACTGCTTTTATTACCATGCTTGCATTAGGTCACTCTGTCAGTCTGTCTGTCTGGGTGGATTCTTAAACACGTTTTTTTCTTCCACTACATTGTAAGGTAAGCTCTTTCAGTATGCTACTGCTTTTATTACCATGCTTGCATTAAGCCACTCTGTCAGTCTGTCTGTCTGGGTGGATTCTTAAACACGTTTTTTTCTTCCACTACATTGTAAGGTAAGCTCTTTCAGTATGCTACTGCTTTTATTACCATGCTTGCATTAAGCCACTCTGTCAGTCTGTCTGTCTGGGTGGATTCTTAAACACGTTTTTTTCTTCCACTACATTGTAAGGATAGTTCTTTCAGTATGCAACTGTTTTTATTACCAAGCTTGCATTAAGTCTCTCTGTCAGTCTGTCTGTCTGGGTGGATTCTTAAACACGTTTAGTCTTCCAATTTCTATTTTCAGATTAAGTTGAAACTTTAAAAAAAAAATCATTGTCGATGACAAAACATCAATCGATTAAAAAATTTACCAATAACTTAATTAACTAATGCAAATTAATTAAACGTGTCTTATCTAGAAATGGAGAAAAATAAATCTTGCAGTATGGAAATAAAGGGAAGTAATTGAGTTGTTCTTTTCCTTATATAAGCTTTGCTACATAGAAAGGTGAGCTACATGCATACACAGTTATGCTAAATCATTAGTTTTCCAGGCTGATCCAAGCAACCCGTTTAATGCTCTAATGCATTGATTCCCAAAGTGGTCTATATAGACCCCCAGGGGTCTACGAAGAGTTCCAAGGGGGTCTACGAAAGTGAAAAAATAAATTGGGGGTCTATGAGATGTCCATGGGGGTCTACGAAAATGGATTTCATTTAAGCACATCTCATCAATGACATTATTTCATACACTAATATATGTTTTGTACCTTAGTTAATACATTCAATATTTATCCTGCTATTCAAACGAAAAATTGTTAGATTTAATTTCAATACTTATTTAAATAGCTTAATTTTTTCTACATGTAACAAAAAGAAATGTAGATTATACAGCATTGGTTATTTAAAATTGGGATTCATTTCTTCTTTGTAAAACAAGCGGTTGAGAAGTGCCTTTTTTTATGACGATATGAAACTAATTATGCCTGAGGAACATTTGAGACGATGCCGGCCTGATAAAAAGATAAAGGTTTTGAACAACTTTCGAACTCTCAAAGATAAAGTTCAGACTAGACTCACAAAATCTCTCTTCAACATCATACAGAGAAGATGGTGGTTTGTGAGCGTCTTAAAAGATCTCTCTATAGCCAAATACAGAAAACACTATAAATAAAACATTGATTTTACCAGCTGTTAAAGTAGTTTTAAAAAATGTTTTACACAAACGTACATGTGATATTATCTTAAACACATTTCTTTAAGCAACAATACAGTAGGCACAGCGGTGGTATGAGTTATAACAAAAGCTTCTTATGTAATTCTTTGCAAACAACATATACAGTTCGGGATCAGCGGCCTCGCAGGCTCTGACAGGGTGTAGCGCTGCGTGATGCATACTGCCTAAGGGTCCTCGGCTCCTCATTTTTTCCTCGAGGTTGACGCACGAAACAGTTCCCATGTTTGGGTGTATCTGCAAGGCAGCAGAGGTTTGATGGCTGCCTGGTTGTGCGGTTTGCACGCTGGACTGTCGTTTGGATTTATCGACGGTCGAGGGTTCAAACCCTGCCCGCTCCCATCCCCCGTCGTCCTGCGGGAGGTTTGGACTAGGAAGTAAACTCTGAAGGAACATCCGAATTATGTAAAACATTTTACAAAACATTCAGTTCCCCCTCCCCCGCTAGGTTGGTGGCAAGCCTAGGCTAATGAGTCCCTTCTGCCCAAGCTTACTGGTTTAGACGCCAGTTACTTCGCCCCTTCTCCTGTTTGAGAAAACAGTTCCTCGGATCCAATACTTCAGCCAGACGTGAAAGATGAAGATATACACAAGTAACTGCTCTTAATGAAAATTTTTACAGTGATACTTAAGGCCAATTAATTAATATTTAATGTTTGAAGGACTACTTCATAGAACAACAGATTCCTATATGAAACATAATATCCGTAGCAACGGATGACAAACCTTCAAAAAAAAAATTAAAAAAATTAAAAAATTCCAGTATTTTTGGTGGTTTCAGTAATCCATATCAATTGTTATTTTAATTGGTATAAATTTGAATTTCATCAATAAAAAAGATAGAGCTCTCTAACTTACTAAGTAGCTTGAAATTACTTATTTACTCTTCCACTCACTATAGTTAGAAATTACGTTTTAAAAAAATGGAGTTTGCAAAAATGCAGTACCGGTATAAGTTAAGCAGGGGGGTCTACCGAAAACCAGTAAACATAGCAAGGGGTCTATGAGACAAAAAAGTTTGGTAACCACAGCTCGAATGGCACCAAGGAAGAATGAATTTGTCCTAGTATATGGTGTAAAATGTATGCCTTTTCTGACTGTTTAAAGCGGCAGTTCTCAACCTTTTATGCTCGGCAACCCCTCTTTACAATCCCCCACTCTGCCGCGACCCCCACCCCACACACACATACACCAATAGAAGAGTAGACAATACCAATCCATATTTTCGATGGTCTTAGGAGACCCCTAGCAAATTGTCAATCGACCCCCTAAGGGGTCGCGACCCACAGGTTGAGAACCCCTGGTTTAAAGGATGCTATGGTCCAATCTCTTTTGTGGGACACCTGTGTGGGAGGGGGTATCGAAGAAAAGGTTACCGTAATGCCTTTAGGTGCTCACAACTCAGCTCCAGTAGGGACTCGAGCTCTAGCCCCCCCCCCCCCCCCCCCCCAAGAAGGTAGCCAAGCAATCTATCAATATTTAAAATTCTCTTCACTACTTTTCTAACTTCACTTGTTACATGGTCAACTTATCAACTTACATCACTAAACTATTTCATCAACTTATTTCACTGACAAAATCAACTGTTCACAACAGACTACCTACAGCACTGACCACACATACCCTCAAACCTTCCTGCACTTATATACACACATCCAATGAAAAAACCACACACACACGCTAGACAAGAAGAAGACTGTACGCTTGACTGAGTTGAATGCGAAGTTTCAATTGCATGATCCAACTCAATGTTGCGTGGCAGAGTGGTCTATAGCATTGGTGTTAGGCGCCAATGTTTTTTTTGGGGGGGCGTATCCGCGTCGTGACGCCTTGGTGAATCTGATTTGAAGACTCGTTGAATTATTTTACGAAAAGAAAATTCAGTTTCAGATAACTTTGGTAACAGCACGCAACGTTTATATAATGAAACAGGGCCGGACATAGGTAATTTGAGGCCCTGGAGGAAAAGATTAGGGTGACATAAAATATAAGAGAAAAAAAAAAAGACCGAAAAATACGAATTATAATTAAAAACGTCCGGTATTTATATCTAGATAAACATACAGCACCGATATCACGAATGTACTTCATTGACGATTAATGATCACCAGACTAGAACTAACATTTCAACATTTCACCACAAGGAAGAAACAATGGTCTTCTAATATATGTAGTCTAGCAAGTAGATCTAAACATGCACGGATAAACTTTGAACCATTGTAGTCAATTAATTTATAGTAGCTAATTTTTTGTATAAAAAGGGAAATTGATCCTTCAGTATTTACAGATACGCTAAATATTTAGGGTTTCGTCCACGTAGATAATTAAATACTTTATTTCTCCCACACTCATGCTCAGATCAAATTAGAACGCTAAACAATCATTTATGGCAGATAACAAAGCATGAATCATTTTTTTTTAATTAACAAAATTAGTCAATTAATCATTGGTAATTAATTATTTTGTTTGATATCGAATAATAGAAATAATTTCCAAATCATTGAGAGATATAGTTGTAAGTGCGGAGTTCTTCCCCTTGGATAAAAATATGTAGTTTTTTTTTAAAGGAATAAAAAAAATATTTCGCTTGTTAGTATTACTTTTCAACAAAGGAATGGTGATGAGCAGGATAATAATACAAAGTTCAACACAACAAACTTGGATAGCTCGGGATAGCATCTTCCTTTTTGAAGTCAAGTCTGTATTATGTAAGATAGGATACGATTCCTGTAGTGCGTCATCACCGCTGTTGCATTAATTACCACTAACCACCATTGAGAAAAAGAAAACAAATACAGATAGGATCCTTATCTTATCTTATAAAATACAGACGCTACTTTAAAAAGAAGACGATTACGCCCTGGGCGTGTCCATGTATTAATCTTGTCATGCAAGTTAATCGATGACATAAAATCTGCCAAGTCGTTGGTTTTCGTGGCTGACTCAGGCTACCCATTCCATGCTCTAATAGCAATAGGGAAGAAGCAGTAGCCTACTTTTAAATATTTGTCTTAGCGTATGTTGCTATCATTGTGCCTTTATCTTTGTGTCTTTCTGAGTATTGTAGGCTATTAGGTTTTGGTTTTGAAGATTATGGTTCAGTGTTTTATGAATATTTGATACGTTACTTTGGAGTCTTTTATCTTGTAAACATTTCTAAATTTTAATTATTTTCCTAGAGGTGATACTTTAATCCTTTGTTGCCTTAAAATCTGACTTGATAACTGGCAGCGAAAGCGAAACATACTTATTATTAAATTGTGGGTCAACAACAGGGGCGTAGCTAGTAAATTTCCATCATTTGGGAGCCGGGGGGGGGGGGGCTTGCCCTTTTTTAAAACCATTTTTGCGCAATATTTAATGTAAAAAAAAACCCACTCATTTGGGGGGGGGGACTCAAGTGGGGGTCCGTGGGGATTTCAAATTTTCCACCTCCTCCCCCACCCTAGCTACGCCACTGGTCAACATTAACCTGTACAAAGTTGACCTACAATGTGATGTAGCATACGTGGTGCGCCTTTAACTGTGAGTCTTTCTGAGTATTGTATTAGGTTTTGTTTTCGAAGATTATGGTTCAGTGTTTTATGAATATTTGCCACTTGTGAGGGAATAAAAGTAAAGACAGAACATTAAGGAGATTATAGCATTATGATACGTAAGAAATCGAAAGAATCAAGCTAGCAAAGATTTTCGGTTTTGTTCGAAAATAAACACAGTTCCACGAAAAATACCTTAAGTATGTGAATGTGTGTGACAGTGTGTTTGAGGAGTGGTAACTGAGTGGTAAAGCGCTTGGCTTCATTGTACTGAGTTCAAATCTTGGTGACGAGTGGGACTTTTAATTTTGAGATCCTAGGGCGCCTCTGAGCCCACCAAGCTCTAATGAGTACATTAGTTGGGTAAAAGTTGGGTAAAAGTTGGGTAAAAGTAAATGCGGTGGGTCGTCATGCTAGCCACATGACACCCTCGTAAACCGTAGGCCACAGAAACAGATGACCTTTTACATCATATGCCCTATAGGTCCCAAGGTCTGAAAGAGAAATTCTACTTTTGTTTATGTGTGTGTGTGACATTGTGTGTGTCTTTGAATGTGTCTGTGTGTTTGTGTGACTGTTGAGGCGTGTGTGTCTGTGTTTGTGTTTGTGACTGTATGTGTATGTGTCTATGTGTGTGACTGTGTGTGTCTGTGTGTTTGTATGCATCCTCGTCAGAATGAGGGTACGAGTGATCTGCTGTAATCTGGTTATGACCATGCTACAGGACAAGCCAGCCATCCCAATTTCAAAGCATTTTTAATTAGTTTTTTTTTTTTTTTACTTATTTGCAAATAGATTAAATTTAACTGAAACTAATGCTAGCAGTTGTCTGAATTTCTTAGCATGTCTTCTGTACTTTTTAAAAAATTATTATTTCTTTACATGTTTTTCATCAGGGTCCGACTCTTTGACAGTTGTACACTTCTATCACAACACCATAGCTTTATTTTATTTTTAAATGAAACGTTAGCTAAAAAATATACAAAATTACTTATGTAAGTTTTATGTATTTTTTTTTATGCTCAAATGCCAACACCATATATTTCTTGTAAATGTCTTACATAACTCGGATGTTCCTTCAGGATGTGATCCAGAGCACCATTTCGAGACCTTATAAGCTCGGCGACCCCTTTTTACAATCCCCCACTCTGCCGCGACCCCCACCCACCCTCACACATACAGCAATAGAAGAGTAGGCAATAACTTTCCACTATTTTGATGGTCTTAGGCGACCCCTGGTAAATCGTCAATCGACCCCCCCAAAGGGGTCGCGACCCACAGGTTGAGAACCCCTGGATTAGACTCTCCGGTAGGACATAAGCAATGGACCACCTAGACGACTGAACAACCAGGAAGCCATCCTATTTATTTCCTATAGATATAGTTTACGTTAAAGCGTTCAACAGAATTTACAGGAAATTTTACGTGCATCAATTTCAACATGACCTTTATGCCTATATTGTCCTAACCAAGGTTAAAATAACCTTTTAGTTTTATGCTTTTAGTAAATTTGAAACATTTCTTTCAATAAACTATTCATTTTTCGATTTTTTAAAATACTTTCATCAATATGAGAATTCCATGATAAATGTTTTCCTTTACTATAACAGCGAGGTATCCTTTACGTATCACGTGTTGACTTTAAACACCACGCTCTTATCACACTAGACGACTCTGCTGACCAGTAAAGATACTGGAAACAAAATTATAATTAGCTGTATATGCTAAAATATTAAAAAAAAAGTACATCATTAAATCAGGGCCTGTTTTTAAGTATGTGGCGGCCCCGGGGCAGAATATTTGTGCAGGCCCTTACACTTTTTTGAAACCTTTAATAAAAATACACGTATTAAAAATAATACTTATATTAAAAACACGCCATATTTTAGTAGAAAGCTTTCTTCTGAAGTAGCATATTAAAATGTAGGCCTAATCTTTATCTATTTCTTATCTTATGAAATACAGACGTTACTTCAAGTACGCTAGAACAAATTCGTACAATAGCTCCTCCTACCTTACTGCCATTAGAGAATGAAATGGGTTGCCTGAATCAGCCAAGAAAACCAACGACTTAGCAGAGTCATTGATTAACATGCATGACTAAACTGACATGTGAAATACGAAGGACGTAGGCCTAATTATAAGATAAGATAAGATAAGAGGATGATTACATCGTATTCGTGTTCCTAGGTCAATTTAGTCATGCATTGTTAATCCATAATTTAAATTTTGCCAAGTCATTGGTTTTCCTGGCTGACTAAGGCAACCCATTCCATGCTCTAATTAAAACTCTAATAGCACTAGGATTCTAGTGCTAAATGATAACAAAACAGGTTTCGAATCAATACTAGATTTTTAAAAGAGTTAGAAAATTGGTCCACTAATATACATGTGACAAAAATTATGAAAGGAAATATGCCAAACTAAGCATATTTTTTTCTTTACATGTCAACCATAATTAAATGACATCTTTTTAATTCATTCATGCTGAACTTAAAGCGCGATTTAAACTAAGGATGAGGATTATGAAAGATTTCAAGGTCACTCGATTTGTTTATATCTTTTCTTTTCACAGAAGAGCTCCGACAACGTTGACCTCAATGGATGTTTCGTAACCACGACATAACAACACATACATTGTGCCATGGATTGAAAGCAGAGGACGGAAAGAAACTTAGAAATGTGATTAGGTGACATTTGTATGTTTTCCTTGTTACTGAAAGGATGGGCTGTAGAATCAGATGGGAATTTTACATCTCGACAAAGTCAGGGTACATTTCAGCGAAATTGAAGGATGTGCTGCGTCAATGCCTACGTGAGTATTTGCAGTCGCTCATTCACTGATAATTCTCTGATTCACATTCACTTCATTCAGTGATTCACATTTTATAATCCAATCTAGATTAGTAGATCTATATCATGAAATACTCATAGTAACTCATACTACTGAGTAACTACTCATAGATCTACTACTCATAGTCTAATTAATCATTATTTATAATTTAATTAACACTACACTGAGCAGTCTGACTGAGCACTCAGAGTCATAGTATTATATAATAAATAATAATTATATAATACAGATCTAATTCATAAAATTCATTCGATTCTTGACTGAGACTTAGTCGTCTCAGTTGTCCCACTGAAGACAGGAGACTAGATTCTATATTATAAATACTATTTATTATAGTATTGTACTTTATACTTTATAGCCTATTATTACTATTAACATAGATCTAGATCTTATCTTTGTCTTTCATGTTACTTATTAAATATAATGATACAACAGATGTTTCTAAGTACTTCAAATATCTAGAATCTAGCGTAGATGTAGTCTAGACTCTAGACTGTCTAGGGTCTAGATTATAATTATAGTTATCTAGTAGATCTATTTCATTTTATATCTTATCTTGATCTAGACAAAATCATAATCATAGTATCATAGTAATACTTAGATATTTAATACTGAAGTTTGAGTCACTTAAGATATATCCAGATTATATATAGAGTCTTTATATTATATATTATATTATAGACATAGAAAGACTCACA